>NC_135658.1:58097498-59297498 GCF_964188315.1 Podarcis muralis
CAAGGACCACTGCCTCCACCTCAGGAACCGTCATGCCGAGTTGAGTGACAATATCCCAGGATGCATCAAAATTGGCACACTTGCAACCTTTCACACCAAATACCTCAACAGTCCTAAAAATATTTGGAGGCATCCACATCAGCATACTTTGGACCCATCACACCCCAAACTGGCTGAAGTGACAGCCAACTCACATTTCAAAACCGATCTTGTTTCAAAATGGTTCTAAGCATCGAAACATAGGCAAAGTCCACCACCTCAGGAACTCTCATGCCAAGTTGGGTGACAGTATCTTCAGAGGTATCCAAATTGGTGCAGGCTGGAACTGTCATTCCAAATTGGGTTACAATATCTTCAAAGATGTCTACGTGAGTACAACCTGGGTCCATCATGTGATGGTATCTTTGGAGGCATTAAAATTGGTGTAGTTTGGACCTGTCACACCAAATATTGGGTGAAGTAATACTTCAGGCCACCAGCTTGATTCAAAATGGTGCCCAGCATCCCAATGTCAACAAAAACTGCTGCCCCCAGCTCAGGAACCCTTGTGCAGAGTTTGGCAATGATATCTTCAAAGACGTCCAAATGTATAAGAACAAATGAATAAACCACTTTACAAAATATATAATCGATTGTATGTATGATATTTTGCAGTGGGTTTTTAAAGCCTAATTGCTGAGGGTGTAGGTGTCGATCTTGTTGATCTTCATTTAGCAGCTCTTCGGAGTTTTTGCCAAACAGCCTTAAACGGAGTCTATCGTAAGAAACACTAAATTTGGCAGAAACTATTTGACCTTGACATAAAATCACATAAAAATCAGAAACAAAAGGACTTTGAGAGACGGAGACTGAACACCACCTTTAGTTCAATTCAAAGCTCTACTGCCTTTGTTACATTAGTCTATGACTTCCGGTGTTGACTTCTTTGCTATCCCACAGTGTCTAGCCTCTTGGAGAACTGTCAAATTTAAGAGGCTAACACTCCATGTGATGTAATAGAAAGGCAACTAAGGTTGCTTAAAAATCAAACTTAAAATCAAACATGCTGGATTTTGTAAAGCAACCAGTAAAAATAGTTAATCACATTCATGTAAGGAATAATGGTAATCAGGCAAAAGCAGGGCGGGAACAGTGCTACACAAGAAAGCTGCCTTCCGCCACGTCAAAGTCTAGCCTGCAAAACCACAGCAGAAAGTGATCTCCATTTTCAGTGGGGTTTGTCTTAATTGCCTTTAAACATTCCACACATACACCCACACACACACCAATTGCATCCATTTCTACTCCAGGTGAGGAGCAACAGTGAAAATGAAAATTTCCACTCTTGAGGGTATTGCTGCTGTGCTTCTTGCTTCCAGAGAACAAGTAGAATGGACCATGAAAGCTGGACTGGGATTTGTGCTGTACTCCGGGAGAAGGGCTAGTTAAAGGATGAACGTTCCTTATCTTCCATGGGTCACGTCTGGCTGAGAGATTTCAAAAGAGTACCAACTCTTTATTTCAGCTGTGTTGTTTCATGTGCCTGCTTCCACCCATGTCACCCATGACTGTCACAGCTAAGTCTTTTGGTCAGTTTTCTTTCCTGGGGGTGCTGCTTCAGTGTAATTCTTTCTCCGCAGCTTCTGGTTCTTCCTTTTTCTACTCTGGCCTCAAGAGGAAATTCAAAACCTCAGGGACAGTTGGATCCTTCCAGAGTCACTAGTAGTCTGTGGGAGGCTCTCACTGAAGAGGGGTGAGAGCTATCATGGTATGGTTTATTCTGAATGTGTGATATGAACCCAGTGGTGAACGTGGGTGCCAATTAAATATGATTATCATCCTTGAGGTTAAATTAAGTTGTTTAATGAGAACACATAAGAGATAGCCAATGTCAATTTCAGAGGAAACTCTCAAGGTGTTCCAAAGTATTTCTAGATTTTTGTCCTGGTCACTTAAAAAAAACCATGGCTCCAAACTACAAAGAAATCAACAATAGTATACTTATATGTTATGTAGCTGAACAGTGTTGAATACTGAAACAATTTTTCAACCATTTACTCTTTGCACAACTTTTTATAGCGCTTAGAATTTAATTGTTGTGCTAGTACCAGAAAAGCAGACATGCATGGCCAGTAAGTAACCTCTATGATTAACCGCTACTCTAGTGATGAATTCAACACTACATTAAAGCCAAACATTTTAAAAAGCAAGAAACAAAGACAGCTGATAAAGATTAATTGTGAAACTAAAAACATATGACTATCCAGTACAAGTTATTACATGGCTAGAAAATACTGAAGCCTGTCTTTCCAATTTCAGAAAAACAACAGTGATAGTGCCAAGTATTTAACTAAGTACTTATGCTTTGTATTAATTGCTGCTTTTGTGTTTTTTTTAGAATTAGCCTGCAATATTATTTCATGATTTTCCTGACAAAAATATTTATTACCAGTTCCTTATTGCCTTGGAAAACAAATCAGGATTAAAACAGATGCTATTTTACCAAAGCAATTAGTAGACCATATTATTTTTAAAACTTGCAATTTTATACATCAAGCATCTGTACAAAAATGAAATGACAATGGAACTTTTATAAAATAATTACACTCTATTCCATTCCATTCCCTTAAGATATATAAAGAAATAGCTTTCCATTATAATGTGCAGATTCAAATGTTTTCTGATCTTCCTGACCACAGAATGTGATAAAAACCCTGCAAAAAAGATATTCCTGTACTAACATTCTGCTATACAACATAAAAAATATAGCGTGTACCTGAGTGGAGTTAGTTAGTTGTTTTTTCCACGGCTCCTCTGCGCTGCTGGTCAGGTTTGTGCGGTTATGAGGTAGAGAGAGTGCGTTTCGCTGCAGGTAAGGCACGTTTCCATTACTTCCACTTCCTGTTATGTGATTATTGCCTATCAAAATAGTGTCTGTACTACCCAGCGTTCTTGCTGTGCTGCAGGGAACTGAGCCTGCTGGAAAGGGTCCATTTGCCATAGGCTGCCCAGGGCAGGTTGGACGGATTCCATGCTGCGTGATGTTAGGCACTCTGGTTAGAGCAACCTGAGGCTGCTGACCAGAGACAGAGTTTGTAGGCAAAGACGAGTCAGCTGTTGGCCCATTAGCAATTCCAGTAGATCGTACCTGTGCAACTCCCGTCTGCCTCATCTAATAAAAATCAAGTAAAATATAAAGAATGTTAGCAGAATAACTTACAGAATCATGTATTTCATGAGGGGTTGTTGTTGTTGTTGTTGTTTTGTTAAATAGATATGACACACTCAAACTGTGATACTCAAGTAAATGCTCTTAGCGGATGTCAGATTTTCTTCCTGTGAATCTGTCACAAATGGCACGTCATACATTACAAGCAGATAGAGTGACTTATTAATAATGCCATGTTTCTGTTTCCCCCCTCTAAAATAGCACATACATTAAGGGTTAAAAGGTCAGAAGATCATTTGTAAGTCTTTTGTAAGCAAAAGCTGCAATTTGCTAATATATGTGCTGTTCATAAGTCATCTATGCACTTGTAACACAAGAAACATGGAAACCTTGCTTAAGCTACATCACACATACAGACACATGTACTCAGGTGCAAAACAATCTTATATTCATAAGTAATTGTGAACATTTGATGCTTCTTTTTCCAAGGCACGGGGGGTGGGGGGTGGGCATCATTCCTGTCAAGTAGTATAGAAAAGTAGTCAACATGCAGAGTTGGCATTAAAACTAGAAACACAAAATACATAATAAAAACCAATTCACATGTCTAAAACAATTAAAAACATGATCAATAATTATTGCTTATTTCGGCTAGAGATTTTTATTAACAGTGCCATCAGTCAGCACAAAACTCAAATAAACTAAAATCAGTTTTGCCCAAAAGCTTTCTGAAAAAGCACAGCATTCAGGGCCTGGCAGACCTCTCAGAAGAGGGCATTCCACAAAACTGGCAGCCTCACCAAGAAAGATCTGCTCCTAGTAGACATCAATGAAACTTTGTTCAGCACTGGCAGCTGAAGCAACGCCCCCAATGCCAGAGTACATGATGGGGCACATATGAAATAAGGTGGCTCTTAAAGATACCAGGGGACAATAATTTAGGGCTTTAAATGTCAAAACCAGCTCCTAATATTGAGCCCAGAAACATATGGATTTCACCCATACTCTACAAGTGGAGAAAAGGGGGAGAGAAGTGATAGCATGTAATAAAGGAGCATGATAATGTATGCTGCCTTACTGGTCCTTTCCCTTCCAACAGAGGGAGTCTGGAGAAGTCTGAGGCAGTACATACAGGTAATAAATATGATTTCAGAGGAGAACAGTTCCTCAAAATGATTGTTCCAGTCTGCTGGTAGGAGCTGCAAATGAAACAGTTCTTCTCTCTCAGCATTTCCACTTAGACACCATGTTGTATCATACGGTGAAGGAAGTCCTTGACCTCCAATCCAAGAAAAATTGAAGATTTCTTTGTTTTTATAAAATTCTCGATCAGGTCTAAGGACGGAGTTCACACATTACGCTAGTCATATGGGTTAAATTTCACTGTCTGAATGCATGCTACTATATCAATCATTGTGTGATGAGTTATTGCAGGACACTAACTAATTGCCATATTCATCTTAGCTGGGAAGCAAGATGTTTAACACTAGTCAGAAACCTTCTAACTATCACTTAGTGGCTAGCATGTCTTCAACATACACATTTTAGTAAAAAGAATGTCAAAAGTTCTCATTGAATTCACAGAGTTCTTGAGGCATGACTATGGGTTGCATCCAACACTTGCCTATGCGAATGTCAACATACAGACTTCCACTAGTGCAAGGGACCACCTATTCCTCTCCCCTGCAGCCTCCAACACACACTCCAGTGTTGGAGAAATCCCCTGAAAGAGATCTGGGGGGTGCAGAGGGCTGCAGGGGAAAATAAAGGAAGGGAAAAGTCTTGTTGGGCAAGGAGAAGTCGGCTCCTTCAAGACTGGATTCCACCCTATGACTTCTTCAGTTGCTGGCAATTGTTTGGAAAAGAAAAAAAGATAATTAAGACAGGATATGTACAAAACAGAAACAAATGTTTTTTGTTGGCACCTGCTGGTGTTGCTGCATCATGACACACTGACTCTCCAGCTGTTCCAGCAGAAGTTTCTGTGCTGGATTTAAATTATTTCTATTTGCACGCAGCTGGTCCAAGTGCTAGAAAATAAATTTAAAAAAATTACTTAGGCCCCCTGCATAAGTTTAGATTGGTTTATAACAATTCACGTGACAAAAATCTTCTGACGCTATCTGTTTATCATTATATGCACCCCATTCAGTCCATCAATTCCTTTCCTTGAAACAAGTTGTACTAAAAATAAACAGATACACAACCTACTCAAATTAAGTAAACCATAGATAAGAAATCAATGACTACAATTCCCATCATCTCTGACCAATAAACTCTTATCATACAAGCAGATAGTGAAGCATGGGAAAATTCATGCTATTTTGTAGGCAACAGCACATCAGTTGTGTAAGCACAGTGACAACTGTTGAGGGCACTTATTTATTTCCTAAATTTCTTCAGCAATTCTCTCTAAAACTTCCCTTCCTTTGGGAGAGAAACAATTTGGTTGTTGGGGAAGGGAAGCAACAGCTACAATCTAGCCCTCAATGAGACAAAGGCTGCCCTAGGCTCTGACTCAGAATAAGGAAGAGAAATGCATGAAGTTGTGGATATTTATTATACAAAGCAAATGCATTTTGTTTTTAAAGCCTAAACACAGTATATAACTATTATTGTCCTGCTACACATTCAACTATATTTTACCATGATAAAACTGTAAAATAAAGCAATTTTTAACAAAGAGTTCTACAAAGTGTTTAATAGTTATAACAGGGATAGGTAACACAGTGAATTCCAGATGTTGTTGGACTTCATCCCCCATCAACCCTGACCATTGCCCATGATGCCTGGGTCGGAATTGTCCAACAACATCCAGAGTAGGGATTGCCAACTTGACACCCCTGAAGGCTTCCTTGGGGCACCTGGGCATGTGACCCTCATGTATTGTTATAGATTTGGGAGGGGGGTGAATAAGCAGGCATTTTCTTTTCCCATTATAGGGCTTTTCTGAATGGGGTGGTGATGGTTGCTCAGGTATACACTGTGTGTGTGATTGAGAGAGATGCACTGCAGCAGAGACAGGGAGCAGGAGATGTATTTGTGGTTATGTATAAGCGAAGTGCGTGTTTATGAATGAGAAAGATGCTGGTTTCATCTATCATCTGTAGGTGTGAGTGTATGCAAGAAAGAATGAGTGTGGTGTGGCTACCTTATATATTCTTCTTTATACTGGGGGGCGTTCCTTATTATAAGACAGCAACAGCATCATTTTGTATGCGCGTACATCATTATTGTGCGTTTGCCACAATCAAGACATAGCTTTCCACAGGAAGATAGTGGGGATTGGGAAGCAGTAATAACTGCACTCTCTAAAATTTTGTAAGTGGTGCTTTTTCAAAATTCAAAATGTGCCTTCTGGTCCAAAAAGGCTGCCAACCTCTGATCTAGAGAGCACCATGTGCTGCTCATGATTTATACAGTGCTTTAGGGTGCTCAGTGAAAGATAAAAATAGGAAAGTCATTTATATAAAACGGCAAATATTTTAGATAAAAATTATGAATTAAAAGGAAATAATTAATGAAAGCTTGGAGGTATGTCAGAAGATGAGAAAAATATGATCAACTTGTGCTGCATGGACATATGTACTTTATGAAAAAATTACAAAAGGCTTTCTGTAGATTTACCTGTAATTTCTGTGGTGTCAAGCACCAAGAATGTACTTGTTGTTGTACTGGAGGATGTGACATTGTATGGCCACTGCTCCAAGCTTCTAAAGTGTTCTAAGGAAAACATTAACATAAAAAATGTGAATATAATGGTGAAAGAATTTATTAAAACTGTCCACTACAAGTTAAGAATATTTCCTTTAAAAATATTGCTATATATAATTCAGTATTGGTTAATATAATCATCATGGAATAAAAAGTAAAAGATAAGCAACTGTGATGAAGAATTAAATAAAACCAAATAGTGGACTTAGAAGTTTATCAAAATTCATCTTAGTTCTTACAATATTATTAATGTGATGATTAAGCATTCTAAATATAAGCAAAGGTGGTAGACAAAATGGCATGATTCTCCCCCCTAACTTTTAGTATGCTATTGTTATAGCTGCTGCAATGTTCAACTACTCCTAGTGCAATGTCATCATTGTGAACATTGCTATTCTGATTTTCATTTAAAAGAGTTATCTGAACAACAGACTCAAACTCCTGGATGCCAGATTCTTGTAACTGAGTGGGGCTTTTTATGAGAATATATACCTTTGTTGGACTAGATGTTCTTTTCCTCTTGGCTGGACTGGACAGGTCATCTACATGGCTAGAAGGAATCATGTGTAGTGGCAATTGCTGTGAAATAGGTGTTTGACTGAGGCCTAGTACAGGTTCAGTATTTTGATGAGGTTTACAAGCCTAGGAATCAAAGGAGGGAGAAAAAAATTTGGTTCTATACATTTTTAAATATTCCTTAAGCTACATATCTTTTACCAGCTGCACATTTTAATAAGGGCTGTGTGACTATGCTGATCTCATTTATTGAAAACCAATTTCCATAGCATCAAAGGAGCAATGTGTACCTTTCATGGGGGTGTTTTTAAAACAAAAGTCTGCCGCAATTTCTATGTGGGATGAAATCTTTCTGATAATCATGAAAATCCACAAAGGTTCTAAATTGGTTCCCCCATGTTTCCTCCAAATCACAGGGAGTCTATTCTTAATCTCCCTTTGCTAATTAGTCTTGTTACCACTGAAAACTAGCCCTGTGCTACAGCAAAATACGCTTGACTACTACAGATTGATTGAAAAGAACCCTTAAAAAGCTGGGCACCTGCAGAACATAACCCAACTTCTCACCTGCTGTGCTGTGTTCATGGCACCCTGCCTGGAGGTAAGCTCTGCGGGGATTGGTAGGCTCCATGCCTCCTCAATACTAGGAAGTAATTTAGTTTTATTCTGTAGACTACCTTGTGGTAGGTTACACAACTGAGCCTAGGAAAAATTATGTAAAAAGTAAATTTAACACACGCCTAATTTAGTAAGATCAAGTCCATGAAATCTTCCTAAATTCCGTATTCTACTGTGTCTTAGAAAGAATACATTTTAGTTCTGGGGTTTCAGAGAAGTGCTAAGGATAAAGAGGGTAACCAGAATATAAACCTTTGTGAGAATCAGAACAAAGTTGAGCTCTGATTTCAGAGGTCTCATTAGCGCTTTGGTTCTGAAACTGCAAACAAGAGCAAAGGATAGTGTGTGTATTCTCACTAAATGCTATGATAACTTAAAATGTAGACAACACAAAATATGCATAAATTATATCAAGGTAGAAAAAAAATACTTAAGAGAGACCCACTTAAAATGAGAAATTAAATGAAACTGCAAGCTATGATATGTTTAGAATGTATATGGAAACAGATCACACAATTCACAAAACAATCACATATTATATTGTGTCCTTAGTTGTTTTCATTCCTTCTCCCTACCCAGGTCAGTTAAATGTGTCCCTCTTCTTAGACCCAAGTTTTTACCTGTAAATACTTTATCCGTGCTGCAAGTGCAGAGGTATTACTACAATTTTTGCTTCTGGTTGCATTTAAGTAGCATTTAATGGCATCCTGAGACTGGTTGCAGGACTCATAGAGGGTGCCAAGGTCCATCCAGGCTGCAGCATGACCGTGGTCCAGCTGTACAGCACAGATATAGGCCTGTAATGCATCCATAGGCTGATTCTGCTGCTGGTACAGCACACTGAAGAGAAAGATGAATACAATTATCAATTTTAGATGACAAATATCACACCCAGCCTTTTGGTGTGTCTCAGTATACTAACCAAGCTCTTCTAGATAGTAATAAATAATGCATGTTTCACATTTGGAAAATCCAATAATACAGCTTTATAAATTTTATGATTTTTGGAAAATCCAGAAATTGTTCTGGAACCATCTTCCTGAAGACAATAGCTGCAAAACCTTAATTTGCTACAATGGAATGGGTGGAAGCCACTCCCAAAAACTTATTTTAAACTGTGAATTATACAACTGTAATCCTTAGTCAATTACATCTAAAAATAAGTTTTAGTGCTAGCTTTTAAGATTACATACTACAGATTATATCTAGCAATAAGGAAAAATTAATAATTTTGTTTAACTGTTATAATATCACTGGGGGCTTAAAGTTGTACTGCTCAAACACATGACTTTATTAAGAGGGGGAAATGTAGTTACTTACCCTATAGAACACCATGTGTCTGCACTTGCTTCTGATTTATCAATAGACTGCCTATAAGATATAAAGGCATCCTGAACTTTCCCAATACTTGAATAGCACCTGCGGGGAAAGAAAATGTGTATTTATCAATCTACATATCTGAGAACAATTTGGCAAAAGTTTACCTTTAATATCAGTGGTTAACCTACGTATTGCAAAAACCTGCTGTCTCAATATGTATACACTATACTTCATATATTTAAATGAACTCCAGTGGAATGTTCCATCTACTAAAGAACATTGTGAAAATGAAAGTAGCAAACTATCAATTTCAGGACAACCGAAACTAGGTCACTTCATGAAATACAAAAAGATTATCTTATTTATTTGTTCTCTAAATGGAAATTTAGTTAGTAAGTAAGTAAGTAAGTAAGTAAATAAATAAATAAATAAAGTGGGGTATTTTTTGTTACTATGTTATGTACTGTATTTATGTATTTTTCATATTGTAAACCATCCTGTGATCCTTGGATAAATAATAAAATAAAATAATAAATAAACTACGTTTACAGTTTCATCTGTGACATGCTGTAGTCTGCAAACATACATGGATTTTGATATATGGGTCCCTGCCTTCAAATAAACAGCCTATTACCCTCTGTTCTGAGTAATTTTTAATATTAAATAAAAGGAAATAACATGAAAATGCCAGGGATTGATAAATTCTAGAATAATATTTACTAAAGTAGAATAGACTTTGCCACAATAGTTTATTTTTATCTAACAGTGTTCTTTCCAATATAAGCACCCATGTTTTTTCAACAATAGTGCCTATACAAAATTAGCCATTTTGATTTATTTTTCAGTTGCAGAGATAGTGTAAAAATACTATCTTCAAATACCAGGTAAGGTAAAGGACCCCTGGACGGTTAAGCATGTATGCTGGTATGCTTTCAAACTGCTAAATTGGCAGGAGCTGGAACAGAGCAATGGGAGCTCACCCTGTTGCGCGGACTCAAACTGCCAACCTTCTGATTAGCCCAAGAGGCTCAGTGGTTTAGACCACAGCACCACCAACTCCCTTCTTCAAGTATTAACACCATACAACACAGGAAGAAGCAGGCATTATACAACACAGGAAGATGTGGTAAGGCTAGAACAGGACTGTCAGACCAACACAGCTCACTAACTACACACTGTGGCCTCAGCCCAGTATACCTGAAGGAGCATCTGCACCCCCATCGTTCAACCTGGACACTGAGGTCCAGCTCTGAGGGCCTTCTGCCGGTTCCTTCACTGCAAGAAGCAAAGTTACAGGGAACCAGGCAGAGGGCCTTCTCGGTAGTGGCACCCACCCTGTGGAGGCCCTCCCATCAGATGTCTTTAGAAGACATCTGAAGTTTAGGGAAGTTTTTAATGTTTGATGTTTTATTGTATTTTTAATATTTTGTTGGAAGCCGCTCAGTGGCTGGGGAAACCCAGTCAGATGGGCAGGGTATAAGTGATGATGATGATGATGGTGGTGGTGGTGATGCAAGGTGCTTTGACATCCCCTTTGTTTCCTGCATTCTCAAGCAGGGAGCAAAAACAGTCTTATCAAGCTGGGAATTGTGTTACCTAGCGTTCATGGTGAGCTATGTATGGCTTGGTATCTTCACAGTTGTAAAGGACTGGGTTAGAACATAAAGAGGATACTAACAACATCACTTCGGGTAGATTACAAAGAACACAAACGTCTTATCTCCAAATAATGATCTAAATAGTGGTTTTGCTGAAGTTATTTTGCTATACTTATAATGAACAATGTCATACAATGCTACAAAGGCTAAATTATCCTAGCAATGACACATTTTCCCACAAAATAATTAACCTCAGTTAAAGTACTAGCTCTGTGGTTTTCATACTAAGATTAAATCAGACATTTGTTCTTTCAGTGTATGCATGTGTTAATATCGCAGACTTTCAAAATGTACTTAAATGGTATACCACCCATTTTTACCTTCCAAGGAAATACCAGGACTGCCCAGAATTGGGATCTGCCTCTAGAGACTTCTGGAGACACTGAATAGCATAGTTTTCCTTGGTGGCTTTATCTCCTAACTGATCCACTGTGTGATGCATCCACCCTAAAAAAAGAATATATACATATACATGGCTATTTGTATTTCAGCAGGGATGTTATTGCTACTCACTGGCCTGATTCAGACATCAACTCATGTTGTTCAAACAAGAAGTTGTGGTTAATTTTTTTATTAATTTTAAACAATTTATACTACTTAATTACAACCATCTCCAAGAGGAGACTCAATACAATGAAATTAAAAATTATTTATGGCTATAAAATCAGAATTCAATTAAAAGCCTGCAGGAAGAAAGAAAAGTATTCAGTAGGCACCGGATATTCATTCAGCAGGAAGGGGGCCTCTCTAACCTTCAAACTATAGTTTGAAACAAACCACTGTTTTGGCCAAATCAGTCACATTAATATTAACCCTAGTTTGTTGGTTCGGATGACACAAGTTGTGGTTGAGCAAAGAAGCAAAATTTTCCAAACTATTCCAAGCAGCTGTACCAGAGAACAAGGTGAGGGGGAACATCAAAGCTTAAGGCTCAGTGTGGCTCACTTTAGTCGTGCTAAGCCATGGTTTAGTACAAGGACTGGAAACCTGCAACCTTCCAGATGTTGTTGCATTCCAACTCCCACCAGTCCCAGTGGTCAGGGATGATGGGAACTATAGTTCAAAAACATCTGGAAGGCTGCAGGTTCCCCAATTTTGGTTGAGCATGACTTGCTAATGCAGTCATTGAGTGCCTACTGCATGTTTTTTAGAATTTATAAATCACATAGAATAACTTTTGTAAGCAGAGCAAACAAAAAACCCCACAGGTGCACAACCTATTCTTGAAGTTAAGCCACTATCGACATCTAATCAGGAGGGGGAAAAACATGTACTTGCTCATAGCTCAACACACAATATTGTAACAAAACACTCTTGTAAAGACCTATATTGAATCAACCAAGCCAAGAGTCCATTCAGCCCTATAATCTGCCTTTTAACCATGGTAACGAACTTAAAATTTGAGTATTAGGAACACTAGGAATATTCGGCTTCAATGGCTGGTGGCTCCTCCTCCTAATGCCACTACTTTGGCTCTCCTCCCCCTTTGCGGCAAGAGGAGGAGGAGGAGGAGCCAGCCACTGGAACCGGGACACACCTGGCTTCTGTACTTTCTGAATATTGGAGGGCACAACCCCCATACCAAAAATGTTTCGGGGCCCAAAATGGCTCAGGCCCCAGGAGTTGGCACCCTGTGGCTAGCATTGAAAAGCAGTACAGGTACAGATAGAAATTTTAAGTAAGGAATTATATATTTCCAAACAGAACTTGCTATTGTCCAGTTCTACATCCTACTTAGTGAAGTCCTTGAAGTCAAAGTATAACCTCTGCTGAGTGTAGCAGCTTTTCATATAATGGTCAGGTACAATATTCCCATAGAAGAGATAACAAACTGGGCAAACTGAAGCACTTTTGGCCTTTATTAAGGCTGTCAGGTGAGGATAGGAATGCTTGTGTACATAATATCTGACAAATGGCTCTGAATTTGACCTATAGCCCACCAGACATATACAGCAACATTTTATTGCAGGTCCCAGTTGTTTTAATCTCTTACAATCTGAACTAAAAAGGAACTCCTATATTTAATTCTAGGCAACTAGCAGCTAGAGGTAAACAGTAGCGAAAGGTAACTAAATCAATACTTAATGAAGGAAATATGAAGTATCTCAAATATTAACAAGCAAACAAACAGCAATTACAGCAGTGTCAAAATACATCCAACCTATTTTAAACGCAGTAAGACCTGCATAAGACCTGGACTCATTAAATCAATCCATTTCAACAGAGAAGTTAATTTTCATTATTAGTCTCTGTGTAAGAGTATAAACTCTTATAGAAGAAAATCTTTTGAAAATACACGTTAAGGTTACTTTAGGAAACTAAAAGATTCATCCTGTATCATCTGTTGCAACTGGAGTCATATCTGAACTGCACCTCTGAGCTTAAGGACTCAGCAATGAAGTTCCATGCCACCCTATAGCAAGCAAATAGTTGTAGAAAATCAAGTACAATAATTCCTTTTCCCTCACGTACCCAACTTCTTTTACATACCTAACTGCTGTAACACAGTTGCTTTCACTTGTGCAGGGAGATTTTCAGTCTGCAAAAGTTGTTCATATTCCTTCTTTGCCAAGTGATATTTTCTCTAAAAATGAGCAAAGCATATTTATAAATGCTGGAATGTTTTACTGATAATCTGGATTGGTATTATAGTCAAAAACAAGAACATAAGTGAATTTGGTCAAAGGCCTGGAAACGATGCCTTATGAGGAACGGCTAAGGGAGCTGGGCATGTTTAGCCTGGAGAAGAGGAGGTTAAGGGGTGATATGATAGCCATGTTCAAATATATAAAAGGATGTCATATAGAGGAGGGAGAAAGGTTGTTTTCTGCTGCTCCAGAGAAGCGGACACGGAGCAATAGATCCAAACTACAAGAAAGAAGATTCCACCTAAACATTAGGAAGAACTTCCTGACAGTAAGAGCTGTTCGACAGTGGAATTTGCTGCCAAGGAGTGTGGTGGAGTCTCCTTCTTTGGAGGTCTTTAAGCAGAGGCTTGACAACCATATGTCAGGAGTGCTCTGATGGTGTTTCCTGCTTGGCAGGGGGTTGGACTCGATGGCCCTTGTGGTCTATTCCAATTCTATGATTCTATGAATTTTAATAACAATTAACATACAGCCGTAGAATACTGTTTTCACTGATAAATAAAACATCAACACAAGTATGATGAATAGTAGCTGCTGGTTCAGTATTACATAATAAAATATGAACATATTACTCTTGTGAGTGGCTGATCTATTAGCTATGATTTTGATAAAAAGGTAAGGTAAAGGTACCCCTGCCCGTACGGGCCAGTCTTGACAGACTCTAGGGTTTTGATAAAGGTGACCCTTTATTCCTATTTTGCTACATTAAGAAGGTTCTACTTTGTTAGTGTTGGTGGTATCTGCTGTTTAAGATGCCCATAAGTGACTCCAAAATGGGGGAAAGCTATTGATCTGGGTTGATAAAGAATCAAAGCAAACTGACAAGAGCAACTAAATGCTGCACATTAAATAGGATATCATAGCTAATGATATTTGGTTCTAGGTAAAGGTAAAGGTACCCCTGCCAGTATGGGCCAGTCGTGTCCGACTCTAGGGTTGTGCGCCCATCTCACTCTATAGGCCGGGAGCCAGCGCTGTCCGGAGACACTTCCGGGTCACGTGGCCAGCGTGACAAGCTGCATCTGGTGAGCCAGCGCAGCACACGGAACGCCGTTTACCTTCCCGCTGGTAAGCGGTCCCTATTTATCTACTTGCACCCGGGGGTGCTTTCGAACTGCTAGGTTGGCAGGCGCTGGGACCGAGCAGCGGGAGCGCACCCCGCCGCGGGGATTCGAACCGCCGACCTTTCGATCGGCAAGTCCTAGGCGCTGAGGCTTTAACCCACAGCGCCACCCGCGTCCCCCAGATATTTGGTTCTACTACTAGCTAATTAAGTAATCTTCAAATCTTGTCTCTTATCTGTTAGTGCTGATGGGGAGAGAATATATATTTCATGACACAAACAAAATCCCTCAACTGAGAAAATGTCCCTTTTTATGCTTTCTGCCATCGTTTCTTCTATCTGCTACTTCTTTTAGACCATCTCCCCACCTGGTTAAAGTGCCTTTCGCCTTCCCAAATTGAGTCTAGGCAATCAGAAATTACAAAATGATTGTGAAGGTATATAACGAAACAGATATGCTGATGTAGTGATGTTACTAAAGGCAATCAAGGTTCACCCAGAGTAAGGGCAATGCTTCCTGAGTAGGTGAACTTTTCTACCTCATTTCAAAAATCACTGATGGGAGTAGTTTCTCAATTCTGACAAATATGTTTGCTAATTCACATTTATTCAAGCTTAAGTCTTCTTGGTATATAGCATAGTTCTACATTAACCATATTTAATAACAAAAAAGTATTATACACCTACCTGGGTTTCATATAAATGGGCAACGTGAAACCGAACTGTAAAAGCAGGGAAATTCAAGAGAATTAAGTACTGTAGTATATATGTATACACATCTGTTGGAACATTTATGTGTTTGTGAGTGGATGCTGAATGATAAATCAGGGTAGAAGAGAGTCTACACAGGTTGCTAGAGACTCAATTTTTAAAATTTATTTTATTTATTAGATTTGTATACTGCCCTATACCCGTAGATCTCAGGGCAGTTCACAACATATTTTTTTAGTTTTGTGAAACTAGACTTGATGCTAAATGTATCACTATCAACCACATTATTTGGCAGAAAGATGGCAGGCATGGGAGGCTGGGTATGAGGAAGTTTAACCTTTTCCTTCCTAGGCGTAGTCCCAATAAAAATCACACAACCCCCATCTGCTATTAGGCCCAGAAGGAAAGTTTCCATTAGCATAGGGACTTCCCTTCCATGAATAACAACAGGTGCTGGGGTACAATTTCCTAGTGGGGAGGAAAAGCCTCTCCTTCTTCTGCACCGTAGTCTTTACAAGCCGCCATCCCCATTTTCTTTTTCAATGTCATTAAGTTTTGAAAAATGAGCAATGTTCACATATTCTTCAGAAACATCTGGTGGTCCTACACTAAAATCCTGCCCTGACTCCAAGTTGTTGTCTATGGTACAACACTGGTCATTTCCCAAAACATCAGGATACAGAGTGAAATCAGATAAATTCTTCAAGCTAATAGTAGTAATAGTAGTAGTAATAATAATCCAAGGAGCTACTAGTGGAAATATTTGTGCTTGGACTTAATCTCTCAGTCTCGCAATATAGCCTGGATAATAAATGCAAATACATACATTCCGGACTGTCAGATATTTCTGAGTATATATAACTATAAATCACAACAGCTTTAAGGCAAATAGGTAACTTTTCCTGAAAAAACACTACAGATTCTGAATTTAATCCCAATAAAGAATTTTTCCCCTCCCTGTCATATTTCAGTCATTTTTTTCTCCACTGTTGCTAACACTCTTTTTCGTGAACCAAAATGAGTATTGTGGCATCTTGAAGACTAACAAATTAATTATGGCATAAGCTTTTGAAGAGACTGATTTTAGTCTAGCAACCTGAAATCTCTATCCACCATTTGAGAGCCAACAATATAGACTTAAAGAGTAACATGAGAATAAAAGACATGTTCCCTACTCTGGGGAGAATATAATCTAAATCTTGACAGTAAGGGAGACAAAAGGAAAGAGAGCAAAGAACAGAGAGAAGGAAAAACATCTGCCTGAAACAGCACAATAAACATTTTTTAAAAGAAATTGGAAAGATAATAGTATGAAGAGATCGAGTTGAGAAGATGTGGTCTGTGATAAGAAGGAAGACGAGGAGAAAATGAGCAAAGACAGTAAAAATCTGCAGAGGTGACGAATATCATATATTAAATCTGAAATAATCAGCCAAATCTCTCTACAGAGCTCTAATTACTTTGTCATATGGTATAGGGAATCTAATGTTCAGTACAAGAAAATAAAAAAGCCTACTGGAAAAGCCGAACATAGCCTTGAACCCAAACAATTGTAAACAAAGCACACAATCAAAAACAGCAGTTCTAACTCTGTAAACACCAATTTGGCTTTCCATTGGACAGTTTAGGGCAGAGCTTTCCAAGCTTTTAATGTTGGTGACATACTTTTTAGACATGCATCATTTCACAACATAGTAATTTAGTTTTACTAGCAAACTGGACATTAAACTAACCCCTTTCCAGGCCTGTGAGGAATGCGGTGAGCATTCGTGTGATGCACCAACACACTTATGCAGTGGCTTTCAACCAGTGTGCTGTGGCACTCCAGGGTGCCTTGAATGATGGTAAGGGGTACCGCGGGCAACCCTGGCCTCTGTCCCTATTTCCTTCCCTCCCTCCTCTGATGCCCTCTTGCATCTCAGCTGACCAAAGGCTTGCACAGATGTTTGTTGAAGCAGCTCTGGCTACAAGCTACCCAGGCAAATGGTGCCTCTGGGGCTGGCCAAGGGATGCTTCCCAAGTCCCTGTGGGGCAGTGTGAGGAGGAACTTCTCTTTGGGGTGGCAGCTGCAAATGCCTGGAGGACTGCCAAGGAGAGGAGAGAGGAGAGGAGGATGAGGGTACACTCCACCAGAGAGGGTTTTCAAAAAAAGGGTGAGAGGCTGCCAGCTCTGTAGACAAGGGGTGACAGAACTGGGCTCCTGAGCCCCACTGGGGTGCCACAGAAGGAATGTACAATGGTACCTTGGGTTACAGACGCTTCAGGTTACAGACTCCGCTATCCCAGAAATATTACCTCGGGTTAAGAACTTTGCTTCAGGATGAGAACAGAAATCGTGCGATGGCAGCGCAGCGGCAGCAGGAGGCCCCATTAGCTAAAGTGGTACCTCAGGTTAAGAACAGTTTCAGGTTAAGAACGGACCTTCAGAACGAATTAAGTTCTTAACCCGAGGTACCACTGTAGTTGGGTCAAGGAAGCCATGGACTCAAGAAGGTTGAAAACCTCTGCACTAACATCTTGTGACAGATTTCGGAAAGCTCTGGTCTAAGGAAAAGATTATCTAGACAAATATGAAACAGTAACTAATTTCAAGCGTAATGGGGGAATCTAGTTGTTTTCCATGAGAAGTTTGCCTTCAAAAAAGAAAAGCCTGAAACTCTCCAACATGTTACAAAGAAACAGTTTTGCATTTAAACATACAACTACTTAAAACCATTTAATATTTTTAAGAATTCATTTTAGTTATTTGCTGATAGTGATGCATTATTATTGTCAAAAGAAAATAATAAGTAGCTCCAGTGTACTAAATGCTACATGCGCGCGCACACACACACACACACACACAGACAGAGAGAGAGAGAGAGAGTTCTTCTTCGACTGATAAGACAGCAGTGAAGTAGGAAAATGGATTAATCATGACACTAGGGTGATATAGACATAAATCTAAAAAGTTACTAAGACCACAGATAAATTAAACTACTTACTTTCAGCATTGGACAAAGTGCAAGGGTTGCAGTCAACCAAAGCTAACTGAAAATGCTGTAAAAGAGAACAGAAAAATAAATGTTTTTCCCCCTGTAAAAAGCTAAAGAAATATTTGGTAGATATTCACTTTATATAGATTCAGTAGAAGATAAAATGATGCAAGCAATACGTGCAGGAAAATGTTAATGGCATACATCCAACCACTGATTTATTTTTTTTATTGTATGTTACAGTGGTGCACGTACAATGTATGTCAAAATCATAGGGAAACATAAAGCAATTAAAGGTTTATGTAGACAAAGTAAAATAAGATTCAAAGAACTAAACGTAACAAAACTAAACCAAAAAATATGTAACCATTTCATAAAAACAAAACAGCAATGCTTATAAAATATATGAAAGGTCATAAAAGAATTCAACTGTTACCAGGAAAATGCTACAGTCAATGTTTGTTTTCAGGGGGGGGGGGATTAATCATTTCATTATTTTTATACCCCACCCTTCCTCAAATTAGGAATATAGGGCAATTAACAACTAACTAGGCAAAACCAGGCAAAATAATAAAACTGTCATAAAAACTATCATAATAAACTGCATCCGAGCTTACTAAAGTTGCAAGAAAGGAGATTCCAACTAAACATCTGGGAAAACTTTCTGACAGTAAGAGCTGTTTAACAGTGGAACAGGTCTCCCTTGGGAGGGAGGCGGTGGACTCTCCTTCCTTGCTTTAGCTGAGATTCCTGCATTGCAGGGGGTTGGACTAGATGACCCTAGCAGTCCCACTCAACTCTAAAATTCTATTATTCTAACTCAAAAATTACAATCAACAACAACAACAATTTTTTATTTATACCCTGCCCATCTGGCTGGGTTTCTCCAGCCACTCTGGGCAGCTTCCAACAAAATATTAAAATACAATAGTCCTTCAGATATTAAAAGCTTCCCTAAACAGGGCTGCTTTCAGATGTCTCCTAAAAGTCTGGCAGTTGTTTTTGCCTTTGACATCTGGTAGCGGGCACCACTACTGAGAAGGCCCTCTGCCTGGTAGCACTAATTATCCAACAAATATCAAGTTCAGCTCAGATCCAAAACACTAGAGAAATAAAAAATGTATTTAACCATTACCAAAATGTTTCTATTTTGAGTGCCAGCTAGATTACAAGCAGCAAGGTGCCTTGTCACATGACAGAATACCCTGTCACCATCCTACCAACCACTCCAACAGATGGGACAAGTGGGGCTTCCCCTGCTGATTGTAATGCACAGTTGGATGTTACTGTGAAAGGCTCTCAGGTACTTGAGTCCCAAGTCATTTCGACTTCATATGCTAACAACAAATCCCTGAATTAGATCCGGTACCTCAGCAGCATTCAGTACAGTGCTTTGAGGTTTCAGGTGACATGATCCCTCCTTGAGGATCCCAACAACAGCTATAGCCCACTGGAGACAGAAAACTTTGATCTCTAAAGTTTTCGTCATCCCTGATGGGATATCACATTTCTGAACAAAAGGTTTGCCTACTGGAGTTCTCCTATATTCTCAGTAATCCAACACTAATACTGAGTTCCCATGATTCTAAAAATATGGAAAAACTCCATGTACACAATGAAAAAACCCTGAGCACATATGAAACATTTCCCTTTACAAAAGTTAATGGTAGGCCATTCATAATACACAACTGTAGATCAACTTGAGGACCCTTTTTTATAGACACATAAACATATGAAAAGCACATGAAATCATTCAAAAGACCTATTAATTCAAAAAGTGTTATGTATTTTGCACTTATTTTTCCCCTCATTGAAACATTCAGGATTTTCAGAAGTAAATTTGCTACTGCTAACATTTTAGACTATTAATAAAACTACATAGTGGTATCTAATTTTGTTAGCACAATTTAACTAACTGTATGCTGTTACCTTGAACACAAATCAAAAGAAAAATAGGAGCAATTAATTATGCAAACAATTCAAGGTTCAGGGTAAGTAACTGATACTCACCCACTTTATCAGAATGTCATAACAGAATGATACTTCATACTGCAAACATGCCTTCACCCTCATCATATAAATGAAACATCACCATACCAGGGTGGCAGTAATGTTTTTAAACAAGCATTTTTCATTCAAAAAAATTACGAAAGTGTTCATTAATCAAGGTAATCAACTAAACAATCAAACCGAGAACTCCAATGGAATCACAATGCAAGATGAATTATAAAAACTAGTGCTAGAGCGACCAATGCATGCATTTACAGTCTTACCAAAAAAAAGTCAGTTTTGTTGATGCACAAACAGCTTTATTTTATTTCTCTTCTAAACAATAAATAATCAAACTAAACCGCTTGGAATTATTTCTAAGAAAAAATTGTATGATATCTCTAACTTGCAAATTATAAAATTGACTCATTGTGCATAAGCTACCCTTTTCCAAGGCTCAAGAAGTATAATGGCTGCAATACTATTTATGCTTGGAAAGATTTAAGGATGTCGACAGAGATATAATTTCTGAAAACTGTATTAAACAAAACCTATTCAAAAAAACCACCATACAGCTTTTCAGATTCAGAAATAAGCAAGCCTGCAGCTAGAGGCCTTACAAAAATACAAAAAACAAAAACCAATTACAGAGATTATTGGCACCTCATATAAAAAGGAGAGAGAGAAAGAGAAACCACCCAAATGGGCACTGCAGATCTGTCAGTATCAAATAAAGCTGTTTAAAAGCTGCATATAAATAACAAATGTTCAGTGTTGAATTAAGACATGGCAGTGGGAGATACTAATGAAATGCAAACAAAATCATTATTTCTAAATTTCAGCTTCAAAATATTTAACAATACTGAAGTCTTTCTACAGTACCACTATTTTCTGCACAATTTCAGAACAGCAGCATATCAAAAAATACAAAACATAACATTTGCCAGGACCATTTAGCATAGCACATGAAAAGCTATGTCGATGACCCAGAACATGAAGATAGGTAATGCAAAAATAATAAAGAAAGCATCTGTCAGAAAGCTGCATATTTAATTACTAAAGCTCATACATGAACAACCTATTCATCTTGAACAATCCTGCATATCTGCCCTACAAATTAAACACAGAAATTCCCTTCTGAAGTATTCAATAAAAAACAGCTATGTAGAAAAACAAAGCTTTTTTTGTCAAAAGGCTAACAGTTTACCGTCTCTAGCACTATAAGCAACAAATACATCACATTAAATATCCAGCTCCAAATCTCTGCAGCAAGCCGAAGCTACCAAACATCTGCACCTCGTACAAATATTGCAGTACTGAAGCTAGCTGCTGCTGTGTGAAATAGTTATTATGCAGGAGAGGCCACTGCAGTTCAGAGACGACATACAATACCTCAAGGCAGACATCAGTCTACAGAAAGTCAAATCACGAGTAAGAGGATTTACCTACAAGGCACTAATCTGAATGTTTAAACATGGTGGCATCTTTTTAAGCACAGCAGCAAGTCAATGACATACTTTTGATTTGTATGGAATTATGATTGTGCAATTAATCAGGAGACTTCTTCAGAGCCCTTGGCTGCTGATGTGATTGTGGTAAAAGTCAATGATGTGACCTTTACAAAGAATTGTAAATTTAGTATTTGTGTGTCTACAAAGCTACTACCACACACAGAAGCAATCTCCTATGGCATTACACATGTTTAACAATTCACTCAGGACTACACAGTCTATTTCTTCAGGATTTTATTTTATATCAAGACGCTTCAAAATGACACACAGTAGTACTTAAAAGAATAAGAAATATTAGAAAAGTTACTGGAAAACCCTTTGATTTTTACATACACATAAACTATAATGATATTCTGAAACTGTAATTTTATTATATTTTTCATCCCTAAACTGCTGCAAAATTTCATAATAGGTAGTTTAAAAGTCTATGTTACACAAGTCAAGCCATCATTAGAAACCTGACAATTCTGACATGAACTTACCATAGGACAGCATTAACCCAGCTGAGTATAACTCTTAGAGCTGTCTTTTCTAACTGTATGACCTAGGTGTGATGCCTGATCCTGAGAAATGTCTTTTGTTGAGATAACTAGGACACAGAAAGCCTTGCGTAATCAAAGGGCTGGCAAATAGCCAAGGCTCCATCTGACAGGCATGTTGAGAGTAAGGGTGGGAGGACGTGCAGCACGCGCTGCTAAGTCAACTCATTAGTTTGCTCTCCAGAGTCCTTCAAAATCGGAATTAATTCATCTTTCTAAAAGAAAGGAGGCTTGTAAGGCGTAAGCGCTCTCTTTCACTCTACACTGCACAATCCAAACAGAATAATCGACTACATAAGCAAGACAAAAGAAGTTGAACAAAGTACTTAATTTGCATAATATGAATAAAACAGGCCTGGTCCAAATGACCACATGCTAGACCATATATTTTCCCCATACTTGCAAAATTCCATGCATATAATGACACTGTAGTAGAGCACTTGGATAATAGTTTTGTTGAACACTGGTGGTTATTAAGGGCCAGCAAAAGAGCATTAATTTTTTTACGAGAGGCAAGGGTTTCAGGTGAAAGAAGTTTGCTAACTGCATGCTCTAGCTCAGGAGTTGCCAACATGACACCCATGGGCACCAACATGCCTGACAGTTTCTCCTATGGTGCCCACAAAACATCTCAGTAAAGATCCCCTTTAAAAATCTACAGTACACAAGACTTTGTTTTGTCTTCCTGCTCAGTTCCTGTTTGCATTGGCTTGGTCTGTCCTGCACTGAATGCTCACTGCATGCCAAACTGTACAGCTACCTCATTTCCATTATGAAGAGAAGTACAAAGAACTTCTCTCTGTGAGTTAGTGTGTTGGTAGCTGATGTAACTGCCTTTTCCTATTGATTTTTTGGGAGGAGTGGGGAGTGAGAAGGCGCATGGCTGGATCATTTTGTGGTCTGTGTTTTTCTGTTCTTTTAAATGTGTTTGCCTTTTTTTGAGATGGGCATCAAATTGGCTACTGGCAACCCCTGCTCTAGCTTTTAATGCTACATCTTTCTTTATTCCATGTCTCTTATCCTCACATTGTGCCCCCAACACTCAGGGTCTCACAAAGTTATTCTCATACACCATCCCTACAAAGCAGCCAACAGCAGTGGACTTATTATGGACATAGTGAAGTCCCTTGCAGACATTACTTTTCCCAGGAAGCAACTTTTAATTGTGCAATATAATCACTTCTGGTTATTCAGGTAAGAAGTCAGCAGACTGAACACTTGCCAACGTTGTGCTTCTCTCCCCAATAGGCTACATACAAATGCAACTGTACTACTGCGTAACTGCCCCATCTCCAGCTTTGAGAGCAGTTCTCAAAATACTTTTTAAGACATAGGCAACTGGCGAATACAGGAGTTGGATTTTCCACTGAGTTTAAATGGTTTCCCACACTTGAGGTATGGGCAGGCCTCCACAAAGCTTAACTTGAACCACTTGTGATAGATAAGAGAGAATAATTACCGGGGGGGAAGGAAACGAAAAATAGCTCGTCAGAAATTATTCATTTGGAGAGAGAGAAAGCAGTGAACTGCTGAGGTGCTCATTCTGCAGTGGATGGGAGGCCCTGCCCAACAACCCAATATGAAGGAAAAGGAAAATGGGTCTGCACAACACAACATCAATCCACAGAGCTGTCCTGCACATACACACTTCCCCACAAAAGACTGCAAAAATGCCACAAAGTAGACTTTCAATGAAAATATTGTACAGTTTCATTTTAATGATTAGGATAGTCATATTTAATACCTTTTATGGTTCATTTTACTTTATATGCGGACTTGTCATACTTTAATAATCCTTATATTACAAAATATATGATAGACAGGTTCAATATAAACTGCTGGAAAATCAGTCATGCTCACCTTCCAGTAATAAAAAACCCTTTAAAATGTACCTCATACAAGTCATGAACACCTTCTCAATATGATAAATCTTACACAAGGTTTCTATAAGTCAAAATACTTTATCTAAGTCTATACAGTCATTATGTGGCTCTCAAAACTCTATACATGATGAAATAGGACTTGGACACACCCTCCCATAGTTCCATGTGCATAGAGAGTTTAAAAGCTAAACTTGCAATACCTCACATTTAATTTGAAGCAGGATCTCCATGAAATGCAGGATAGATCCTATCTGATAGCAAACTCCTGGTCTCATTCCGAGGCAGAAACCCAGGTGCCAAGTAATAACGGAACAGGTGAAATGAAAGTGAAGGATACACTCTCTTGTAGTGCAATGAAAATCAAGTCCAATATGAAGAAAATGTAAGCTATCATTTAAAAGGGAGACACTTACCTTAAAACTGGACTCAAAATCTGTGTTCACTTTGAACATAAGCCCAAGTCGTAAATGAATTTCCTTGGCGCGGCAAAAGCTGGGATCAACATAAAGCACCTCCCGAAATGCTTTAATTGCCCTGGGGGAAAAGAACACACACTGAAATGTTTAATCCAGAATATTCTTAAAGGGCATCTGAGAAGACCAACTCATTATCCCTTGAAGAAAATGACTCAGAAAGAAAGTGCAAAGGAATTCTGACAATTCACAGTCATACCCAGATATTAAATTAAAACATGTACCTCTATTCCTCTAAGACACCTTAAGTAATAAAATATTGAATAGCGGTAATATACTTACAAACAGAGTGTTTACATTGGTTCATTGAGTTTAAAAACCATTTTAGACTTTTTAATATTTTAATTTTAGAATAATAATCTGTTGAATATATTATTAAATACAGTGGTACCTCAGGTTACATACGCTTTAGGTTACATACGCTTCAGGTTATAGACTCCCCTAACCCAGAAATAGTGCTTCAGGTTAAGAACTTTGCTTCAGGATAGGAACAGAAATTGTGCTCTGGCAGCGCGGCGGCAGCGGGAGGCTCCATTAGCTAAAGTGGTGCTTCAGGTTAAGAACAGTTTCAGGTTAAGAATGGACCTCCGGAACGAATTAAGTACTTAACCCGAGGTACCACTGTACTAGTAACAAATGAATAGCAGGCCTTAAGTGTCCACATCATCAAGAAGAGAAAGATTTAAATCAAGTTTCCTATTTTCTAATTCATGTATTCTGATAAAAATGTGCATATTAATTGGTTGCTATAGCAATTAAAATATTCACTTACAACTAAATGGTAGATTTTATAATGCTAGGAACATACCGTATTTTCCGGCATATAAGACCACTGGGCGTATAAGACGACCCCCAACTTTTCCAGTTAAAATATAGAGTTTGGGATATACTCGCCATATAAGACTACCCCCGCCTGCAACCAACTAGAGGCAGCCAGTCTTTTCATCCCTGTACGCACACTGCAGCTCTCACAGGAGCCTCACACCGCAGTCTCAGAGGAGGATCAGGGGGGAGGGGCGGACGGAGGGGAGGACTTCAAAGCCCCGCTTGCCTCATCCCTCCTCCATCCTTGGCGGCAACCAGACCCTTGGAGCAGTGCCCCCCAATACTGGGTTGGAGGTGGTGAGGGTGTTTTTGGCACGCGCCAAGCGTCTCTTCAGACGGGACGGGAGGGGAAGTTGTGGGGGTGTGGGGAGAGAAAGGAGAGCGGCCGGCAGAGCAATGACTGTCGGCTGGGAAATGAAAGTCAAGCCTTGAACCCCCCCCCCGCCTCCCGTTTCTGGTCCTCCTCGTGGGGTGGGGTGGGGGTGGAGAGGAGGGGGCGGGGACTGGCCAGCAGCCGGCGACCCCAGCAGGCTCCCCGTGCACTCCGTGCCCCTCTTGTCACGTTTGTGGTTTGGGACAAGGCGGCAAGTCTGTGCACACGCCCTCGAGCCCCGCCGCAGACCGCGGACAGCACGGGCCCCAACTCCCAACGCCGCTTTGCTCGCCGCTCCTTGGAGCGAGGGAGATGGGCCCAAAGCTGCAAGGCGGGGAGCAGGCACAGGCCGGAGCCCCCCAACCTAAAGTCCACCAAGCGCCACAAGGGGCAGAGCGCGCACCCCTCCGCTGCCTCTGCCATCACAGCAGCAGCCCGAGGCAAGGCGATTGAGCCCCGATCGGCCGTCCAGCAAAGCAGCAGGCTGCGCTCACCGACTCCCTCTCCTCCTTCCCAACAGGTGACTCCGCATCGCCACAATCATACCCGACATATAAGACGACCCCCGACTTTTGAGAAGATTTTCCTGGGTTAAAAAGTCGCCTTATACACCAGAACATACGGTAATTCTACCATTTTGGTCAAATTGCTCATATGCTTTTCCCACTACAATACATCTTCTTAGGGAATGAAGACATTGGGAAGTGAATGGATTTTGTTTGTCTCCCTTTGTAACATGTAAGGTCAGTAAACCAAGTCACTCACTTGAAGATTTAATACCCAGAACTTTTGAAACTACAACACATGATGCAACAAGATGTTAGAAGTAGAAAGTATGCTCATCCACTTACCACTGAAATGCATTATAATGGAAGTAGACCAAGCCAAGGCCATACAAAAAGGCAGCATTCTGTAAAAGAAAACACATTTTTAACTGACAGACATAAATGAATGCCTGCATTTTTCTAGGAAAGTATCAAAAACTGTACTGTAGTACAAAATGATATTTCAGGCACTGCTTGGCAGAATGAATGGTGATCAGAATAAAATGTTACTCATATTAGCAAATTTTACAGTATTGCTACATTACTGAAATAATGGAGCATGTGAATTGATAGATCAATAGCATTTCTCATTCATTTAAATTGAAACAATGAAAAACTGCTGTCATAATCCAACTTGCAATCTAGTGGCCTGCTTTCCTTAGACAGAGCATATGTTTAAAAACTATGGGGTGACAAGAGACACCCGCAAGATACAGGACAGAATTGCAGTCAAATGGAAGAATCTCAAGGTTAAACGACACACTGTTTTATTATCTTAAGTATTCTCTCTGTTGACTAGGTATGTACTTTGGAATAGCCATACTTTGCTTATACACCTTTCATGGACCTTCCTCGTGGCAATAATATTTAATTATTGTTCCAATGTCTCCATTGAAAACTGCCTGGAAGCCAGTTAGTACTCTTGCAGCTATATTGTGTGCCAACTGGAACCACATGCTACAGACATATTGCCAGTACTTTATCACCTTCACTGGCTCTCACACAAAACCTAAGATCATCAATGAATGCCCTTCTCCAAGTGCTCAAACTGCACTAAAGAAGGAAACTAAGTACCATATTGACCTTCCTGTGAAAGGACTTCTGCTTGCAAAATGGGGATTCCCCTACTGCCCTTGCATATTTGGCTAGGGAGGAGGGCAGGAGATCTCCCAGAACAGGGTCAGTAGAGGGTGGGATCATTCCATATCACAAGTTGAATTCCACCCTCTGTATTTACTCAGCCATTGCAGCTTCTATGGAAAGCAAAGTTGTTTTGGCACTTGCAACTAGAAGAAAATGTCTTTAGCTCCGACTCCAGAAACAGCATTACCCTCCCTACAAGTTTATGCATCTCAAAGTAACACGTACAGTGGTGCCTCGCAAGAAGAAAAGAATCCGTTCCGCGATTCTCTTCGTCTAGCGGTTTTTTCGTCTTGCGAAGCAACCCTATTAGCGGATTAGCGCTATTAGCGGTTTAGCGGCTATTAAAGGCTTAGCGGCTTAGCTGCTAAAAGGCTATTAGCGGCTTAGCGGCTTAGAAAAAGGGGGGGCGGGGGAAAAAAATCGCAAGACTTGGAAGACGTTTTCGTCTTGCAAAGCAAGCCCATAGGGAAAATCGTCTTGCGAAGCAACTCAAAAACGGAAAACCCTTTCGTCTAGCGGATTTTCCGTCTTGCGAGGCATTCGTCTTGCGGGGCACCACTGTACTCTCAACCACCCAAGAAAGGGCTGCACATAGTTCGACAACCAGTGTTCTCTGACTCTCCAACGTAAGCTGAAGATTAGAAGTGAGTTAACACAACTATACTATATTGAATAGTGCACACTTCCTTTTTAATGAGTCAGGCTAAAGATATAAAGCAGTGGTAGTATGGAGACCCATTTATGCAATGGGTGGATGAGCTAAAACAAACACCAGGGTTGATGTGGATGCAGGAAACAAACAACAGAGAACACTAGAGAGAAGAGATATATATCCATATACAGATGTAAGACAAAGAAGTTGTGAGACAAAAGAAGGAGGTTAAGAAGAACAGCACAATTTGCTTTTAAAAGCAACAGCTCATCTTTCCAGTCTCCTAACACCTCACCTAAGTGTTTAAAAACAGAAGATTCAGAGGGTCAAGCATGACAACCTGTCATTTACAGAACTCTGTATCTACTGCTCAGCACTAACAGCAGCTGTCATAAGAACGTAAGAGCAGCCTGCTGGAGCAGTCTAAACAGTGGCCAAGCAGATGCCTATGGGAAGCCAGGAAGCAGGAATAAGTGCAACAATGCTCTCCCAACATATGATTCCCAATAACTGGTATTGAAAGGCATAATGCACATCACTTGACACTTGCTTACACTGGATCACATTTACCATTTTAATTACTCTTTACCTACTTTGGAAAGATGCTTTCAGAGTGCCTCACATATCTCTTTTTGTTTTAATCAGCTTGAATAATTCTGCATCATCAATGAACTCCGCTTCCTACATCACTCCATTGGGAGAACCATCCATTTATACTTAATCTCCACTTCCTTAACCAGCTACTGCTCTATCCACCTTCATTCTCGCTCTCCTGATACTGAGACCAGGATAGAATGAAACATTTAAAGAGTATATAAGTGTAAGTCAGACCTGAGGAGGGGTACAGAGAAGACCAGGAAACATCCCCCAATTTAGTAACTCCAACAAAAATTCAGCCAAACAACGCTCTACTTGACTCAACCGTTTCTGATATAAATCAGTATAATTAAATAATGGGATGGTTTTTCATATAATTGATATCAGTTCTATTCAAGCAACAAATTTTATTTACATGAATTCATGAGCCACGCTTCAATAACAGGACTGTAAAGGTTGCATACAATTTCAAAACAATAAAATCAAGAAGAAAATCACAGTAGCTACAGCATGACTAAGGTGGCCTTCACTGGTCAGCAGCCATTTATCTTCAGATGACAGATGCTACTGGTGAAAGAGGTTCTCAGATGAATGAAGAATATGGGCAGAGCACTTTGAATTGTGTTCTGAAACAAACTGGCAAAAAATACCACTTGTGAGATGTATTCCATATAGCCAGTCCCAGTTAAAATTTCAGTAGTTGTAGGTTATATTGAATGCACTGCAGTACCTCATAATGCTTTTGTTATTTATTATAAAGATGTTATACTCTGCCTTTCCATACATCATTAAACTAACAACAACAGAGATACAGTGGTGCCCCGCAAGACGGAAAACCCGCTATACGAAAGGGTTTTCCGTTTTGGAGGCGCTTCGCAAAACGAATTTCCCTATGGGCTTCCTTCGCAAGACGAAAGCCCATAGGGAAATCTCTGGGACAGCGGGGAAGCGCAGCGCGTCTTCCCCACTGTCCTCGGACCTCCTCCGAAGCCTGGCGGCGGGGCGGGGACACCTCCTCCTGCCGCCCGGCTTCGGAAGGCTGCTCCGAAGCCTGGCGGGGGGGCGGAGAGACCTTCTCCCCGCGCCAGGCTTCGGAAGGCTGCTCTGAAGCCGGGCGGTGGGGCGGGGACACCGCCTCCCGCCGCCCAGCTTCGGAAGGATGCTCCGAAGCCGGGCGGCGGGGGGGGGGGAACACCTCCTCCCGCCGCCCGGCTTTGGAAGGATGCTCCGAAGCCGGGCGGCGGGGCGGGGACACCTCCTCCCGCCGCCCGGCTTCGGAAGGCTGCTCCGAAGCCTGGCGGGGGGGGCGGAGAGACCTTCTCCCCGCGCCAGGCTTCGGAAGGCTGCTCCGAAGCCTGGCGGGGGGGCGGAGACCTCCTCCCGCCGCCAGGCTTCGGAGCAGCCTTCCGAAGCCTGGCGGGGGGGGGCGGAGAGGTTTTTTAAAAACCCCGGGACAGCGGGTTTAAAATCGCCCCGGGCGGCGCGTTTCTCCGCTGTCCCAGAGGGCTTTTGAAGGCAGGCGGGGGGGGGGAGCAAAGACTTTTGCCCCCCGCCCGCCTTCAGAAGAGGTCCAGGACCTCTTCTGAAGGCAGGCGGGGGGCGAAAGTCTTTGCTCCCCCCCCCCGCCTGCCTTCAAAAGCCCTCTGGGACAGCGGAGAAACGCGCTGCGTTTCTCCGCTCTCCCGGGAAGGCAGGCAGGGGGGAGCAAAGACTTTCGCCCCCCGGGGGGCAAAAGTCTTTGCTCCCTCCTGCCTGCCTGTCCCGGAGGGCTTTTGAAGGCAGGTGGGGGGGGGGAGCAAAGACTTTCGCCCCCCGCCCGCCTTCAGAAGAGGTCCAGGACCTCTTCTGAAGGCTGGCGGGGGGCAAAAGCCTTTGTCCCCCCTGCCTGCCTTCCCAGGGGCTTTTAAATCGCCCCGGACAGCGGAGAAGTCCTCCGCTGTCCCAGGGCGATCTTAAAATGCCGCCCGCCAGCATTTTAAGATCGCCCCGGACAGCGGAGAAGCCCTCTGCTGTCCCGGGGTTTTTTAAAATGCTGGGGGTGGAAAGAAAAGCCCTTGTCCCCCCCCCCCCCAGCCTTCAGAAGAGGTCGGGGGACAGACTGTCCCCGGACCTGGTCTGAAGTCGGTTTCCATAGGAACGCATTAATTGATTTTCAATGCATTCCTATGGGAAACCGTGCTTCGCAAGACGAAAAACTCGCAAGAAGAAAAAACTTGCGGAACGAATTAATTTCGTCTTGCGAGGCACCACTGTAAAGATAAGATTACAATGGTTGTTGAACTAGCTTTGTATTATCGTACTTCTTTCTAGAACAAAATAGATTCAAAGATTCATAGGATTGTAGAGTTGGAAGGGACCGGGGGTGATCTAGTCCAACCCCCTGCAATACAGGAATCTTTTGCCTAATTTGGGTCTCGAACCCATGACCCTGAAATGAAGAGTCTCATGCTCTACATCTTTGCACTCTTTGGCTGCCGAAGATGAGCGGTGTTTCGAATCTATCGGTCTGTACTTCTCTATAGCATAAAAATATCCTGGGCATTATAAAGAGGTACAATTGAGAGCCTCTGCCAATATGTAATGAATATGTGCAATATTCATTACATATTCAACAGAATTCTTAAAGCGTTACCATGGTAAAGTGTTATTTAGTTCAGAATCATGGTCATGAAATTTAAACCAGGGTAGGTATTATTCAAGAAAAGTGTGCTATACAAATTTTCAACTCTTCTCATTCTAAATCCTGGAGATTTGTAACAATAAGAAGACATCCTATTAAAATCAGTTTTACAGCATCTATAAAGCCCAAAGGAGGTTAAGCCCTATTTCAACAACTTCCAACTGCAATTCAGGACACTTTGTTACCACTTCCACACATACATGGTTTGAATTACTAGCTTATGTATGTTTCTCCAAAACAACATTTCAGCAAAAGAGGTCATGAATAAATGTGGGCATACAATAAGCAAGACTATTTCCTTTGATATAAAACTTAAGAGAGTCCATGCAAGGATTTATAGAAGCAATAAATGCTCCATATCTTCTGCCAATATGAAGACTGGGGGCGGGGCGGAGGCGGGTTCCTACTAATTGTGTAAGGAATCCCCCAAAGCTAGGTCATCAAGACAGAATAAAGTATTGATGGAGAAAGAAATCAGGAAGAATCCAGTAGATAGGTGCTGTAATAATAAATTACTACAATTGCTTTCAAACTGACTACGTAAATGCATTTTCAGGTTGCACAGATAAACATTCTTGAAATCTTAATCAATCTTGAAGTTTACCACTTATCTGGTTCCGCCACCCCTCCCCCCGGTAAAATTGTGTAAAATGGGGAGCACCCTCTAAAAAGCCTCTAAATACCCAATTCAAAATATCTAAAGTTGAAGCTCTGGGGCTGGCTGGAGGATGTACTGGAAGGCGGCTACGCTGCCCCTCTACCCCACGCATCAGCTGTTACACAGGGATGCTGAGCAACCTAAACAAAGCCCTGCAACATGTCAGGTCTCTTCGGGGCTTCCTCCACCTTCACTGACATCCTCTTTGGGCTCCAGGAAGGGTCTCGTCGTGAGCCACAAGGACTCTCCCGATCTTTCCACGCAATTTCCTAATATGATTCTCTTTATTTCCTGGTGCCGCGCATGGTTGAGTAGAACACATGATGGCCGTACAAGAGACACATGAGTTGCAGCAATATACATTATGAAAGGATTTTGAAGTTCCAAGTCTCTTTCCTGTATTTCTCTTTTACCCTTCAAGTATTTTTGAACCAAATCAATTTTGATCAACTGCTACAGTCACTTTTGTGTGTTTATAGAATGACATAATTAGCGGCAGAATAATACAGCACTGAATTCTCAACTATCTCTGGAGAATGGATTCTTAATTATTTCTCTAGGCACTCAAGTGAGACTGCTACCTGGAAGATTTTTATTGCATAAGATGTTCCATCCAGATTCATATATAAACAGTTTTACTCTAAGGGAATGTGTAAGAACCACGATGATAAACAGTACAGCTCTCCCTTACACTGTGCAAACTTGATTGTATCATTATCAGATACTGAAACCTTTTCACAGGTCGGAATGGGCACTTTCCTAAGACCACCAAGTACCGTATTTTTCGCACCATAGGGCGCACCGGACCATAGGGCGCACCCAGTTTTTAGGGGGGGAAATCAAGAAAAAAATTCCCCCCCCCAGCCCCAAAGAGCAGCGTACAGGGTGCGCACAACCTCTCCCTGCCGGAGGGGTTGCGAGCAGCTATGGAGCAAGCCAAGTTTTGGCTTCCCCTTTAGCCCCATGCAGCCTCTCCTTGCCGGGAGACGCTGCACAGGGCTAAAGAAGCCATAGCCCCATGCAGCCTCTCCTTGCGGAGGGGTTGCGCGCAGCTATGGAAGAAGGCAAGGCAGCGAGCGGGATGGATCCCGCTCGCTGTTTTGCCTTCCCCTTTAGCCCCGCGCAGCCTCTCCTTGCGGAGGGGTTGCGCGCGGCTATGGAAGAAGGCAAGGCAGCGAGCGGGATGGATCCCGCTCGCTGTTTTGCCTTCCCCTTTAGCCCCGCGCAGCCTCTCCTTGCGGAGGGGTTGCGCGCGGCTATGGAAGAAGGCAAGGCAGCGAGCGGGATGGATCCCGCTCGCTGTTTTGCCTTCTCCTTTAGCCCCGCGCAGCCTCTCCTTGCCGGGAGATGCTGCGCAGGGCTTTCCTGGCTTTTCTGGGAGGTGGGGGAATTCCCCCACCTCCCGCAAAACCGGCAGAAGCCGCGCGCACTTTAAAAGGGCTGCACGGCTTCTTCTGGCTTTCCTGGGAGGTGGGGGGATTCCCTCACCTCTCGCAAAAGCCCGCAGAAGCCGTGAGCTCTTTAAAGGGGCTGCGCGGCTTCTCCTGGCTTTTCTGGGAGGTGGGGGAATTCCCCCACCTCCCGCAAAACCGGCAGAAGCCGCGTGCACTTTAAAAGGGCTGCACGGCTTCTCCTGGCTTTCCTGGGAGGTGGGAGAAGGGACTGATGTGGCCAGTCAGTCCCTTCTCCCTCCTGTGGAAAAGCCCGCAAGAGCGCACGGAGCTTGTGTGCGGCTCTTGGGGGCTTTTCCCGCCTGCCTCCCCCCCTGCATTCGCTCCATAGGACGCACACACATTTTCCCTTGCTTTTTAGGAGGGAAAAAGTGCGTCCTATGGTGCGAAAAATACGGTATGTGATGTGAGTCTCTGAGATACTTTTGTAAGAAAAGCAACCAATATGTTTAACTAATTATATATTGTGCATTTTGAATATGAGAAGGGAGAGAAGCCCAGAAAGAGCCTCAATTATTGCTATATTGTTACAAAATATTTCAGATGCATACTCCACATGTAAATACTATAAATTAGAACAGTATCTCCTTCTGAAGATGAAGGCACTGAATGCAACATTATAATGTGACTGCAATTCAACATCTGTTGCCTGAGGGGATATCCATGAGAAGAGAAATGCTTTCCCATTATCTTCACCCAGTTTGCAAGAGATGTAGGAAGTGTGGTGCCACTGATAGATCAGGCCAAAGTACAAGTCATACTGATCATCATCCTGAATGGAAGATAATGCTAAAAAGAAATGGCTTATGAAATACATAGCCCACCTAGTTTTCAGTATCATGAGTATATTTTAATAAAGCTATTAAATGTGTGGAAAAATATGTTTTCAAGTACAGTGTGTCTCTAGAAATTCTAGTTAAGTACAAAACACCTAGAAAACACCTGCTCAGTTTTACGGAGTGTAAAGATGTGTGTTCTAAAAGGAGTCTTTAAATCAGAGTTACATTCACAATTTACAGGCTTAGACAGATTTATGGGCAGCATACACTATTTCTACAATCTCTGCATGAACAGTTAATTTTACAAAATTTGATGAGATCCCACTATCTATTGTTGGCATTTCTAATCGGTACATTCTGAAGTAATACATATAAGTGGAATGAACCAAAAATTCACATTAATTCCATTATTTATAATGCAGACTTCACCTTGCAATTTCAATTTAGTTGTACAACATGGCTGCATAAGGCGAAGGTGGGGAACCGCTGACCCTCTAGATTTTGCTGAACTACAACTCTCATCAGCCCTAGCAAGCATGATCAGTGGCTATGGATGATGGGACTTGTAGTTCTGCAACATCTGGAGGGCCAAAGGTTCCCCACACCTGGCCTAAGATAATACCTGCGACATTTCAAAGTCCTCCAAATCAAATACTTCAAGGTAAGAAGTATTACAGGCAATATCCAACTAAGTCATACTGTGAGTACACCAACTGAAATCAACGGACAAGTTACTTAAATCCACAAATTCCTATGGGTCTACTCCAAATATGACTAACAGCAGATATTACCCTGTAGAGCAAACTTTGAATTTTAGAAGGATACTTTACTTATGGTCAATGTCTGCTTCGTTGCCAAGTGCCAATTCCCACTGCAAAATATGCCATTCAATACTTTGAGATATACCTCTGTTCATTTAGTTATATACCTGTAGTACACTCAATGAATGGGGTACTGGAGGCTTATCTCCAAGTAATGTGGAACTCCTAAATTTGGAAGCAACAAATGTCATTTCACCTTACACTGTTACTTTACAACGTAACAGTGGAAACCAAAGAACAGCACCAATGCTCTAAGTGGATATGAAGGTCCCACCATCCAAAAATTCACTTATCTCCACGAAACTCTACTATAAGCTCTGCAGTCACTTATACCAACAGCTTATTTTCTTAGTTCCTTGTTTGTTTGTGCTTTGCTGGTTTGAGGCAGCCATTTTCCAGCAGAAACTATGGAGGGAGGGGTGAAATTAATGAAGAACCAAAACAAAGTACATATTTTATTGGCATCAACACCTAATGACACCCCTCTTTTCATGTTCTTTCCCTTTCTTGCAAATACAGCTTTTAAAAATGTAACTTCTTCCAAAATCACAAATGTGCAGGCAAAATTAAAATAAATCAATTTATAAGCTCTATTCAATAAGAATGCAAAAAGTCTTAACCTGTTAAGCCAAATCTAGCATTAATATTTTGTGCACCATATGCCACAGTAGTTACTGTTTTCTTTATTCAGAGTGGCAGATCATATCAACCCATTTTTTAAAAATCACCTCAAAACCAGAACCACTGCAGAAGATAGGTATATTCATCACCATTGTGACTTAAGTTGAGCTGGTATCTTAAAATTCAAACATACACAATCCAGTAATTTAAAGCTCCAACATAACTGAATGATTCTGAGTATATATGATTGCATATATGATCAAACACATTTTAATTGTGTTTTGAGACACCCTGAATGCCTAATATTGAGGCAAAAAATAGAAATGCTTTAATAAATATATATTTTATTGTGGGGGGTCGAAGCTCCCGCAATCCCTAGGAGCTGACTTCCATGACACAGGCAGAAACCTGTGTCCACACTGGGTAGTTGAAGTGTCAATCACCATACAAGCAGAAAATCCCAACACCCATCTGCTGCCCCTTGCCAGTTCTAAGGTGGAGAAGGACAGCATGAGTACTTCAATTTATCATTGACCCTATCCTGTGTTCTGAAGATGCTGTCTAAAATCAGGGACCATACCACCAAGGCCATCCAAAATTGGTTGACCCTCTATGAAGGAAAATAACTGCAAGTTAACTTGGTAAAGAATAATACACTGTACAACAACAATGAACGCAGAAAAGAAGATGGTTTAAGAAAATGCTGCCCAGTAAATTTTAGCAGCAGTCTTAGGTTATCTACTGCTGAACACTTCAGACCTGAAACAAGCAAAAACTAAAAGCTGGCACAGCCAGCTACATAATACCATCACTGAAGTTTGAGCTATGGTAAACAACAGTGTAGACAAACAATATAGCAAAATATTGTGGCATTGATACATATAATCTACTATGTATAAAAACTGGAGTACTGTTTGAAACAAGATGACTTTTTAGAAGTATAACTTATACATACCTTCCAGTAGTCAGATTGTAAACTGTAGTACCTCTGGTATGCAGATAATGCTGCAATAGAAAGAATATTTTTTAGAAAACAAACTCAAAATTTTAGTCGTTATAACAAGGTTATTTGCTGACTCCAGATATAATGATAAACCTTGATCAACATAGTTAACAGGACAAGATCTAACCATGGGAAGTGGTCTTCCTCCTCCCACCCCTCTTCTCTGGAGCACAAAGTCCTCTTTCCTGGTTATCTGTGTTTTAGGAAAAATGTTCACCAGGTTTTCTCTTTAATCAAGGTCCAAAAACCATGGGTTAATGCTAAGTTCCATCTTTGGTTAAATGGAGACTCTGATTATCAGTGCCAGTTAAATGCTTTACTACACTTAAAGGGGGTATTCATTCCCAAAACAGGAAAGGGGAGTGTTTATTTCTACAATGGGTTTCAATAGACAATCCTAAGCATGTTTACTCAGAAGTAAGTTCCATTGTGTTCAATGGAATCTTGAATGAAAGAAAATATGTCTGCAGCAGTCCAATGTAGATCGCAACCTCACCCAAACATGTTATTTAACAGATATTTACAGTGATAAAGCCACAACACATCAGCCTAAAATCTTAAATCAAAACTGAATTGCTAGGAATAATAGAAGGATAAATGAAGAGTAGCTGTTTTTATGTACTGCCATAATTTAGGAGTTTGATTCAACACATACACACATTCTCAAAACTGGTTGCATACTTATACTCTGAGCAAAATAACCACACAATATAAACAGTGTTGATAGTTCTTTTACTTTCCTATCAGTATTTTTTTATTGCTCATCATTTCTACACAGTCATTATGAAGCACATTATGTCTCCTAGCTCAAGTCATCTGATGAAATTAACTCTTGTTAGTTGAAAGTCATAACATTAAATTGCATTTACTCGAACTATTTGGTGAGGATAGTTTTCAATCGAAATCTGTTCATCATGACACAGGTATCTAGGATATCTAAATCCCTCCATCCATACTCATAATGTTAGGGGAAACCCAAATGCTTTCCTTTCCTTTATTTTTTAAAGAGCATAGTTGAAGTACTTTTCAAAAGCCAAGAATTTACGTATATAACAATCTGAATAGAATACAATCTATATGAAATGGATTTTTAAAAATGAAATTAGGCCTAAATTGGTTGCTTTAAAATAATTGTTTTTTAGACTTACAGTTATTGTTTTGGGGAATAATAAAGGAAAAATAGAACAAATTCTTACAGGCAATATCCAACCAAATATTCAGAGTAGACACATTTAAAATGATAAACTTAAGTTACTGTAATGAATGTTAGGCATCATCCTACATGACTAAAATAATACATCTTAAGAAGGAAATGGACACAAAATGTTAATTGAATAATTAGAATCTGTCTAGGTGTGGGGGAACCTCTGGCTTATGCAATGAATTTGGACCGAAAGGTCTTCCCATTTGACCTGCATTTGGTCATTTCCCACAAAGCAAAACCATCTGTATCACTTCTGAGATCATATGTGACATCAGGTGTCAGAAAGCAGGACTGGATTCCCTATTCATCAGCTGATGCATGGGAAATTAACTCTTCCTTGGTTCAGGTGCCCAGGTGGTGAACTCTCTCACGCACACAAACCTTGCAGAAAACAGAATTTAACTCCAGCGCCCATTAGCTAATGGGTGGGGTCTCAATCCTGTTGTCACTATCAATTCTCACCTTGCTGGGCAACTCTGACAGGTGGGTGATAACCACTTGACATCATTATGACATCAGAAAGTTGAAAAGTGGGTAGTCCTGCCACCTGTCAAAGTTGGTTCACAAGGTGGGGAGAGATAAAAGATCTGGCTCACTGGACCAAACAAGTTCTCTACTGCTGGATTAAGGGATTTGTCTATTATTATGAAACAGCAAGAATACAAAAGACAAACCTAAAACCGTAGCTAGAGTTTATGCAAGTACCTCACACTGCTTCTCATACACAATTTACACTATTCAAGATATTAATGGTGTATCTATACCACAGACAAACTAACTGAATAGTAATTCACTACAGCAAGGAAATCCTTGGAAATGTAATAAGACTAAGAATCATTACTTTTCTACATCTTCCAGAATTCTTTGGGGGATGCCTGACAGTTGATAATGCAATTCTTTTCATGTAGATAACTCATGAGAGGTCACAGAATCATGTATTTCATAATCTTCTGTGGGGAACCTAACTGAATTTCAGCAAATATAAAAAGGAAATTATATACATGAAATCCAAAATTACCAACAGCCTGTGGATTATTCTTGGCTAACTCATGTTGCAATAATTCACATATGAAGGAAAGGCAGTTCTCAAGTTCTCATTGTATTCTAGCATGTCCAAGAAACAGAACCAAGGTTCAGTTATATATATAAGCATTGGTAGATAAGCAGGTAAAGTCCTCATTCGAATAGTTGCTTTGATGTCCCCCTTAGCAATCTCCATAGAATGGCAGCCATTCACTTGACTGCCCAATATTGCACTTGTGGACATTTTTCTGGTGGTGAGAAAAACAATCTTTGTTCAACACTGGTTGATCATTGCTTACTGACAGGGATCTCTAAAGGAAGCATTATGCCTGTGGATTTGCTAGTATCATTCCCCTGATCAGCAAAGTGCTACCACATATGAGCATTTTTAATGCTAAATGGACTTAAGAAAAGTCAGAAATGATTCCCTGTTGTCCTAGGACAAGAGAACCTACAGCTTAGCAATCTCAAGTCTTTCATACAGGGAAACTGGGAAAAGGAGTTGGGTTCCACATGCGCAATTGGATGTTTCTCAGGATGAACAGTGGCAGATTAAAGCTTCAAGAATGTGCAAGTAAAGAGAGCAGGGCTGATGGGGGAGGAAAGCCTTCTGTTCAGCCTGAATACACAATGAGGGGAGAGAGAGAAAGAGGCATGAAATTTGTGTTAAGTGAGCATTCCATTTCTCCAAACCTTTTAATTATAGTCTGTGTCAGAGTTTTATTTGATAACATAACCTGAAGACTTTTTGTGTGCTTTAAGAATAAAAAGTACATTATGTGTAATAATGCAAGCCTCCATTTCTGAACATGTACAGAGTGTTAAATGCAGTTCTCACAGTGTTGGGAACTGGAAAATATGAGGACAAACAGATCAGAAAGACAGCAGAGAAACTTGGGCAAGTAATAGTTGATTTGACAAGCATAAAATCACAAAATCGTAGACTGCAGAGTTGGAAGGAACCCCAAGGGTAATCTAGTCTAACCTCCTGCAATTCAGGAATCTCAACTAAAACATCTATGACAGGTGGCCGTTCAACTTCTGCTTTAAGACCACCAAGGAAGGAGAGTCCAAAATCTTCCAAAGGAGTTCATTTCACTGTCTGACAGTTCTAATCATTAGAAAGTTCTTCCAGTTGTTGAGTTCGAATCTCCTTTCCTGTAAATTGAATCCAATAGTTTGGGTCCTACCCTCTGGAGCAGGAGAAATCAAGCTTGCTCAATCTTCCATGTGATATCCTTTTAGATATTTGAAGAAGGCTATCATATTCCCTCTTCTCCAGGCTAAACATACCAAACTCCCTCAACAATTCCTCATAAGGCTTGGTTTCTAGACCCTTGATCATCTTGGTCATCCTCTGCAAACATTCCAGTTTGAAAAAACCTTATTAATTTGTGATGTCCGGAACTGGACACAGTACTACAGGTGAGGTCTGACCATGGCAAAATAGAACAGTACTATGACTTCCCTTGATCTGGACACAAGAACTTATGTTAATGCAGCCTAAAATATCATGAGCTTTTTTGGCTGCTGCAACACACTGTTGCATCATTTTGCTTAACATGAGGTCTACAAAGACATCTAGCTCTTTTTCACATGTATTACTGGCAAGCCTTTTCACATGTACTACTGTCCTTCAGCTTATATTTGTGCAGCTAGTTCTTCCTAGATTAGTGTAGAACCTTACATTTCTCCCTATTGAAATTCATTTTGCTAGTTTTGGCCCAGTTCTCTAATATATTAAGGTTGAATCCAAATTCTGTTTTCTACAGTATTAGCCACGCCTCCCAATTTGGTATCATCTGCAAATTTAATGAGCATAGCCTCAAACCCTTCATCCGTCATTTATAAATATGTTGAACAACCATGAGCCCAGGACAGAACCCTGTGACATCCCACTTGTCACTTTTTCCAGGATAATGAGGAACCATTAGGGAACACTCTTTGGGTTTACAAATCCACCTAACAGTTACTTCATCCAGCCCACATTTTACCAGCTTCTCCACAAGAATATCACAGGAGACTTTGTCAAAAGCCTTAGTGAAATCAAGACACTCTATGTTCACAGCATTACCCTGATCCCCCAAGCTTGTAACTCTATCAAGCAAAAGAAATGAGTCATCTGGCATGACTTGCTTTTGAGAAACCCATGCTGGGTCTTAGTAATCACAGCGTCCTTTTCTAAGCGCACATAGACTGACTGTTTAATTATCTGTTCTAGGACCTTTCCCGATATTGACGTCGTTGATCAGTCAGTAGTTACCTGGTACTTCCCCTCCCCCCTTTTAAAGATGGAGACAACATTTGTCCACCTCCGATCTGCAAGGACCTATTCTCAAAGAACACTCAAAGATTATAGACAGAGTATCTGAGATTACACCCACAAGCTCCCTTAGTACTCTTGGGTGCAGCTCATCAGTCCCTGGAGATCTGAATTCATTAAAAGTAGCTAGGAATTCCCTTACCATCTCTTTTCCTATCTTGCACTTCAGGTTCCTCCTTGCATTGTTTATTCTGTTATTTTTGGGCACTGATTTCCTTTTAGTGAGGAAAGAGGCAAAATAGGTGTTGAACAGTTCCACCTCTCTGCTACCCAATAGCATTTCTCCATCTTCTCCATGCAGAGGACCTACTACTTGCTTGTTCTTCCTCTTACTCTGAACACAGCCGGAAAAAAAAATATTTTCAACCTCTCTTGCAAGCCTGAACTCATTTTGAGCTTTGGCCAGTCTGACCTACCTGCAACTGTTGGCTACTCATGTATACTGTTCCTTCATGATTTTCCCTTTCTTCCATTTTTAATATATGCCTGTCTTCAATCTCAGTTCATCTGTAAGCTCCTTATGCAACCACAGTGGTTTCTTTAGATGACCCCCACTCTTCTTTCTTGTTGGAACTGTCTGCATTTGTGCCTTGAATATTTCACCTTTAAAACAACCTCTCATCCATCTTGGATTCCCTTCTTTTTGAGTATTTCTGACCATGGGATCTCACCCAGTAGCTCCCTAAATTTTTTGAAATTGGCCTTCTTAAAGTCCAGAGTGCATGTCCAACTACACTCAAGCTTTCCCTTGCCTCTATATAATAAAGCCCAAGAAGACATAATCATTTCCTCCCAGGGTTCCTAGTTATTACACTTCATCAATCAGTTCTACCCTGTTGGTGAGAACCAAGTCCATGATCCCTTTGTTGCTTTTTCCAACTTCTGAGAAACGAAATCGTCAGTTAAGCAATTGATCGTGAGTCCTAAGTCAATGCAATCTTCAACTATTGTGCTGAGACTGGCCAAACTATATTCAAACATAACCAATTATTAAAAGCATTATTAATTTATTTTCTAAAGTATTTCTAAGCCACCTGTCCTTCCTCATATTGATCGCAGGGTGGAGTACCACAAAAACAAAGCCACAGTACAATTTAACAGTCGGTGCTTCAGGGCCTCCTGCTGGTCCCAATAAGTCAATTCACTCAATAATTGAATGGCTGCATTCTGCACAAATTGCAGTTTCTGGACAGTCTTCAAGTATAGCTCCACATCCAAAATGTTGCAACAACTGTACTTAAACCAGTAAGAGCTTGCAGAAGGCATTACTAGTCAACAAGGTCATCTATGCCTCCAATGATGGATCAAGGAGCATCTTCAAGCTACATACCTGCTCTTTAAGGGACATACAACCCTGTTCAAAATGGGGCTGCCTAATTTCCAGATCCTGCAGCCACCAACTAGAGCCTCAGTTTTGTCAGGATTCAGCCTTAAATACGGGCCTTAAATTCATCCTACCCCTACATCTGGTGACCTGTCCAGGACTCACATGACATCTGATTCAGATGTCAAGGAGCAGGTAACACTGGGTGTCATGAGCATGTTGATGGCACCCTACACTAATCTCCTGATGATCTCACCTAGCAGCTTTTTATAGATGTTAAATAGCAAGGAGGGGAGCAAAATGGAACCTGGACTGACTCCAGACCACAACTGCCCTGGGATCAAGTAGCTGTTCCCCAATGCTATTATCTGAAACCAAAAGCTGGTAGGAGTGGAACAACTGTGTCACTGTGCCTCCATCTCTCAACCCAACAGAGACAGCCCAGCAAGATAGTCTGTGGTATCAAAAGCCACTGAGAAATCCAGAAGGAACAACAGAATAGCACTCAACCTGTCTGTCTTCAAATAGAGGTTATACATCAAGGTGACTGAGGCAGTTTTGGTTCAAAACCTGGCCCAGATACCTTATCGAATAAATACCGGTAAGTTTCATCCAGAGTGCCTGAAGTTGGGTGTACACCATCTTTTCAATACCTTTCCCAAAAATGGACTACTTAGCTATAGATGTGCAAAACCTCTAGGTGCAGGTGTTTGGGAGGGGGGTTTAGGAGCAGACACAGCATTTTCTGTTTAAAGAAAGTGGAGGCCACTGCCTCATGCAAAGAAGCATTACACACACGAACACACTCCATCAAGATCTAACTAGCTAGGAAGGGTAAGGACTGAGAGCATAGGAGGTTGGACAATCACCTTCAAGTTTTGTCCATACTAAGCTGCAAAATCTACAACTGATCATGTAACACCTGGTCAGCCAGAGCACAGGACAGCTCCCCAGACACTGAAGCAACGGTAACAATCAACTTGGTATGAAACTGAATGGCTTTACCCTCAAAGTGCCTTGCAAACGTGTCACAAGGGGAAACCAAAGCTCAAGAACTGGAAAACCTGAGTGGATCTTAGCATTTTTTTTATCACATAGAACAACTTTGTCAGATAACTACTCTAAAACAAAGACCAACATATACTCAAACCCCATTTGCAAGAAAGACCTGAGGGCCAAAGAACTGATTTAAAAGCAGGGAGGCTTTTTTACATTACCGCTTGGTGCACGCAATAATCCTCTGTGTCACATAACATAGTCACATAACACATGCAACAAAGATCGCAGCAAAATGTCCACAAAACCATGGGGAGGGGAGGCCATTTCCTCTTTCTAAATCCCTCAAATTTTAAAGACATGTAGCACATTTTCTTAATTAAAAAAACTGCATCCATTTTTGAAATTTGGGTTTCATTCCCACAAGTACGAAGCCAGAAAGTTTCTTCAAATTCTGCCCCAAAATGGAGACATTATAGGTGTTTGTTGATTTTACAATTCAAGTCAATGGAGACCTCGTATAAAGCTTTAGAAAAGTAACTATCAGGATTCTGCCTTGAATTCAAAACAAAACAAAATGTCAGCTCAGACCTCAAAAACATAAGAAGCGCACAATCTGAAACATGTTCCATACCAGTTTGGTTTTATACAGAGCCCTGGGCACTGTATAAATTAATCTTTTTTTATTGGCAATGTAATTATTTAAATTGTCAATTTAACAATAAGCCACTCTTCCTAAATTAATCATTTTTTAGAAAAAACAGATCACTTATTAGTTGTTAACATTTCTATGCCTTGTTGTGCTCCTGTTAGGCGTGGACCTTCCTGATGTGACCCCTGCTTAATGTTATTGTGTAGCTATTTCTCTATCTTTCTGAGTTACAATACTTACAGCAATACATATGCTTTAATTTATGTTCTCTATTTAACACAATAAATGTAAAAACATAATGAAAACATCATAAAGACAATACCAAAAGAAGACCTAAACCCAAAGGCTTTAGGTAATACTTTAGACACTGGTGCATCAGGCACATTTAGAGGATCATGCAAAGTACCCATGATCCCTTGGATGACTCATACATACCACACAAGCACAATAGCTTTTGAGGTAGTACTAAAGCCCACCCTCTTCCTGGTCTGGATGAACTGTCTCTGATGCCCACTATATGTAACAAAACGTGTACAAGAGGGAAGGTCCAAGCAAAGCTGAGAAATATCTAATCGAGGTTTGGATTCATTCAGTTAGGCTTCAAGGCTGCTTTACACTTTCAATCACACTGCTGGGACCATGATGGGGCCTAGGGATTTTAAAGCTGTATTTCAAACACTGAACCTAGGCTAAAAGGGGGACAAAATCTAATGGGTGGGTCAAGAACTGCTCCAGACTCATCCTAGCACTAATCTAATGAGTAAAGTATTAAACATTTGCAAATGGAAAAACAACTTCTGTCACTGCCAGGGCACCAAGGGTCACAGAGGCTGGGAGGATCCCTCTCAGGAGGGTCATCATAGCAAGGGGAAGACCATCATGGCCCTATTCATCAACCAGAGATAGAGCAGCAACAGGCAGCTTGCTTCCCCAATCCCTGCATGGCACTCTGCTCCAATTGCCAGTTACCGCAGAACTAAAAGGATCACAGAACTAAAAGAAGATACATGAGCTAGGTGGCCTAGGGCCACTGGGAGGCTGCTCCTCAGGAAGAACATTATGGCAAGATGGGCCCCCATCAACCAACCAGTGAAGCAACAGCGGTTCCATTGTTTGGTTTCCACCCTCTCTTCCTTCCCATTCCTTTTGTTCATGTATATTAGACTGTAAGTTTGTGGGCAAGGACTGTTCAACCTTTTGAGAGAGGCCACATTTAAAAAGTTTTAGGCATTTTGTAAATGATTCCTTCATAAATATGTAAGCACATGAGATCCTGAGCAAAGACTGCTAAAAGAAATGGCAATGGACTTACCTTTTGGATAATCCTCCAATAAGAGGTTGAAGTGACCTAATTGGCAAAAGAAATCGGATTCGACTTTTCCTTCTGCTTTCAATATTAACGATTCATAGCAGCCAACAGCCTGAGGGGGAAGATAACAAACTTTATAAATATAATGTACTAAATACAATATATGTAAAGTTCTTATAAAACAAGTCATCACTTTAGGATAACTTTACCATTGCATTATATATATATATATATATATATATATATATATATATATATAACATTTTGGAACAACGTGTACTATTTCATTTTTCTTTTGTGGAAATGAACATGTCCCAATTCTACAACAGCAGTGTTCATACAATGGTGCTTCATCTACATTTTAAAGTTAGCAGCTTTTCTCCTGGTGTACACTGCTGAAAAGTTCCCATGCTGCTTTTCCTGTGTCACAAGCAAAGCAAACCAAAACTTAGCTTCCTGCGTCATCTGAACCCAGGCAACCAAGGGTTTAAAGAGAAACGAACCATGAGCTCTGCTTCAGATGAAACAAGCCAGTCAGAAAGGCTTGTTTGGTCTACAGCAGGCACATCCAACTGAATGCGATCTACTCTCAGTGTAATAAAACTGGCAGCGATCTACCCAGTGTCATTGACCATAATTGTTGAGCTTTTTGGGGGAGGATGGACCACAATTGTTTAACTTTTTTGTTGAGCTTATTTTACAGGGAAAGACAACATTTTGGGGAAGATGAGCTGAGTTGTTGAGCTTTGTTAGGTGGGGGACACGAAGGACACGAGGCTAATTAGCACAGGGGGCGGGGCGTATAGAGATCGCTCAGGAGGAACAGGTTGGACAATGCTGGTCTACAGGACAGCAACAGGGCAGAGGAACATCACAGCAATTTAGAGGAGAATATACCAGCAGGTCATGCACTTTAAATTCTAGATTGTTTCAAACGATGGTTGTAATCGGACATGTGAACCGTGTGAATAAAATAATACAACTAGTCACCACAGCTATTGTTAAAATATAAAGATATTCTGCTTCAATACAGTCAAACACAATTAAAGGGCTGAATTGATATTGTTTGTTTTGTTTGGATTTTCTCATTTTGCAAGGAATCATTTTTTGATCAAAACATTAAATCCATACTCTAGCATAAAAGACAGTACTAGAATAGCACAGAACGAATTATGACTCTAGAAAAGTTAAATTATGAATAATCTTGCTTTAAATCCATTGATCTGAGGAGTGTCCTTCTCCAGACCTGCTCAGCCTATAACAGTAGTGGCTTAGTGATGCTGTCAGACCAAATTGGAAGAGGAGAGTCAATGTGCCACTTACAGCAAAATGGCCTGGCACTATCATAAGACTCCTAAAATTGCAGGTGTATCAACAGAGGTATGAAGGAGAACCCAGGCTGAATCTCTCATTAGCCTGGTTTAGACAACACACTAAAACATGGTCTAGTTAACCAGGTAAAAAAATCATGAAAAAACAGTCTACATTTTACTAATTATGGTTAACAGGTGCCCAATTATTATTATTTTTAGTAGTAGTAGTAACATTTGTATACCGCCATATATCCACAAGTCTCATGGCAGTTCACAACATAAAATCACAAAATAGATAAGAAAAATAAAAACAAGAACAAACCAATGATCTCTCCCTAACAATAACATGCAATAACCCAAGGTTTATAGATGGTTTACACATTTTGGTTTATATTATCCAGAGCTTAGCATAATGTCCAGACCCAGACCTCTTCTTGACTTAAGTGGCTGGAGCCACAATAAGGACAAGCAGTTAGTACAGAGCAACTTTAAAAAGAAGGTGTGTTCTAGGTTCAGCAGATCTCTCTGGTGCCTCCCATTGTGTCCAGCAATAGCCATTCTTCCCACTGCAAAAACTGCCCCCCCCCCCAATATCATACTCTGGAAGGCAATTCACTGTGTGCTTGTCTGAACCTGTAATTTCCAGATCCTCCCTGGATCATGTGTTGTTGTTTTTAATGATATTGCATTGACCACTTCACTTTCCAACCCTCAGGTACGAAGGCTGATCTGAGGGTCAATTTATATAGGACTCTTGTCTCAACTATATGCCCCAGTTCCTTTGAGATTCCCATCATGCAACACTTAGTTTATGCACAAATCTGTCCTATATCTTCTGCAGTGAACACAGATTCAAAGAATTCATTCAATTTCTCTGCAAATCATAGCCTTCTTAAGCACAACTTATCACCTCAGGTTCCAATCACCTTTCTAGCCAGCCTCCAGCTACTGGTATATTTAAATATTTTTTGTTGTTGGTGGTGGTCTTTATGTAATTTAAAGGAACAAATTCTCACTCCAGCCACACTGGAGTCCAGCATGGAATGCAGCTTTTATGGCTTTGTGGTACCAAAGCATGAGAAGGGCAGCTAAGTTTATTCTAAGAGCTGAATATGGATGCTACTGTAACATAAGGGTGATGCTATTAATGCCAGAAAAGGAAGCACTAGCATTTTCTTATTGGGAAGATTAAGAATAAAAATTTAAAGTCTTCTGTTACTTGTTGCCTGCATGCAGTCTACATTTTACAGGGTGTTCTATTAAAACTAGCCTTTATGCCTGTTGCTTTCAGAAATGAAATGAAAAGAATCTGTTAATAAAAGGGAAGAGTGCTACAGAAGACAGTTCACTTCCTTTCCTTTGTTTAAAGAGAGGGAAGCAATGTTGGAAGAATTTAAGTTGGCAAAATGACCAGCAACAGCTGCCTTGTTGTGGGCATGTGGGTATGATAACTAGCGCAGAGGAAGGAAGCAAAAGAAATGACTGGAGAGAATGCAATTCAGTCTAAAATATAAAAAATCATTTGCGTTATTCTGCCACCTGCTTGCTTTTCATGGGCACTGAACTAAACACTAGTTCACTTGTGCTGGAACTTGAATTATGATAATTCTGCTGCTTTAACATCTAACTTTGTGTAAATGTAAAGATGTGTTTGATAAGGAAATGCACCAACAGAATAAACAAAGATGAGAATTCTAACAGTGCTCATTTTAACTGTACCTAAATAAAACCCAACACTGGGTTGCACAATCCTCAGTCTCCACTACAACAGGAGACAATGGTGGGAAAGTTCATATTTAATTCATTGATTCTCTTGTCTAAAATAATATCCATAGATGACAGAAAAAGAATAAAAATAAGAGTCAGAAAGAGTAAAAATTATGGTTACATTTTTTACAGTCAGAACCCTAATAACCAACCATTCCTGTTATAGATACGGGTGTTTTAATTAAGTTTCCAGTAAACGGGAGGTTGTTTCTGTTGCTATTTTCACTCAAAGTTACCTAACAAGTGCACCCCTCACATAATCCTCCAACCAAAGCTCACACTTATATTGTCATTGATTGCCAGGACCTGACCTCACCTAATCTGCCAAAAAATCATGGAACAGAGAAGTTCAAAATACATCCTGTGTAACCTTTCAAATTAAAATTGTTGTGAAGGATATCCTTTAACCTTATGTGCACAGGAGTGCTTCTAAATTAGTGAGGGGATGGAAAAGACAGTCTCCGGATTAATTCCAGTTATAGGATTCTCTACTGCTATTCAATCCATTAATATCTGGCTCAATTAATGTGATTTTATCTTTTCCTAGCCTCAGAACAAAAATGACTTAAACATCAATGTAATTTCTGTTCTTTCCCTTCATCATCAGCTTTTTAATAAGAAAGGACTGCTAGATTCAAGTAATTCCCTCCCCTCACCCCAATTAAATGTTCGTTTTTATTCATTAGAAATAAGAAATAAGTTTTTAAATGATGCAGTAATCTCTGAACAACAACAGGTGTCTGGTCCACAAGCTCACACTGCATCAAGTCTGCTGTACTTCTTCCTCATTTCTCTCACTCTCAACAGTAATACTTAAGAGAAGGAGACCCTGACTGGCACTCTACTGCTTTGAATTAGTCATGGAGAGGAAAGTAGTAATAGTTGGAAGCTCTAACCTTTTATGACATTTTAGACTGTGAGTATAAGACTGCTACTAAAGTAAGTTCCACAGGCATGTGGGAGCTCTTCAAAGTGGAACTGCAAGAAGAACTGGGAAGGGGAACTGTACACACAGCAGCTCAGACCTACAAACACCCAGCCACCAAAATTAAGAGACAAATCTTCTCACATTCTTTTTACAACTTATATCCATGGATTTCCATTCTGTGAGCCACCATAATATGAATATATGAAATAATTAGGATATATAACAAGTTTATTAAATATGGGCACTAGTTTGAATCTTCTTAGTTTTTCACTTGTTTCTGAACTTCCTAAGAACCAAGGGTGCTAACTGCGTTCACACTATTCTAATCCAGGTATAAGACAAGATATTTACACACAGTAGCCATGTATAATTGAACTTCTGGGGAGTCCACTACCCCTGTTCTTTTCAAGGTATGGGTCATCCATCCAGTGTTCGAAACTCCCATTGTTCTAGACACACTTTGCGACAGGGAATTTCATTAGCGCAAGCAGTTTCTGAGCTCTGGGTGCAGTACTACACCTAAGATTTCAGAGTAAAACTGCACAGTGGAAGGAAAGGAGGACCTTTTTACGCCTCCCAGCTACTCTTAAGTATATTAGGGGGGTGGGAAGAGGAAGGACTAGACCATGTGAAAAATGAACATATTTTAGCTGCAGTGCATTCCTTTTCAGCTTTGTATTCTTATTACAAAAATGTGCGCCTATAAATTCTGTTGTTGCGCCCATAACCTAGGTTTAAGGTGCCATTTAGCTCCTAGCTTTCATATCTCAGTTTCTAACACTGCATCCATCAGGGCAATCAAAGCAGTCTGCTTCATCTAAGAGCAACTGATAAAAAAGAATCTAGCTCCAAATTTGAATCATATTTAAGCACTCAGCATGTAATAGACATTGAATCGAAACCTGTAAAATTAAATACAGTCATCTGAAACAACTGAGATTACACTATGAGCAACGTTCCAAAAAGTAAATCTTGCACAATTTGTGCGTTCTGTACAATTACACATGCTTATATTCCTCTCAAATCAATGGGGTGTTAAGTATGCATAAGTACAGCCAAGACTGTAGTTGAAATAAGAATAACACATTATGTTCCTAATTGATATATAGGTTGTAATGTTTGGTGGTCAAAACAAACTTTAAAAAATAAATCAAGTCTAGTTTAGAAAACTTTGGCAATATCCGCATGCTTTAGACTTAAGGGTAAGCTTTAAATCAACATTTGATTAAGTCAATTCTAGGTGATACATTCTGGTATATTGTTGTATCTTTGCAACCAGTCAAAGATGCAGGGCATTGTTATAGCAATTGGAATAAATGCCTTTAAAATTAAATACACAGGGAGTTGGTATTATCAGTCACAACTAACCACAACAGCAGCTCTGGCCTTCCTTCTAGCAGAGAGAAAGTATTCTGCGTATCATCTGTAGCAAATTCAGAGATTGATGTTATTAAAGTTATGTTACTCTCTCTGGAAAAAACTGGAGAAACAAAAATGGAAGATACTGAAAGAGGAGATTGGGATACTATTGTAAACACAACAGGAAATGGAATTTGATCATAATGGGTCATGAACTACAGGATATATAGTAAAAAAAAAAAAGGAGTATTAGCCCAATATGAAATCACAATGGAGAGATTTTAAAATGGACATGGATGGAAGAATTCACTTTCACTCAATATGGATTAATGGTGGTGGGAAATAATGAAGATAAATCCAATATAAAAATATGGTTGACATTTATCAAGAATAACAACAATTAGAGCCCATTTCCGACTTTGCATGGGGAAAAGCAATGATTCTGAGATACCTTGACTTGATTTGACTTAAAATAAATATTGTTTAACAGAAAGTGGAGAAGATGGATGTTAGCATGGACCAAATGTTTTAAATAAACCTTTATTTTATTTTATGTTAACTGGCAGATGGAAAATGAGAAGTTTTCTTTTTGTATCTTTCTATAATGTTTCCTTTTCTTTGTCTTTCTCTATGTCTCTTCTTATTGTCCCTTTCCTTCTATTTTTTCTTCTTTTTTTGGAGTCCTACATCTGGGGACTTTATAATAAAGTCCAGAGATTGTATACTCATGCATGGCAAGCATGTCCAACTTGTTGATCGCGATCTACAAGTCGATCGCAGGTGCCTTTCAGGTTGATCGTTGGGTGCAATGAAGAATTGGGGGTGGGGGGAGCTCAACAACTCGTCCATGATATTGGGTAGATCACTACCAGGGTTTTTTTTATACTGGGAGTAGATCGCAGTCTCTTGGGAGTTGGACATGCCTGATGCAGGGACGCGGACTTATAAAAAATATTGGGGGGGCCCGGGAAAGCTCATGAATAATAAATAAGCTCATGAATATGCAAATAAAGTGGCGCCGCCTCCTCGTGAGCGAATAGGGGAGAGCGTGCTGCGCCTATTAATCAGCTCCAAAGGAAATTGGGTGGAGCTTTTGCTCGGGAGGGAGGGCAGGAGGCATGCAGCCCGCCCCTCCCTGTGCATTTTGGGCTGGGAGAGGGGCGGCGATGGCGCTCTGCTGGAGGGGCGCCGGAGATTATTGGGGGGGCGGAGCCCCCCCAAACGAATTTTTGAGGGGGCTCGGGCCCCCTCAAGCCCCATGGAGTCGGCGCCTATGGCCTGATGTATGGGATAGCTGCATATTCTTGCACTGCAGAGGGTTGGACTAGATGATCCTCAGGGTCCCTTCCAACTCTACAATTCTATGATTCTATGGCTGATGGAAGACCCTGCGTGAAAGACAGGGAATTGTCAGTCTCCCAGGGTGAAAGGCTGGGAGGAGAAAGGAAAAATCCCAAATGAGATCTGGGAGGAGCTACTGTTCCTCTGTGAGTGGAAAGGGACAATAATTGCTTTAAAGAGAGGCCTCCATATTTTACTTATATGATTTGTATTTCTTGTAGTTGCTTTTTTTTTTTACTGTATTATGATTTTTTTAAAATAAAAATCTCATTCAGGGAGGAGTGAGATAAAGAAACTACAGAGCACAATGAGCAATATCCAGCTAAGTTGTACTTAGAGTAGATACAATGAATTTATCCACCTATTTTAATTGGTCTGCTCTGAGTATGACTAACATTTGATATTACCCATTGCACTTAATAAAATAAAATAAAATATAGTAATAGTAACCATACAAATGAAGCCAAAGAGTCTCTGAGAACTTCAATTAATTTGAATAGGAAGATGTGCCAGGAAAAGAAGACCCTTTTACATTTGAGTCCGCATTTATTCTCGAATGCCTATACTGTACTACCTTTCTGACTACATAGGTTTTTTCTGGAAGGACTTGCATACAACACTTTTCAAAGATGTGCTTGTTGGAGTCATAAACAATAATGTCTGGCTTCTTGAATCATTACAGCAAGCTGTTGGATAACATACTGCATTATAAATGCAATGTATACAGTAAATATTGTGATTAAGCAACTAATTAAATAACAGCCCATTTCATGAGCTGCTGCCCCAAGGATTGGCAAAGACTTTTGCATATGGAAATGGTGAGCGCTCCCAAGCCTGCCATGGATTTACTCAGAAATAATATAATTTATTCTGGAAAAAGCAGGGAAGAAATATTTTCCAAAGCCAATCTGAGGGCTTGAGAAAATGTCTCACTGCCCCTGACAGTCCCCTGCCTTACTTAGTCAGCTACTAGAGAGTTTGGGGGCTTGAAAGGCCCATCTCTCCTTTGAGGCAAGCTTTAACAGGTCCTCAGAATTGTTATCCAAAGCCAAGGTTGGAGACATTACCAGCACTTCTAAGTATCACAATGCATTGTACACCAGTGTTGTCTCATTAGCCAGGGCAATGCACCAGAACAGAGACATGGTAAGCTTCTGCTCAACTGTCTCAACTTTGATATGACTCTATAGCATATATCCTATGAATTAGTAGTATGAATTTATAGTATTTAGGGTTACAGTGGATTTTTTCAGTCTTAAGTATATGGTTACTCAGAAAACTGAAATAGGTGGAGTGAAAAGAGAATTGCTCTTCATATATGTTGTCCCATATTACAACATATATGAAAAGGAATTCTCTTTCCACTCCACCTAATTCAACTTTGGCCAACTAAAGTATGTTGTTTCCATTTTCTAAATCATCCTCTAACAAGAATACAGCAGTAATTATTCCATTATCTCCCTCTAAAATGTTCCTCAAAAATGTGTTGTGGATCTGTTGTAATAGGCATGTAAAATTAAAAAAGAAATGAAATACACACATTTAAGTAAGTTCGTTGTTGCATTCATTGTTACAAATCCAACCTAGAGCATACCAGAACATGGATCACTATAGCCAGGCTATCCCAGTTGGAAAAGGCTGCAGCTGAAGAGCTGCCTAAATTTGCAAAGATGTCCACTTTGGGTCTTTGGGTCTTTAGTGACAAAGTGGGATCAAAAAGCACCCCCAAGATGCATACCTATTCCTTCAGAAGGACTGCAGTCCAATCCAGCACACCTAATTCCAAGATTTGGTACCTACCCACAGTGCCTATATCTCCTCAGGTTTCAACTTCAATTTACAGGCCAATTACCAAGCCCAGGTAACAGTTCACCACTTCCTCACCTGATGCAGATGACAAGGAGAAAAAGAGCTATGTTTCATCAATATGCTGATGACACCTCACTCTAAATCCCCAGTTGAACCTACCACATGGCAGTTTATAGATGCTTCAGAGAATGAAGGAAAAGATGGAATCTTGCAGGAATTTACAGTTGAAATGTCATTGAATCTAACAGAATTCCCCCAATGCTGTTTTCTGAAACTAGTCGGTCATGCAGGCACAAGTGGAATCACCATAGCACCATGGCTCCCAATCCAGAGAGTCTGCCAAGCAAGCTCCCGCAAGCTCCCATTATCAGTATGGTATCTATGCATTATACGCAATATTAAAACTGTTAATAAATCCATGAACTTAAGTTTGTACAAGCAGATTATGAAAACATAATCTGAACCCATTTTACATATTTAGGAATGAAAGTTACAAACAAAGTGAGTAATAAATATTGCTCCTTCAGCAAATACATATAGCCCTGCAATTAAACATGCCTGAGGTGAGCAAGAATTGCCTCTAGGCTGCTAAGAAAAGCCCCGCAGCCTAGAAAGAGCACATAAATGCAGTGCAGTACTGCTCCCCACCTCAGGGAATACAGAATTACCATAGATGCTTCCTGCCTTTTCCTCGTCATCTGACAGTGTGCAGCCTGACTGAAAACAACCATAATAGAGAAACACAGGAGGGTGCAATGGCCTCTACCAATACAGTCCCCCCTTCTGCTGCCTCTGTAATATGCCTCTGTTGGGGAGGAGGGCACTGACCAAGATGAGGAAATGCAAAACATGCCAGTTGCCTCTTCCCAGGGTTATAGCTTTAATTTCAGAAGGTAGGGAAGAAGCTGCAAGAGCAACTACTTTAGCACTGCTTCATTTCCTTAACATAACTACTTATTCCATACCTTTAAATTCTTTCTAATTTTCCTTCTCATTGTCTATATTTTCCTTCTCTAAGTTCTATGTTTCTAATTGCAAAATCTTCTGCCAAGCTCATCCACTGATGTTCTTCCGATCGTTCCACCGACACAAGCACTGCAACTTGTCATATGAAACTATCCCCGCTCTCCTCCCACTGTGTGCTGTTCTGGAGGTTCTACTGACCCACGCAAGCCAAATTCAGCAGGGCGGAGGGAAGAAAGCCCACAGGGCTTCTGCTGAGAGGGCTGGTTAGGTGAATCCCGCCCTCAGTTCTCCACCCATGTACTACAGGAAATAATGCTTGTACAAAAATATACACGACCTGTTTGTTTAGGTGTTGCAGTTGTACAGATTTCAACTTTAGTGACATACATATCCACCCACCCACCCTATCTAGAAATTTAACAACTCCACAAATGTTGAAGCAGAGGGAAGGAAACTGTTTTTTCTCCAGAGTACAGGGAGAAAATTTTGAGAGAAATTGAAATATACACTACATTTACAGCCCCAAATGTATAAATGCTTAAGACTGTGATCCTATGTGAACTTACCTAGGAAAAAGGAATTTATGAATGTACATGTATAGGATTTTGCTGTTGATATTATACAAACAAAATTGTGAATGTGGCCAATATTAAAGAGTGAGGGCCCCAAATTGTTGCAGCCTGTGTTACCTAAGCACATGTATCTTAGTTTTTGCCATGTGAGTTGTTAGTAAAAATAAAGTTTGAATGTAGAAACCACACTTTTTTCACAAATGAAAGAAACAATTATTTGGGCAGAACCAGTCTTAAAGAAGGGCCTATATAGTCCTTTCATAAAGATTGCAGAGCCCTCTAGGTGCAAAATGCATCTTAGATTTAAGTTCTATATAGGTATACAGCAAAGGTGGGGAATCTGTGGCCCTTCGGAAGTGGTTGGACTCCAACTACCATTAGCCCATAACCAATGAGAAGGGATGATGGGAGCTGTTGTCCAGTAACACCTGACGGGCCAATGATGGTCCTGGTCTATATGTAGGAATTATCACTCACTAATGTGCTGGTAACTTCAGGTCTTGACTATTGTAATGCGCTTACATGCAGCTGGTCTGGCGGTTGAAGCTGGTACAGAATGCCACAGCCTGGTTGGTGAGCAATGTTCCTTATCGGTCAAATATCACGCTAGTGAAGGATCTGCAGTGGGTGCCTAACAGCTACCAATCCAGGTTTAAGGTTCAACTATTAACACACAAAGCCCTAAAGAGTTATTGGTTGTTACTGATTTTATTGTTTGAACTTTTTTTAACTGTTTTGTCATGCTTTATAACTGACTTAATTCATTGCAAATTTTGATTGCAGATGTTCTAAGGTTCTGATCAAATTGTGTTCAGATTTCAATTATGCATTTTATAATTTACTTTATAGCTATAAACCATTTCAGCATGTAAGGTGAATGAACAACAATAAGTAATGCTATAGGCTAACGTACATAAAAATATTCTTATTACACATTTTGAGTGAGTAAAACTTTGCGTTAGAACAAATTTCTGTCATTCCAAAAGATAAAATATATATTGGACTATATTTGGTTTTTTGTTTGCAATAGTCCCCCAAATCCCCAATTTTTCTATTTTAAACAATTGGAGAGAAAGCTTGGGGGGGGGGGGGCTTGTCTATTTCCCAAAGCCCATTCTTTTCATTTCACCCCCAGACCTTTCAATCTCTCTCCATTGTTCACAAAGCTAAATATCTGATAAGAGAGTGGTCCTTCTTGTACAATATTGCCTCAAGTTGAATTATATAAAATATTTAGTATCATCACTGGGGGTTTTAATGACTGAAACATTTGCTGTCTCTGGGCATCTGCCTGAACGTACAATGTTGCAAACTGAAGATGGGGGCAGGGATGGCATATAATCCCTAACGCCAACATTTGCAGGCGAACTGATGCCCTTTAAACATTCATGGAATAGGTGTGAGAGTCTGTAGCGAGATTCTAAGCATGTTCAGTTTAGCATACTTAGAAAGCCCCCCCCCCCACACACACAACCAGAAATTCTGATAAAACAGGGATCCCGATCGCAAGGAAGTCTCTAAACACATTCAGAAAATTCTCTAAACCTTTGCATCTAAAGGGCAGCCTATACACCCAGGGAAAATACAGGCACAGCTCACATACACACTTCTGCCTCTCATTCACAACATTACATGTTTATGCAAACACCTGAATACCACTAGTATAAGTCTGTCATTTTTCATGTTGGAGTTACACAGTCTTGATTCTATGCATGCTATTTGAAAGAAATTTCCACCAAGTTCAATGGTACATAAGTCAGTTAAGAGTTCACTGAACTTCAATCTTAAAGATTTATGATTAAAATATGTAAAGATCTATGAATGTATACACAGATGTGCTTGTACAAAGATTAAATTGAAACATTAATATTATGTAATAGATCAATACAAACAGTTAGTTTGTACATAATCACCAACAATCGCATTCTCTAGGGCAGTGTTTCCCAACATTGGGCCTCCAGCTGTTTTTGGACTACAACTCCCATCATCCCTAGCTAGCAAGACCAGTGGTCAGGGATGATGGGAATTGTAGTTCAAAAACAGCTGGATGTCCAAGGTTGGGAAACACTGCTCTAGGGGATGTGGCATCTCTAAAGTAAAGCTTCCATATGAAAAATTTTGGGATATGGGGGCTGGGGCAGGGACCAGAAACAGACCCTTACAGATTACCAGAAATAGCCTGCCTCTGAACAGAATATGAAGGGGTCAGAGCTAATAACACCAATGTAAAATTAAATAGCTTATGCACCACATCATATATGATGTTGGGTGAGGGGCAAATTAAGGTGCAGCTGAGTCAAAAGGGGGGCTTGTCATGTCTTACAAAGCCACATGCATTGTGCTCCAAAGCACTTGACAATCAGATGATTGTCAGATTACACCAGCCAGATCCAATTACACACCCTTGTCCTAGAGTAAAACAGAGTAGAAATTTTGTGTGAAGCAACACATGCATTATTACAAAATAAACTGTGGGTAGGCTTTAAATGTGCATTAATAATTTGTGTGTTGTTAATTGTTTAGGACTGTAAACTGATATTATTGGTGAAGACCAGAGTCTAGCCACAGTCAAGACTCAGGGTCCAAGGCTGCTGAGTCTTTAGCTAGGAGCCAGACAAAGAGCAAAACCAAGTTCAGGGGTCTGATCCTGCTGCTGGAGATCGGGAGACAACTGCACCCAAGGCTGAAAGACAGAAGCTCCCAGAAGAACCCCTGGACCACCAGGTCCTGTAGGACCAAGGACCATCATGGGAGTTTTCCCAAGACTCAAGAACCAAAGGCCTCCCGCAATACCTAGCCAGTCCAGCAGCACAGAGAAACTATAGACGGGAGGAGTATCCATCTTCAGGCAGGAGAGTTGACCCTTTAAGAATCTGAAGTCTCCACAGTGGGGGAGGGTAGACTGGAAGCAGAGGCTATAAAAGTCTGTCTGATCTCAATCTCTGTCACAGTAAGTTACTCAACTCAGAACTATCCTTGGTCCTGCAACTCTTTACCTGTCTCGCGCTATGAGACTAGCATCAGACCAGGACACAGCATTGACCTCCCCAAAAATGTTCCACATTCAGTGATGGAAATCCATATTAGAATCTTAGGGTGATACATGAAGATGCTCACAGGAAGCAAAAATATTGAAGATGGAAAGTCTCCAAATATTTATTATAATTAATTAGAGCCCACCTTTTAGGAATCATCATCACCACTATTAAATTTCTATACCACCCTTCATCTGAGGTTCACAGGGCAGTTTACAACATAAAAACACAAAACAGAGTAACAAACAAAACCTAAACCTACCCCACAGAGATATGTAACGAAGGCACCATGTGAGCCTGCCTGGGGAGAGTATTCCACAAATGGGGATCCACCAAAGAAAACTTCTGCTACTGTTATTATTACTACTATTTATTAAATTTCTATGTCGTCCTTCACCTGAAGTTCACAGAGCAGTTTACAATAAACACAAAAATGCATATCATAGTAACAAATGAACACAAAACCCCCAAACACATTGTTTAAAAGGCCATTGTTTAATTAGCCAAAGGCCTGGGAGAAGAGGAAAGTTTTTTGCATTCAGCTTTATGTGCTTGGCCAATAAATAAATCAAATTTTTTTTCCAGGAAAAAATGATTTTGCACCAGAGGCAGAGTTAGGGCAGCACAATCAGTTCTGCCACACTCTACCTCTCTTTTAAATCAGAACCAGTGAAGGCGGTGAAGGTCCTGTGTGAGTGCCTGGAGGCGGTTGGAGGTTGGATGGCAGCTAACAGATTGAGGTTGAATCGTGACAAGACAGAAGTACTGTTTTTGGGGGACAGGACGCGGGCTGGTGTGGAGGATTCCCTGGTCCTGAATGGGGTAACTGTGCCCCTGAAGGACCAGGTGCGCAGCCTGGGAGTCATTCTGGACTCACAGCTGTCCATGGAGGCACAGGTCAAATCTGTGTCCAAGGCAGCTGTTTACCAGCTCCATCTGGTACGTAGGCTGAGACCCTATCTGCCTGCAGACTGTCTCACCAGAGTGGTACATGCTCTGGTTATCTCCCGCTTGGACTACTGCAATGCACTCTACGTGGGGCTACCTTTGAAGGTGACTCGGAAACTACAACTAATCCAGAATGCAGCAGCTAGACTGGTGACTGGGGGCGGCCGCCGAGACCATATAACACCGGTCTTGAAGGACCTACATTGGCTCTCAGTACGTTTCCGAGCACAATTCAAAGTGTTGGTGCTGACCTTTAAAGCCCTAAACGGCCTCGGTCCAGTATACCTGAAGGAGCGTCTCCACCCCCATCATTCTGCCCGGATGCTGAGGTCCAGCGCCGAGGGCCTTCTGGCTGTTCCCTCATTGCGAGAAGCAAAGCTACAGGGAACCAGGCAGAGGGCCTTCTCGGTAGTGGCGCCCGCCCTGTGGAACGCCCTTCCAGCAGATGTCAAAGCGATAAACAACTACCTGACATTCAGAAGACATCTTAAGGCAGCCCTGTTCAGGGAAGTTTTTAACGTGTGATATTTTACTGTATTTGTGGTTTTTATGGAAGCCGCCCAGAGTGGCTGGGGAGGCCCAGCCAGATGGGCGGGGTATAAATAATAAATTATTATTATTATTATTATTATTATTATTATTACTCAGCAGGAAGCTAAGGAGGTGCCACAGGGCTTCACAACTAGTATATTTAGCAGAATGGAAGGCTAGAGGTGCAGTTGCTGAATTTTGGACTCTCACAGGGCACTGCTGAAATTTGAAAAACCTAAGTTGGCCCTGATTGCACCCAATGTGTTTTGATTACAGGCAACAACCAATCAACACACGTCCAAAAGATGCGTGATCACGCACATGGGTGTGGTGGCAAACTTGAACATGACTTGAAAAAGTCATGAAAAGGGCGGGACAGGGGCGTGACGTGGTGGAACAGGATATGACATACTTATACACGCTTGTGGGCCAGGAACAGAACTCCCACACAAAATGGTCGTTAACTGTGCAATTTTTGCTTTAGGAGTGATCCCCAGAACATAACCCCCACATAAGTTGTGGGATTACTGAATAAGAAACCCTGTATATGTTTCAGGTTAGGCAAGGCCCAGCTCTAACATTTATGCAACATCTGTATAGCTACTTACTTTAAAAGATTTTTTAAAATTTACAAAATTTGCTATTAATTTAATTTATGCTCAAGCTTTCTTCATGCAAGTGGCCTTAAAACTGAATAAACTTTCACTTTTTTAAAGTAATAAGCTAAATGGTTTTCCAAGGCATTTCCAAGCTGGAAAGAACTCTCAACCCCCAATGCTTTTTTCTACCTTCTCCACCTTTCTCCACCTGGAAAGGCAAAGTAGTTGAGAAAGAACCACAAAGATCATCCCTGTACATGCTTCTGTCTCTCTACCTGGACACAGACCTTATTCCCCTCTCTGAGACTTTTCAAGAGAGACAGAGCAAATGCCCACATTTGAGTTTCTGTTATTGAAAGACAGACTATAAATTGCAAATAAACTAGCTTGAAAAGACAAGATAGGATAGAGATGGAGAGGTGAAGAGAAATGTCTTCCCCCATGTGGCTTTAGCCTGCTACTTATCAGTGATGGTGCCAAAGAATAGTGGCTAACGCAAAACAACTCACAATACAGTGAAATATTGCTAGGCCAGTGAGACTAGTTTATTGAGAACAGTTCAAAAATGCATGAATCAATGCAGGTGGTGCAGTCTTATAGATATCTTCTCCCGCAGATCCAGAAAAAGAAAAGGAGGGAGGAAAACAGGCTTCCTGAAGTTCAGACTTTGCTGAGCATCAAATGGAGGAATATGAACACAAAATCTTACAACCTTAATATCTATTTTAATGACCCAGGTAGGAGAATCAGCACATACGTATACATGCCCTGGCCCTTCAATAAATGACAGCAATTAGCCAAACATATGAGGGTAAGATTTGATACCTTATGTCCTGATTTGGATAGGTTCCAGTTTGGGTATTATCGAATATAGGAAGATCATGAAATAATACCCACATTTAGAACTTGGATACTGGAGCCATTTCTGCTTGTTTAGGGAGTTACTTGTACATTACTGGATCTCAGATATAGTCATACCTCGAGTTGAATGTGCTTCAGGTTGAGCGCTTTCGGGTTGCACTCCAGACGTAACGGAGCGCGTTACTTCCAGGTTTCGCCACTCGCGCATGCACAGACAGTCAAAATGACGTCACGCACATGTGCGGAAGCGGCAAAACGTGACCCGCGCAGACGCACCGTTGCGTCTTACATTCTATTCAGGATGTGGACGGGGCTCTGGAATGGATCCCATTCACATCCCGAGGTACCACTTAGTTTTGTTGTGTTGTTCCCACTCTGTAAACATCAATTCCGCTTCATAAGATGGCTCCTCTGCACCACTGTTAAGTGCCTAGTCCTAACTACTACTAGCAGACTGACAATAACGTAACAAACCCCTAGTTACTTCCTGAATGAAACATAATCAGGAACACACAAAAACAGAACAGTGTATGGAAATTATTGTCCTCATATACCTGTGCGTCTCAGTCTAACCCTTCCAGTAAATGGCAATGAAGTGAAGTCAGACATGAGCAGGAAACAGGAGGAGGGTTTACCCCCGCTTCTCACTCCTTAGAATTTTCCTCTCACTTCCATCTATTTCACACAATGAGTACAAACTGTGGCTAATCTTGTCAGCAGGTACATGAGGGTGGGGGTTTGTTCCCATTCTCTTACTAAATAGCCTGTTGGGTTAGATTAGTTGCAACCATTGATTTACAAGATCCAAGAGAAGTGTTCACAAGGGAACGATGAGCACCACTATAGTCCTTTAGTTAACTGCCACTCCTCCTACAACCATGGAGAAAAGGTCTTTCAAAAATAAAGCACTGGTTAAATAAAGCACTGTGGTAACCACAACTGTAATAACTGCTGAGGAAGTTCCATCCACAGGTTCTTACAAACAACCAAATGCTTCACATCATAATTTACCATACACAAAGCGCCAATGAAGGCCTTCAGGAATCCATAACACTGGACACAGAGAACTCAAGAAATTATCCTTAAGGAGTCTATCCCTTCTATGAGCAATACCTTTAATCTATATTAGTGCAGCAATCTGAATCCTATCTGATAAGAAAATATGTTTATTGTTTGAATCGTAATTGCACTAAAATTTAAGACCTGTAATTCCACCTTCAGCTTTTAGTTTGCCAAGCAAATTAAAACTGCAGTCATTCTAAACTTTAGCTTTTTAAGGTGCTCCCGCAACACATTCATCAGAGTGCTCCCAAATAGTTCAAATCTAATTATAATAGCAAGTTATAAAACTGTATATATAAAATTATTATATAAAATTATATATGTATGTATGTGTGTATGTATGTGTGTGTGTGTGTGTGTGTGTATATATATATATATTTAAATCAAGTAGAGATTAAAAGGCTAAATTATTATAATCATTCAGTATACTTCCTATTAGAGAAAAATGGAAAATATGAATGTGAACAAGAGATCTAAAAATTGTGATTCTCTTAAAAATATATACGCAAATGAAATACAAGTTGTAATTCTGAAAATGTAATAGCAGACTGTGTAAAAATGATGTAGCTATCTTATGGCCATATGCCAAAACATAAGGTGGCTGAAAAGAACTAACCAACTTCAAGATTTATACTTTAATATACAATGACAAAAAATGATCCAGAATGATGTATATATTTATTCCTTCATATTTCCATGAACAGACGTTAAGAAAAAGAAAAAGATCACTATTGATGCCCAAAAAGAAAAAAGACTTTTTTGGATGTGTGGATATATTAATTGGGGTGTGTCAAAGCTTAATTTAGGGAGCACACTCAGAGTTTCTTATGCATTTTTACATATTTTGGCTATTCTTGGTACATGTGTACACACACGTACACACTCTCCAAATAAAGTACTGGCCTAAAGTATAGCATCACCTCTTAGATTACAATCTTTGGCTGTATGAGTGTATCAGTTTTGATGGTCCACAGCTTATTTAAGGGTGCACACCCCTAGTTCTTTATTCTCTTATTTAGGCATGATGGCACCATGTTCTTGTGAAACCCTGGAATCATTGATTGAAAGAATGATTGTTTTTAACTGTTTTTAGAATGTTTTTATTGTTATTGATATGTCTGCCACACTGGGAGGAAGAGACGGATATAAATGAAATGAAATAAAATAAAATAAATGATAACTAGTGAAAATGATAATAATATAATGAAACACTCCCTAATTATAGTTTGATATAAATTTTATGGATGTAGATGCACAATAGGAGGATGGCCAATGGCCATTTTGGAATATTGCTTCCTTAGACCTGTGCCAACCTGCATATGATGTCTATCTAATTTTGATCATTCCAGACTTGCATTCTATCCAAGTATAAAATGCCACCAGGAATGGCATTCCTACAGAAATCTCTTACAGGTACAGGACTATCACTGGTATCTCAGTGATCATTCTGATTCATAGTGTTTGTAGGAAAGTTTCCATTATTGTAGCTAAATTAGGCCTCAATCCAGGGAGTCACAGAATGAGCTCCACATGAGAAGTCACATTTCTAAGGCTGTAGTCCTATGCATTACCTAGGAGTTAAGTCCCTCTGAAACCAGTAGGACTTAATTCTGAGAAAACAAGCATAGGGTTGCAGGACATTTTCCAGAACTCCTTGTGTAAATGCAATATGACCACACATTCAACAAAAGACTTGCAGGATATTCAGAAGAGACTCCTGAGCTGCATGGGGAAAGTGAGAAATCAAATTTCTGTAAGGCAATGTCTAGCTTATGTCACAATGAGAAGCTGATTCTGTCCTGCAAGAGATATTTCCTTTTTTGTTGTTAAACCATCAATTCAATTTACATGAAACGGCTTACTTTTTTAGAAATGCGACAAATAAATAAATTACAGAATATCACTGTCTAAATACCTCAGATCACAACATTACCAAAATATGACTAAGCGAAATCTATTTTTAAAAAATATTGGCTTTTTAACCATCCTGTATCACCAAACAGGAAAAAAAAATCCACGAGAAATCAATCTGATTTATTTCCAAATAGAAGCAGTAAGGACCTAACGATAAGTTACACATTCTCTGATAATCCTAGTCACACATGTGTTTGCAAAACTAGACTATTATATTGAATAAGTGCAAAAATAAATTAACAGAATGAAACTTAGTGTATCCATTGCATGAACAGTATGTCCATTACATTCTATTAAAAAAACATTGACAAACCTATTGGTTATGGCCTAATTTTATCAATGCACTAAATAAAAACATAGTCAATTACCATCATACTAACTTCAGTCAATATGACTTCTGTTATACAGTGGTACCTCTGGTTACATACTTAATTCGTTCCGGAGGTCCGTTCTTAACCTGAAACTGTTCTTAACCTGAAGCACCACTTTAGTTAATGGGGCCTCCTGCTGCTGCCGCGCAATTTCTGTTCTCATCCGGAAGCAAAGTTCTTAACCAAAGGTACTATTTCTGGGTTAGCAGTCTGTAACCTGAAGCGTATGTAACCCAAGGTACCACTGTATACACACCCAATGTACCAATGAATTGCTGCCTTAAAAAAGAGAAAAGAAAATAAACAGAAGACTAAAATGCATGAAACTGTAGTGGAGACCTTAAAATAAAATACATTTCACTCCATGCAACTGTCTTTGAAACAAAGTTGTTCCAACAGTAAACAAGAATTCCCATGAAACATTAGGGTAACAAACCATAAACATTATACAAAGTACTGGCAAAAATGACTGAGGATGGATGCAAAGTGCACTGAATATATCTGATGGCAAATTCTATCTAACCCTACGCATAGGCATACCTCTCATTGCATAACAGTAAAACCTTACTTAAGAGCTTCCTTGGCAATATATTATCACTGACATTAGCATATCAACCTCTGGGTATGAGTGAGAAAGAAGTTGCCCTCTGCTGCAAGGAGAAAACACCAACCTACAAACATGGGTATAGATATTTAAATATTTAGGCTTCTGACCTAATATGCAATGAACATTACCTTTACACATACTTTAGAAAGAAATATAAATGCAATGTATTTACACACAGTTATTCAACATACTGAATCTAGTTGGCACACTAGTCAGCAGTATAAATAGATTTTATACTAGAATTTCTTATATTTAATTGTGCATGGGGGAGGGGTGACCCAGGATAATATTGGGCCTACCATACTTCTTTAACGTGCCCTTTAAGCCTGAAAGGTTCGAGCACCATACTATCACAAATCTCATTAGAATAAGGTCTACAGTATAACAAAACAATTGCTGCAGCACAAATAGAAACCTAAGCAAGTGCACAGAGGAACTAGAAGATCCAAAAACCAGAGTGCAATAGCAGAAGCTTGCTTATCATATACACCCACCAATGCCTAACTGCAAGCCAGGAAGTAAGAGTCATCATACTGCCCTGCCCCCATATTAAGAACAGAAGCAGATGCACTAGCCTTATCCAAAGCAGGGTATCAGGGAAATATTTGCAACACTTTTTTCCTATCAGCTCAATGCTTCAAATGAAGAACTGCTTGTAAACATTAAATCGGACCCTGAGGATTTGTTTACACTAGTATTTCACTTGGTATGAGAAGTACAAAAAGCATATTCCTGTGCTGTTCATCCCCCCCCCCCCCCGTACAGAGTAGAAAATGCATTCTGCATGGGGAAATTAAGAGCAGAATCAGACATATATCATAGTTTAAATATCCCTTTCTGCACCTTAGATCAAGAAACATAATTTTCATATCCAACAAAAAAAGTGGAACTTCTTACAACAGGCCTAGAAAAGTGCTCCTGAGAGACTGCCATTGTTGTCACTAGGTACCATACACTTAAATGTACTTGCATGTTCTAAAACTGTACTGATTAGCAAACTTGAAGCAACACTGTTTACATAAAAAAAACTAACAGTGGGGGAGGGGGAGTAAAATAGACTCAGAATAATGACATTATGAACTTGCTCCTATCATAAACCACAAGCTTACCTGAGCGAGTAACTATGACAAAAAACTTAAAGATGCCAATCCATAGGACAGATATCTCAGGATTATCATGGACCCAGGAAGTAACCCAACAGGAAAGTCGTTTAGGTTCCCCCACAACTCTGATACTTTGCTCAATAGCAAAATAGAACCTAGTTATTTTCTGACACAAAAGTCAGACTCTCCACACAGGCAGTTTTTCCTCTGAAATTGTTCAGCACCTCATAGGCCTGGCCTTGTGCATCTGAAAAGGCCCACAGCCCTCACCAGAACTACTGATGAACAATGTAAATGAACCCAGGCTGAAACCTAACTGGCTGCTTAGATCTTGCCTTTTAAAAAACTATTATAACTCAGAGGAAGCAATTCGTTCCCAGATGGTTTGGATTGGTGTTATCATCTAAGAATGAAGAGTTCTACACCATGACCATGACCATTACCTACTACACATAAGGCATAAATTGTTGCACCATCCATGGTTTTGACACAAACTATTGGTGAACTTACTGGTTTTTTGCTATGTCAGCCATGAGCTTTACATTTATACACATGTTTGACTATGACCAACTTTCAATGAAGCTCTTCACTGCAATCTTTGCCTGGTGACAGCCCATTCTGGAAAGTAAGCCCCCAACCACATAAGGCCTGGGACATCACTCTTTCAACAGAACCCATCTGTTTTAAATCCATCTGTCCTAATTTGCAATTTCTGCATATTTTTAATTTAGGCTACAACACTGTCCCCACTTACCATGGAGTAAGCCCTAACCAACTCAATGAGACTTATTTTGGAGTAAGCATGCATAGGATTAACCTGAATATATTTTCATATTCAGAAACGTCAATCCACACCATACAATGACAAGATAACAATATACTATCCATTTTCATGTATACTCTAGCAATGTTACCCAATTGTTGGGCTCTGCTCAATAGGAAAAGAAACCTTCTCATTCTAACCCTTAAAATCCACAAGTACCAAACTCTGTTTTAACAACGTCACAAGAACCTAAGCCTCAAGTTATATACAAAAGATAAATACACATTTGAACTAAATATACAAGAAAAATGAAAACACATTAGTTATATCATGTGATATTAAAAAGAACACAATACCAAAAGTACTCAGGCTGTTCGTCTTTGCAGATTGCGGCCTAACATTTTAAGCAGCAGAAACTCATCCATTTTTTTAAACATATGTGTCTTATCCTAAAACAGTTTTCAGTAAGATTTCAAATTCTGATAGTCTCTAACATACCAGAAACTATATACGCACAGCAGATTTTTTAAAAATTAAAATAACTACTTAAACATTAAATGCTTTGGAGAACCTGTCTATTTTAACAATGCAACGAAAGCCAATAGAACAGAGGAAAGTGCCATTACATAAAACAAAACAGACATACCCACATAAAAAAATCATTCACAACGTAGTAAGTTCACCAGTTACACCAAAAGGAAAAAAAATGTAAGCAAGCATTAAGGTCTAAAGTAGACTATTAAATCCAAATGGGAATGCCAATTTTAAAATAAGGAAATAATTTCATTTATATCCAGTCCAAAACATTAAGATGTCAAAATATAGACTCTAGCTCTGAAAATGCAGTGTCAAATGAATCAGCATTATAGCCTTTCTTGCAGCATAATAATGGTTAAAACTGTCCAGAAAATTAAATGGTCATATCTAGCTGCATGCTCCACAGGTTGATGCCGTTTATCCATGCTGTAAAAGTGCAATATTCTACTTTAGAAAACCGGAAGCAGGAGCTCTCAATACATTAGTGGGATTTGCAGCTCCAAAAAGCCACACTCTTCAACTGATATACATATTCATCCCTACTATTTATTTCCCTGTTTACCTCCTCCCACCCTGTTCTTTCCCCTCCCTATCCGGCCATCTTGGGCAGTCAGGAGCAGCCATTAGTTAACTAAATGACAGGACCAAGAACTTTTTTAAATATAGGAACAAGATTTCTCTTCACACGCTCAGGTGAGCAGCAACAGCCTCTCCCCCATGGCCTGACAAAACAGCATGATGAGGCGAAAAGCCTGGGAGAGAAGACTCACTCAAGGAAGATGCACTTGGGGAGGAAGATGGCTCGAGAGTAAACAAATCACTTGGCGACTGACTCCCCAAAGTGACACACCATGGAAGAAAAGGGATCCCGCTTCTTCTAAAGCCCTTCTTTCGTGCTTATATGCATTAAGTTGGGTCGCTTCGGTCCTGTCCAGCTTTATGAGTAAATATGAGCAAAAGGGCTTTAAAAAGCCAGGGGGGGGGGGAGGTCCAAGGTGGCCAATGGCAGATAAGGAACGCCCGATCTCCCGATTATTCGCGAGGTTGCTCCCAGCTGGAGGGATTCAGGCCAGATGCGCAGGCACTCTCTGTCCTACTTTTTGGACAAAGCCCAGAAAGTGACCGAGAGCAGCTTTCCACGCCACGCGCCCCTCTCTTCCCCCTCCGCGCCCAGGGGAGCAGAGGGAGGCACCTCCGGGCACCACACGCGCGCCAAGAGAGCCATTCTCGTCCGAAAGCCAGGGAAAGAGGTGGTGGCCACGCAGGGCAGGCTCGACCCAAGTCTCCTGGCGAGTCCCACGGGCGCGCTGCTGCGGCGGCGGTTTAATTCCTCCAGCTCTGCTCCCCCCACACACACAACCCACACACACACAAGCCCACACAACACACGCGAGGGGAGGGTGGCTCCCTCGTCGGTTGCCTCCTCCCCACCCCCACCAGAGCCCAATCCCCCCTTACCTTTAACAGCAAGGCCTTCGTTCTGGCGCCATCTTCATGAAGCCTCTGAAATCCGAAGAGTCGGCTGCAGAAGGGGGGAGACGGGAGAGAGACAGGCTGAGAAAAACAGCCGCGTCCGCCGAGAGGCTGCCCCCCTCGCCCGCCCCACACGGACGCCTTCATCCGCTCCCTCGCGCTCGCCGCCCGCGCTCCGACCTGACGAGAGCACCACAACCGCCGCCGCTCTTTTTTATATTCCCCTCTCTCTCTCTCCCACACACACACACACGCGCGCACACACACACACAAGACACACACACACACCCCGGCCGAGCGAGAACACCGGACGAGCCGGAGCGCGGCGGCTGCCGTTGGGGGTACCTGTCGAGGCCGGCGAGGACTTCTCTTTCCTCCGCTGTCAGGCTGGCGAAGTCCTCCTCGCTCTGGCCGCTCGCTTTCCCCGCCGCCATTTTCTTTTCCTCATCACCGAAAGAAGCAGTAGAGGCGGCGGCGGCGGCGAGCGACACTCCACACGATTTCATGGAAACGCAGCGCAATTAACTCGCGATCGCAAGGCCCCCCCTCCCCGCGCGCCCACCCCGAGGCCCCCCCAGTGCCGGGCGGGGCGGGGTGCCCGACACACACACGCCACCAACACAACTTTTATTACAACAACAACAGCCGGCAGGGAGGGGGAGGGAGAGGGAGAGGCGGGGGGGAGCCCCGCTGCTCGGAGGAGGAGGAGGGAGGGAGGGAGAGAGGGAGGGAGGGAAGGAGCCCCAGCGCTGGAGACGCGGGGGGGAGGCAGGAGGGGGAGGAGAATAAGGAGGAGGAGGAGGCGGCTGCTGTTGCTGCTGCTGGCGGCGGTGACGGCGGCGGAGCAGTGTTTACATCGCTGCTGAGCCGCCAGCCCCGGCGGCGAGGAGTGAGTGGAGTCGGAGTGACAGGGGCCCGCGCGCGCCCGCGCGGGGTGTATTTGTTGCCTGTACAAACTTCCCCAGCAGCTGCACAAAGTTGTTGTAATTGTGTCACACAGCGAACCCCACGCCGCCACCGTGACCCCCCCTCCCCACCCCGCTTGCCTGTGCCCACGCAGCCAATCGCCGCGCCCAGCCGCGCCCACGTGACCTTTGTTGACTTACGTCAGTCATAGCGCTCCTCTACCGCTACGCTCGAGCTTGGTAGCCGCGCTGCCTTTCACGTAGCGGCTACGCTGCGGAGTTGGGAAGCTGTACTTCGGGTACCCCGATTGCAGCCGGAGCGCGGAATCCTCCATGTGTGGCCGGGGCGGGGCGGGCGGCGTTAGAAACTTCCTCTACTTTTCTAAAAAGTAGAAAAGGAGCCAAACCTTCCTCACACCCTGTCGGCACAGCATCCACATTTTCGGGACAGATATTCAACGGATAGAGACAGCAGAGGTTTCTGCGGAAGCATTTCTTCATGTCATTCAGAGTCTGGCAGGGCTTTGAAAGCCTTATGACCTCCCGCTCGGAAGAAGGGCAGGGATTGAGAAGCCAAGTTACTCAGGATTTAAAAACCTTGGCATTTACTGTGTTGTTGTTTCTAGGTAGTTCTGCAGGCAGAAATTCACCGCATGTGGCCTTTCCCTGTTCATAGAGATGTAAAAAGCTGCACTGTTGAATTTTTACCTGCTTTGCCGACTTTCAAAGAGCAAATTGGTTCTCGGACGGACGAAGAACACAGGATATGAAAAACGAGAGTATATTTCTAATCATGAGATTCGTAGATTCATTATTCCGTATCAACCCGTTTCAGTTTTGTCATGGCACGAGGTCAAACGTGTACTTTTGTGTGTTAAAGGACCTATACACCAGCCCTCTTCATTTATGTGGCCAAATACACACTTTCCTTTTCTGTTCAGTTTTTTAAGCTGCCCACTTATTTATTTATTTACCGAAATTGATATACTGTACGTACTGCTTTATAGGTGCGTTACATAACTGGTTACAAACACGTTTCCGTCGGCCTAACGAATCATACCGTTTGCTTAAGAAGTGAGATGTGCTTTAAATTCTCCCAGTTGTGTAGCACGACTTGGGAGCAAGACGGGGGAGCACTGAATTTCCAAAACTTTATTATATAATTTTTAAAAGCAATTCAACACTGAATGGGGGCGCAGGCCCATCCAACGAGCAGAAACCATTGTGGGAGAACTGTCACGATAACTTTAAAACCTGCAACGAAATGGGGCCGTGTAACCCGGTTCTATTTTATCTGAGGTTGGTTTCCGCGCAGTCCCTGCGTCTAGGACTCTTTCCCCGCTAGTGGAGGAGTCTTACAGAACGTCAATCGAAAACCGGAAGTTTAAGTCGCTTTCCCCCCTATCTCTTCGGCTTCCGCCCTCATCACTGGCCGTACGCCATTGGTTGAGAGGGCGGGATTTATGTACACTATGGGCTGTTATTCAACCGTCAGTGAGTCAATCAAGCGACTTTGTCAGTTACCGAAGTAGCAGCAAGTTTGTATGCGGCCTTTAAATTAGGTGCGGGGAGGCCCCAACGGCGGCGGCGGCGGCGGCCAGCAGTTGCTCGAGGGGTAATAGGTTTGAGATTGCGTGCGCATAAATGGCTGCTGCGCTTAAACAGGCGGCTGGTCTGGAGACGCTGCTAGGGAGCCTGTGCGCGTGAAAACACGCGTGGCCGTTACTGCCCCCGTCGCCGGCCGCCTCCTGCGCAGAAGGGTGCGGGGAGGGGGCGCTCTTCTCGGCCAACGGCTGCGACCCCCGCCCTGCTTTTCTCCCGCCTTCCCTTGGGCCGGGTCTGGGGCGTGGTTCTTCTGGCACCAACGAATAATAATGGCTTCCCTTGCGCGGTGCGTGTGCGCGCGAGGAGAGAGAGGAGTGGGCCGGGGCTTGGAGCCGAGCCCGCCGGGACGCCTCTGAGGGGGCGGTTCGCGAAGCGGCGGCGGGGCGTCCCCTGCTAAGCCTGCGCGCGGCCGCCTTGGGCGCAGTGGCTCCGCTTCCTCTGCGGCGGCGGCGACAGCGGTTCTTCCCCCGAGTCCCTCTCAGCGAGGGCGAACCGTTAAGTTGCCGCCTCGGAGGAGCGACCCGCCGTAATTGGCCGCGGGAGGGGCGAGGGGACGACTTCCAGAAAGCCAGCCCGGGCTCGCGGCTCCGTGGGCAGGCGCCTTCCCCTTTCCTAGGAAGTGGGGTCAGGGAGCAGCAAGCCCCGCATTAGGCCTCCGCACTCCCCCCCCCCCCCCCTCACAAAAAAAGCGACTCCCAAGTTAATGTGTTTCTTCAACCCGAAGCAGAAAGCAGCCTTTCCGTGTGCGTGGAAGCCCCTGGCTCCAGGGAGAACGTGTGACAGAGACCGCTTCGGGAGGGCTTCCTCCATTTTCCTTGCTGATTACCTTTCCTGAGAATAGACACGTGTTAGGGTGGAGAGCGGCGGGCCTGGGCTGTGAAAAACAGGGCAGCGCAAATACAGTATAAACGTTTCCTGGCGCTTACGGGAGAAAAACAACAAACGCCATACTCTCTCTCACACACATACCCTAACTAACGCACTTTCACGAGTCTTCAGCTCCCCTCAGTACACCCGGAAGGAAGAAAATGCAAAATGCAAAGTTGAAATGTTTTGCTTTGCTTCCCCCAAGGACCGCTCTGGGAGACTTCTCGTATTAATAATTCTGTATTTATCTAAACTCGTCTGTCGAAAGAGTGTATGTCAGTACTTTTACATAATGGAAACATAGGCTTTTTCAAAACTGCCCAATTTCCTAAAATATCAAACACAGTCTAATACTGTATACCCTTACCTGAAAGTCAGCCCTGTCTACCTCAACAGGGCTTTCTTCTGAGCAACCTAACTAGAATTTCCCTATTACACTATAATAGCTGTGTGCTACATTCTTGTCGGATGAAAATTGTCCTTGTGAGAGTGAGCTGGGAAATAATAACTTTGTCTCCAAGTACTTTTAGATACAGTTACTAGTGTAATGCCTTGTTTTTGTGATGTTCAGGTAAGAAAGAATTTCATCCAATGAATTTTTATGAGCTGCTGTAGAGTTCTTGAAATTGACTTAAATGTAGACCAAAGGCAAATAGTCTTTACCCTAGTTCTTTATTTTCCAGCTGCACATAGTACTGCCACACCTCATAATAGTATTGTGAAGACTTGCATGTTGAAGAAGTATTATGTTTCCATACTGTATAGTTTCGTTTGTGAAATCCTTTGAAAATACTTGGTCATTTTTTTCTTCTCATATTTGCATATTGTATTTTTCCTCGGTTTTAATTGCTTTGGTGAAAATGGGAGTGGTGCTTCTCCTGAAAATTGAATTGAATCTGTATTTCTGCTGAGCCATACCACAGCCATTGTGTTATGCTGTACCACATTAATTTATAAAGCCTGTCGTTAATTTTGGAATGTAAGGACTTCATTCACCAACGTTCTGGAAATGTGAAGTTTGGAAGAGCTGTAGGCACCACCTTGTCTGCTTGTTTCTCTTCTCCCTTGGTTCACTGTTCCTCCCCCACCCCCACCCCCACCACACACACAGAGCACATGCACACACACAGCTTTACCAAGGGTCTGGGTAAAAACTGCATCCAGTAAAACTGAAATGGATCTTCTTGAATTTGCATAATTTTACATGGCACTCTGCCATCATATTGTTTTAGGATTGTGGTGATCCAGATATCATCCTTGGGCAGTGGTTTTATATATGAAACTATAGCAGAAGGAACTGCTGACATGGTGAAACCAGTCTCTGTTAAGGGCTGGCCCTAACAGAGCTGCATGCTGTGGCACCGGGGACAGAGAACAGGTGGGGGCGTAGCTGGTGCACATCCCAGGGGGCATGGCGCCTGTCCCGGGGGTGTGGCATGGCGCCTGGGGGGCGTGGTGCACCGCTCACAGGGGCATGGCGCCCGCCACGGGGGTGCGCAGCACAAGTCAGGGAGGCGGCTGTGATGGCACCCCACCCCGGATAGTATCCAGAGTGGACCACTCCCCTGCCCCCCTTCCTCTGCCATTGCATATCTGGAGATGTTGACTGGTGGGTGTAAGAGAACAACAGAACAGGATTCAGTCCGGTCTCTATGGAGCTGGGGAACACAAACTTGACTTGCTCTCTGTGCTGAATCCAGGACTATAGGAAGGGTGCTAGAAACCTAATGGGGGAACAAAGCCGTTGGACTGTTATCACTGTGAGTCCTTTCTTTGTTCTTAAAGTAAGCCTTTATTTACACACACACACACAACTATGTATCACAGTCACCACTGTCTCCAGTGCTCACCAGAAGTATTTGCTAGCACGTTCGGAGTCTCACTGCTCAGATTGGGGTGCCCACAACAATATTAAAGCTTACATTGGTATATTGCACGGGGCGGGGGACAAATCTATTGGAAAGCAACGAAACCACCAACAAATCACAGGACCCATCTTTCCGGTCTCCCCCACCACTCTGTTTTCCTCCCCTCAGTCTCCCAGATTATTATTTTTTCTCTCCTACCCTCTCTTATCAGTCCATTGCTGTGCAGCTAATGTGACCTTGAAAAGCAGAGCTGAAAGAGGATATGGAAAAATGTACCCACTCTTCTCTTGGTCTTTTTGCCCTATGTACTTTTCAAAGGGGAAAATTGTAATCACCCTCACCCTCTTATGTCAAAGGAGGCAGTGGGGTGGGGGGCTCAGAATCTTTGTAGATGCCAAAGGATGTTCTGGTCAAATTAATGGATAATTAAAGGGCTTTTGTAGCATGAAGTACTTTCCGTGAACTTTGGCCTATCAGCTGCACCGCTTCTTGGAAAGAGATGACCTTGCCACAGTTACTAATACTCTGGCTGCATCTAGATTGAATTTATATATGGGACTTCCCTTAAACTTCCCTGTAAACTTCAGCTGTTTCAGAACACAGCAGGTTGTTAACCTGATTATACTGAAATATTTGCATTGGCTGCCACTTTGTGTCTGGCTGCTGGATTGAAGCTATACGCTCAAAAACTCTTGGGATGCGGTATCTGAAGAACCACTTGCTCCCATAACATTCTTCTTCTCCTCAGAAACCCTCCTCCAACTGACCTTCGGAGGCAGGCAACTGGGGAGATGGCCTTTGAAACTGTGTGCCTCTCTTACTCAGGGATGGTTTCCAGACATTTAGATGCTTCGTAAATATTGGTTCCTGACACCCATCTGTAATATAGGATGTATAGTGTGTGTGTGTGGCTTCCAATATATGTACTGAAAGATCACCTTTGACACCAGGGAAGTGCTTTCACTTAAAGCAATTTTGTTTAGACAAGCCTTTCCAGACGAATAGACGTTGACATGTCGTAATATTTTAATTCTAATTATATTTAAGTGTTTTGAATTGTGTTAACTGATTCTTGTTATTATATATTTATATCCTATATTTTCCCCTGCCAGGGAGTCAAGGTGGTTTACAGATAAAATATGAACCGCTAAAAACGGGGAGGGGGGTAATTAAAACACTTTTTTCATTGAAAATTTTAATATTGTCAAATTTGGAGGTTTTACTACAATTAAGTGGTAAAAATATTTTGCTAAATAAATAAATAGAAAATACAATTTTGAGGTATGTTCACTATCTGACCAACTGGGATATACTTTCAAAATCAGTTTCATCACATGGAAAGCCATAAATGAAGGCTGAGGGTTTTGACGAACATATTATTGCAGGTGATGGGCTCTAAATAAGTACAGTTTCACTGTCATATATAATTTCCAGTTGGTGAAATAGGAGAGAACTGATTTCACTAAGTCTTCATAAATGAAAGTACTGTATATTCACAATTGATGGATGGGCATCCAGTATACAGTCATCAATAAACTTTCCGTAGTAAACACAGTACTAAAGGAAAGCAGAAACCATCCCTTTATATTTGTCATCCCTGGCCAATCAGCAACTTAATAGATGCTAGAATTTTTGAATAGCATGTTGGACTAGTAGACCTTGGTCTGATTCAGGAAAGCACAACTTCCAGTTACCTTCACCTCCATTTATTTGTTTTGTTAGTTACTCAACACAGGACAGTCTCTAAGTGATGTACAGACAACTTTTAAAATATACAGAATTGTTAATAACTGTAAAGATGTAAACATTCTAATCAATACATAAAACACCAGCTTCCCAAGAAGTGGGGCAGCAGCCAAGACCAGTGCTCTTATAAAACTCTTTAGGAAGGAGGTCATTTAATACAGGAAAGCTATGCCTCATTAAGAGATGCTGTACTGTACAGCATACCTTCTACCGGTAGTTTGTCAATTTGTATAAGTGGAATTAGACAAGACTGAAGTTATCACACACCTGAGATATGTCTTTAAGGCTCACCCATGCATAAGTTCTGTTGCACTCAGTGGGGAATGCTTTTGAGTAAACATGTATAGGATTGTACTGTAAATCTTGTGTATTATTTTGACAATTTCTTAATGGAAGAAATGTTATAAATATATGTTAAATAGTTGCCGATGCAGCCTTATGCATGTTTTCTTGCATGTATCCTGTTTTTTACATATAGAAATTAAATGCTTCATATTTTCTGCTTTAAGCCACCTTTTGAGCCCAATTTAGATTTAAAGACAGGTCAATTTTTTTTAAATAAATAAGTTTTTTGTTTTCTATCATTGTTTACAAATCTAGGATATTAAGATAAAACCCTACTAATTTTTAATTCCTTTAAAATGACCCCAAAGCTGACAAAAATAAAATAAATTTCAGAAGAAAATCTACCTAAGGGATTGTTCCAACAATTGTGGATTAGCCACCAATAATGTTTCACTGGGTGCCTTTCTTATACATAGGCTACACAAATGGCTAAGCTAAAGGGTGCTTGTTGTTATTTTAACAGTCATGATAGGGAAGGAGGTAGTCACTTTAGTGTACAAGGGGTTATAGGTTAATCTCAATAGCTTGTATTATTCCAGGACAGTTGGAGATCTGCAAATACAAATACTTAACATAAGCTCAGAAGGAACACTTTCTTGGTGATTCATTCCGACCAACAGGTAAGTCACTCGATTCTGCACAATTTACAAAGCAATTTTCAAGGACAGCCTACTGTACTATAATTTCTGCCATAAATTTCTTAGAACAACTTGGTTTCCTCATATTTAATATGGGGATCAAAATTCATATTGGGGTAGGTATTGGGAACATATGTGTCAACATCTGATAAGGGAAATAATTATCTTTGTAGCATACAAAAGTCATTAAGTACAGTATCCTGCAAATGTACAATACTAATTTGATCATCTCTTTAGTTTTCCAGATCTTACCTCACCATTCCCTAGTTGTGAGTCAATTGTTCACCATTTCAAAGTCGCTAAGATTTTGCTCTTTTGAAAAGATTCCAGAATCAGATTTTGTGCCCAATACTAAATGAGTTACCATTTACCCACAAAACATTGATGTTTAAATGAAATGTAATTTATCATCTGAATAGCATAAATGTTTGTCACTCAAATCTCTCTTTAGGCATATTCACCATGCATAATCTCAGGTTATTACAATGCCAACAATCATCCTGGCCATCTTTATTTCACTGTAAAATAGTAAAATTCCATTACCTGACCAGAGTTTCTTGAGACTAATAATAGGAAATGCTGCTGGGCATAGTAAAAAACAAAGAAACGCAAAACCAGTTCTGTTCATTCTCTGTTGTTACCTTCCCAGTGACTTTTCCCAGATAATTTCCTAACTTGGTTTTTAGATCTATTAAGAGACAGTATGTTTTTGTCACATTCATATTAACTAATTCATATTAGTTTATTAAAAATGTTCTCACACTAATCTTAAAAGTCTCATTCCTTTTGTTCATCCTGGATGGAAAATATTGGAACCACAGATTATCATTATTACCTATCCTAATTTTATTCCTGCTGACTTCTAGAATGTTTAAAATTTCCTCCCAGGATCTTGTTATCTGAATTATTTCTGCTATTGGGAAAAAATGCCATCTTACTTGTTTGTAATCCTATGTACATTTAACTAGTGAGAAACAGTCTTGTTACTTATGAGTAAACAAGATTACTCTGCTCTCCAGTGCCTTGATGTGAAATGACAATGAAAGGTTGACATCACTAAAATCTTTATATGATCAGACACAGACTGAATTTCTATTTCTGTATTATCTTTTGTCATTTAAAGTCATCAGAATCCTGTCTGTTCTTAAATAATTTTGATGTGGTGCGGAATAAAACATAAAATGGTTTGAATATCTTAAAGGAGCAATAATTAATTGTAAAACCATTATTAATTACAAACTATCCACTCCTCTTTGAAAATGCCTAGGTGAAAAGCTACTGTCTTTTCCTTCATTGATCTGCTGAAAAATTGCATTCACCACTCCTTGGGATCTTCTCACGTTGTTAATTCATCATCTAAAATTATTATTTTATTTATATATTGCAAACTCGCATAAAAATGTATCTGTGTGGTGAGTGGTGCCTCAGTTTAAAAACCATATCATGAGCAATACATTCAACCTTTACAAAAATTGATTGCACATTATTGAGTAAAGCAAAGCCATGTACACAGGCAAAGTTACCCTAAATGTGTGTAAGGTGAGTTGCAAAGCAAATAGCACCCACCCTTCTTCTATTTAAATCACCACCACTCCCAGTGTGCTTTACAGAGGAGAGATGGCAAGAAGGATTCTCTTAACGTGCTACTCTCAGAATGCATAGTTGTGTCCTGAGCTGAATTCACGAAGCTTTATGCTGTCAGAACGTTGATCCAGCCAGCCAGTGATGCCTATTCTGACTGGCAGCAGCTCTCCAGGGAAAGGTTCTTTCCTTTTATCATACCACATGAGAACCTTTAAACAGGAGGTGCCAGTGGCTAACCTCACTGTCACAAGCAGTACACCTCTGCAGAGCAGTTGTTGGGAATCACAATTGGGGAGGGTGCTATTGCACTCAGGTCCATCTTGCAAGGCTTCCAATAGCCATCTGGTTTACATTGGGAGAACGGGATGTTGATCTAGAGGGGCCTTCAGTTTGATCCAGTAGAGTTTGTGTCACGTTCTTACAACATGCATGCAAAACATGTGCTTTACCACTGAGATCTACTATATCCTTACACAAAGGTTCATTCTACTATTATTTAGAATTGGGAAAATCTGGAAAGGAACAAATAGTTACTGCATACTGAAGTTTTATATTTGGCTTTCTATATTTATGGCATGCTGATATGCGTGTCAGATTTCAAAATAATCAGATAAGTTTGAACCCTTTCCCCTCTAGCCAGGAAACAGCAGAAAAACATCAGAACAGTTGTTTTTGCATGATTTATAGTATTTTGTGCTGTCGGTTGCATCAGAAACAGAAGATTGTGCTATATTTGTCCTCTGCCTCTGCTCCAGCCAAAATTAGGAAGCATCTCAGCATGGATTTGCTAATCTTTAGCGTCATGGCCATTGTTTAAAACTGATTTCCATTATATATTTTTTATCAAATTGATTTGTGGTTCAAAATGTAGTTCTGTCATGGAAATCCATTAAAAAAATGGCCACTACATTTTTCTCCTCAGTTAAATCCTTCCCTGTGTTCTGTGCTTTAACACTATTCAGACTAGAAATTAGGAGGAAACAGTTATTCACCACACTGCTAAAAACTTTATAGCACACTATTAATAACAAAATATTCCTCCAAAGCCCCCTTTGTGATTATTCCCCCCAACCCCTGCTCAGATCTTATAGTTTTACTGTATGTAGATTGTAAACTACACTTTGTTATCTGCTTCCTATGCTAACGGACCAGACTTACCCCAATCTAATGAGTTGTATTTGATTATCATAGTTTATGTTTATAAGATAATCATTCAAATGCAAAGAAATGTTTTCAGATTTTGAACAAGTAGCTGAAAGCATTAAAACATCTCTGCATCAATTGACCAGAACCTACATGGAAACTTTGCTGCAAGAGTTTCTTCCTCCATACTTTTCTCTCTTTTTAATAATAAAAAAAATTTATTGGTTTTACAAGATTTTATACATTTTAACTTTAACCATTTCAAACATTGAAATAAAAGGTTCTATTGGACCTTCAGACTTCCTTCCCTGCCTTCATGGGTTCCATATTCAAAGTAAGGTTTTCTGCATCTTTTTCCTTTATCCATCTGTTAAATATCTATAGTTACCATACCTACCGGTAATTCCACATTAGAAGTGTCATTACATCCCTGCCAATGATTTTAACTCTTTACAGTGGTCTTTTAAATAAATTAAGAATTTACCCCAGTCTTTTAAAAATACTTGATCTTCCTGGTTTCTGATCTTCTCCGTCAGTTTTGCCATCTCTGCATACTGTATCAGTTTAGTCTGCCATTATTCTCTTGTTGGTACTTCTTCCTTCCTTCCATCTCTGGGCTAGTAGCATTCTCACTGCCATCGTTGCATACATAAAAAGTATTTTATCCTCTTTTGGTATCTCTTCACCTTCCTCCATACTTTTCAATGAGTCAGGAAATGCAGAGCTTTCCCAATATTCAAGAAAATGAGACAGCCCCTGCTCACCTGTGTGCATAAAAGGCCTTGGTGGGCACATTAAATTAAGATGGGTAGATTATAGTAAAACAGGATAAGCAGCACTGAATCAGTGATGGACTTTCATCCCACTAGTTTCATTAGGCCTGGCAGAGATCCTAATTTGGCCTACAAAGCTGTTTTTCCCAAGTCACAACCACCTGACCTCATATAAATTTAAATTTCTTAAATGCCTGTTTCTTTTTTTAAAAAACTCAAGGCATCTTAAAACAGACTATTGAGGTTGTATCTTTTGTCACCACTCTCTGAACCTGCAGAGTATACCTTGAGGGTGTTTACCACCTTAGATGTTGGTTATTTGTTACTGGGCAAATTCTGCTTGCTTGACTGGAGGCTGAAAAAAGCTGTTCCGCAGTTTGGGGTGTAGCTTTCAAATCAAGCCTGGGTTTTTGTTGCTGGCAGGCAAAAAGTCTTGGCATTCCAAAAAAATAAGGAAGTGGAGAGCACAAAATATATAAAGGCTGATTACATGTTTAATATTATGTACTTTTTCTGTTACGGATATTGGTTCAAATAAATCTTAGGTTATATATTAATCCTCTTTCACTAACAGCATGAACTTGAATAAATAACATTTGGATAAAAAGTATTACCTAGCTGTGTAAAAATTTTGAGTTGAATAAAATCTTGCTTTGCTGTTTCCCACCTCAAATCCTTCTGCCTAACTCTGGACTACATAACGCTTTGTTAAAGGTCACTGCACCAGAAACTATAGATGGTGGCTGTTGCTGCAACAGCAATACAAGTTACAGTGTTAGCATATTACACATTTAGACATCTCATTAGCATAACAACTATTGTACTCAATTACTCATATAGCAGATCATAGGATCAGTCCACTAATTCAGAAAAAAGCGCTGTCTAAAATTAAATTATTGCTTTCAAATAATACAAACATATATTCATGAGTCCATGAGTTCAATCACTTTTTAAATAAATGACATGAAAATGCTTCATAGTGAAAATGCTACATAATTGTTTATCTGTCAAGATGCTCTGTTGTATCCAACATTGGTTATACTCAGAGTAGATCCATTGGCAATAGTACACATGACTAGCTTAGGTTCATTAATTTCAGTGAGTCTACTATGAGTAGAACTAAATTGGATATAACCAGTGCTCCCCCCCCCTAAAAATGTTTAGGGATACTCTCATTTTGACTCAAGAAAATCACAAATTTATAGTTCAATTCGGGGAAAATAAATACAGTAAATGGACAAAGGTACAAAGATTCACAAAATATTTAGGGGTATGTGTACCCCTGTGTACCCCCAGAAAAAAGCACTGGATATAACCCATGGCTCATGACTACATCATTTGTCTAATTTTCGCTATTTTCATTTTTGTCTTCCCCTCATCCAATTTCTGTAGCGTCTTGCCTGATAAAGAATTCTAGAGAATGCAAATGCTTTTGTGACATTTTGGATGGAAGCTATTGCCCAACTATGACTGATCAGCTATTCTTCTCCTATTTTCTCAGAATAAGCAAGTTTGTTCCAGGTTCCAAATCCAGATTGCCAGTTCAGGCATCACCATGTACACATTAAAGAGAAATGTTTTGACATATAGGCTGTCATCATCTGTGAATAACAGTTATGGCACTCAGAGGAATGAACACCTCTCTATTAACTTCTCCTAAAAGCACTGTACTTAGTCCTACAAAAGAGTATTTCTGGAATAGCAGACTCCACTAAGCATCACCTGCTACAACTTGAGGGTACAAATGGCAGTTGCTCATAATTGTACAAAATCATACACAAAACTATGAGAAAGCAAAGTGCACGCATTTGATGTTGGGGCTTGATTATGCCCCATCCCATCCATTTCCCTAAAATACTACCCTTTTAGGAAACAACTCTTCCTAGGAAGTCATTGTGTGGGAACCTCTGGTGGTTGGGGGACAGGTTTTAATGAGTCCTGCCATGCATTGAAAGAGCTTGTGAGCAGGCCTTGCAGGCTTCCATTCACCATTCACCGCCACACGGTCACTCACAAGTTGGCAATCCTTGAGGAGAGACTGATGGCACTACAGTGGTACCTCGGGTTACATACGCTTCAGGTTACATACGCTTCAGGTTACAGACTCCACTAAACCAGAAATAGTACCTTGGGTTAAGAACTTTGCTTCAGGATGAGAACAGAAACCGTGCTCCGGCGGCGCGGCAACAGCAGGAGGTCCCATTAGCTAAAGTGGTGCTTCAGGTTAAGAACAATTTCAGGTTAAGAACAGACCTCCGGAACGAATAAAGTACTTAACCTGAGGTACCACAGTACTCAGGATCCCACTTCATCTGTAGTAGCTCTACACATGTACACCAATATGCACATAGGGTCCTTTGTGGTTACTCAACACATGCCTGACAGGGATGCTTGTTTTCAGTGCATCCGCTGGTTCATGATTTGACCTCACCAAAGGAAAGGGCTCCTTAAAAATTTCAGACAATTTTGCCAGCTGCTTTTCATCACTGTGCTCATCATTCCCAATGTAGAGTCTCTGCATGTTTCTGCACATCCATGGCTCCAATGAGAATCAACTTCCTAGAAGATGTTGTTGTCCCATTCAGCCACCCAGCCACCCATTGTAGCTTTACAGCAGAAGGACATGTATCAGTAGACATAGCTTGGTGCTTTGAAGCAAGGAGGCCTAATTTGTGACCCTCCAGGAAACGTTGGACTCCAATTCCCATGAGCCTCAAATGGCATAACCAATGGTCAAGAGCGAAGGGACTTGCAGCACAGCCGCATTTAGAGGGTCACAGGTTAGTCAGTCCTGCTTTAAAGAGTTGGTATTCCTGGGGTTCTTGCAGACATGCAGCAGTGATTTTAAGTGCCCCTGTGAGCAGTTTTACCCTCGTCACAGAAACCAAGACAGTGACTTATGCTTCCTGTGCAATGTGTGAGGTTTATAGTCACACATCACTCCCAAAGCAAAATGCACAAGTCCCAGATTGTGTGACGCTCACACATTTTACCATGGTGGAGACAGGGACGTTCTTACTTGGCATGTTTCTACAGGAAGCACAAAAAGAACTTTGTGTTGCTGCGCTTCCTGTGCAAGATCCAAAGCTGTTCTCCCAGATGCTTTAAGCATAGAGACATTGTGTGAGGTGAAGATGAACTAGAATCATAGAATTTTAGAGTTGGAAGGGACCACAAAGGTCAACTACTTCAACCTCCTGCAATGCAGGAATCTCAACTAAAGCATCTATAACTGTATGGGAAAAGCATCCGGAAGACAAAAATGTATTAAGGAGTTGTTAGTGATCTGACATGGTTACCTTTCCTGCCTCTGTTCCTTCCCCCTCTCTCCCTCTTGTGAAGTTTTTTTGATGGTGTGAGAAGAGCCTTTAATGTCCTGAGAACATTGGGAGGAGAAGCCCCCCCCCCCACAGCTGTCTTCATCAGGTGTGGACGATAATGCTGGGTCCCTTCTTTGATGTTGGACGTTGTTTTGAGAAAAGGAGGCCTTGGGAGCGGGTGGCTAATGGATGATCTGCACGTAGCCAGTCTTGGGAGCCACACAGGCTATCTATAAAATCGAACAGTTTGAGCAAAGTTTCTTTGAAGGTCATGTACAGACTGATCAGCCGCAGGGCCGTGCAAACCGAGGCTACCTGGGGGAGTTACTTCGCCGCTTCTTGAGGGCTTCCAAGTGGCAGATTGAAGTGCTTGCTTGGTATGCATACATTGCTTGCTGTTTTGGAATAAGATCTTTAATCTTCTCACTCACTTGTGTATTTTGTTTTGCTTCTGAATCTCATTTTAAAAGAACCACCTTGCCTTTAACAGGACAAAAGCACGTGGCCATTCAGCCTCTGCTTAAAAGCCTCCAAAGAAGGAGAGTCCACAAGCTCTTGAGGGAGTTTGTTCCACTGTCAAACAACTCTTACTGTCAGGAAATTCTTCCTGATGTTTAGTCGGAATCTCCTTTCTTATAACTTCAATCCATTGTATCAGATTCTACCCTCTGGAGCAGGAGAAAGCAAGCTTGCTCCATCTTCCATGTGACAGTTCTTTAGATACTTCAAGATGGCTATCATATCAGTCTCCCCCTTTCCCAGCAAAACATACTCAGCTCCCTCAACTGTTCCTCATAAGGCTTGGTTTCCAGACCCCTGATCATCTTGGTCACCCTCCTCTGCACATGTTTCAGCTTGTCAATATTCTTCTTAAATGGTGGTGCGCAGAACTGGACACAGTATTCCATGTGTTGTCTGACCAAGACAGAATAGACTGGAGCTATTACTTCCTTTGATCATAACACTATACTTCTGTTGATGCAGCCTAGAAAAGCATTCACTTTTTTGTTTCTGCATCATACCGTGAACTCATGTTAAGCTTGTGGTCTACTAAGACTCCTAGATCCTTTTCACACATACTACTGGCAAACTAAGTGTCCCCCATCTTATATTTGTGCAGCTGGTTCATTCTGCCTAAGAACCAGACATTTGCCCCTATTAAAATTCATTGTGTTCATTTTGGCCCAGTTCTCCAATCCGTATGTAGCAGTTGCCTCAACTTGCACCCAATGTGGGACCTTATTAACCTCACAGGCAGAAGGAGTTTCTCTTCGAAACTGGGATCACCGGGCTGCAGTCCTGTTTGCTACAGCTGCTCCACCACCTCCAAGATTTCCTTGCGTCAGAGATAATGAAAACATATTGTACTTATTTTGATGATTCTGGAGTACCCCTTATATGTACTGTAGGCCTTATAATAGTGGGTACATTGTGAAGAACACATTCTTTGTACTTTGCTTGCCATATATTGTGTCTTTGTATGTTGGCCTAATCCCCTGTTTTTTTCTATTTGTGTATGTTCCTGTACATTAAGGACATCTTGAATCCCAATTCTGTCTGAACTGAAGTTTCCTTAAAAACAGGAAGGGATGTTGAGGTGGGAGCCCTGCTGATGCTGACTGGTAAAACTGGAACGTGAGAAGAGAATAGCTATGAGAGATCATGATAAAAGGAAGATATCCCATATGGGGATTGTGTGTGCATGCTTTTCACAGTTCTAAGAGTTATGCTGCAGTGTTCAGAAAAGGATTTTCAACAGTGCTGTACTGTTAAGTGTGAAGGTAATGAACCACATGCTGATGTAGGTGGAATTATGCCATCGCTGGGCTGCTGCTGCTGTGGCTCACAGCTCTCAATGTTGCTAACATTTCTGTAGGACACACAGACAGCAGATGCTTTAATAATCCCCAGACGCCTTATCTTAGGTGGTGGTTGTTTGTGATGGTTAATTTGGTAAAAGGCAAAATAAAAAGGCTGACCATTAGGTCCAGCCACGGTCAACTCTGGGGTTTGGCGCTCATCTCGCTTTATTGGCCGAGGGAGTCGGCGTACAGCTTCCGGGTCATGTGGCCAGCATGACTAAGCCGCTTCTGGTGAACCAGAGCAGCACACAGAAATGCTGTTTATCTTCCCGCCATAGTGGTACCTATTTATCTACTTGCACTTCTTGCTTTCAAACTGCTAGGTTGGCAGGAGCTGGAACCAAGCAACGGGAGCTCACCCCGTTGCGGGGATTTGAACCGCTGACCTTCTGATCGGCCAGTCCTAGGCTCTGTGGTTTAACCCACAGTGCCACCCACGTCCCATAAAAGGGAAAATAGATATACCTTGTAAATTAGGTTTATAAAATAAAAATAAAAATGAGAATTCCCTGGATGCCTAAGATCCAAGTTTGAGGCAAGTACTCTTTATTGAGAGAGCCCCAGCCGAGATTTAAGATAACAAAACATGCAGAAAAGTGAAGCATGGAAATATAGGCCTTAAAAATATCCCCATCTAAGATGCTCCCAAAGTTTCCCACTTCCCTTAGCATAGAAAGAGACCGTATGTTTAGTAAGTTAAAATGGTTTCTTGCAAACTCTTCAAAGGTCAGATTAATGTGTTTTTCCATACATCAACAAGAAAAGACAGGCTGCACAACTTAAGTTCCAAAATGGTACATGTTTCTAAATTATTTGTATAGAAACACAAAGATGGCTTGCTTAAGCCATGCAGTCTAAATATGGAGCATCCAGCTTAGACCTTCTTACTAGTAGGGTTTACATGGTGGAAAATGAGAGAACAAAGGGCTTGGTAACCCTTCCTCCCAAGGTGAGGGTGTGTGACCTAGTTAAGCCTGGCAAAACGTTTACTCTGTGGTCTTATCCCCTGCATGCATTAATTAGAGTTAAGCGTGTTGGTTATATGAGACTGGATATCCCACAGTTTGATCTTCTGGGTTTGTTTTTAGCTTCCCCATCCCTTAAAATGCCTGGGCCATTTTCCATGTCCTGGATATAATTCAAAAAAGTTGGTTGCACATTCATGGGAGTCTTTGCCATTGACTACAATGAGACTTGCTTTCTAAAAATATGAGAGTCATGGTAAGCAACACTGAAAATATTTATTACACTACAAATGTACCAAAATGTATTCAAAACTTATTATTACATTAAAAAAAAATATGTAAAAAACACACCCAGTAAGTTCTTCAGCACTTTAGCTCTAGCTAGCATAGCTTTCCCAGAGCCCCTGTTCATATTGCTTGCATCAAACTTTTCTCTATTTTATTTATTATTTATTTATAGGCCATCTTTATCTTCCAAGGAGCTCAAGGCAGTGTACCGGGTTCTCCTCATCCCCATTTCAGCCTCACAACAATCCTGTGAGGTAGGTTAGGCTAAGAGAATGTGACTGGCCCAAGGTCACCCAGTGAGCCCATGGCTGAGTGGGGATTTGAACCCTGGTCTCCCAGGTCATAGGCCAACACTCTAACCATTACACCACACTGGCTCTTTTACACTACTCTTTTACATTATAGTGGTACCTCAGGTTAAGAACTTAATTTGTTCTAGAGGTCCATTCTTAACCTGAAACTGTTCTTAACCTGAGGTACCACTTTAGCTAATGGGGCCTCCCGCTGTTGCCACACCGCCGCAGCACGATTTCTGTTCTCATCATGAAGCAAAGTTCTTAACCTGAGGTAATATTTATGGGTTAGCGGAGTCTGTAACCTGAAGCGTGTGTAACCTGAAGCATCTGTAACCCAAGGTACCACTGTACTCAATTGGTGTGGCAGCCAGCACAATGCTATTCCTATGTCATCAGTAGAGAAGTCCTAGATGGTACGATGGACCCCATGTTGTCAGTCTCCCAACACCAGCTTCCCCCCAGTTTCTGGGGGTCCAATGCTGGCGTGCAGAGGAGGAACATCTTGAGATCCTCCCAGGTGGTCCAGAGGCTACATTTACCCAAACACAATACAGAAAGAGCAGCATTGCAACAGCTTCCATTTCACTGGATTGAGGAAAACCCATTGGTCACCCCCACCCCATGGCCCCCATATGACATGAGAGATAGGTATGGGGGGGGGAGAGAGACTTAAACTCCTTCCAGTTCATGGTTTAAACAACAGGATTCCCACCACCACCTATAATTCACCAGAAAGCTTACATCATAACTTCTGTTTCAAAGGCTGAAATTCTGGCTCCCTTGAAGTCCAATGGCAAAACTACAAATGGCTTTCAAGCAGCTGGAGTTTTGCTTTTTACTATCTCCAATATCCTCAAACTTGTTAGAGCTTTGTGAAAAACAACTCATTAACAAGATTTGGAAAGCAGCAGGGTATGGGAAGTTTCTCTTTTATTATTAGAAAACACTTCATTTTGTTTAGATTCGTTCATGATAACCCATAACAGCCATACACATTTGTTAACTTTATCTTCTGAACTTGCTTTCTTGGGTTTCCAAAACTTTTCCCAGCCAAATGAGACCTAGGAGAGCCAGATGCATATATCTTGTTTAATTACTGTGCCGATGAGGCTGTTCTGTTATCTCTGGTTACAGGATAAAAAACAGAGACAAATGTTCAGATTGAAGCCTCCTCCTTTAGCTGTAGCATGTTTTATGAAAGATCATCCTGTTTCCCCTTTTCAAAATAAACCTTGGGGCACTCACTTAGAATAAATGTATCCTTGAAAAGCTTGCTATTCTTAGTACTTTTCAATAGTTTGTGCTTTTAATCTTGATACCTCAATAGTGTTTTCGTTGATTTTTCATAGCGGGAACTGATGTATTTTATAGCTGTTGCCTTTCCAGCTATCCATCTCCTAAATAACTGCTGTGATCAGGATTCCGCCCCACGCCCCCCCCCCCCGAAAAATCATAAAAATAAATTTGGAATTATACAATTGCTTTGATGATGAACTCACAAATCTAGCAGCTGATGGAGCAGTGAGATATAACTTCAAGAAACAATTGTCAGTTTTCAAACATACATTTAAACATGCATGTTTCAGTTGCTAAACTGAATCGAATCAATATTGCCACTGGTGGGTTTATTACAATGTTTCTTTTGTGGATTTTAACTGGAGACACACATCGTTCCCTTGCAAAAAGATACATGCATATATATTTTTTCAAGTCAGTTTATTGAACAATGGGCAGAACGCCTCCTTTAAATTGCAGGGTATTTAATTTATATCGGTTCTCCTGCATCCTTCCCAGTAATAGATTTTGAATGTTCATAACAGAAAATGTATTCAAAGCTTATAGGCATAGCTTCAAATCCAGTTGTTCCAATGCATGTCCAGGGACTTTCCTTGTTCTCTTTTGCAAGCACTTGGCAACTCGCTGGAATCTTAGTGTGGGGAGCAGTACTCAAGAAGCTGTGGATACATCAGTCTTTGCATTTCATGGATATACTGAAACACAAGGAGAATGCGTGAATCTGGATGCAAAAAAAAGGGAAACCCCAAGAATCTAAATATTTTATGGGATGAGGAAATATGGGCTTCAGTAATGCTGAAGGAGACCTTGGGAATAACAAGAGACAATAGACCACATCCATTTACAGTGTAATGCGGTGGAGAAAAACATCTACAGCTAGTTTAATATAACAGAGGAGCAGAATGTACTTTTCTCAAACAACTCCTTTGTAGAAAGAACAGGGATCTGCAGCCAAAGTCTTGGCTGGTTAGTTCAAAGCAAACATCAATATTCTTCACCTCCTAGCCACATGCAGCTCTCCTCTCTCTGCCCAGGGTCTCTTCCAATTTCCCTCCTCTCAAAATCTTCCCTTTGCCCCCTGCTCATCCTTTTGCATCACTCCTCACCCTGCCTTAGCCTTTTCCTATCCCCTTTCTTTGACCTTTGCTTCTTCTGCTGGTTACTTCCTAGGTCTATCCAACTGTGATACCCCTCATTAAGATCTGACAAGCTCCATAGATTAAAGACATGGACGCCCATGGAATGTTCCCCCTAGCGCCATGTTGAATGCAGCACAGTAATCATACTCTGGGGATAAGAGAGGAAAACTGTTACAATGGGGAAGCAATGGATGCCAAGTGAAGAGGGGTTACCAAACGCCCGGAATTTCCCAGACATATACGGAACACTGTATTGGCAGCAGTGCACATCTTGGGCAATTGGCAATTTCCCATAAAAATAGCTCCAAAATGGGAATTTGGGCAATTTTTTTTAAAGGTCAACAATTTTCACTGTTTGAAATATGGTAACCCTAGGGGACCTACTAGCTAGGGGGCACATAAGGCACAAATCAAGTGTGAAAGGCGATGGCGGCTCAAGAACTTTGCAATACTAAGCCTTATTTTCTCTAAGAGTGGCATCAAATATTTCTAGCAACCAACGCGACAGAACAATATGCTGCTTGACAACTTAATTGTTAACAGTGGGCTGTGAGGTACAAAACTGAAGTTGTCCTCTGAAATATAGGCTAAATATATAGAAAGCTGTGCTAAATATTTTATATTTATATGTGGGACAGAGCATTATTAGTCACTGCTCTTTGTTTCTTTTCTGGGAGACCAGAGACCAAGCCAGGCAGGATGGTGGAGACTCTTTAAACTTCAGCAACATAGCAGCCAGGGGTGGAGGAGATTTGGAATAAGATGGAGCAACTTTTTTTGGGGGGGCATTTAACCCTTTCTCTACTGCTGCCTTTCATCCCTCTTCACTCTCTGCTCTCAATTCCAACCTCCTGATGCTGCATTTCATTCCATTTCAAAAAAGTCTGGGCTTTGTTACATTTTTGGACCCTTCCTCCAGGCTAGAAACTGCCTTTAACATCCTAGGATAACAAAACTGTCTTTGCCCGGCACTGAAAAGAAAACAGTGTTGATGTCAGGAGAGTCTCTCTGAGGAGAGCATTCCAGAAATGGGGCATCACCACCAAGAAGCCTTTTTCTCTGGTTGCTGTTGTTTAGTATATTTTAACTATGCATTTTATATTGCTGCTGCCGCCACCAGCTGCCACCGAAACCTTGCTGAAGGGAAGTAAATAAATCTTTCAAATAAATAAATTTAAGAATCTCGGGCTGCACACACATTGTTCATTTAAAGCACCCCAAAGAATCCTGGGAACTGTAATTCACCCCTTGCCTTACAACACTTTAAACAAACTACAGTTCCCACAATTCTTTATGGGGGTGCTTAAAATGTATGGTGTGCACCCAACCTGAGCATGATGTGAGGTTTTCCCAAAGGGTGGCTCCTGACATAGGGCATGCTATGATTTATTTCCAAAAGTTAAATAGTCATGTAGATACAGTAAAGACCTAGAATCTCTAGGTTTTGCCTACATGTTTGGAATCTTTAATAGTTCTTCTTTGTTCTTTAAGAAAAAATCCACATAATGTACCAATCAAGCATTCAGCACACACCTTTTTGAGTGCCTGGCTAAAACCCCTGAATGCACCTGCCTGAATGGATTAAATCATTCTGCAACCCTGTTCCTATTATTCTTTTTCCACCTCACTTTGCTGCCTCCTTTAATTTTTTTCCCCCACCTATGGAAGGAGGAAGGAGTTTTCCTCCTTTTAATTTTACCACTTTTTAAAGGATTTGTCATGTTTCTGTTTCTGGCTGGATAATTCTGGATGTCAGTTTAGAATCTGGCCTGAAGGATTCCCCTACTTTAGGTTGTTCTGAAGGGGGCTCTGGTTTTAACTCGGCTCCAGCTAGCAGAGATAAAATGCATGTGATCCTACACTATTTCATAAGGAAAGCTTTCTATGCAAAGTGCATAATTTAAACATGTCAAATTGAAAAACCACTGGCTGTTCTAGTGAAGTTTTGTCCACTCTTCCTTTGAAGACTATATTTTAGAGCTTTTAGCAGTGTGGAATAGGCAAAAATGCAATGTGGGGTGGACAAATGCTATATTTTTTAATATATATAGGTAGCACTGCCATCAGAGGCTGTGGAAATAACGACAAGAGAGAAACAGTTGTGGCTTATGGGGTAAGGTACAGTTGCCCTCCCGTCACCAGCATCAGGATGTGGCAGGGCAGTGACAAGGTCAGAACTGTGCAGGTGCACTTGCAGAATGTTGGATAGACTCCATCAGTGCCCTGACCTTGCAGACATCTTGCCCCATCCAGGTAAGCTGCAGCAGTGCCATACTGGATGGAGAAGAAACTGGGATATGAGTTCTGAAAGAGAAATTATGATATATCCTTGGAATCTCCCTGATTTCTAGGGAAAGTGCTTTTGCATTCACACAAGAGAAAAACATTTCTTCTGGAAGCATCCTCTCATGTTTCATGGGAGTGGCTTTAAAACACTTGCAAGCTGGGATGGGTGTCATTATTCTGGCCCTGAGCAACAGTCAGGCCTCTGGCACAGAGGAAGAGGAACCAACTGGACCAGGAAGATTACTGGCACAAGCCATGGAGGCTCTGAGCCAAAATCAGAGTGAACTACTTTTAACAGGTAGGTAGGCATGACCACCCTCATATTAATCTCCTAGCATCATATGCAGTCAGCTGACTCAACTTCAGTGGAAAAATTGGGAGCACCTTTTAAGTACACTCGCAATTCTTCCTTTGCAGCCCACACTTGCATTAAAGTCAGGGCTGTAAAGGAGGAATCTTATCATCTGTGACTGGAAAGAAAGAAAGAAAGAAAGAAAGAAAGAAAGAAAGAAAGAAAGAAAGAAAGACACTCTACCAGGTAGTATCAAAAGGAAGTGGGTGGCGCTGTGGTCTAAACCACAGAGCCTCTTGGGCTTGCCGATCAGAAGGTCAGCGGTTCGAATCTGTGAGACAGGGTGAGCTCCTGTTGTTCTGTCCCAGTTTCTGCCAACCTAGCAGCTCAAAAGCACGCCAGTGCAAGTAGATAAATAGGTACCACTGCGGCAGGAAGGTAAATGGCATTTCCGTGTGCTCTGGCTTCTGTCATGGTTTTCCATTGTGCCAGAAGCACTTTAGTCCTGCTGGCCACATGACCCGGAAAGCTATCTGTGGGAAAACGTCAGCTCCGTTGGCCTGAAAGCGAAATGAGCACTGCACCCCATAGTTGCCTTTGACTGGGCTTAACCATCCAGGAGTCCTTTACCTTTGCCAATGCAGCAAACAATACTGATTTCTTAAAGGTCTAGGGACGCGGGTGGTGCTGTGGGTTAAAGCCTCAGCGCTTAGGACTTGCCGATCGAAAGGTCGGTGGTTCGAATCCCCGCGGCGGGGTGCGCTCCCGTTGCTCGGTCCCAGCACTTGCCAACCTAGCAGTTCGAAAGCACCCCCGGGTGCAAGTAGATAAATAGGGACCGCTTACTAGCGGGAAGGTAAACGGCGTTCTGTGTGCGGCTCTGGCTCGCCAGATGCAGCTTTGTCACGCTGGTCACGTGACCCGGAAGTGTCTGCGGACAGCGCTGGCCCCCGGCCTATAGAGTGAGATGGGCGCACAACCCTAGAGTCTGTCAAGACTGGCCCGTATGGGCAGGGGTACCTTTACCTTTACCTTAAAGGTCCAGGAGTCATTATCAATGTATGATGATGATGATGATGATGATGATGATGAAAGTAACAAACAATGCATGTTACTACTTTAGTTTCCAAAAAGAATGTAAGACCCTATTTGTATGTTACAAAAGTGGGGTGGTAGTCAATTGAAAAAGTAACTATCTGGGCATCTTTCCATATAAGAAAGCAATTTCTTTGAACATTTCCCCAAGTAATCCATTTTCAGCCAAGCCAATCAAGATGTAATAACATGGCTGCAGCAGTGAAGAGCAACTTAAACATCAGAATTTTACCAAAATTTCACTTTACAACGTGCCCAAAGCAGTTTGCATACAGCTTCTCACCCAACTTTGCAAGATAGGCCAGTGTCATTATTCCACTGCTACAGCTGTAGTGGCTTGCCTCAACTTTTCATTGAGCTGAGATCTCATTTGAACTAGGCGTTTCCCAACTTGTAGCTCAAGCTCCTAAATACTAACTACCTTCAAGCTGCATGAAAAACCACTTCATACAAACATCTTTGGTAGAAGATGCCCACCATGGGACGACTTTTCTATTGTATGATAACCTGTTTGGTGACCTGCTCCAGCCACTTGGCAAGATTATGGTTTGCTATGCCTGTTGTGGGGGAGCCCTGCCGAATTCAGGGTGAGTCAAGAGCTAGTAATCATATTGTGTTTTCAACCTATTACTTGCCCTCAGCTTCTTGAGCTCTTTAAGATTAAAGTATGTATGCATTAAGTGCATGGTTTAAAATATAACAGAAGCCCCTGACATTCATATAATTGAGTAAGTCTGGCAAAAGATTGGGAGAAGCACTGAAACCTGTTTCTCAAAGTCCTGTGCTGGTTCAGGTTCTTGACTTAACTGGAGCATGGGCTGACAGAGAATTAAACTGTCTGATTATGAGCCAATTCCCAATATAATGTGTATATCCACAGGCTGACTATTGGAAGGCTTCCACAGAAGCAAATCACACACACACGCAAAATGTAATTGGAAGAAGTCATCCATGCAGCTTGCTCAAAGCCAATTGCATGAGCAGAAGCTGGATAAAAACACCAGATCCAGTTTATGGGATAATCTTTGAAGAGGTGGGCTAGAGATAACCCATTCAAATGAATCCCTGCCCCCGTGGTCTACTGGGAGCATTCCAAGAAGACATCCGTGTTGTTACATGCCACCCCAATCTCCAAGTGGTGCGAGACTCCAGGGGTTCCAGGTGCTTACTCAGGGCCCAAGTTTCCTTTTGGAAATGAGACACAGCAGAGATAAACCATATGATATATGGTTTATTTATACATATATCCAACCTGAGCCTACAATGGAGGAGTTCAAAGCATTAACACCCTGGGAGGGCCTTGCTTCCTCCATAGCTGCAGCCTTGGATTCAAATAGAAATCAACCATCACTCTCTCTCTCTTCCCAGTGTGCTACTTTTTCCATTTCTAGCTCACCACTCACCTTTCCCTTCTCACCTTTGTTCTTCTAACTACCAGTGAATTAAGAGAAGGCCATCTAGGACAGTCTCACTTCCTTTGTTCCCTTAATGGCCCATTACCTAGGATATCAACTCATCAGGAACCTAGCCTGTATTATATTTTTACATTTGCTGGATTCAGGCATTAGCATGCAGTCTACTCGCCCCCCTTAACCTCATAACACTACAACTTACAATAGAAATAATTGAGAATGATGTGTATTGCAGACTAAAGGCTCCTCCAGATGACTTATTTATTGAACATTCATCCTGATCTGCTTGCACAAAGCTTACACAGAGGTCAAATTATATCCGGTCTTAATTGAGCATTTGTTCTGATTTGTTTATGGAATGGGTATACTGTACCGCAATGAACATTCATTCTGCAGTCATCCTGCATTGCTTGAAGGGTGTTCATATGTCTTCCACCCTTTTCCAGTGCAATTTCTTATCACTTTCCAAACCACAAAGGGTCCAGTTTAAAACAAAATGGATTTGTTGTCTCTGCTTAGAATAGCTTGTCTCCAACTTGGATTGTAATCCGAGTCTGGATTGTGCATTATGGGCACCCTAATTTCTGCATTGCTTCCTCTAATTTTGCTACTTGGATCCTTTTTACTAAATCAGGTTTCCCTAAGCTTGGATCTGACAAGATTCTGAAGTAACATATATAGTCCATATAGCTTGCTATGAGCTACTTCATAAGGTTGGCAGATTTCAATAGCCGTTTCAAAGGTGAGCTTTGGGCTTCTTAGCAGGCTTTTCTAGAGTACAACTACTCTGATACCAAGTACAATTTGGGGTCTTATCATAAGAACTATCAGCTCCCCAGAATTGCACCTGAATGCAGAAGAAATCGTATAGAATTCATCTATAGGCTCTCCCCTCACTTTCTCATACATGAACACTAAACACTATTCTTCTTAAAAGCTTAATTGCTTTTTAGGACTCACTACTCTTTCACCAGTATATCATAATTTGGAGAGGGTGGCGGAGCTGATGTTAGTGTTTAACTTAACTGGACATGTTTGAACACATTTTTAACTTTACTACTAGCTGTTACTCAGCCTCTGTACTTAGATTATCAGTTAGGACTCTCTTGGAGTATCCCTACTTGAAGGCTTAAAATAATAAAAGTATTCTCTAACAAAGGCCATCCTAACCTTCTTTCTTTCTTTTCCAATGACATCAGGAAGATGACACCCACTTTCCTCAAATATGCCAGGAAACAGACCACTAATCAACATCCGCAGATGAGCTATTAGATTGATGAACAAGGGGAAAGCCTCAAAATTGAATGGTTTCTTTAAATGTAAAGGTTCATCATTGTTCCACTCAATGTGTATGTCTTTAAGGGGCCAGAGCAAGATAACGAGACCCAACTTTAAAGCTGTGAAACATAGCAGGTGCTGCTGAGTTGTATTTGATTAAGGTGTGTCAGCATTTGGGTTTAGTATATAAGGAGCAGCACCTAGCTCTCCCATTACCCTGGGGTTTGGGTTGGTGGTTGGGTCTGGTTTGTTGTTAATGTATTTAGTGTAAATGGAGTTTTTGTTTTTCTTATTAAAACCTTGTTTAAGTTATTTTTGAGTCCTTTTCATTTTTAATGCATGATCTCCCCAGCAAGCTATCTGCAGCGCTACCATACTGCAAATAGCCAACATCTTTGGTTATGGGCCCAGCTGCTGAGTGGATGACTGCATATTTTTGGACTCTGAGAAAGGTTTGAAAACTCCTTCTCCTGTTAGTGTAATTTTTTGTGGGTCTGGAAGAGTTCCAGAATGGTTGACCGGGTTCCTGAAGCTGAGAAGGCTCTGGTCTTCCCACAGCTAACAGATGAGAACTATAGTTTATGGTCTTTTCGGGTGGAGGCGCTTTTGACCTCTAGAGAAGTATGGACCTATGTAACTGATGACCCTCCTGACCCTGTAACTAATGCTTGGTCGAAAGGAGATGCAAAAGCCAGGGCGATAATTAATTTGGCAGTCAGCGACCAGCAAGTAGTCTATATAAGAAATAAGAAAACTGCCAAAGAAATGTGGGACAGTCTTGCAGCAGTGCATGTTAGAAAAGAGTCAGCATCTGCATTGACGTTTTTCAAGCAGTTGTACCAGACGAAGTTGCAGCCTGGTGGTGATTTGGCAGCACACTTGAGACGTCTGGAGGCAATACGCGGCGAATTAATTCGAAGGGACATGGAGATACCTGATATTCAGTATGTTTTTATCATCCTTTGTTCCCTTAATGAGGACTTTGATGGTGTAGCTAGCCAGATATCTGCTGTTCCACCAGCACAATTAACTGTGGAAGGGGTAACGGCAAGATTAATGGGCGAGTTGGATAGAAGGGAGGCTTGTGCCATAAGCACTCCTATTTCCAGAAAGAATGAGGAACGCCATATGCAAACCTGTGGTGATACAACTGCATTTAAAGCTGCAAAGCGTTGTTGGTTCTGCAATAAGCAAGGACATTTTGCAAAGGACTGCAGAGCCAAAAGAAAGCAAAGTACTCCCAAGTCTGTTTCTGTTCGTCAGTCACGGTTGTCAGCCCAACAGCAGACATCGTATAGTAAAGACAGAAACGAGCCGCGAGCTTTTCATGCTTGGACTACAAATCGTAAAAGAATTAAAGATGCCAAGTGGAAGTCTTTTATTATAGACTCTGGAGCATCTCAGCACATCTGCAATGATCGAAGCTTGTTTATTTCTTTCGAAGAGGAAATTGGTAATGTACATTTAGCCAATTCACAAGTCTTGCAGTCGCTTGGCAGAGGTACTGTTAAACTTGACTCTTTAAACATTACAATAGCAAACTGCATTTACTGCCCGTCAGTGGACAATTTATTGTCAGTAAGGTGCTTTGCTCGTCAAGGCATAACTGTGCGTTTCTTAAAATCAATGTGTGAGTTTTTTGATGGGAACAAACGTTTATTGTATGCCCGGGACTCTGATGGTTTATATAGACTGTATTTTCGCACCTACTCCCAATCGCCTATAAATTGCAGAGCAGCACAGTCAAGCCAGGGGTTGAGGAATGTAAGGCCTCATTCCGGGTGTGTCCATGAGGCGCACAGAATTCTGGGACACCTGAATTTTGCTGATGTAATTAAGACAAAGAATATCGTTAATGGCCTCAACTTAAAACCATGTAAATTCTTTATGCAATGTCTATCCTGTTGCAAGAATAAGATTAAGGTTGCACGCAAGGGTAGGTGCTCAGATAGGAAAGTAACTGAACCATTTGAGCGTGTACATTGTGATTTAGTTGGGCCACTCCCACCATCATTAGGAGGTTCTAAGTACTGGCTTACTCTGATAGACCAGTATAGTAGATACTGTTGGACTTATGCAATAGCTGAGAAGTCCCAAGCATTTGAAAAGTATAAAGTTTTTTGCAACTGGGTAAAAACGCACTTTAACAAACCAATTAAGAACCTATTTTCTGACCGGGGCGGGGAATTTGTTTCTGAGGATTTTGAGAAATTCCTGGAAGCGCAGGGGACTACTCATGAGTTATCTTGCCCCCGAAGTCCCTGGCAAAATGGGCTTGTTGAAGTTGTGCAGCGTGACCTACAGGCAGGGGTTAAAACGTATCTGCATGATGCTAATCTGCCCAAAGACTTTTGGGCTGAAGCACTTAATGCATTTTGTTACGTTAGAAATCGCAGTTATCATACTGGTTTAGATGTCACCCCCTATGAGAAACTGTTTAAAAAACGCCCTAATCTGAAATACCTCCGCATTTGGGGTTCAGATGTAATTATGCATTATCCTGCTAAGCAAAAATTGGGTGAACGTAGTGTCCAGGGAAAATTAATGGGCTACCAGCAGGGGGCGTACAGAATTTACATACCAGCAACTGGCAAATTTCATATTACCAGAAGCATGATACAAACTGTAAATTGGAATGGAGTTGCTATCTTCCAAGATACTGATGGTATAGATAATACTGAGGAAGAAGAGGAAGAAACAGCAGAAGAAGCAGCAGGAAATAGTGCTTCTGAATTAATGGGAAAAGACAAAAAGCCTGTTGAGTCTGATAAATTGTTTGATGATTTAAAGTCACAGGCACCCGAGGGGAGGTTAGATTCTCTTGATTTTTCTGACCGAGAGCTTAGCCTACAGGCACCTCTTCAATCTGACAATGATTTACAACCTGAAACTAGTGGTTTACTTAGTCCCATTAAGTCTGAGAAGTCTGACTCTCCTTCTGGACTGAGACGTTCAGATAGAAAGAGACAGAAGCCACAACGATTTGCAGATGAACATTTTAATACTGTGTATGCCAATAAGGTAGTTTTTGAGCCAAAAAGCTACAGTGATGTTCAGAAATTACCTAAGCAACAAGCTGCAAATTGGTATAAAGCTATGAACTCCGAGATAGCTTCTTTAAAAGAGCATAACACTTGGTCTCTTGTACCACAAACCCCAGATATGAGACTTATTGATTCGAAATGGGTTTATAGAGTTAAAACGAATGACAAAAATGAAGTTGTAAGGTACAAAGCAAGATTAGTTGCTAGGGGTTTTCAACAAATTCCAGGCGAAGATTATGATTTGTGTTATTCACCAAGCGTAAAATATGAAACAGTTAAGCTTTTGTTAAAAGATGCATCACAGCGTGGACATTCCGTTTATCACCTAGATATAAAAACTGCATATTTGTTTGCAGATTTAAAAGAACAAATTTTTATGCGTGTTCCTGAAGGCATAGACGCCGCTGAAGGTTTGGTATGCAAATTAAACAAATCCCTTTATGGTCTGCACCAAAGTGGAAGGAATTGGCACCAAACTTTAGCAAAAGAATTGCTGGATATTGGTTTTTCACAAGGAAAGGCAGACAATTGTGTGTTCATAAAGGAAAAGGCAAACTCTGTAACAAAAATATGTGTGTATGTAGATGACGTATTAATTTCTACAAAAACTAAACAGGAATATGAACAGGTGGTATCACAGTTACAGAAGAAATTTGATGTAGTGGAATTAGGCATAGCTAAAAATTACTTATCCATGCAAATTGAGAAAGGCAAAAATGGATCTTTTCTGGTTCATCAAACTGCAAAAATTGATGATCTTGTTGAAATGCTATGTTTAGAAAATGCAAATGGGAAGGAAACGCCTATGGTGTGTGGTTTCACCTTTACAGATGAAGACAAGCCATTTCCTAACAAAACTTTGTATCGTTCTGCTATAGGCAAGCTAAATTTCATTCAAAGAATCTCAAGACCAGATATAACTTATGCTTTTCACTTTCTGGCAAAATTTGTGGAAAAGCCTACTACACAATGTTTCTCTGCTCTTAAGAGAGTGGTAATGTACCTTAAACATACCAAACATTATAGGTTGCAGTTTACAACATGTATTGACAAAGGTTTTGAAATTTTCTGCGATGCATCTCATGCAATGGAACAAAATAATTGCAGGGGTGTGTCTGGTATGGTGTTTTGTTATAACGGTTGTCCATTTGAATGGAAGTCCCAAACACAAACCATTATTTGTCTCTCCACAACAGAAAGTGAATTATGTGCATGCGTTCAGGCCACTCGTGATGTAGAATGGTATCTGCAAGTGTTTGCAGACCTACAGATGCAAGTAACACTACCAGTAAAAGTTTACCTTGATTCCCAGAGTGGACTTGCTATCCTGTGCTCAGAGACCAATACGCAGCGCACTAAAGTCTTAAGGTTACGTTTAGAATTTGTAAAGCAACTAATTGCTGATGAAATGGTTGTATTTGAATATGTTCCTGGTGACAGTCAAATTGCGGACATTTTTACAAAAGCACTTCCAAAGGTTACACATGAAAAACATGTGCAAAGTATGCTTTCTGTTTTTGTTCCACAATGATGAACCGCAGGGGAAATGTTGAATGGTTTCTTTAAATGTAAAGGTTCATCATTGTTCCACTCAATGTGTATGTCTTTAAGGGGCCAGAGCAAGATAACGAGACCCAACTTTAAAGCTGTGAAACATAGCAGGTGCTGCTGAGTTGTATTTGATTAAGGTGTGTCAGCATTTGGGTTTAGTATATAAGGAGCAGCACCTAGCTCTCCCATTACCCTGGGGTTTGGGTTGGTGGTTGGGTCTGGTTTGTTGTTAATGTATTTAGTGTAAATGGAGTTTTTGTTTTTCTTATTAAAACCTTGTTTAAGTTATTTTTGAGTCCTTTTCATTTTTAATGCATGATCTCCCCAGCAAGCTATCTGCAGCGCTACCATACTGCAAATAGCCAACAGAACTCAGAAGGCTAATGCAATTAAAACTGCTCATTGCTGCAAATTCTGGATATGATTGGTGATGACAAAGCAATAACCTATTAGTGATTTTGAGTATAACCTATTATTAGAGTGAAGCAAAATTACAAATGAAAAGACTAATAATCATCCAAATGATTAATTGCCACCTGCCACTGCCACCTGAATAGCGTCCCCAGAGAGCTGAAGAATGTAAAAATGTAAGTACTATCCTCGATCAGATGAAAAGTCCACCTGTCTCCAAAGTAACCAGCCAGATGCTTCTAAGAAGTCCACAAAGAAGGCATGGGGGTGGTAGCCCTTCTCTGTTTTGTCCCACAGCAACTGACATTTGGAACCACAGCTCTAGCCCTGGAAAATAGTGTGCAGTACATCCATCATGACCAGCAGCCATTGACAGCCCTTACCTGGTTCTACCTATCATTTGTTCTGGCTCCAACTATTGGTAGTCTCCCTGTCTTCTGCTCTACAAATGCCAATGGGCACCAGCCACCCATGGAACACACAGAAAGCTCAATGCCAGATTTCATGAGAGAACCTTCTGAAGTGACTTTCTTCAGAACATAGGAGCATAGAAAGCTGGGTCAGATTATTGGTCCATGCAGCTCTGTATTACCTACAGTGACTTGTAGCAGTTGTCCAGGGTTTCAGGCAGAAGTCCTTCGCCTCCCTACTTGGAGATGCCAAGGATTGATCCTGGGACCTTCTGATGTTCTAGCACTGAGCTACTGGTCTTCCTGAAATACCAACTTTGAATCTTATTCAAATCCAATGCAGAACCTAGCTAGTAGTGTCATACTAATTTGTTATGTGACAGAGTAACAAGTGCTAGATTTGGGCAGTATATTACCGAACTTTAAAAATAAAATAGAAAATTAACATTTATTATCCAGCTCCCTAGGGAAGATACTCAGAATTAAATCTGCGCTTTAGATAATTTAGTGTTTAATGATATTAAATATTATGCAAGTATATGATCATTAAAGCAATATTACCCCATGGAAGTTTGCTAAAAATACACCTTTGATCTGCTGACTATCTTCCCCAGCTGGAGCAGACCTTAATCTCTACAAGAAAACTGACATCTAAGAACAGATCCAATTCCACTAATCCAAGGAATGCATCAGTATCATAGCCTTCTAGACAGGAAATGTTATTCTGGGATCTGCATATGACAAGGAGAAAGAAATGCTGAGAAAGAAATGGGGCTTTTGGGAACAGCCCTGTAGAACCTCAAGGCTGACAACACTAGCGGTGCATCTGCTTTCACATCCTGAGAGCCGCCTGAAATCACAAAAACCTTTTCCTTTGTTGCGAACAAGTAAGTCATTTTTTAAAGAGAGTTTGGTGCTTCTCCTCTTCGTAGTTGCTGGGGACAAAATCCTTCTGCTATCTAGAAGACTTGCTTCTAAAGCAAAGTATGTACAGATCCCATGTATTGCCTTCTGTAGACAACGCTGTTGAAAAGATGTGGCATTTAGGACCACAGGACTGCAACAGCCGTCAGAACAGGTATGCCAGTTTCCTTTGATCCCACACGGAACAGAACAGAGCCGGCCCTCCCATGACACGGGGTGAAGCACTTGCTTCAGGCGGCAGAAGTGCAAGAGGCAGTGCTCTGCTCGCCCACCCCACTTCCACTGCTGAGAGGGAGGTGTTCTGGCATGTGGCGTTGCCAGTCATCTTCCCCAGCCCCGGGCAGAGAAGCCCACCAAGAGGCAAAGCTTGGAGGAGTTCACTGGCTCCTGCCAGGATTGGCGATAGCTGGGGTGTCCCTGCTTGTCAGTTGCCACTTGGCTCCCCCCACCCTGGGGTGGGAGGAGGAAGCTGATTGGCAACACTTGGAGGAGCGGCCCAGCTCCCACCGAGACTGGTGAGAACCAGGGTGCCACAGCAGTGGAAGTGGAGTGTGGTAGGTGGGGCCAGGAGGAAGCAATTCTTTTGCCTCAGGTGGCAAAACAGGATGAGCCACCCCTGTAACAGAGCCATATACGTAAGTGACCAAAAGCAGAATTGTATACAGATTTGGGATGAATAGTCTAAAGGTCCTCAGATCACCCTTGGATCACTAGTGTCATCAGAGCCCTCCCTAGAACTGATAGAATCTGAGGGTCCTTCCAGATCTGGACAATTTAGCAGCACCCAGTCATTGCTTTAAGCTGGAACAGGAACAGCAACTTTGCTTCCAGACTTCTGGTGCTATATTTGGGGACACTGCATAGCTATTCCAGCTAAGTTTAAAAAGTATTGTCTTCTAAGAGGTGGGGGAGCAGAAGTCAATCAGGGAAAACCTGAGAGGGCAAAGTTCTCAGCATACAGGAAGTGAAATAATCTGATATTGCACATCATATTATATGAATGTCTTTCTGTTAGAGTTTTTTGAAGTTGTTTTGGGGGAGTAAATGCATGAATACATTGCTTTAAGCATTTTATAAATATTTCATAATCCAAAATTTCAATTTTCCTGTTTTTTTGGGGGGTGGAGCAGGCAAAAAAGCTTTAGAAAAAAATGGGAAGGGGAGTGTTTTTTGTATTAAAGGGGGATTTTTTTTGCAGGCCTTCACATCTCTAGCTACAGCCAGCACACCCAATGGTCAGGAGCAATGGGAGCTGTTGTCCAGTAACAACTGGAGGGCCACAGGTCCCCCATGCCTGTTCAAGGCCATGTGCCATACATGAGATTTATGTTCCAAGCAGCTACCTCTAAAATTCCACTCAGCTTTATGCATAAAACTTTCTTTTTCTGTCAGCAAACCAGACCTCAACAGTTCCCATGGTGACTTTCAGGGATGCAGCATTTAAAAGGAAATATCTCCACCACCACAAAAATGGTTCTGGGCACAGAGTTTTCTCTGGTGACCTCTCTCCATTGTGGTTACAGCAGGCTGCTCCTTTCCTTAAATCATCAGCAGTTCCACTCTTCATTGCAGGGACTCTGCCTTCTCCTTTCTTAAAAAGCACTTAGTTCAGTGTGAGTGAACCCACAAACTAAATAATAAATGGGGAATAATAAAGCAGATGCAAGGTGATGAGCAAAGATAAAATAAGTTTTCTTTTAAAATTTAACAGAAAGTGCAGCAGACTCAGAATAGAGCATGATTCACAAAGCATTACAAAATACATTATTAAAACAGAGGGGGAAATCACTCCAAACATGCTGGGAAAATAACTTATTAACCAAACACAATCAGAACTATTTCAGACCTGTAGCTTTTTTAGACCACCCTGAATACACCATCTCCCTATCTGCTTTGATATTGTGCAGAACTAAATGTCTTGTTCTTTATTTGCACAGGAACCCTGAAGGTAGGTAATTTAGACTCCATTTTATCTTAACAATCCAACCTTTATTGAGTTTTGGATTTCTCCACAATTAACTCTAATGAGTCACAAGACCCAAAGAACTTGGGTTGAGAAATGTCATAGCAGTTCCTCCATAGTTAAACAGGGCTGAAAATGTATGTTCGTGTGTCAGCAGGGGTACTTCATAGAATCATAAAAACACAGAATGGTAGAGTTGGAAGTGACATACATGACAGATGGCCATCCAACCTCTGCTTAGAAACCTCCAGGGAATGAGAGCCCACCACCTTCAGAGGGAAGAAGAAGAAGAGGAGTTTGGATTTGATATCCCGCTTTATCACTACCTGAAGGAGTCTCAAAGCAGCTAAGAGTCTCTATTCCCTTCCTCCCCTACAACAAACACTGTGAGGTGAGTGGGGCTGAGAGACTTCAAAGAAGTGTGACTAGCCCAAGGTCACCCAGCAGCTGCATGTGGAGGAGCGGGGAAGCGAACCCGGTTCACCAGGTTACGAGTCCACCGCTCTTAACTGGTCTTGTTCCCAGAAAATCCCTTCAGCATCCCTTCAGTTAGGTAGCACATACCTGGGGAATGCAGTCTGGCACCTGAGATGTTACATTCAATTTTTGCATATTCATTCATTCCTTGGTCAGCTGAAGAAAGGGCTCTCTTTCACAAGACCTCTCAAGACAAAAAGCCTTTTAAAACACTGCTTTCTCCATTGTTTTTCATCTAAATGCAATATTTTATTTAGAAATATATTTTAGGAAGATATATTCAGAGCCAGTGTGATGGTGTCAGTGAACAGGGTGATGGTGTCCGTGAACAGGGATGGCCTAGTACTGCAAAGACCCAGATTTTAATCCCGTGCTCGGCCATAAAGCAACCTTAGTGACCTTGGGCCAGGGACTCTCTTGGTTTAACCAGCACTGCCCAGAGTTCCTTGCAGGAAGAGTGGCATACAGTTGCAAGAAGTAAATAAATATCAAGCCAAATTTAAAATAATGTTAAAAAAGATCATTGAAGATAAGAGAAACAACAATAGATTCAATAAGGAGAGCTATGGGAAGACAGGAAGATTTTTTGTATTAAGTCCAACAGTTGATCCATTTAGGACAATACTGGGTGTGCTGGATTGAAATGGCTCTCTAGGGGTCTCACTCAGCCTTACCTGGAAATGTGGGGGGTTGAAACTGGGATTTTCTGTTTGCAAAGCAAATGTTCTACTGCGGAGCTGTGGCCCTTCTGCTATCTAGAGGGCTATTTAAATAACACAAAATCTTTAAACATTTAGGCAGGAAAACAATGTTGTTATAAGTATGCCCAAACAAATAAAGAAGAATTTAAGAAGAGAGAATCAATATTCGTAAAAAATCACAAGCTATAAACAGTAATGTATGTTTGAGAGAGAAAAGTAAGCATAATTTGTAGACAAATAAAAAGAAAATAATTCAAATACTCTAATGCCAAAAGTTTACACAGCCACACTCTATCATGAATATCTACTGGTAATTATCACACAACCTTACATTATTATAGAGCTCTTGTTATTGGCATCTGTTTGTCTTGAGAGACAATGGAATGTGCCTCTGGGGGTGAAGTCAAACCGCCTCGTTGGCAACACCAGAGTGACCTTTCCAGGGCACAAGTCTGGGCAGTGTGTATGGAGGTCCTGGGCTGCCCAGACAACAAGAACCCACTCTCGGTCTCACTTACGTAGTCCAAAGGAAAGTAGAGCAATACATTTGATGCCAGGAGTTGCCAGAGAGACGTACAAGGCACTATCCAAGTGTTTTAGGGATTCCATTCCAGATTTGTGTAGGGTTTACTCCTTAGCCTTTTCTCCTCCCAAAGATATCCTTAAAGGCAGTGGAGGTTTGGTATCAGACCTTCCTTCCCAGGTCAATGAGCCCCATCTGCCCCTCACTTCCCTCTACACTGTGCAAAAACCACCTTCTTGACCATTGGACCCACTATTGGTCTCATCCACTCAATCCTCCAGAGCCTGTCTTCAAGTGCAGGGGCGCCTCTAACTCACCAAGGGCTTGAGACCCATCAGCTACCAGTCAAAGCCATTCCTAGGATGTGGCTGCTGTCACACACAGACAGCTTCTAGGAGCCACAGGGTGAGAGCTGAGAGCAGGGTGATGACCAAAGGTGGACGAACTACCTCAGAAAGAGCATGATGTGTTTCCCACCAGAGGTACTACCTCTCCCTGACACCCCATATACCCAGTGGCGGAGCAACCCTCTCCGGCACCCGGGGGAGGGCAGCCCGTACAGTGTGCATGTTGGGCATCCTGTATAGACTGTGCATGTGCAGCATCCCATACGGAGTGTGCACATGTGGCACCCTGTACGGATGCCCATATGGACGGCGCGTGTGAGAGGCAGCCCATACGGACAGTGCGCAAGAGTGGCAGCCTGTACGGATGCCACATGAGCGGTGCCCATATGGACTGTGCGTGCCCTCGGCCGCTCTATAGCTGGGGGGAGGCGGGGCCATCTTATCACCCCGAGTGGCACCCGGAGCGGCCCACCCCCCACTTTGTACGCCGCTGCATACACCCCTCACTGGTGCTCTAGAAGCCCACATTTTGGACATATTAATTGGGGAGTGCCAACTAGATTCAAGGTTACCTGTGGATTGTTGCAGGTCTGTCATCTGCTCAGAACCCATGAAGGGTGCAGGAAAGCTGCTTGGACAATCTATTTTTCCTTTGCACAGGCTCTTGTAACGACCCTCCGGATCAGCATGGACTGTGTTGCAGGTGGTAGCAGTGGGAGAGAGGAACCTCTCCAAATCAGGCAGCGGTAGAAGTGTTCCTCCACCAAATTTTGAGTAATTTCCCTATACCACCACTACTGTTGTTCCAATGGTGATATAGTCATAGCTCAAACTGCTCAGGAGTCCACATCCTATCCTTCAGAGAGGCTTTCCAGTGGCAGGAGAAGGATGGGTGTGTGACTGACCTTCAGCTCATGCAACCATTTAATAACTTTTAATGCTAATGTTAAAAGTTAGCTTGAAAAGCATGAGAGCTTTTCAAAATGAGATAAATGGCCTTGCAGAGAGAATTTGACATGTGTTTGCCTTTCGGTTCCAAAAGTTTGCATTTTCAACTAGTTTAAGAACCTTTCCTTTCCTTGTTCACTTGGCACGCATCCTGTTACTTTTCTGTTGCTCCCTTACCAAGGGTCATTGTGTGTTGACGATGGTTTCACCTGCAGCTGACCTAAATTCATCTCATTTGCTTATAATAAATAATGAATTCACCTTGCGCTTTGTGTAGCTGGAGTCAGAACCCGTGCGCTAAAGTGGCTCAAAGTGCACAGCCACAAGCTACTGCAGACCTCCATTATGCATTCCCCATGGCGGAGGTAGTTGCGTACCATAGAATCATAGAATCATAGAGTTGGAAGAGACCACAAGGGCCATCGAGTCCAACCCCCTGCCAAGCAGGAAACACCATCAGAGCACTCCTGACATATGGTTGTCAAGCCTCTGCTTAAAGACCTCCAAAGAAGGAGACTCCACCACACTCCTTGGCAGCAAATTCCACTGTCGAACAGCTCTTACTGTCAGGAAGTTCTTCCTAATGTTTAGGTGGAATCTTCTTTCTTGTAGTTTGGATCCATTGCTCCGTGTCCGCTTCTCTGGAGCAGCAGAAAACAGCCTTTCTCCCTCCTCTATGTGACATCCTTTTATATATTTGAACATGGCTATCATATCACCCCTTAACCTCCTCTTCTCCAGGCTAAACATGCCCAGCTCCCTTAGCCGTTCCTCATAAGGCATCATTTCCAGGCCTTTGACCATTTTGGTTGCCCTCCTCTGGACACGTTCGTTTGTCAGTGTCCTTCTTGAACTGTGGTGCCCAGAACTGGACACAGTACTCCAGGTGAGGTCTGACCAGAGCAGAATACAGTGGCACTATTACTTCCCTTGATCTAGATGCTATACTCCTATTGATGAGGCCCAGAATTGCATTGGCTTTTTTAGCTGCCGCGTCACACTGTTGGCTCATGTCAAGTTTGTGGTCAACCAAGACTCCTAGATCCTTTTCACGTGTACTGCTCTCAAGCCAGGTGTCACCCATCTTGTATTTGTGCCTCTCATTTTTTTTGCCCAAGTGCAATACTTTACATTTCTCCCTGTTAAAATTCATCTTGTTTGTTTTGGCCCAGTTCTCTAATCTGTCAAGGTCGTTTTGAAGTGTGATCCTGTCCTCTGGGGTGTTAGCCACCCCTCCCAGTTTGGTGTCATCTGCAAATTTGATCAGGATGCCCTTGAGTCCATCATCCAAGTACCAAACACTTTCCCTTCTGGTTTGCCTGGTAGGGTATCGTGGCTATTTGTTGCTCAGCTGTAGAACAGAGCAAGATACATTGGTTTTAATAAGGTTGTGGGGCATGTATGGTGGGAACGTATGGAAGCTCAGGGGAGAAATGGACTTGAGTTTATCACAACCACCTTGAGCAAAGGACTGTAGAGGGTGTCTGAAGGCTGAGTGGTCTGATCCTGCTGTTGGCCCAGCTCCCTTTTATGCTCTTTAAAGGGCTGTTGCCCAATTCTGCCGTCCTTGGCTCCTAGTGTGTGGGGAAATAGGAAGGCACTGAGAATGTGTCTTTCAAGCCAGTTTTTCTCTTTTGCTCCCACACCCATGCCATTGCTTAAACATCTAGCCTGATAAACAATTCTGAATATTAGGAAAGCTTGTTTGCTATTTTTTGTGACATTTTGCTTGGTCCAATGAAGGTATGAGCCTATCCTGGCATTTGGAAGCAATACTAAAAAGGGACAGTGTTTCTGTTCTTTATTGTACAATCTCTTGGCTCTTTTGTAGGGGAGTGACTCATGATTTACTAATGTTTGGATTGGCACAGAAAATGTTTTGGGAGCATTTGTATAGCATAGAACATGGTTCCAAGCAGAAGTAACTACATCAATTTTCCCATGGGAATTGCTTTCTTAAGGTTGTATATGTTGCATCTCACTGAAACGCCATCAGAGGAATATCCTATGTGAAAGGCAATGTATTGAACAACTTGCCACCATTTCCCCTTTGCCCCAGAATTATATTACGTCGGGGGACTGTGGGAAATTAAAAGGATCCAGCCACTTGATGCTTCTTGCAGTCATGGCTAGAAAAAAAACATTTATGGTAGGCCAAAGATAGGCCTTGAGAGCTGGTTCAAGGCTTTCAGGTGCTGGTGCTGCCCCAACAGTGCCTCAGCTCAGCATTACTATTTCCCTCAGGAATTAAAACGGGGGACAGGAATGTTTAGATTTTTGGGGTGGTGAGGGCTATGGGGCAAGACCTTTGGTGAAAGTGGACTTGGGCTATGTGGCACTGTAATAAAGAACATAACATGTTTACAACCATTGTTTCAAGTGATGTTAATTATCATTAAGCATCAGGCAGGAATATTATAAAATGAGGAACTTAAGACAACCATGACTGTTTAATTATTTCTAAGTCAAAGTTAGCCACACTCGCATCCTTATGCCTGTAATTTTGAATATCTCTGTTAATGAACTTCTCAAATGCTGTGCTCTCACTTTTGGTTGCTTCTTATGCTTTTGCTAGTTCTGGCCCTTTAATTGATTTACTTATCTGTTCATTCACATGAATAGCAAGAAGGCAATTTAATTCAGGGATGAGAAAGAATGCTGAATTGTAGTTGTAATCAGAAGCCTGAGATTAATAATTCCTAGTTCACTCCCAAGAAACACCAAAAGCAGGCAGAAATCGGCTCCTCCAAACAACCAGAAAACAACAACACTGCATCTGAAAAGTTGATTCCTGGTGTGTGCATTCAGAGAATCCAGTGTTATGTGCACGTACAGGGAATTTCCTACCCAGCAGCCTGTGAAGTAATATACTGTAATGGGCTCTAGTGATCATGTGGTCCTTGCCAAAAGCCTAATTCAATTCTGTTCCACCTTGCCCTGGCGAGGCTCACCTAGTGCCTACTCTGGTGTCTTTTTATTGCCCAATCCTTTTAAACTCTATTTCATTGTCTGGTTTCATTACTTATTTATATACCACCTTTTTCTTCCAAGGACCTCAAGATGGTATATCTAGTTCTCCTCCACCCCATTTCAGCCTCACAACAGTCCTGTGAGGTAGGTTAGACCAGTGCTTTTTTCTGATGGGATGCAGGGGTACACATACCCTTAAACATTTTGTGAATCTAAGTTTGGCCTCCTTGAGGGGCAGTATTTCAGTATGAGTAGGAAAATGAGAGTACACCTAAACATTATTATTTTTTTAGAAAAAGAAGCACTGGGTTAGAAGGGATGGTGAATGGCCCGAAGACTTGATCTTGCTGCTTCTAATTGGGTTTCACTTGTATTTTGCAGTTTCACCCAGTAAACGAGTCTGTGGCAACACAGCGTTCTACAAATGTTTGGGATTCAGGGAGATCTGCGCTGCTCTGCGGCGCTTTGCGCGCTCCAGAAACATGGGGCGGCTGCGCAGCGCTTCGCTTTCACAGCGCCCAAGGAACCCGGATGCTCCGGTTCTCCGGGGAGGCCCTCTTCCTCGGCACACTCTATCCGTTTCGCTTGAGGGAGAAGGGAACTCAAAACCACAACTCCCATAATCCCGCGCGAGTAGCTTCTGCGGCGACGCGACTCCATGACAGCCGGGGGCCCCGAGGAGAGTCTTACAAAAACGCTTTTACTGGTTTTCTCCTCGGGTCGCGCATGCGCTGCTGCCGGAGCCCTCGATTTTTTTCTTCCCTGAGGGGGGGCGGGGGTGGAATGTTGTAGAGCGGCGAGTGGGCGGAGCAGTTGCGGCTGCCTCTCTCTCTCTCTCTCCCCCCCGCCCCGCCCGCCCGTCCTCCCCAGTTGCTAATATGGCGTCTCGGAGAGCTCGCTCCGCCTCAGGTCAGTTGAGAGCCCGGCTTCCTCCAGGGCCGCCTGGCGCAGTTTCCATGGCGCTCGAGCCTCCCAGAGCGGAGATGGCCTGCCTTGCGCAGAGAGACGGAGCCGGTTGATGGAGGAGCTGGTCAGTCGTCTCGATTTGGGAGCCCCACTCGCCCGCCTCTTCCCGGGCTTCTCTCTCTCAATCCTGCCCTGCCCTTTCGCCCACCCCCAATCCGTGGGGCTGGGGCGGCCTGGCTGGATGCGCGCGGCTCCAGAGTAGGCGGGGCTTGCGCAGACCCCTTGCCCAAGGGGGCTGAGGGTGAGGGGGTACAAATGTATTAAGAGGCGGCGAGGGTCAGGGCGCTTAGGGGCCTCCTCCAGCCAGGACATTTTCTCGCAGTCCCAACCTAACCTAATCAGGCTTACTCGGAAGTAAGGCTCTCTGTGCTCAGTGGTTCTCATTTAATAAGTGTGCTGAGGGTTGGCCATAATAAGAGGCCTGCTGGGTCAGATTAAAAAAATTCACCTAGTTTAGGATCAGTGGCTACCCAGATGCCCATAGGGAGCTCACAGTGGGTTGGACTGGATGACCCTTAGGGTCCCTTCCAGCTCAACAATTCTATGATTCTAACAAGCAGAGCCATTTCCTGCTGGTAGCTTCCCAGCCGCTAGCATTCAGACGCATGCAAAATAAACATTTTGATTTGACGCATGCTGCTGATCCTGGAGGCTCTGTGGCTTAGAGTAAGGAGTATTAGCTTTTGGTAGGTTCATCCAGCACTAATTTACTTCAGTCAAAGCCTCATGACGCCTTAAAAACACTAACTGGTGTATTTATTACAGCATAAACTTCCATGGTCTCCAGCCCACTTTGTTAGATGCATCCATGTGGGCTTGAGTTCGCAAAAACTTACGGTATAATAAATACATTAGTTGGTTTTCACGGTGTTGCGAGACTCTGATTGTTTTGACTCAGATTTTGACTCCGGTTGAGATTTAACACAAAAAATTAACAATGGAAGGCTACCTTGTGATCCAGGATAGTGCAACAATGCAGTGTATTTGCTGGCGAAATTAAGAGGGAAAGGGTTTGGTTTCTCTGAGGAAGCAAAAATACAGTTGCTCTTTTGTCACCCTATCCACTCTGTCCCCTAGTCTAGTTTTCAGATTACTGCTTTTAGCTGTACGGCTATTCTTTCACCTTATGAGTCCCCTAAAAATTTAAAGCGTGGCTGGGATAGACAGGCACCAAAAAGCATATATATCATGCAGGTGTGCCTGTCTGAGAGAAGAGATTGGCTGGCAAACTTGGGTTTGTTGCTCTACCATGAGTGAAATGACTCTTAGGGTAAGCCTGTGCAGTGGCTAAGGTGTCACATACAGAGAGAAGATGGCTACATGTGGAACAGTTATCACTTGGCATATTTTATGTAGGTACTAATATGAAGTCAGAATAGTAATGAATTTAAAAGGATAGATTCTTCTGCTCGCACCATTTGTTCTTGTGGGTGAGGTGTGTGTTTTCTAATCCGTGTTAATGAATGGTTGTAGTTATTCCAGATTAAGTAATGTTGCATGCAAGATGTTCTGGGTATGTGTTAACGGCTGTCTTTTATTTTACGTTTCATCTCTTCCATCCTTGATGTAGCTGCCTGCGCTTCCAGCTCCATACAACATTTACCTGAATTTAGTCTTTTTGTTGTATGATAGGAGAAGCCAACTTGGTGCCCTCCAGACATGGTTGTACTCTAGCTCCCTCCAGCCCCAGCCAGCATGATGAGAGGAATGATGAGAGCTGTAGTCCCAACAACACCTTGAAGGCACCATGTTGGCTACCCAGGCTGCATGAGTATTCCCATACTGATGGCAAGAAAGTCGATGCCTTGTCTTTGCTGGTCTTGCCCACATGGGCAGGCAGGGAATCCACACCTGGTGTTTGGGTGTTAGTAGAGCAAATGTCCTCCATGGCTCAAAATGAGAAATGAGTGCTCAGCCACTTGCCATGTGTGATGCCACTCCACTCCCCTTTATTCAGAGATTGAAAGTTGCTCCCTTTGGCTGCCTTGCAGCTCTTTGGCTTCTCATTGCTTTAATTTTGCATAACTGAGGTTAGTGTTATTTACACTTCGAATGCCTTAGGGAGAATTATTTTATTTATAATTTTAAATATTTTAGGTAGGTGTTGAGGAAATGTCAGCTGTGAATGACACTGGAAAGCATAGATAATTTAGGGCTCAAACCAAACCCATGACATTATAAGTTATGGGGATTTTGAGCTCCAACAGAATGTCATTGGTGTCCTTAACCTAATGACCCTAAAAACTTACATCCTTAGGGATCACGTTTGACAGATTTACTGCACAGGAAATGAAGGCTAGTGTTCATTTTCATCCTAGCTCTTTTGATTTTCTTTGCTGTGAAATCTCTTTTGAGTATTCTCCCATTATGTTGAAGTACAAAATACAGACGTAATGCTCCACCAATCCATGACATGATTGCCTGATCTTAAAAATTGTGAGTGTCTTGGCTTTCCTTTTTCAATTTTTTTACGGAACAACTACTGAAAGAACGTGAAAATCTGGCTGCAGTAGTAGCTTATGTGTCTGTGTGCCTTTGGTTTCCCTTTCTTTCTTGCATGGAACTTCTTCTGAGTACTTTGGTTGTTGTTGCCATCTTTGCATTTTGGTAACACTGCAGGGATGTGCCTATTTTTGTATGCATGTGTGTTTAATGTGTACAGAGGGGAACTGGAGGTAAACCTGCAGGTCAAGGCCTTGGAATGGCCATGGAGACTAATGGTAGGATATGTTCAATGATTGCATGTCACTGAAACACATATATCACACTGCAGAAAATGAAGGGTGCTATCTGAAATATTTACAGTATTGTCGCCTTAGTTGACTTGCTAGTATTCTGCTTTGTGGATTCCTGAGAGAGTGTTCTCAGATTAGTGCCACATAAGCAAACATTTTATATCCACAACATATATATGCATATGCTATATACTTCTTAAACTGAATGGGACCCGTTATCTAATAAGCTTAGAAATCTAGAAGTTTTGTTGCCTTTCCATAGTACTCTCAAATTGTACATTAGAATGTATAGCCTTTTTATCTTTATCAATATTCATATAATTAAGAAAATGCAGTAAGTGAGATCCTGCATAGTGTGAGGAGGCATCTACTTGTACAACAGGGCTTTTCCTTCCTCTCCTGCCCCCTGCAGCCCCATAGGCACCCCCCAAAATCTGCAGAGGGTGGGGCACCCTCTAGAACAGATTTGGGGAGCTTGCAAGGGACTGGAGGAGGGAAAAGGAAAAGAGAAACCAGACGTCCTGTGGTGCAAGCGAGTGGACATCATTGGAACAGGGCTTTATTATGACTGCTCCTGTTCTGTGGAACAGCATACAGCCACTCTCTCCACTTTCCAGAAACAACTGAAAACATTTTTGTTTTTTCAAGCTTTCCCAGCTATATGAATGGGTCCCTGCCATTGGTGTCCAATTCGTATTGTTTTTAAACTCACCTTCTCATATTTTTTGTTTTAAAAAGCTGCTGTTCTTATAATTTGTACACTGCCACGGGATTTATGTGGAAGGAGATTAATATAAATAATTAGAGTAATATCTCCCAGTTGTTTTTATATAGCTTGCTCTTCCTGAACAGCTGGATTATTAGTGTGTTCAGTTAAATCACTTTCATCAGGCATATGTTTGTGAATTAGCATTGCTGAGAGCTGCAACACATTTACTCTTTTTAAAAAAGTGTAGAGGGAAACTAACTATCAATTTCTCTTTTAAAGAGCATGACAGTGATGAGGATTCATACGAAGTACTGGATTTAACAGAATATGCAAGGCGCCATCATTGGTGGAACCGAGTGTTTGGCAGGAATTCTGGACCTATTGTAGAAAAGTATTCCGTAGCTACTCAGATTGTAATGGGTGGCGTATCAGGCTGGTGAGAACCAATTGTTTTTAAATACTGTAGTGTGTTTTTAATAGAACAGTTTTCTTCTGAAAGTATTTTTAAAGTGATATAAGTTTTGCATTTCTGAGATCACACTGAACTAGTAAAAGAGGTTTCAAACATTCTTATAAGCAGTTTTCAAAATAGATTGGAGAAGAAATTGCTATCTTTTTTTTTTAAGATAGGGCAGGGATGGCACAATTGATTATGAGACTGGATTTGAATAGTTGGCGTTTTTAACTGTGACTAAAGATAATGGGTGATATTCAATGCCAGTTGAATTGGACTGGGACCAGTGAAATCGATGGACTGAAGTTACTTTAATCCAGGCTTCCTCAACCTCGGCCCTCCAGATGTTTTTGGCCTACAACTCCCATGATCCCTAGGTAGCAGGACCAGTCATCAGGGATGATAGGAATTGTAGTCTCAAAACATCTGGAGGGCCGAGGTTGAGGAAGCCTGGTTTAGACCATTGATTTCAATGGACCTACTCTGAGTGTGACTTCATACTTTTACATTTACACCTTGCAACCTACAAATGCTTACAAATGAGGTATTGTAGTTCAGTATTTATTTAATTAACTTCAGTTTCATTAAAAGATTTGGAAATAAAAGTGGGTTGGTAAAGTGAAACCACCCTCCTGTGGCACTGTAATGTCGCTGTTCGGAATGCAAAATAAAATAGAGCTAGATATTAGGAATTGACTAGGTAGAAAAAATAATCTTCACAAGTTCCACAGCGCTAAGGGTCCTAAAAAGAAAGTATTCAAAATAGTGGTGTAAATTATATTATGACAATGCAGTTTATATCCATCAGCACCTTTATTACAGATTAGTTTGATCAACAGGATCCACCTATAGAAGTTAACAATCAAGTACAGTGGTACCTCGCGTTAAGAATTTAATTCGTTCTGGAGGTCTGTTCTTAACCTGAAACTGTTCTTAACCTGAGACACCACTTTAGCTAATGGGGCCTCCCGCTGCCGCCGTGCTGCCGCTACACGATTTCTGTTCTCATCCTGAAGCAAAGTTCTTAACCTGAGGTACTATTTCTGGGTTAGCGGAGTCTGTAACCTGAAGCATCTGTAAACTGAAGCGTCTGTAACCCGAGGTACCACTGTAACTGACTGCATGCAGTAATGTCATGTAAGCTTATTTATTCAGGAAAGTAGATTCTAGCCTCATATTTTGCAAAGACCACTAAATCATATCTCTTGTTGTGCTGTTAGTCTCATGTTGCTCTGTCTGGGTTGCCAATGAGAATAATGAGAGTTCCTGCATATTTCTTATCCCATGAGATTCTACATTTGCCAACAGTATTCAGTTAGGGAGTTTCAAAATGCACAATCTTGAGCACGAGAATGAGAATTCTGGAACACAGTAACCAATTATCAGATTATCCTCATTGCCTATTCTCCTGTGCACATTTACTTGAAAGTAAATATGTTGTGAGCCCAGTAAGTATGTACAGTTTGACAACTCAGACTGTAATCCAATAACACTTTCCTAGGAATAAACCCTATTGAACTTGGAGGTTCTTAGTTCTGAGTAGACGTGTATAAGATTGCACTGTTAATTTGTCTTTTCCTTTTTCTCTCTCGTTCCTCCAAGGTGTGCAGGATTTTTATTCCAGAAGGTTGGAAAACTTGCAGCGACTGCAGTAGGCGGCGGCTTTCTCTTGCTACAAGTATGCAGACTTTAATTATTTAGAAAGTGCTATGATTTGAATATAGGCAAGTTAACTGCTCAGTAAACAGAAAGGGAAGTGGAGGCTGTAACAACAGCTGAATGGTTTTGCATAAAGTGGTCCCTGGAAGGTATTTCCCAGATCTCCTCTTGCTGGTGCAGCTCTGCTAAAATCCATGTGAGAAGAACCACAAAGTGCCCGTAATAAAACGTTAGAGTTTGGGTTGATGAAGTGTCGTTCGGTCTATCTTATCTCATTTACACACGCACACTTTAAAAATTAAAGTCTCTGTGAAAATCTCATTATGCTCATTTTGTAAATATGACTACACAACGTGAACATAGTTACCTTGTAACATCTAGCATTAAGAATTTTCCTGTCTCTTATTTAAGTATGAGACATTGAGGGGGCTATTTTGTAAAATGTAACATAGCAATCATAAGTGGAAAGTGCTATTTGCTCTGGCCAGGGTGGAACATGGAAGGCATTTTTTGTTATTGGGGAGGGGGGTGTTCCCCTCACTGATAGTTTTAATCCCTACCCCCAGTGTTGGGAATGAGTTTCAGGCTGGCTCAGTTAAGGAGACTGACAAGGAAGAGAGAAGACTTTGGATTCAGCATTCCAGGGCAATATGATATGCCCCAGAATGCTGCTGAATGAGTCTCACTGCTGGTGGTACTTCTGTGCCTGTTGAGCTCTGGGTGGATGTACCAAGGGCCTCCAGTGTGGATGGACCATCCAACTAGTACAGCTTTTCCTTGCAAGTGGAGCCACACTTCCACCCCATCCTAAATGCCCCCCCCCCCCGCTGCAAGCCGGCCTTCAGCAAAGATTAGGATTCCTGTATGTAAATGTACCATTAAAGACATTATGACTGTAAGCCAAAAATAGATTCTATAAACAAACTGATAGGTTTTAAGTGGCATGCCCATAAATACTATTCTAGACTTTAAATATTTATTGCCATCTCTCTGCTGATTTATTTTAAAATTAAAAGTTTAAAGATATATACAGTCTAGGGGGATTATGTTGTTACAAAATGTGGAAGGTGACCTATTTTTAGCAGATAATAGTTTCCTAAATGAGTACATTTCCTTAAATGCATTGAGAATTTTTTTTGCTCTAGCTCTTCAGATGTCTGTCTTTTACTTTTCCTAGATTGCTAGTCATAGTGGCTATGTACAGGTTGACTGGAAAAGGGTTGAAAAAGATGTAAACAAAGCAAAGAAGCAACTCAAAAAACGAGCAAACAAGGCAGCTCCTGAAATCAACACATTGATTGAGGAGGTAAAGCATGTCTTACTTGCTTTTGAATATTGATTTTGCTGCGGCCTTGATGTGATGTTGGGTTTCCAGGTGTTCCGTATCTTAACAACCTATGGTATGTTAGATGACCCTTGTCTCCAGGAAAAGGGGTGCTGAGTAAAGCTTTGGGCTGCACACTCCAAGTGCTGTGCCCCAGATGGCCTTTGCTTTACCTTGGACTTCAGCAAGAAGGGAGGGAATGCAGTCCCCACCCCCCATGGGAAGAGTCCTTCACTTGGGTATATTGCCTGACTTGAATGTTTGACTGTTTGGTGCCTGGAGGCCTTTTGACTGGTTCTATAGCATATTTTATTTATTCAATCTTCCATTGGCCCTTAAAGAGTCAGATGTCTGTATCCATGAAACAATTATATTTCCTTAGAAATAGGTTTTTATTTGAGAACAAATGGCACCTTAAAAAACTAAAAAAATGTACTTTGGTATAAACTATTAGCTCGGATGAACGGAGCATCAAATGCACAAAACTGTATGCCACAATACATTTGTTAGCCTTTTAAAGGTGCCTAAGGACTGCAGATTTTCTGGCAACAGACTACTCTGGATTTTTTATTTAGGGGTTCAGTATTTAAAGTATTTATGATAAAACATTTTAAAGCATTTGAAATGTCACAGGGTGGTTGCAGATGCTTTCTACACAAGCATTATGGACTTATAATTCAAGACTAAGGTAGATAGTTCCTTTTTAAAACAATGAACAATCTTTCCACAACTAACAAAGCTCTGCCTAGAGTTGCAGTACTCTGTAACTCTGGTAGTTATCTGAGTGCAAAAAGTATTTGTTTATTTAATTTTTATTTTATTTTTTTGCTGTAATGCTATTTCCACAGTCTATAGTGAACTCTCTTTCCTTTTCAGACAACAGAATTCCTTAAACAGAACATAGTTGTATCTGGCGGGTTTGTCGGCGGCTTCTTGTTGGGCCTTGCATCTTAAGGACATTTCTCTTCCTGCTGGCTTAACCATGATAATGAAGAAGGGTAGCAACACACAGTTCTTAAGTGAGGCAGTCTGAGTCGCTCTCTAATCACTCCAGAGCAAGATGGATGGATTTGCCAGACAAATCTTGAGTATTTTGCATTTTAGGCTTTTGCCTCCTTAAGCTTGCTGAAACAGGTTTGCTGAAAAATCTACAGTGTGTTGCATAGCATTCCTGAAGGAACAAGAACTGGCTAACTTTTGTCATGATTTTTATTATTGTATCTTCATGCAGAATTCAGCATATTTAATAAGCTATCTTTTGGCTCTACATCTTTTTTCCCCAATTTTAGGGATATATTTTTATTATTGTTTAAGACAATCCCATGCTGTGTTTAATCATGCCTATGACTAAATGTGTATATTGTGCTTCAAGCGCAGAACTAGCCATCTTCTGTAGAAACCACTGCAATAAAAATAATGTATACATCAGTAATACCTTTTTGCAAAGATGAAGTAACAGGCAATTGTGAACCTATTAAAGAGTGAAGATCAATCAATGTCTGATTTTTGCTTTCGTGTGTTTTCATATGTTGTATCAACTTGATGTGGTTCCATCATCAATCACACAAGCAGATTGTGGGCAATGGCAAATGTAAAAATCAGAGGAACAGAGGATCGTTTATAAGCAAATTGCAGGAATGACCCATTTCCAGGAAACATTTTAGCGGCAGCAGCTTTTAGGATTGCTCCACGAACAGCTTCAAGATGCAAACAAGTGTCCAGTGGAGAAATATATATGAAAAGATCCCTATGTGCAACCAGGCTGCACAGTTTACTTCCTCGGGTGCAGTACAGTGAGGGAGCATTCTTAGAAAGGTGGCTTGGTCAGGACAAGTGGTGTTGGAAACTGCTGCCAGTATACTGGGAAGACAAGGATACAAAAGGACATATGCATGTGTATAATGGACTTGCAAGCAAAGATGCAGTAAATGGACCAGTGACCAAGGATACAGCTAAAACTGATTTGTGTATGTAAGAGTTGGTTTCTCCCCTGCATCTCTGTGGGCATTTAGCTTCAGCAGGGGGACCCAAGAGTTCCAAATCACACACTCCATTTTAACCCTTTGAAGCTAAATAAGGATTAGCTGTTAACTCTGGGAAGCTGTACCAGTATCCAAGAGGACATGAAATGGTTGAGAGTGCAAGCTTGCAACAAACCAAGAATCTTCTGCCAAAGGACTTGTACAGAGCAAGCTACAGGCCAAATTATTATTTTTTAAGTCTACTCTCCAGCTGACAGTGATATTAAAGGCTACTGCCCCATTCTCTATTCTAGTGCTGCCACTGAGTTACACAGTTCTTGTGAATATGAAAAGAAAAAAGAAGAACAATCTGATTCCTTTGCTTAAAAGTTTTCCAGTTTCATATGCCACTTTTGCTGGGCACTCTTCACTTTTTGGTTCTTTGGAGTTTACTGGTCCTCTCTTGCATTCGCTTCTGTCTTGCAATATATTAGCAAATACTTTAGAATAATATAACGTTGTTTTCCCAGTTCTTGTCTCTGTTACTGTCCCTCAGGACTCAGTTCTTGGCCACCTTTTCTCTCTCTGGTTTCTTTAGTCTACAGACTTGATTAATTTATTTTGGCTTGCAGTATCATTGTGATGCTGATGAGAATTCAGCTCTTTTTCTCCTCTTCCTCTTCTCATTCCAACTGTCTTACAGTTATTTCTATTTGGATATTGGATAATAATTTTAAAATACTCAAAGGAGAAAATTTGTGCCATCCTCCTATCCCCCACCAAACCAATGGTTGGAACTCATGATAGGAATCTGGATAGCTCAATTGGTTAGAGCACGGTGCTGATAAGGCCAAGGTTGCAGGTTTCATCCCCATATCGGACAGCTGCATGTTCCTACATTGCACGGGGTTGGACTAGTTCAGGCACCCCCAACCTTTAGCCCTCCAGATGTTTTGGACTACAATTCCCATCACCCCTGACCACTGGTCCTGTTAGCTAGGGCTCATGGGAGTTGTAGGCCAAAACATCTGGAGGGCCACAGGTTGGGGATGCCTGGACTAGTTGGTCCTCAAGGTCCCTTCCAACTCTACAATTCTATGATTCTATATCCCTCCAGTTGCTGGACTCTTATTTACTATCAGCTGCAACCAACATTAGCAACGGATGATAGGTGTTGTAGTCCAACAACATCTGAAAGGCAACAGACGTTCCCCTGCTCTAAACACTTTGTTATCCTTCTCCCTCATAAGATAACATCCCTCTTCAGTTTCTCAGCTAGTTAAGGCTTTAGGGGTGATAGCCCTTTCATTCTTGCATCACATTACTCCTCTGGTTAATATCGGCTTGCAGGCATCCCATAGACATCTGGTTTGCCACTGTTAGAACAGAGTGCTAGAATAGATCAACCTTTGGCTTGATCCAGTGGGGCTCTTATTTCTTAAGAACTTGGAATGTTAGTTCAGCTCCCAAATATTAAAAATTACAAAACATGTAATGGTAATATTTTATGATGGACCTACACCACAAAAAGATAGTTGATAAATGCTTGTTTTTTTCTATGGAACTGTACACCATCACCCCTGGAATAAATTCTTCTAAACTATCAATTGCAATCAAATGAAATATTTCAAAATACAAGTTATGAAATCCCAGGAGCCTGGCGTTGCAGGAACAGGAGACAGAACTTTAAGGATTTTGCTTCATAACTGCAATATCCCAAAAATTGGGATATGGTTTCTTGGAGAGGAAGTTGAATTTGGAAATCCTTATAAAGAGCAAATAAGCAGTTAGTACTACTGCTAGTTAATGAAGCACAAGGACTAGGTTGATCATTATTCTCCAATGAGCTTCAAATGGAGAGAATTCTGTAACCTTTAATTAACATTCATTTATTGCCATGAGGAGCTCAGTTCAGCAGAGATGAGTCTATGGCTGCAGACCACCTGCTGAGCATTATTGTGCAGGGATTTGAACTTGTTTGAACCCAGTACTTAGCTGCTGCACCATCCAGGCCGACTGATGGTGAAACACACGCGCACATGCACACACACATCTGAATTCCACATTCTTTCATCTTCTGGAGTAGTAGCTGCCTTGACTAGTATGCATCAAAGCAGAGAAATGGATTCCTGATGGGCTACTCCACCTTCGCCATCTGTCCATACTAATGTTCCCAACCGAAGGTATGAAAGGCTGCTGTACAATCCTGCATTTTAGCTGTAAATCTTTCAGTAGATGGCTGTTCTCTTGGTGGTTGTGACAATATCTCTTAAAGCGGAAGGATGCATCTGTTGTGTCATGTTCCAAGATTTTTAGGGTTGGAAGGGAAAGAACTTCCATCTTCCTGTGATATTTTGCATCTTTTGGAAATCCGTCTTCATCTCTTAGAAATTACATGTTAACTGCGCCATTTTAAAAAGTTTAGATTTATCAAGTAAGACATTTCCATTTCCTGACAAACTTGCCTGTATTTTTTCAATGAGGAAAGGTGCTGACATTCTAAGGCGTTTCTTACATTGAGCAATGAGTTTGAGAAAGAAGCGTTCAAAGAAATAAGACAAAATCATCATGTTTCCGAATCAGTGAAGCAAATCTGGTTACCAGATATTGGCCTCTGAGCACAGCTGCTTTTTGTTTTTTCTAATCTTGGGTCATGCAGATTACCACATTTACCACTTGATCCACATGTGAAGGAAGTACTTGGATTTAAGTTGATTTAGCCCAATTGAAGCCGATGGGATTAAACTGACAGAGTGCCAAGTACTAGTTTAATTGGGCTGTGGACTGTGTAGAAATCACTCATTCTGACTGCAGATAGAAAATCTATTGTATTAATAGGCACAGTTTACTTGAAGAACCCTTACAAGACGGATATGCCTTTGCAAGTTCAATCAAGGATTCTTATTACGTCAAAATGTGTAGACCCTGAGTTCATTGGGTATGATTCATGGCTTATAAGTGACACTGATAAATGAAGTGCAAAATTAATGTCTGACATATGCTTTCTTGGGAAACACAGTGTTGTTCTTCCAGAGTGGGATGAGGCTGGTAATGAAATAAATCTTTTACAGGACCAATTGTTGAGCTTCACTGTTTCCATTCATTTTGCGAGACTCGCTTACAACTCCTGCGGAAACTTCAGTGCAATTAATGGCGGCTTTACAGTGACAGTGCTCTCTGTACCCCCAACTTGTGTCTTTTGCGTAAAATAGCGAAATCAAGAACAGTGTAAAAAATGTCAGAGGTACAAAGTCGCAGTCTTCCTGGACAACATTAATGATTCCACCAGCATGATGTTTACTAAAGTTCTTTACATACGGTAATTTTCTCCCCGGATGCATAAGAAGAAAGGGCAACTCCTCCTGAATAAGACCAGGGGTACATCTAGGCCTGCATCTTAGTAGTCAATTAATTGCGTCCAGCAAGTCCCCAAACAGGGCTCAAATGTAACAGTCCTCCCCTGAGGTTTTCCCTCCAGCGATGGGCATCAACAGGGGGGAGCCCCACTCCAGTTGAACCATAATCCCTATATCCCCAGCTTTCATGAAACCATTCTCCTTTTTAGCAATTTGGATTTATGATACGGAGCCAGTGCTACAGTCTGGATGCAAACTGCTACTGCAGCCCACACCTTGCACACTTGCAGATAGGGCCACTTCCTCCAACTATTGCTCCAGCTATCTGAGAATTATATGGACTATCAAGGCCCATTGGTCCTTGCCAGTGTCCAGTTTACACATTTTTGACAAGTGATGGGAAGGAATGCTAACTGCACATTGGGTGCAGATGTGTGTTGGAATGTGTGATATATGGGCCCATTTGTATGGATTCCATGACTTGCTTCTATTTCACAACCGCAATGCTCTGATTAACACCGATGTTAGTTAACGTTGCCCTCCATGTTGCTTTCATGCATTATCCAGCTTTCTAATTTCAATGCCTGCCTAACCCCTCCCCCCGGCTCTTTTATTGAAGCAGGAGAGAAACAAATCTTTAATTAAAATGCGATTGAAAGTGCTGCCGAGCTTGGCAGAGGCAAAAGCCCCTCGATTTCAGGTTGATGGTATCACATTAAAAACAAAGCAGGTCATGCGTGCCACAGCTGAAGCCACAGCTAGTCTTCAGCACAAACTGCTGTGAGTCATGTTTGTACTGACAGTGAGCAGTGTAATGTATTAATTGAATCTCTCACCAATTTAATTTTCAATTGACAAGCTAGTCTGCTTGAATAAAATTATGTAATAGGAACGGGAGGGCAAAAAACAGCTGACATTAACACTTCACTGATAATCTATCACATATATATACACACACACTCTTCTTTGGCGATCACTCGTAGCCCAGTAAGATTGTCTTCCATAAACACGGTTTTAGCAATGAGTTCATAAGGGGACATTGGTTTCCGGGTGGGAGTTGATCACAGTGTGGATTTGCCAAGCATGCCTTCCTTTTAGCACGTTTCTCCCTTGCGTCCTGAGTTCGAGTGTCTTCAAAGCCCATGACACCTTTGGTAAAGGCTGTTCTCCAACTGGAGCGCTTGCAGACCAGTGTTCCCCAGTTGTCAGTGTTTATACTACATTTTTTTAGATTTGCCTTGAGATAGTCTTTAAACCTCTTTGGTTGACTACCAGCATTACGCTTTCCATTTTTAAGTTCAGAGTAGAGCAGTTGCTTTGGAAGACGATTATCAGGCACCCGCACAACATGACCAGTCCAACGAAGTTGATGTTGAAGAATCATTGCTTCAACACTGGTGATCATGCTTCTTCCAGTACACTGATATTAGCTCGCCTGTCTTCCCAAGTGATGTGTAAAAGTTTTTGGAGACACCGTTGATGGAATCTTTTGAGGAGTTGGAGATGGCATTTATAAGTGGTCCATGTTTCACAAGCATATAGCAAGGTTGGTAGTACAATAGCGTTGTAAACAAGCATTTTGGTTTCCCTGCGAATGTCCTAGTCCTCAAACACTCTGCACTTCAGTTGGGAGAAAGCCACACTCGCAGAGCTCAGGCGATGCTGGATTTCGGCATCAATGTTGGCCTTTGTGGAAAGATAACTGCCTAGGTAGGAGAAGTGATCAACGTTTTCCAATGTTACACCATTGAGTTGGATTTGTGGCACTGCAGAGGGGTTATTTTGTACTTGTTGGTGCAGCACTTTGGTTTTTTGGATGTTGAGTGATAGGCCAAGCTCTTCTTAAGCTTCTGCAAAGATGCTTAAAAGATGACTAGGGGCTTCCAGATTTCATGATCCTGCCCCCGTTACCATTTGCCGATTGCCATGGGACTTTTTTGGGGGGGTTGGGTTGGGTTTTTGGAAGACGCCTGTGCGTGAATTTGTTTTATGTGTGTAGATCAGTGAACGTTGACCAACACACAGCCTTCGTGGTAGGGCTCTGTTCCGATGGCATGAAGTAGTCATGACAAACCGGTAGATTCCTATCTGCTGCAGCCTTCATCTGCCTTCACACAGCCATTGTAACATACCACTTGTTATCATCCGCCTGTTCTGCCATTGAGGACTTCTTGGGTCATACTTGGTCTAGTTCCTTCCCTTTGACCTTACCGCCTTGGGTGACCCTGCTGGGAGTACGAGATTCCCGACGGCTTTGCTCACAAGGGTCATAGGAACATGCAAGCCCACTCATCACGACAAGGTGAGCATCCAGCGTTAGGGACATACACTCCTGCTTTTAATCCAGCCTTGTGTGCAACTGTCAGATGTTGCAGAGAATGTGAGATGGTATTGAATGCATGATTATATCAACAATCTGGAAATCTTAACAGAATTTCAACTCTGACACTAATACCAGTTGCATTCTTTTTAATTTTCCTAAAATTCTTGCATCTTTAACCCAGGAGCTGCAACTTGAGGTGAGGTGGTGGTGGCACATTATATATTACATAACAAAATTATTCCATCCAAGTTGCAGCAAAGCAGCTGCATTCTAAATTAATTTAGGCTTGAGGATGTCACTGCTCCTGGTTTTCTTAGTCACATAAAAATTATTCGGCTGTAAAAGACCCTTCAGCTTTTGACATTTACAGCATCTATCTGTATGTCCAGTATATGTCTTATAAATTTCCTTAGGTCATAATGACTTGCAGCCCAATTCTATGCTTGTCTGCTCAAAAGTAGCTCCTGTAGTGTTCAATAGTGTTTACTCCTGGGTATACCTGTATGTTGAGTGAACCCTTCGAACCCTTTAATGCCATCCAAGTGCAATCCATGGTTATTCCATAATTTTATATAGCACATGTTAAAGCTATTAATTCTCCCAGCGCAAATACCATGCCATTTAGCTCAAAGCGACGAGCCAAATATTTGTGCAACCATTTGTAAGTAATATATGCACAACACGTAACATATTGACTCTCTTTTATTTAACAAGGACAGTTTTAAAAGGAACAATGTCAATCCCGCTAAGGTTTTAATGTACATTAACTTGTTTCATTTAACTGGAATTAGCCCTAAGGATTCATTGCCGTTTATACGTATCAGAAGAGCTAGACCAAGTAACATAATTTGGTGGTGGTTTTTTTTGTGTCAACCTCCAGTCTTGTGACTGTGTACAGGAAATAGTTGAGTGTTTTCACACCCACAAGAAGTGTGACTTGGCTCTGCTGTAAAACGGAACTGTGAGAAGGAGTGAGGTGTGGCTTGTTGTGCTGAGAACTCCACCCCAGAAACCTCTGGGCAACATTTCAGTGACCTGAACAAGGCAGCCCAAATTAACAGCGGTATTATATCACCGGGACAAATTGCCATTGTCAAAAGATACCCCGAAGGGCACAAGGAAATCGCGTCAAGGATGATAACTTTAAACGCAACCCTTTTGGCACGACACAAAGAAAGTTATACATGTACTGCCTTCTAGCTAGTGTCAAGCAAATCTGCAAAGTAAACAGGTGTGTCTGTGGAAGAAAAGGTTGCTAGAGCTGATGGTCGGTCTCACCAGAGGTTCTGTGGCAGTTAAAGCAGTCCTTGGGTGTTTCAGACAAAGAAAGGAATAATTCAACACAAGTCTTCAAATCTGGGGAGGGGGGAGTTGAACTTACCCATTAAGACCTTGACGTGGCTTGATGTACCAAGGTTCTTGCCCCTAGTCTTTAGTCTTCCTGTTCTCTTACAGTGCTGTCCTATACTAAGTCTCATTGAGTTCATTTGGGCTTTTTCCCAGGTAGGTGGACATAGGATCATAACTTTATCCCCTCCATTTCTTGTATGTCTGCGACTGTCAGCAGGTTCTCTGCAACTCCCTGCGTTTCTCGTTTTCTTTCTTCATTTAAACATTGGGAACAAATAATAAAGTCATTAATAAAGGTCATAAAGAACTTCTGGTTTATAAAGATATCCCCACCCCACCGCCATGACGATGTTTAACTGGGACCAAAAGATCAATGCTGAACCCATACACATCCCTAAGCAACATGACAGAACGTCTGGCAGTGGTAAAATGTGCAACTCCAAAGCAGATTTAAATCAAGCAGTCTGAGTTGAAGGTTGAAACGGGAAAGCACAAAGCCCATTTTAGTAGCCCCCCCCCCCCCCGCCTTGCAATCAGCAAGGCCTGGAAAGGCCTTTGGAGTTTGTCTATTTGCCCATTTTTTAAAGCGTATGGCCACTTTTTACATTTCAGCCACCAGGTGGAGATGCTTTTCATTCATTCTCTGTGCCACCTGGCAGGCCCTTCAGATCAATAATGCACAGGGAGTTGTATTATTAAAAGCAGTTAAAGGCTGTGTTTTCATTTTAGCATTGCATTTTTTAATATTTTGCTTTTAAGTTGTATGCTGAAAGTTTTGTGCATGTATATTGTGTTAAATGTCAGGACATTTACTTTTGAGTGAGATGTGGGATGGTATGAAAGCTTACTATCAGCCCTGCAGCAATGGTCCGAATGGAATAGTCTTGGGGATAAGGAAAGTAGCCAGTGGGGGAAAACAGTTGGAGGCTGCAAGCATGGAAGATGTACTGTTTTACTGGGTGCTCTCTCTGTACCTATTTTTAAAAGTTCCACATCATGAGCTTCCAAGTGGAATGATTGAGGCTCCTTTTCCTATACAGTTCCAAATTGCCATAAGGAGAGATATATGGAGGAATTGTGAGAGCCACTCAACCTGCACAGTGTAAGCTCTGTTAGCAATACAGTGGTACCTCGGGTTACGAACTTAATTGTTCCAGAGGTCTGTTCTTAACTTAAAACTGTTCTTAACCTGAGGTACCACTTTAGCTAATGGGGCCTCCCGTTGCTGCTGCGCTGTCGCCGCACAATTTCTGTTCTCATCCTGAGGTAAAGTTCTCAACCTGAGGTACTATTTCTGGGTTAGCGGAGTCTGTAACCCGAAGTGTTTGTAACCCGAGGTGTTTGTAACCCGAGGTACCACTGTAATGCTCACTACATAAAGGTAAAGGTAAAGGTACCCCTGCCCGTACGGGCCAGTCTTAACAGACTCTAGGGTTGTGCGCCCATCTCACTCAAGAGGCTGGGGGCCAGCGCTGTCCAGAGACACTTCCGGGTCACGTGGCCAGCGTGACAAGCTGGCGAGCCAGCGCAGCACACGGAAACGCCATTTACCTTCCCGCTAGTAAGCGGTCCCTATTTATCCACTTGCACCCGGAGGTGCTTTCGAACTGCTAGGTTGGCAGGCGCTGGGACCGAGCAACGGGAGCGCACCCCGCCGCGGGGATTCGAACCGCCGACCTTTCGATCGGCAAACCCTAGACGCTGAGGCTTTTACCCACAGCGCCACCCGCGTCCAATGCTCACTACATAGAACCATCTAAAGTTGTCTTTTTAATATAATGTGGCAGCTATAATGTATAAACCAAAACAAAGACTCTCCAAAGATGCCTAAATGGTTGCCTCAGCAGCTACATGAAGCATGTTGGAGCACCTGCATACCCTCCAACATTTCTCCAATGAAAATAGGGATGGATGTCCTATTCCTTAACAACAACGACAACAACAACAATTTTATTATTTATGCCCCACCAAGCTTGCTCCAGCCACTCTGGGTATCCAACACATATGAAAACATAATAAAACATTAAAAAAACTTCCCTATACAGGGCTGCCTTCAGATGTCTTCTAAAAGTTGTATAGTTACTTCTTTTTTTTTGGCTTGGGGGTCACATAGCTCCATACCCTCCAGCATTTCTCTTATGAAAATAGTGATGTCCTAAGGAAAACTGGGACATTCCGGGATCAAACCAGAAACCGGAGCTGGTTCTGTAAATCCAGGACTGTCCCTGGAAAATAGGGACTCTTGGAGGGTCTGCCACTGATGGTCAGTAATCCCTTTAGCCGCTTTTATCTGAGGTAACCAAAAAATGGACACAGGAGACGATAAACAATGTCACACCCACCCCAACCTCAGAATGGTGAGGGACTCCAGGGGTTTCGGTTTCCTCAGAATGAAAATCAGTGGAGACCAGGATGTCTTTGGGATATATGGTTTTATTTACACATATATACAACCTGAGCATAGGACTGAGGAGCTCACACCATTAATACCCCAACAGAGTTCCCCATTGCTTTCCAGGGATGCCCCAAGCCACAGCTTTCCAGTAGATAGCAAGACATGGCTCTCTGTCTCCAGCTCCCTGCCTTCAGCATCCAGCTCTCAGTCCACATGCACACACAACCTTGGCTGTTGTTTGCCTACATAGCAACCAGCTGAAGGGGTGGGGGAAAGGCACCGCCATTTGCTCAACCTCTCGTGGGCCAAAGATTCTTCCCCCCTGCTTCCCTATGGCATGTAGGCAAATGTACTTTGCCCTTCAAATGAAGGTGCATTCACCTAATTGCTTGTTGTTATTATTAGAAAATGTGCTTAAAAACCAAGTAAACATTCAGAAGGGAGGGGAAGAAACAAAAGAGAAATAAAATAATGAAGAATTAAGGATAAAAGCTTTTGTTTTTTATCTAGCCCCAATGAGTTCAGTGATAAAAGAGCCTTTTGACTCTTTCTCTCTCTCTTCCTATCTCCCTCCTACTTCAAAACACAATGTATATCCACTGTATGAATATCTTACATTGTATTATTGCATTATGCTGAAAATAGACTATCATATTCCAGGCATAAAAGATGATTTTTTAGAGCAGCTTTGATCAACAGATCCTCAAAGAGGCCTGCAAGGGCAGCTGAAATGCTTTTTATTAAGAAAAATAAGGCTGTTTCTCTCCTATTTTTCTTAATTGAAATAGATGCTGAATGTGGGACAGAACAGTATAGTGGCCCAATTAGAGAATACTAGCACATCTTTGAAGAACCCTTGATCAATATTAGATTTTAAGACAAATTAGCAAAAGAAGACTTACGGTAATTTTAAAATTTGAGGGGATACTTCCCTTCTTCTCAGAAAGATTAGAAGAGGAGGAGAAAGGGAACAGATTTTTTTAGTCATTTCCAGGGAAAATTGGGGGTAATGCCTGAGGGATTTTCAAAGCAGAAAGCAGCAGGTTAAGAGCTCTTTCTAAGTGGACCCAGCAACTGAGCTTTCAGTACTATACAAATAAGTATTATGTGCCTGTCAAAGTAAGCAGAATATAATTCAGGACCAGATTCTAGGCAAGTTGATTGTCTGGGCAACATCTATTTTTTGTTATAACAAATGCTCCACACACATGATTGACGAGTGGTCACTTATGCATTGTCAAAAAAGGGGAAACACAGCACCAAAAAAGAGAGGACACATATTTGCACATGCTAATCTATATGTAATAATAATAATAATAATATTTTTATTATTTATACCCCGCCCATCTGCAAGGCAGTAAATGCTATCATTTAAATATGAGAAATACAATAAATCTCATCACACTGGGGAAGACTGTGACTAGTGTGCTGTCCTGGTGCTAATTGTCAAAGTCTCTGGTCCCTTTGTAGTTCAATTTCTTTATCTTTAAACTGAACTTGGAAGGGCCAGCCCTTGAAACAGAGGAGCTCAATAAAATAAAGTTCAGCTCTTCAAATACAGAACCTTTGGCCCTCCAGATGTTGCTGAACTAAACTCCCATCATTGCTGGCTATTAGCTATGCTCCCTAAGGTGAAAGAGAGTTATAGTTCAGTAATATCTGTGGGCCAGAGGTTTCCCATACGTGAAACGTGATAATCCTCTGTAAGACAGAAGGACACAGGAGTACCCCACACACATCTGAACAGAAAATAAAGTCACCAAGTATCTGTCACTGCTTCGTAGTCAGGGATGTCAACTTGAATAAAATACTGGGGGGGCCACCATTTGAATGCCTCATATAAGTTGTGGGAGCTTGATCCTATGACACCAGGGTTGATTCGGCTGATAGAGGAAGATTTTGTTCCTTATTTTACCAGCTGCCATTTGATATGATGTTTTACCTTACTTGTTGAGCTTTACCGATACAAAATTAAATCAACTCTTGTGTAGGATACATTCTTTAGTATCCTTGCTAAGCCTGTACAGTACTGCTTATAAAGCAATCTATTTAATTTAACAATTGGGGGGGGGATAGTCACATCTTTTTCAATAACATTTGTGACCTGGAATTTGCTTTCATGCTGTTATCACCTGTCTATAAAGAATCAGATCCAAGCCCCCAAGGAAACAGACCATACAGGCGGTGGCGTGAAAAGAGACTTATTTGAGTTGGATTGCGTCTGAAAGGAAATGATTACTGAACTCTGGTTTGGAAATGACGCTGATATCCGAGGGCGGTTTTTTCACCTAGACATTGTGCGAAGATGCTGAACAAGGAATAATGGCTTCACCGGCTGCAAAGGCTGGACATGAAATAAGTCTATTTGTGCTGAAAAGGTAATGAGTGAGGAGGGACTGTGAAAAAATAAAGCTAGTAGCTCAGTATGGACTAAAGTTGTTCCCTGCTTCATTGTCACTGAACAGGAATCTGTATCCTTCTAGCTGCTTTTCAGAAGGCTCAACTAGTTAAACAGTGTCTTTTTTTCTGACAATGTAATACAGTCAGATTCTTAGACATTAATCTGCAATTGGTTTAGTCTGGGGAAATACCAGTGCAAGTAAAGTGGTCGTTATTGCAAAATAAATATTTTTTTAAAAAATCACCTCACACATGCACACATCTGATTTCAAATCACAATGATTTAAAAATCAAGTGATGAAACAGGCTTCCCAGGATAGAGACACAAAGGGTCCACTTTTTTAATGTGTTGAGGGGGTGAATCTGATAATGCTTGATGTGTATTAGGCATGTATGCAATCATCTCCTAGTCTTTTCAGTCTTTGCGTTCATTGTATAAAACTGTGGCCTGGATTTTGTCTATTAGTTCCTTTTCATTAGGGTGAGCAACAAATATATTTCTAATATTGAAGAACTGATAATGATTCATGCTGACTAGAGCTGGGGACATCTTATTCTTTGGCGATCACTAGTAGTCGAGTAAGATTGTCTTCCATGAACACGGTCATAACCGTGAGCCCATAAGTGACTGTGAGGCCAATTCTGGATCCACACGTCCTTCCACAGTGGGGACGTAAGTTTCCGGGTGGGAGTTAATCATGGTGAGGGTTTTCAAAATGTGCCTTCCTTTTAGTGCATTTCTCTCTTTCGTCCTGAGTTTGAATGTCTTCAAAGTCCATGACATCTTTTGTAAAGGCTGTTCTCCAATTGGAATGCTCGCACGCCAGTGTTTCCCAATTGTCGGTGTTGGGGACATAAAAAAGTAGCAGAAGGCATGCCTTCCATTCCAGGCCATTTTGTTGGCTTGTTTGCTATGAAGGTTTGTTTTTTTTTAATTCAACAAAAAATGGCAGCCAATAAAAATGAGCAAAAACTATGGTTAGCACTTGGCCAACTGGTTGTAAACTGTACAACTGATCCATCCTAGGAACAAAACTACTGAGCAGTCCTGAATTACCGAATAGGCAGATTAAGCACATGCTTAGTAAATCAGGGGTACAAAAAGGGAGAATTCTTTTTCTTTTTTTAAAAGATATTTAACAAAAAGCACTGAAGGAGTCACCATGGGGAAAATCTGAATTTTGATACATTTCCTTACATCTGCTCCAGCTCTTCTGCCATTTTTCTTTTCTCTTTTTATTATTTCTCCCCACCTGAAGCAGAGGGCTCCCTACTAATGTAGATCAAAATAATGTGAGAAAATCAGAGTCTGTCATTTGTTGCACATGAACCTACATTTCAGCATACATGTAAGTCTTGTGTCATTTTGAAAAATAAAATTTTATTTTACAATTTAGCATTGTTTTTATTTTGAATCACATATATTTTCAGTGCTTAGGGCCTCAAAAGGTCTTGATCCAGCCCTGCTGCTGACTCATAATTCACATCACAATGTCTTGGCATTATGTTCTGTCATGACCTACTTTTCTGGTAAAAAGCAAGCCTGAAGAGGCAGGGGGTTGGGAGTTGAGGAGGGAGAGGAGAAGTCCTTTGCATAGCCTGAGATCCTTTGGGATTCTGCATTCTCTTTCCGTATATCAATACAGAGAGAAAAGAACCATATGGGCCCAAGCAAATAACATGTTTTTCCAGAATGTTAATTGTTGCAATGATGGCTTCTACAATCTCACTTGCAATTTACTTAATAAGATGCTGACAAAAGTATATGTTATTTCTGTTTCCTGACAGATGAAAGCACACATTTTTCAAGTTGTTAGGAGGAAACTGATTTTTGTAAAAGCAAAAGGGTTTTTTGGTTTTTTTTTTAGCAATTTGACAATTTGCAATTATTAAGTGATGGATGTTATTGCAAAAAAGAGAAGTGTGTATGCAAACTTCATCTATAGTCTAGGTTGCTTCAGAACTGTGGATATTTGAGAAAGCACTTTTTAAAAAATGTTCAAATTCTGACAGAATTACTGTCTAAACATTAAATTCACTCCTTTAGGCATGTTATAGTCTCTACAAGACCAGTTTTGTAGTACAAACACGAAAGAGGCTTGTGGCATCTTCCAGGGATCAGAAACCTGCGGCCTTCCAGATGTTGCTGGACTGCAACTTCCATCACCATTGGCTATGGCGGCTGAGGCTGATGTGAGTTCTAGTCCAACATCTGGAGGGCTTACAGGTACCTCCCCCTTGTTATTGCCAAACAAATTTCATTAGGGCATAAGGTTCTGTGGATCAGAGTCCACTTCCTTCAGATGAGGTGCCGGTTAAAGCTTACATGATGTAAAGTTTACATGGTAAAAACCACCATTTACAGCAGCAGCATTAATTGCTGACAACGCAGACATGTTAGGATTCCTAAATCCTAGCGACGTGTGTGTGCACGCATGTTGTTGTAGTTGTTTTAAGAAAACCCCAACCGCTGTTACCATGATTCACTTCAGAGGTGACAGAACTTGTGGCACAGGAGACAAATGTGTCTTGATCACAGTAATCAACGAGCGAAGGCGAAACTTTGTGGGTTCTAAGGTCATGTAAAAACAGCTCAGGGCATATCGCAGCTTGGATGATGACGGGAGACCAAGTGATGCATAAGAACATAAGAAGAGCTTGCTGGATCAGGCCTAAAGTCCATCTAGAACAGCATCCTGTTCTTACAGTGGCCAACCAGATGCCTCTGGGGTAAGGTTACCAGACGTCCCTGTTTCCCCGGTTCCCCTGGAATTACAAAACAGTCCCCTGACAAAATCCATCTATTTAGTAGGAAGTTGAAAAGTGTCCCCCGGATTCATTGAAAAAAATCTGGTAATCTGGGGAGCCAGCAGGCAGTACAAGAGCACAGCAGCCCTCTCCTCCCTGGTGCTCCCCAGCCGCTGGAATTCAGGGCATACTGCCTCTAACAATGGAGGAAAAGCATCGACACGGAGAGCCTTTTATTCTGCAAATATGTCTAATTCTCTCCTGAAAACATCCAGGTGGGTGGCCATTACTGCATTTTCTGGAAGCAAGTCCCATAGTTTAATGACACATTCTGTGTCTTTATCCTGGCTTTTGACAAGTGAGATGTATTGATTTTTTTTTTAATTATTTTGATGATTTTATGGTAAGTTGCTTTACCAGGCAGAGGGCCTTTTCGGTAGTGGCGCCTGCCCTGTGGAACGCCCTCCCATTAGATGTCAAGGAAATAAACAACTATCTGACTTTTAGAAAACATCTGAAGGCAGCCCTGTTTAGGGAAGTTTTTAATGTTTGATGTTTTATCCTGCTTTTTAATATTCTGTTGGGAGCAGCCCAAAGTGGCTGGGGCAACCCAGCCAGATGGGCGGGGCAGAAATAAATTATTATCATCATCATTATTATTAGTTGTTGTTGTTGCTGTTGTTGCTTTTATACCGTGTTTCAATACTATAACCCACCCTGGGACCTTAAGAGTGAAGGGTGGGGAATAAATACATGACGAATAACAACAATAACAACCTCATTTGTACAAAGGAAACCCTGGCCACTTGGCCTGAACTGCATTATGCTCTGAGACTGCCTGAGTCTCTGAGGGAGCTTTGGCAATACGTATTTAACGCGCGGTGAGAAGGAAGAGAGAGACTTGTTTCGAAGTCGCTGGTGGGACCTCAGCTTTCAAACTGGAAGATACTGCTGCGAGGGGAGCAAAGCCGCGAAGTGAGGGGCGCAAAGGCTTCTCGCGTTGACGAGCTTGCAGCAAGCGGCGTGCGACTGCAGGGGGCGGCAGAGAGCAAGGGCGGAGCGAGCGGCGGCCCCCTTCCCGGCCGCCCTCTGTGACGTCAAAGGGGGGTCTCCAGGCAACCGGACTCCAAACAGCGCGCCGGCGCTTGCTCCGGCCTTGGGCAGCGCGGAGGGCGACCGGCCGGGCTCGGGCAGCAACACCAGCCCGAGGCGGCGGGCGGGACCGGGGCAGCCATGGCGCTACCGCTCCTGCCCGGGAACTCCTTCAACAAGAATGTAAGTGGGGGTCGGCTTGGTTCCCGCCGCCTCCTCCTTCCCCCGCCCGGGGGCTCCCCAGGTTCATGTCCACGGCGCCCTCCCCCGAAACGCGCATTGCCTTCCTCCTCGCGGGAGCCGCGCCTCCACGTGCTCGCGCGGATCTCCTCCCGAAATCCGGCTCAGGAGGACCCGCCACGGATGAAACACGAGACGTGATAACAACACCCCCCCCTCCCGCTGCACTGGGCTCCCACTGCATGGCAGAACCACTTTCCTTGTATTCCCTTTATGAAGCTGGGCCGGGAATGCCCGCCCCCCCGCCCCCCAGCTCAAGTTTGGGGACTTGTCATTTTAGCAGATAATGTGGGGCTGGGGTGGGGCAGCACCAGGAGGTGAAATTGATTAAGAAGTGGGGTGGGGAGGAAGAGATATGAATCACTTATCCCCTTCTCCTTTCACCCTCCCTGTGTGATTTGTAGCATCACTTTTACATACGACCTCTTCTTTTCTACGAGGAAATGCCTTATGTTGAGATAGATCTCCGTAGTTCATCTCCTGCTATCTCTATGTGCTGGCTGCCTGTGGCTGTGCAGAGGCAGAGAGGTCTTTCCTTAACCCTCTTACACTTTATAACAACTTCGGCTGCACATGCAACATGCATTTTCAGCACGTGGTTCACATCAAAGGAATGGTCACTTAAGGGCGCTGGAAATTGTGGCTTGGTGAGGGATGAACTGCAGTTCCTGATATTCTTTGGTGGGGAATCGCCTGCTTTAAATGCATGGCGTGTATGGGGCCTTTTGCAAGCTCAGTCTTCAATATACCCCAAGCATTACTGGCCACTCACACCTCCATATTCAATACAAAGGTCCATGTATCAAAGGAATACTTCAGCAAGGGAGGAAGGTCCATTAGGGTGAATGAGGTACTGCCTTACCAACCTCAGCCTGCCCCCCTTTGTATTCCTTTTTACTTAAACATTCCAGGCTCTCATTTCCTTCTCCTTAGTATCATGGTTTCCTCTGTAGAACGAACCAGGGAAAATGATGGGGGCAAAGCTATAATTTGTTGGCTCTGTCTGTTATTGGCTCTGGCTCCACCCACTGTTTGTTTCCCTGCCTTCTGCCCTGTCAGTCCCAATGGGTACCAGTTACTATTAGATTAATGTAAGGATTTTTGTGCCTTGAAAGCAGCATCATTTGCATGGGCATAGAAACATAGAATTGTAGAGTTGGAAGGGATCCAGAGTCCAACCCCCTGCAATGCTGGAATCTCAACTAAAACATCAATGACAGATGGCCATCCAACCTCTGCTTAAAAATCTCCAAGGGAGGAGAGTCCCATCACATTCCAAGGGCATCTGTTCCACTGTCAAACAGCTCTTACTATCAGAAAGTTCTTTCTGATGTTTAGTCAGAATCTCCTTTCTTGTAACTTTAAGCCATTGGTTTGGGTCTTACCACCTGAAGCAGGAGAAAACAAGCTTGCTCATCGTCCATGTGACAGCCCTTTAGATATTTGAAGATGGCTATCATATCTACCACATTCTACCAGCTTCTCCACAATCTGGGGGACTGTCAAAAGCCTTACTGAAATCAAGATACAGTACATCCACAACATTCCCCTGATCCACCAAGCTTGTAACTCTATCAAAAAAGAAAAAGGGGGGGGGGGGAAAGATGAGATTCGTCTGGCATGACTTGTTTTTTTGAAGCCCAAGCTGGGTCTAAAAATGACAATATCCTGTTGATTTCAGTGAGCGTTGAAGTCAAAGTCATAGATATATCTGAGTGTGTTCCAAGAACATATTTATGAATGGATTTGTACTATTATTGGAAGAAGCATAAATCTGCACGGACAATTTATCTGCAGGGATTATTTGTTAAATGACAGGTTCAGGAGTGAATCTTGCAAAATATGGGCTCAGCCACAAGAAAATTATTTCTAGGGTTATCCAATACAGTAAGGGCTGGATTTAAACCAGGCTTCTGCTTTGCTCTTTATTGAAGTGAATTCCATCACTTTGTTCCTGAAGTTCTTTGGAAGAAGTTTTAAAGGAAATGTTGCTTTTCCAGACTTTTTGTGAATACTGTAGTTTGTCTTGGTTATTAAAAATAGTTGGTTTGCTCAGCAGAATGCATTGTAAGGAACTGTTAAGTGTTTACTTGTGTTTCCACAGGCACCTTGGTGATGGATTGTTAGCTAGGCAGCCACTTAACATTATTCCCTGCTGAATAGAAACTTCTTACGTCTTCTGTTCAGGCCAGGTTTGGGGCACTTTTAGATCCTGCCCCTTTGTACAGTAGCAACAAACACCTCTGAATATCATATGCCAAATCCAGACAAAACAGGACTATTATCTTTGTGTTTTGTTTGTGAGTGCCCAGACTCCGAGACATCTGGCTAACTTCTTTCTGTTGGAAGCAAAAGAGGAGGCTAAGCCTTAAAATGACCCTGAAAAATGATTCTTTATCAAATAATAATGTTTCTTCCCCCTGAGGAAGGTTACCATTTACCAAAATGTGTCAGAGCATTTTATTGTTTCCCAAGGGGTATTATTATTTGATAGAGATTTATTTTCCAGGACCATTTTGAAGCTTTGCCTCTTCTTTTGTTGCCTCATGTCACTGCTCCTTTAGTATCTGTTAGAAACAGAATGGTCTTGGGTCAGATCCCACAAAGCAATTCTTACATTTTTATAATAAACCAAAATTACTAGCAGTCTGTTAGACCAAAAGCTGATTTTGGCCAGTTTCATTGAGCATGAGAGCACTTATTCTTTTACAGTTCATTTTACAGCAGCCATTGACCTTGGTGGCAGCTTAGTGGCTGTTGGCCAGGCCGGCTGAGGCTGAGGGGAGATGGAGTCCAACAATGTATGGAAGAAAGACATATCTCTCCCCAATGAGCAATAATGCTGTATGACAACTCCATAGGTTTCTAATGAGAAGAGCACTAGCTTCGTTTTCATAAGATACAACTCTACACCACTTCAGCAACAAAGTGGTGGTAGATCTCATTTTAAGATTGCTCCTTCCCCAGCGAGTGTATTGCTTTTGTGAGTAGCGGGCATGCTGGTGTGATAACATGATCAACTTGTGTCTCTGGATGTGCCGGTCTTTGTGTTGATTGTTGCTAATCCAAATGTAACAGCCAGGATCAGCACTATTTAAAAATTCTGCCCCATGACCTTGCAAGCATGATCTACACATTAAATCATTTTGTTATTGGATGCTGCAGCTTGGTGTATGATGGTCATGCGTAAATGAAACAGCTTGTGCACACCCACTATCAGGATGGGGGTGATATGATGGGGGTGAGATTCTCATCCTCCTCACCTGCTGTTACCAGTCACTACTACCCATCTGTTACTATTTTCAAAAACTGAAGGCATAAGCTGCCCTTTACTTCCTGATATCATCAGTTCCTAGCCATTGGGGTAAGGTCTAGCCATTGGAGTAAGGTCAAGCGCCTGCTTAAGTCCCATTGTTTAAATGTGGCCCAGAGCTTTGCCAGGCTGGGCTGCCTGTGTGCAGTACTGTACTAGCCTTCTTATGGAAAAGCATTGTGATGGATGTGATAACTTTCAGAAATCATGAAGCATTATGCTGTCACAAACTTGAACCAAAAATTGGTAACTGAATCTGAGGAAAATTCCCATGTTCCAGAAGGAGGTGCTTTGGCGTTGTGCCATCAAAACCAACATGCTGTATATTTTGAGTGTTGTTTGTGCTGGCACTACAGCAAGACCAAGCTGAAAATAAAGCATGTTGGTTTTGATGGCACAATACACAAGCATCTCCTTATGGAGCATGGACACATGGCTCCTGCTCTTCTGCAATGCTCTTCTTTTCCTTGGTTTGTTATTCTGTCAGTATGTCTCCAAAAATATAAGCACACAGCTCTTTTTGATTTAACCCAGGCATAGGCAAACTCGGCCCTCCAGATGTTTTGGGACTACAACTCCCACCAACCCTAGCTAACAGGACCAGTGGTCAGGGATGATGGGAGTTGTAGTCCTAAAACATCTGGAGGGCCGAGTTTGCCTATACCTGATTTAACCCTTCTCCACCCTGAGCTGCCCAACAAGCCTAACCTGCATGTTCTGAAAAAAATAGCATTGACCATACTTCTCTGTAGTATTTAAGGTAATGTGTAGTTTGACTGCAGGTTGCCTCAAAGCCAAGTTTGGAGAGGCCCTTTGTCAATTTTAATAGTTCAGCTAAAGTCTGAAGGGAAAGTCTTAAGACTCCCTGCTGGAAACAGTGGTGGTGGTGAAACTCACAAATAACTATTGTATGTTGTACTTTGAGGCTCCATCCATCCATCCATCCATCCATCCATCCATCATTTTATTTGTATGCTGCCTTTCCATCATTCAAACCATGCTCAAGGTGGCTTACAACATGAAAAAGATTACATAATTACAAACATAACCAAAGAAGTCAAACAATAAACTAAACATCAGAAAATACACAATCAAATTGAACAATTTCCACACAAATTGTAAGACGATTTAAAATAAATATACGTAATGTTAAGATCAATAACAGCAGCAACAACCCCCAAGGACTCCGCCTAAACAATACCTGTGTCCAAGCAGCCTCAGCTTTTGCAGCTGGAGTCAGTCAAGGCCCTTTTCTCCTAGGCTAGGTGGAAAAGACTGCAAGGCAAGAAGCAGGTCTTCCAGGGCTCACAGCCAAGATGGCTAGCCAGATTTAGCTCTGGTGCAAACCCCACATTTGCAGTCATAAATAAGATGTCACTACTTTTTCCACTTGTGATTTAGTTTTTGATGTCATTCAGTTGTGCCCTACCCCATACACCCGATAATATGGAAGACTTTAAACTATTAATAGAGCTGAGTGCTTGTGTTTTGCCATCTTTGCTTTACTCAGAGCCATAGATTCCACGGCACTCCTGTTATTTCAGACCTACAAGCACAACAACACTCAGTGGTTCCATTCGTTTCCACAGTTTTTCCTAAAGAGGGCAATCCCATTCATTCCATGGCATTCCATCTTAGTGCCACAGAAATCAGTGGAATTGTTTGGCAGATATGCCCAGAAAAACTACTTCATATTACATATGAGTCATAAAATGACCAAAAATTTGACATGGGCATTTAGATTGAAATTAAAATAGATTTAAAGCCCTTTAATTATTATTTTATCATGATTAACATTGCTTCATGGATTCTGAATTTTGTGATTCAGAATCTATAGGTTTTATTCTTGTAACTGCAATCTAAAAATGCCCTTTTGTGTTTTCTGAAAACATTATTTATTTCCTCTTGGTTGCAGCTAGGGAAAGAAAAGTTCCATAAATCTCAACACTGGAGTTACTGCAATAAGGTTTCTATGTTGGTGGGAGAAGACAAACCTGGAATAGGAGGCGAACCTTTGCCTGGACAAAAGCTGAAACCAAAGTACAGTGTGTTTCCTAGAGGGGTTGGATGTGATGCGCCTTCGTGGGTAGCATTTGATAAACAGGTACAGTGAGACGGATTTGTTGGTTCACATTATTTGCATGTTTCCAGTGGCTTGTGTGTTCCTTGATCCCAGCATCCTTAGGTGAAACCTGAAATATGCGTAGCACTTAGAAGGGTGTAAAGGGTGAGCAACACACAACTGGGTGATGTTCTGTTCTATTGACATCTGACAGTTTCATGCTCTTGGATTGGATGCACAAGGGACATTTTAGGGAACAGGGGACCTTTATTTCAAATTATTTATTTGATAAGATTTATATACTGCTTAATTGCCTAAAACCTCTAAGCAGTTTACTCTCTTGAGCGAGGGATTCCAAAAAATCATAGAATCATAGAATTGAAGAACTGTAGAGTTGGAAGGTATCCTGAGGGTCATTTGGTCCAACCTCCTGCAATGCAGGAATCATTTGCCCAACATTAAGAGTCTCATGCTCTACTGACTGAGCTATCCCACCAAAGAGATGGGCTGCAGGTAGAGGGGTCTGGATTGCAATTTACCTGCCAGATCTTGTGCTGTAGGCTTCTAGCATCTTTGAATCACCAGAATGCCATTCCTGAAATTCATTTTGTCTCTGATATTGTGGCTTATTTTCAGAATTCAGAGGTTGCGTTTCATCTCATAATTGTCACCTTCAGAGAGAAGCATCTGTCTACATAGAAAAACAATTCCAGAGAGTATTTGCCATGTTATTGGCTGCTGTTTTATGTCATTCCCAGGGCACTTGCCTAATTCAAAAGAGCCCTACACACCTCACCCTGCCTTGCAATATTTTACACAATGATTTATTCCAAGGAAAACAGAAAATGAATGAATTCCAATTTCCCCAAAAGTTCTTTTTGTCCCATTTAATTCATTTCAGCTTCGAATTTACCCCTCCAGTTTGTAAAGAAATCAGAGGTTGAAGAGAATTAAGCATTTGCTATTTCAGATAAACTGTTTATGTAAACATCGTAGCATAAATTTGCTGTAACACTGACCCTGTGCTTTGTGAATGTGAAGTGCAGCAGCTGCTGGGCCACCCCATCCTGTGTACTAATATTAAGACACCTCTAGTCTTGGAAACAGAGCATAAATGAATAACTGCGCTGGGGTAGTGGAGCAGTCAAGAGCCTCAACTATGAACCTCACTTTAGTATGAATGAATTTAGTGGATTTAGACAGGCCACAATCTCTCAGCCTCAGCGCATCATCTCCAGGATGAGGGCAATAATAGTGATAGCCATTCCTATAGCATTTTTGTGGGGATTACTTAATGACAATTACAGTATTTTTTGCTCTATAAGACTCACTTTTCCCCTCCTAAAAAGTAAGGGGAAATGTCTGTGCGTCTTAGGGAGCAAATGCAGGTTGCACAGAAGCCAGAACAGCAAGAGGGATTGCTGCTTTCACTGCGCAGCCATCCCTCTTGTTGTTATAGCTTCTGAGATTCAGAATATTTTTTTTCTTGTTTTCCTTCTCCAAAAACTAGGTGCGTCTTGTGGTCTGATGCGTCTTATAAAGCGAAAAACACGGTACTGCATTGAGACATCATATTCATGGTTTGAAGGAGGATTGGGAATGAGCTCTGTGCTCATCTGCTCCCTGTGGTTTGTGCAAGAGCTCTAGTCCAGGATTGCTAACCAGGATCCAACTGTAGTTTGCAATCCTGGCCTTGAGGGCTCACTTAGACAACCATGATTTGCTGTTAAATCCAAGCCAGGAAGGCTTCTGTTAAGCTATGCATACAAGGGGAGAAGGGAATGGGGAAAGGGAGATCACATGTGGAAAGTGCAAGACCTTGGGTGGAGTGCATGAATACTTATTTCTTATCCTCCAAATAATAGAGATGAGAGGCTTTGAACACTGAAAAAGTGTAATATGAGTGATGAATGTATTATTATTATTTATTGAATTTATATTGTTACATTTAGTAAATATTGTTATTAATGCGTTTTTTAAAAAAACAAAAAATGTTAAGTACTATAGGCATTGTGCTGTTATTCTTATGCCATCTAAAGGTACTTCCACTTCTGGGCTTGGTATTTCAGCATTGTAAATTTGTGGTTTATGAAGTAGTTATGCATTAAAAGAATTGTATCTCTTTGTCCCTCTTTTGTAGACTTCCTGAAAATTTAAAATGAAACTGAAGGAGAAGCGCGTGCTCATATTTCATTTTAATAATACATAAAATGGTGTGTTTAGTTTTTCCATTGTGTAATGCTTGCTACAAGGCTATAATGCTTGCAGCATGATCTACAAGCCAGTTCAGCTAACGTGCTTTGGATTTAAATCATATCCTATGCTGTGAAAACCAGTGAGGCACAATCAGCATAAATCCAAATACAATTACTTAACTGGGCTTGGGATTAGGATGTTAAATAGTTAAGTTGCATATGGGACAATTCATGCTTGAAAATGTTCCTCGTAAAATTTGTTCATCAAATTATACTGTCCAAGCAAGCCAAACATAATGCATTTTCCAGAGTGCCCCACAGGACTTGGCTAATTTCCATTCTCTCTCCCCGCCACCCATCATCTCTACTTGATATACAACTTCTGTTAATTTTATTTAAAGAGAGAGAATAAACATTAACACAGAGACACTCCAAACACCAGGCAGCTGGTGATATTTTGTCACAAAAGTTATATGCGTACATGAAATAGGAATATTGCAGAAGTTCAGAGATCGGAATCGGAAGGTATAATCTGCAACATTCAGTTCTTTGCTAATTTGAAAATTCTTCTTGCCGAGGCTTATGGTTGTTCCCTTTTGATATTGGTAATGTTAGCCATATAATCAGTGTTTAATTATCTATGCACAGCCTAATTAGGAGATTAAATCTGCTCATTAAGTGCAAATTCAGACGAGACTTTACTCTGCATTAATAGCTTCTCTCACCCCCCACAGCTGATGTCACTCTATCTTCCTAGCAAGGCATACTTTGGCATTTTTTGCAGTAAGCCATGCTACAGGATTTCATCTTTCTGGCAACATGGATATGTTTACTCAGAAGTAAATACCTCTGTGTTTAAAGGGATTTACTCCCCAATAGGTGTCCATGCTTGGGGTCCCCTGTCTTAGGACTGTATTAATAGATTTTCCAATGCACATTTTCAAAGCTGCTACACATCTCTGCAGCATCAGAGGAATCAGGCCTCACTGTGAAATTAACATCACATAAACCTCCTGGGAATTGCCAGAGTTCATACAGCACTATATTTATGTATCTCTGGCTTTTAGAAAATTACTTTCCTATATTTATTTTTCAAAGCACAAATAGGAAGATGTAATGTTGATCACCATCCTTGGAGAGAATCGTCCACTCTTTTGTACCCTGATTCTCTCCTTTCTGGACTGGATTCAGAAGTATATAGTAGATACCAGTGGGGACTTTGAGGAGGGCTGCTTCTTGTGTGATATGCGTGGTCTTTCTTGACAAATAAAAAAAGAAAATTGCTGGAGGGTCTCTGCATACAGCCCCCCTCACAACTCATAACAGTATTATTGCTTGAAATATTGGGGAAGGACTATGAATTCAGTAAACTTAATCAGAAAACAAACATCACTCTAGGTTGTTGCTTTTCTTCTTGCTCACACCACTCCATTCTGGCTTTGTCCATCTAACTGCCTTCTAACTAGCTGCAATTTGTGGGAGGGGCCTCACCCATTTGCTGTCTCACACAGAGCCCTTTTCCATTGTTCCCCCTAATGGCCCATCACCCAGGTGATCACCTCATCAGGAAGCTAGCCTGGATTACTTTGTAACACTTGTTGGCTCCAGAAAAGATCTGATTTAGGAAGGACCATTAATCAGTTAGCTATAATAATAAATTCATTTTTCTTATAGCCTTCCCTTCCTTTCAAGAGCGCCGAGGGAGGCTTACAATAATAATAAAATGGCACACTAAAACAGTCTTAAAATCGCAATTAAAACCACAGATCAGCAATATGTACAATAGCAGATTGTATTGGAAACATTTCTTAAGTTACGAAGGCTTGCAAGAACAACTAAGAGTTTAGCTGATGCCTGAACAGAACTAATGTGTGTTTGTGTGTGTGTACGGAGTGCGTGTGTCAAAATAACATTATTTTGTAACTTCTATTTTGTAGCATTTCTGCACAACTTTCACATACTTGCCAATCTTTTTCACAATATGTGTTAGCTTGCAGGCTGTTGTAATCCCACACATGTCTACTCAAAGTGATATTCTCATGTCGTTTGTGCCATGTGTGAATGTTGTCAATGAGAGAAGCTGGGAAACAATACTCGATTGTACACTGTTACAGGGATGTTGCAGAAATTGTCCAGATTTGCATCCATACACAAATGTGGGGCCTCTGCCCTGCAACTACCCACCTCCCCAATCTCATATGCTCAATCATGGTGAATTAATGAGTGGTTTTTGGCTCCATGAAAAAAACACACACACACACACACACACACACACACACACACAACATAATTGCTGTATGTTATGTTGATATTGTTGCTTCCAAACAACATCACTGACTATGGCAACAAATCACCCATACTCAGCCAACTCTTTAATTATGCACAGTTAACAAAAGAAACTGGTTTGTAACCCTCTTCTTTTTGAGCGGTAGATATAAGGCCTGGTTAATTGTGATTTCTTATGTAATGAAAGCGTGATGAAGATGAGTAAATGTAAGTATGATGAGCAGTACGAGAACACAGCCTAATTCACTGCGGGGGGAGGGGATAAGGACCAGCAAAGCCCTGCTTTCACATGCAGCATGGGAAAATAGAAGGGAAAAAATGAGTCTACACATTGGATGATGAGGTAGGGATTAGCACATCGCTACACTCTAATCAATGCAAGTTTTACAAGTGTATTGGACTTCTCTAAGTAGAAAACAATTCAAATCACATGTGCAACAGGATGACTCACACTGCAGTCCTATACACAGAATTTAATTGGACTCATTTCTGAGTAGACATATATAGGATTGCACTATCAGAGAAAGCTCAGATGTTGAAATCCAAATCTCTGTGCTTACATTTGCTCAATGCTCTGCTTTGTTTAACTTACAGCTTCACATTACTTGTTTGCAACCAGTGCTTGTTGATTTTAATTTGTGTTTTTTGTATAGGTATTGTCTTTTGATGCTTATTTTGATGAAGAAGTTCCTGACAAAAACCAAGAGCTGTACAGAATAAGACATTGTAAAATATATTTTTATCTGGAAGATGACACAATTCAGGTGGTTGAGCCCCAAGTGAAGAACAGTGGAATTCCACAAGGTATTTTTTAGTCTCCTTGAAGCATCCCTCTTCATAAACTGTAACCTTTGCCTGTCTGATACAGTTTGTTCTTTACATAGTATTATTATTGCTTACAAGTGGGAAACAGTTAAATGTTAAGAAGTTCAAGTTGAGGTTCAGCTACAACACAAGTTCCAGTGACTCAGGTTGAGGCCAGCTTTGAATCAGTAACCAGTTTGGTGTCTCCTAAACTTATTTGAATGAGATAGCATGGGCCACACATTTCATTCGCTTTTTTGGGAATCTTACCCCATCAGAACTGAGGCTTTTGATTGCAACTTTGCCAAAACCAGTGAGAGCGATTTATTTTTGTGTGTCTTTCCCAGTGGAGATATAAGGCTGCAATGTAGCGCTATGGTTCTGTCAGTGTAAGGATTTTCTATGAGTGATGGAACCTTCTCTTCCCTCCGTGTACCCTCTACATTTGTTCGTGGGGTTTTCCCAACCCACCACAAAAGATTTTGGGCATGATGCCGTGGGAGGAGGGGTGAATTTTTGTCACACTAATGGGAATCCCTGTACTGACTTCCACTAGTGGAGGGATTGAGATGAATATGGCCCCTTGTGGTATGGTTTGGCATCAACTCTAGGTGAGAGAGATGTCACCTTCAGCCTCTCTCTCTGTTTTCGTAGGAAACATTTAGGCAAAAAATAAAACATAAGCATATGAAGTAAACTAGTTCAAACTGCAAAGTCAATGTGGGACAGAAATGTGTGTAACCTTGATCAGGACTAAACCACCGGGCAGAAAGAAAGCTTCAAATAGTAGTTCAGAACTACTGAGGATGCAAGATTCTGGACTGAAGGGGAGAATGATCACCTTGAAAGATAAATTCAGATCTCTATTACCTTCCCAAAGACAGAATGCATAACATAGTGGTAACAAGAAAGCGTCTGTGTTCAGGGATTTGACTGAATGGGGAAATTTTTGCATACGTATACTGTTTATTCTTGCTAACTGAACACTGGCTGGCTAATGTTTTCTGATATGGAAGGGTTATATCTATCCCTTAGGGTTAACGTTAGTTTCTGGTGTAGTCCAGATCCCACAATCCAGAGCACAGCTCAGAAGGGGCTGGCCAAGTTCTCCAAGGTCAGCCAGTGGAACAGGAGAAAGACGCGGTCTGCTGGCGGGCTTCCCTAAGGCCAGCTGGATAGGAAAGGAAAGTGCAGTCAGGCACACAAGGCCTCGGACACATCCTCCAGCTTCAATGAATCACTGATTGTCTCAAGGCATCGGATGTTCCCAAAAGTTTAGAAACTTGGCACTGTGTATACTCATGGTCTGGTTATCCTAGCTGGAAGAGGGCGATAGGGCATAAAGGCTGTTGGGTGAACAGGAAACATGTTCCAAAGAAATTGTTGTTCCACTCTTTAGGAACTACTACTTCTCAGTGAATTTAGGTAGGGAATATAGCCGCCACTGACCTTGAGCTAGATGTTCTCTGCACAATGTTCTGCAGTTTATTGTCAGGATGTATCTAAAGCCACAGATTGAAAACTGTGTTTGTGGTGTAGTGGGTTAAGAGTTTAGGGCTGTAACTTTTTGCCTAATTTGGCACTGAGAGCACTGAAAATTGCTGGAGGAGATACAGATGTAATGAAATAATTACTGGAAGAAATGTGAAAAGATGCAGACTTGATGTGTATAACAAGCATTAAAAGTAAGGTTGTCTCTAATGCTCAGATTTTGCTTATGGATGAAATTGTTTATGGGGCCCAGAGTTTTGTTCATCTGCTGCATATTATACACCAGCATTTCCCCTGTTTGATCTGCTGTCAGTACTGTATAGTAATCAGTCACATCTCTATTGACATCATGTTTCTGGGTCAAAACATTGCCCCTCTCCCTCTTTGCCTATTAGTACCAGTATATTTCCTTGCAGATTCAAGTGTATGCAATTTAATAGAGAAGAAATGCATGAGTATTTTTAAAAAATATATGTTTTAAGGATTTATCCTTGTAAGATCCACCATTAATAATTGGTTCCATTAAGGCTGTGATTTTATATTTTTCTATTTCATATTTTGTACATTGTTTGTTGGACAGCCTACCATAATAAGTACTTTGCTTTGATTTACTAACTGGTTCATCCATCCGTGTATATATAGTGGCAGCTGTAGGTTGCTCTAGAACTACAGTCCTTTATTCATTCAGTTGTTGTGGAGAGTCCAGGCAGTGCCATTGCTGTTAATTTCTGAATTCTTTTCTCATTCTTTTCTGATTTTTGTTGATTTTTCTGATGATGAGCATGATTGCTACTTTAGCCCATCCTGTGCAAGAGCACTGTTGAGGTACCTTGTGGGAGGAGTGCCTTGTTGATTGCACGATTGGTAATGCTCCAGCATTTCTATTTGCAATACTGCTACCTGTTCTGTAACGGTCTTCCCGTTACCTTTTAATAAAGAGTTTTGCCACTTAATGTATTCCTGTGATCCTGTGCAGCCACGGTCTCTTTGGGCACTGCTGAATACAGTAGGACTTACTTACGCATACACATGCATAGGAATAGGCTGTAAAAGTGGCTTGAAGGAGCATGAGTCAGACATAACAGGCAAGGAGAGATCCATCCAGTGCCAAGGGAGACATCCCCACATGTGTCCTATTGCTTATTTGAGAACGGAGGTACAGTGGGATGGTAAGAAGACAGTATTGCTTACTAGACAGTTATTTTATAATCCGTGGGACTTAGTTCCAAGTAAACATAGGGAAAGCTAGCCAGAACACCAGTGATTTTAATTGGTGTTTAGCTAAATTTGGAGGAAGAACATCTGCTTCAGAAATTTATAGGTTACACAAAGCACCACACTGCACTGTGTACCTTCTTAAAAATTGTTCATCCAAAGGGAAAGTATTGATTTGCGGCCTTGCTGCGAGGACCTCACAAAACAATTGGGTCTGAGTTGTGTTGAGTCCCCTGCTCTTCCCTGGAGCCAGAAGAGCCAGAATGATCCCCTTTGCTTATCCTGGCTCCTTTGTTGCAAAGCAGTTCTTGGAAAAATGTGATGCAGAGTGTAGAAGTGTAGAACAGCATTCTGCTACTAAATGTTAAAAATAGTTTAAAAGAATACTCAGAAAGTGCTCCATTCCTTTTTAGCAGAAGGCATTTTCTCCTTTCTTTGCTATGTGGCTGGCCACTTCAGGTTTTAATACCACTCGAATTCCCCTTCCAGATGATTGCAGACTCGCAACACCCCAACAGTGTTAAATGGAGTAGTAGGGATGGAACCATAGTGTACCCAGTCATAAGACAAGAATTATGATATCATGAAATTGATAGTTGAAAGACCTCACAGTCTGCGATCAGATGTATGCATTTCTCTGAGAAACAGCAGACAGATTTTAATCATGTTGATTGAGACACAGTAGAAAGATAGCATTTTGTACTAGATTAAGTTTTCTTGTTTTTATATTTTACGATCTCACGATACAAAGTCTGTCAGTTGTAAAGATCTTCGGATACCTTTGAATTTCAGATGTGAATTCAGGTGTGAATTCTATTGATATGGTGATATTCAGAACATAATTCATTGGCCTTGGGCAATAGTTTCTGATTTACGCAAGGTAAAATGTAAAATGTTAATTGGTTTTCTCCTGGTTCAGAGGGGGGAGTAAAGTTTGCAATAAATCTCACAGTCTCAGATGCAGAGCTCAGATACAGTCTGCAAGCTGTGAGTGGGAGAGGAGAGGGTTTTTTTTGCTGAAGTTTCTCCTGTTTTAATTGTGTATATAATATGTACTGTTTAAATATGTTTTGCTTATGGAGATCTCTCAAAATAGAGGACAAAACTTTTCAGGAGTTCACAATTGAAAAGTGGTGTCTGATATCGCTGAGGCGAGTTTGGCAGGGCTATCTTATCTGTTTTTCTGCTTTGAAATGCAGAGTTGCCTTGAACAACTAGCTCGGGCTGAGTTTTATTTTGGTGTGTGATAGGCAGAAGCAGAAGAGGGGGGTTGATTTCCCCTCAGGCTCACAAGCTGGAAGTTTGCTTGTTTTAGTCTGTGTCTGCATCTAGGGAGGAGATGTGTAAGGCCTTCGACAGGGCATCAATCTCACTCTAATGGGACTGATGATGACTGGCTGGAATTGGGCCACATTCAGCTACCAGACATTTCTGGACTGGCTAGTTCCAGGTAACAGCTTAAATGGTTTCAGTTCCAGACCATGGTAAAGAGCTGGTGTCATCATCCACACTCTGCTCAGCAAGGAGCAGGTGCTACTCCCACTCCCAGAGGGCAGAAGTATTGCCCTGAGGGGTGTTGCAGTTTGATTAGCTGGTGATGTTGTCGGTGGTTGACAATGTTTATTTATAGCCTGTGCCAAGTAGATCTTGGGGTACCCAACAGGCGGGGTAAGCTTGTACAAGCTGTGTTTTCTGGGCTTAAGCTGGATGCTTAGTGTTTCCCATTTCCTGAGGTGAATTTCAGAAGGAGCCAACTTGTGTTTTGCATAACTAGTTGGTCAATAGTTTTGCCTACATGGTGGTGTTTAGTGGCAGTGAGTTCCACGGATGCCGTGTAGATGGTAGCTGGTTTGCTCCAACAGTAGTCTAGTAATGCTGGTTAGCATTCCTGGAGTTAGTCAGTTTCCTGGAGAGTTGAAAGCAGGAGTGTTTCGTATCCCTCTGGAGCAGTATGGGATGCAAGTATGCAAGCTGTGCAGTCAAGTTTGAGTACAGTGCCCATAGCTGTTAAATATCCAGGAACATAGGGAGTGATGTCTGTTATTTACAGGGGGGTTTACAGAGGGGGTTCTTGCTCTGTGCCAGTAGAGTGGACTTGGTATTCTGGGAGGAGAATTCCCAGAAGGGGAGCAATTTTCTCTGTGATCATTCTTCTTAGGCTAGTGAAGAAGCCAAGAGGTGTTCATCTCTTTTCCCAAAAGGCAGAGTCCATTTTCTCCCAAACATGAAGGGAGGAGGGGAGTCAGAGAGAAAGAGATGGAAAGATGGCGTTCTGTGTATCACAAGTTTCTATGTTTGCCTCACTAGGAAGTGGTAGTATGGCAGAGAAGCTAGCAATTCTAAAGTAACAGGAAAAGTAGCTGTGAAAAGGTTGCGCAAGTGTTTTCATTGTTCTTTGATCATGGGCTGTGAACAGGTGTCTTTGGCGGTGTCTCTGAGGTTCTTTGGAGCCAGGTAGTTGTTCCTCATTGTCAATGTCAGGAAGTTTGACCTGCAACTGTGTGTGCAGCCAGTGATGTCGAGACTGAGGCGGATAGCTCAGAGCCACTGGATTCTGAGCTGTATCATTCTGGTATTGGAAGTTTGCTGTATATTTCTCAATAGAGTAGACCAGATTAATTTACTTTGTTAGGGTCTTGAGTAGGGTTTGTAAGTACTCGTATTGTAGTAGCCTGGAGGGGGCTGAAACATGTTTTTGTTATTTATAGTTACTGTCTTAAGTGGTCATCCTCAAGACCCGAGGAGCTGAAGTGCTTTGTATAAAGTGACTGGTCCTGCTTGCCTGACTGGGAGTCAGTGTCTAGTATGGTGTTTCAGTTTGGCGATTCCTTGGTGTGGTGGATGTCCAGGAAGCAAACTGATTTTCAGGGCTTGCAGTTATTCAAATATCAAGCTGTAAAACCACTTCTAGTTGCATGTGGATGGTTGCATTTTATCTATGTGTGTATTCAGTTATTGGATTTATAACACGCCTTTCTACTCTTAAAAGGCAGCTCACAATACTATCTGAAAAATTCAGTTTAAATGCAGTTTAAAATCAAACTATACCTTTACAAGCTAAACTAAAAACATAGCACAGCACCACTGTACATCAGGCAGATTAAGCACTCTGGCAGAAGGCAAACCAAATGGTTGCCTAAATGAAAACTTATTAACTTGGCGATAGAATGCCATAGGAGGTGGGGCCAGATGAGTCTCTTGAGGCAGGGAGTTCCACTGACCAGGAGCAGCTACAGAGAATGTAAAAGAAACACGCTGCACAAAGAAAAACAGCATGTTAATAATGAACCTAGGCTAAATCCTCTGATATGTTAATTTTATATGTTTTTCCTTTCTTAAGATGGAGAAGTATTCAAATATGTGATACTGTTTGAATTTTCTGATGAAGCCTGAAAGAGATTCAGCAATTGATTCTGTCAAATGTATAAACTGGTCTGGTGATTTTGGGAGTTAGAATTAATTTCTTTTATTTGGCTGTGACTACTGTTAGCTTTTGGTTCACAGTTCATTTCTCAGGAATGCAGACTGATAGATTTCAGTAAAAGTACATATTTATAATATGTTGGAATACAAGTATTAAGAGACTATCATTTTTTCTTATCTCTTTAAAGCGCTATAACTTTATGATTTTTAAAAAACTGTTTTATTATTCTTTTGGGGGTCTCAATTTTTCATATCAGTAACAGTATTTTCCATACCGAGTAACTTTAGTGTAATGTTAGAGGTTGGAATATATGATATTAACTGCATTTCCTCTTCAATACAGGAACAATTCTTCGGCGTCATCGGGTTCCACTTCCGCCTCCTAATGAAGATCAGTTCTATACTGTAGATAATTTCAACATCGATACAGAGCTAATCTTTTATGGTCGAAGATATAGGATTATAGACTGTGATCAATTCACCAAAAACTTTTTGAGGAAAATGGGAGTCAGATTGAACTGTCCAGTAAAGTGTCCAGATGATCCCTATACCAAAGAACGTCAGAAGGTTAGCTCTAGCAGTGCTGGCTAAGTACATGCTTGGTTGCATTGCCCAAATAATCGGAATGTTTTTTATAGCATGCTTATGATGAAACCCCTTCTCGTACAGGTGACAGGATGCTGTCAGCGGCTCCCGGCTGGTTGCCCAGGAAAGTATAAAGACAAGGAAAAGTTTCTTACCTTACCATACTTTTTTATTTCAATCTTTACAGAGAGAGGCTATAGAACCCAGTCTCTTGGATAATGTTGTTGTCCTGAGTGAATCTCTACCCCCCCCCCGTCTCTCCCACTTCCTCATTCATCATTCTCATCGTCTTCTCTACGGGTGCTGCTACATGCCCTCTGTCTTTGAGCTCTTTGCTTTCCTACTTTTAAGGCTTGCCAGGTTCTGGGAGATGAAGAGTCTGGAATGCTTTCTAATGACAACATGTCAGCTGGGTATTTTTCTGGATCTCCCATAATTTCCCAGCTTTCCCCCTCATCTGCCTCTGAGCTGCTACAGTGGTACCTCTAGTTATGGACTTAATTCGTTCTGGAGGTCCGTTCTTAACCTGAAACTATTCTTAACTAGAGGCGTGTTTGCTGCCGTTCTGATCCTGGGGCAAAGTTCTCAACTCGAGGTAACTCTTCCAGGTTAGTGGAGTTTGTAACCTGAAGCCTTTGAAAGGCGTTTGTAACTCGAGGTACCACTGTACTTCCCTCAAACCCCTGTTGTAAATCTGTACTCTCTTCCTCCTCCTTGGGAGGGCCAGGATGGGGAGGTGGTCTCCATCATTCCTCCTCTGCCCAGTCCCTGACACCAGGGGATTTCAAATGCAGAGTTGTTCACATTGTGAATTTATTTTATTTTAGAAGAAAAACAAATCCAGAATGTGCCGGTTGAGGTAAAAAGCTTATCTGAACAGGCCACATAATGTAATAATTGCACAATCCCATGCCTATTTATTCAGACGTTAGATCCATTGTATTCAATGGAGCTTATGCCTCCCAGGAAGCAGTAAGTAGTATGGTGGGGCAGAGCTGCAGAGCCATCCTCCTGACACCATCGCCACTGCTACTGGAGGGTACTGGGATGGGGTAGGATGGCAGTGGAGTTGAGTGAGCCGCTGAATTGAGTCTACCAGTGCATCCATGCAGCCCTGGCCTCAGCATCATCTAGGCAAGCTATAGTGATGCTTGTGCTGAGAAGGCTCTGCCCCCTCACACAGCCCACTGCTGGTCCCAGATAACTGTGCATAAGATTTCAGCCTAAAACTGTTGAGCATATTTCTCGACTTGAATTCTGTTCTCTTCATAATGGAGAGCAGATGATGGATGCAAAATAGCACGCAATTTGTGTCTGCATAGTGTTATATTTACCATTGATGTAAAATCCAGTGTTTTCAATTCATCCGGTGGTGAATGAGACTGTTAAAATCTGGTTTCCTTCTTTCATTTTGCTTTGTGCATAGCATACTACTGTAATCGGTAGACATTAGTGGCTATTGTTAAATCCGGTGCATTTATATAGCATACTGCTGTCATATGTAAATAAATATTGAACAGCAGATTAGTGAAAACTGTAAAAGTAGAAAAGAAAATGCTTATAATTATCTTTTAACACCGCAGCTCTGTGTACGTACCTGGGAATAAACTCCATTGAACACAACGAGGCTTCCTTCTGAGTTGAACTTCCAATCTTGCACATGTTATGTGAAATTGTTTTTCTTTGAATTTATTTATTTAAAATGTATATACCACATTCCCTGCTATGAACTTGTCATCCAAAATGGTGTTTAATGAACAGTAAACCCAAAGCTCCCTGAAAAAGCAATATGATTTGTTACTTTAATCAATTTATTGCTCTGGTCAAAGGCACACACACACACTGACCCTATCCCCCATCTTTTTGAGACCTTTCAAATGATGATCAAAAAGGTTTTTGCAGTTTATTATTTAAGCTCCCCAGAGCCTTTGCAGAACTGGTTATGTATACAGATCCGTGCTATTTGAGCTGAAAATCTTGATTAATTCAGTAATAAATGTGACTAGTTGACATATAGGTACCCCATCTCATGTTCGCATAAATACCATTTGCAGAAAAGAAGGAGAGCAGACACAGGGATGTGCTCTCTTTCTGGTAGAGATGAATTCTAAAAAAAATAATCTTGAATGTTTACTGATATCTAATGCCTGCTTGTCTATAATACCATTATATGGCAAGGGTAGCCTTGTCAGATAAACAGTCATTTAGATGATAGTAACCCATATAGTTGAACTGATGGAGATTTAATGTGGGCTCATAAGATCTGGATTCATTGGCCTTAAGTGCTGGAGAAATGATGGACTGTTGGCAGGATGGTGGGGCTAAGAGACTGGAGCTCTGGGTAGGCACAGAGGCTAAGGAGGGGACACTGAATAAGGAGGGGACACAGGAGGCAGGGAACTGAAAGACAGTCCAATGGCAGAGTGGGTAAAGGGATGAAGACCTAGTAGGCCACCCTTGGCCTTAGAAGCAGAAACCTAAGGGAAAGATGGATGGAAGCAAGAGGGGGTTGCAGTAATGGGGCCCCCAAGGAAATGAGGTTGCTGAAAGATCCCATCCAGTTCCCAGGGATAGGAATTGTTGTGTTCTGTTCACATGGAATAGAGTAGGGATTGATGAATAAGAAATCTAGGTAGGTGAGTGAGAATAAAGGTGCAAGTCAAGTAGCTGAAGGAAGAATGGGCTGATAAGCACAATATGAAAAAAGGAGAGATGAGGAAAGGTTCCATGTTATGGCTGAAAACCACTCATTTCACAAACGCGCTAGTTTATCTTGCAGAATACCAGTAAGGAACCAGAGGGCCTGCGAAACTGAGGGAAAGGATACCTAAGTTTCTTGTACCTGAGGAAAAACTAGGGAAAGACGTTGGAAAATAAAGCAGTGGATTGGAGTATGGGACTAAAGATGGAGCCTGAAGGGGAAATAAAAAGGAATTTAGCAAGCAGAGACCAAAGGAAGAACAGTGATGATGAAAAGGGTGAAGAGGGACATTGGAAATGGGTGTCAAGGGAAGAGTAGTAAGAGATAATGGAGTGGAGGAAAGAGGAGATTGGAAGAGGAGAAAGTTCAGACTACAGAGCTGAAGTAATGGGAAGTGAGATATTGTTGAGAGGAGGAGGGAAAGAGATTCTTTGGTAACAGCTAGACAACACATGGTTGGGGAAATTAAACAATTTATAAAGAGGTACATATAGAAGCAGAGAGCTAAGGAAATAATTGTGGGGAAATGGGTTGTAGAGACGCGGGCAAGAAGCAGCTGGAATTTTTCCTACTGTTTCTGCAACTCGCTTGTGACCAAAGGTTGAGTAGCTGTGATGTCAGAGAATATTCTCATATATTCTTATTCCTGAGTGGACAGATTAAGTCATGGAATGCTGAAAATCAGGGTAGCATCCGCCAGGAAAAGCAGATAGTCATTGAGTGTTGTGGAAAAGCATACCTAGGTTCTAGGGTGCAAAAACCAGAAAGGCAGTGTAAAGTTGTTATGAAGATGTGAGCTAGATTTTACTTACTGATGCAAAATTAGCTGCTGAGTGTAGGCCTTCAGGTCTCTAAAATAAATTAAAAAATTGCAAAAAAGCCCCCAGTATATGAAACTTTTGCTTTGTCCATCTATATATCCCTTGTAGTACAATTCCAATTCAATTGTTTTCCTGCTGATCCCACAGAATGTTTCGGTAGACATTTTGTTTTGCTGAATGAAGGTGTAATGTATTCATAGCAAGTTTGTTTTAAAGCCTGGGAGAGAAACATAGTGATAAATAAATACTCCAGAGAGAGATTAAGTAGAATAAATCTCCTGATCTGTCATATATTGGCCAAGCTTAACCTGCCTTCTACATTTTACTGATGACCTTCAGTGTCGTTTGTCAGAAACCTAGCTGTAGTCTAAAACATTAGCATGAACATGCACAATTATTATAGTTCCAATTTGTAATATATTTTGGGATGGCAACAATCTAACTTTTGAATGGCAACCTTCTGAATGGCAAATTCTTTTGTGATCCTAGTTTAAGCATATTGATACTAGTAACGTTTAGATGCATTTAAAGCCACTTTCTGTGGTATTGTTTGTCCTGTCTTATGCCAGCATTACAGTTCTTTTGCAGGATGACATGAGGCAAAAGGAATCAGAAACTGTAGGAAGAGGGTGGTGATCCTTTGTCCTTTGCGAACTGCAAATTTTGATAAATAAACAAAAATCTTTTGCACTGCAAATGACAATAAGCCGCAGAGCATAGCTTTATATTGCCTTAATTGGATTACAGTGCAATCTCCTGTATGTCTCTTTACTTCTGAGTAAGACATGTAGGTAGTTATTAGTAGACATGTATGGAATTGCATTGTTAATCTTCCTCCCTTATCCGTTCCTCTGTCTCTAAAAGGAATTGTGATGGAACTGTTTTTAGTTGAACTGCATATAACAACTGCTGGGGAAGCTATATTTCTATTTATATTGCCATTGTTATTTATTTACCATACTTGGTGTTTTAGCTGGCATGTAAAATAACTGACTGGGAATGTATATCTTAAGCCCAGCTAAATCGGGCAAATCTAACTGTGATCTATTCTCCAGGAGGACTGCTGCGTCAGTCCATGGCAGATTTAGAGAATTGTTCATCTCTCTGTTGTTATAATAATGCACTGTAGAATATAACTCCTTCAACAGTGTATTTCACTGATAAGTGAGTGGCGCCTGTAGTATCTTTTAGCTCTGTGTGTTGGCATTTACACTCCACTTTTCTTGAAAACTAAACTTAAAGCTGTTATCAATAAAACAGGCAAGTTACAAAGAACAATCATCCCGAAAGACAACATAAAAATTAGCCACAGAAGAAAGACATGAACAGCATAGTACAGTAGTAGTCAATAACACTGATGTGGTGTGGTGTTTAGAGTGTTAGACTAGGAACTGGGAGGCTCAGATTCAAATCCCCATTTCACCATGATGCTCACTGGGTGAACTTGTCCCAGTGATCATCTCTCAGCCTAAACTACCTTACAGAGTTGTTAGGAGGATGAAATGGGGTGGGGGTAAAAGCCATGCATGCCAACTTGAAGGGAAAAGTGGAGATGTACATGTAGCAATGAACAACGAAATAAACACATAATGGGAAACTTGCTCTGTGTGTCCCCACCAAATGAAGTGAGCGAAAGGGCCTTCTCAATGGTGACACCCTAGATTCACCTTTATGGGTTGTTTCCCTCCCCCCCCACCAAGTGAACACCTACCATATTGTTACTTTTTATGTCTTCATCTCTTTGTATCTTGTGAAATATTTGTTTAACAACAGCAATATCGGTTTGTTATGGTCATCTATAATACAAGGTATAATGATTTGTCTGTCTGTGAAATTCAAAGTCCCTGCACTCTGTATACTCATTCCCTTTAGCAGCAGCATGTACTTTTAGGTCCCCAGGCCCTGTGAGAAACTTTCCTCAGAGTACTGACATCTTCTAGGTTATTACTTGCATTGTGCTTTTATTCCATCTTTCCTTCAAGGAGCATAGGCTGGTTGACCTGGAATTTGTCCCACTTTTGCTTCACGACAACTTTGTGCAGTGGGTTAGAGTTAGACAAAGAGATAGTGACTTGTCCAAGGCCACCCACTAAGTTTCATGGCTGAGCAAAAAGATTTCAGTTCAGCTCCTCCTGGCCAAAGTCCAGAGCTCTTATTTACTACACTGCTTTGGCTATTAGCCTGCTGTATCCACAGCTCTCCTACCACTTACGTCCTTCCCAACTAAACTAAATTCTCTCTTTCCTCACAGCTGTTGCATTAGTTTTTAATGTTTTATGATGATTACTTTTCGAGTTTGCAACATCAAGGCAGATTAACCAGTGGCTGGGACCCATGTGTTGATAGGGAGGCAAAAATATCTCCTTTTCCATCCCTTCTTATCTTGGATCCCTGCTTCCTCCTCCACTCCTTTCCCAGTCTTCCTCTTGCCCCTTCTGCATTTTGCTTCTGTGATGTCACAATATCAGCAGTAAGTGTTCTAAAGAAATTAGAAGGTGGAGGTAGTTCTCTTTGCTTTGTGCTTCCTTCATTCTTCCTTTCCTCTGCCCCCAATTCACCCAGGTTTATTTCATTGTAATTTGCAGGTAAAAGTTCAGCCTTCTGAAAGTACACAAGCTTATTCTGATGCTACTCGTACAATGCCTAGGGCAGGGGTAGGCAATGTGGTAACCTTCAGGTGTTTTGGATTACAACTCTCATCCCTGGTGTTGACCATGCTGGCTGAGGCTGATGGGAGTTGTAGTCCACAGCTTCTGGAGGGCACCACATGGACTTCCCATAGGCTGTTTTGTCTCATCACTAGGATGTTCCAACTCTGGACATGAACAATTTCTTCTTCACATATTTTCTTTCCCAGCCCCTCCACCCACCACTCCTGACTCTCCTTTGTCCTTATCTCTGCCATCTCCATATCATGCTCTCCCTGATCTAACAAGTTAAGTTAATAACTTTAAAGAATACTAACAGGTCCCCTTTGAGAACAGAAACACCCCCCAGTTGATTAATAAGGACTGCACAGTTTAGTTTATTGTTTAGTATTGTTTTATATGGGGAGGACAAACTTCAGGAAGAAAAAAAGCCATACCTTTTACCCCTTCCACAGGTAATTACATGGATAAAAATAAAAAGTCGCCTGGTGGTAAGGTAGTCATAGAAGTATTGCTATTTCCTGAGGGTTTTCAGTGTTAAAAATTGGTGTTAAAAGTGGATTTCAAGCACCTCACTTTACGGAAACTGTTTTAATGGTGAAAGTGCTATTCAGATGCTTGTTTACATTGAGCATATATTCCACCTGCTCTAACCCAATTGACATATATCCCAGCATTGTGAAAATCCTGAATGACTCGTCACAAGGGGCAACAGAGAGTGGGCGTTCCTGACTCTAACCCTTGTGGCTCCTGTAAGGAATACATTTTTAAAAGCTGCTGAAATGTGTAGAAATAATGCTTAACATGAAAACTAGATGTTTCTGTACATAAGAAAAGCTTTCACCTCTTCTCTCCTGACCTGCAGTTGATAGATAGCATGAAACCTTTACGTCCATATGAGCGCTTTGATACACTTCAACAATTTCTGGAGCATGACGGACACGTTTTACGTTTTTATGGCGTTTGGGATGACACTGAAAGCATGTTTGGGGATGTCCGAGAAGTGGTGCTACATTATTTTTTGGCCGATGACACCATTGAAATAAAAGAAGTGATACCACTGAACTCAGGTCGGGATGCCGTGCCTTTATTCCTCAATAGGAAGAAGCTACCCAAGGTAAATTATATATATATATCTGAAAACTATGGGTGGTAGTCATTATTCATTTGTTTCCTAAGATGACTGGGGTGTATTAGGTGCCAACTACCCACCTGTGGTCCATGTTCTATTCATTTCCATGGGAGAAGAACATGAGAAGAGCGGTGCTGAATCAGGCCAAAGGTCCATTGGGTCCAGCACCCTGCTATCCATAGTGACTAATCAGTTGCCCTGAGTAAAAGTCAAGACCACTTTTGCAGGGAGGCTAAGAGTTTCCCCCCATGTTGGAAAGTTCTACTTTAGGAAGGGCCATAGTTCAGTGGTAGAGCATCTACTTTACATGCAGAAAGTCCTAGGTTCAATCCCCAGCATCTCTGAGTAGACCTGGTAGGGACCCCTGCCTGAAATCCTGGAGAGGAACTGTTAGTCACTATTTATAGTACTGAGGTGTGTGGACCAATGATTTGACTCAGTATAAGGTAGTTTCTAATCTGTTCCCAGAGGTGGACTTAGGGGAGCGAGACTGGTTTGGTTGCACTGGGTGCAGGGCCTTCGGGGCACTGCAGGAGGAGCCTCTGCTATGATGTAGAATGGGATGCAAGTGGTGACACTAAATTTTGACTTTGCGCAAAACTCTTAGTGGCTTAATTCATAATTCAGAAATATCCTTTATGATCTGTTAGTTCTGTTGCCTGCATAGCAACAGCTGCAGATCTCACCCATCTCTTCCTTTATCATGCTTGGCCTTTGATGTCAGTAGTAACACCATAGTGGATTCAGAAGCTCACGTATATCATTATATTCAGCATGGCCAGGGTGTGGTCTGAAGGCACTTGAGGCTCCCACTTTGCTTATTTTAAACAGGTTTAGCTCTATTCAGTGCCTGGATAGGTAAGGTAAAGGACCCCTGGACTCTGGGGTTGCGGAGCTCATCTCGCTTTTCAGGCCAAGGGAGCAGGCGTTTGTCCGCAGACAGTTTTTCTGAGTCATGTGGCCAGCATGACTAAGCCGCTTCTGGCGCAACGGAACACTGTGACGGAAACCAGAGCACACGGAAACGCCATTTACCTTCCCACTGCAGCGGTACCTATTTTTCTACCTGTACTGGCGTGCTTTTGAACTGCTAGGTTGGCAGGAGCTGGGACAGAGCAACGGGAGCTCACCCCGTCGCGGGGATTTGAACCTCCGACCTTCTGATTGGCAAGCCCATGAGGCTCAGTGGTTTAGAAGGGGGAACCACATTATGCCACCTTAGGTTGTAAGAGAAAGCAGAAATGTAAGAAAATAAATAAGATGATATAAATATAAGTAAATATAGAAATGTAAGGAAATAAATAAGATAATATAAATATAAGAAAATATAGAAATGTATAATATAAATATATAAAAATAAACTATATAGAAATATAAGAAATATAAGAAATATAAGGAAATAAAGGGGACGCGGGTGGCGCTGTGGGTAAAACCTCAGTGCCTAGGACTTGCCGATCGTAGGGTCGGCGGTTCAAATCCCCGCGGCGGGGTGAGCTTCCATCTTTCGGTCCCAGCTCCTGTCCACCTAGCAGTTCGAAAGCACCCCTAAGTGCAAGTAGATAAATAGGTACCGCTTTAAAGCGGGAAGGTAAACGGCGTTTCCGTGTGCTGCGCTGGTGCTGGCTCACCAGAGCAGCTTTGTAACGCTGGCCACGTGACCCGGAAGTGTCTGCGGACAGCGCTGGCTCCCAGCCTCTTAAGTGAGATGAGCGCACAACCCTAGAGTCGGACACGACTGGCCCGTACGGGCAGGGGTACCTTTACCTTTAAGGAAATAAATAAGATAATAGTGATATGGAATAAGAGTGCAGATCATAGCTCAGTGGTATATGTGTTGCAGGCAGAAGGTTTCAAGTTCACTTTCTTGCATCTCCAGCTGAAAGTATCAGTGGCAGGTGATGCAAAAGACCTCTGCTTGAGTAGGCAGTGCTGTGCCAGGTGGACAGGTAGCCTGACCTGGCATTAAGTGACCTCGTATTTTGTAGAGCCTCAGGTACCAGATAATGCAGGATATTCTTTTATGTTGCCCTGATAGTTACAGATATTAACAGCCTATTCCTCTCCCTCCCTGGCCCCTAGTATGGTCCAATTGGACTGTACCAGCCTGGTACAATCACAGATCGGACAGTCCTGAATGTGTTTGGAGGATTAGTAGGAAATAAAGGCCGTTACATTCTGGACAATCGTAAGGTAAGCTAGTTTCTGTAATTATACTTTACAGAATGCAACTTTATTTGTTTCTGATCTCCACGTATGTGCTATGTGAAGCAAGCAAGATTCCTTTTTTAAAAATAATAATATGCACACCACAAAATCCAATGTTTCTGTTTCTGTATTATAGCATTTGTTGGAATGAAGGTGGTGGTGGTGGTGAAATAAAACATTTTGTTATACTCACCTCTTTTATGTTATGCCAAGTTTCCACTTCCCCAAAAAGCTTTCATTTCAATGTGAGATTCATACAGACTTTTGTATTTTTCCTTCCCATTGCTAGACAGGAGCAGTTCACCAGGAATTTTATAAAGACTGTGACCTGAGCATAGGGTCAGTAATCAATGTTTGGGGAAGAAAGATAGTTCTCTGCGATTGTGATGAATTTACCAAAGAATATTATAGGACAAAGTATGGAGTCAGTAAGTAACAGTACTGATACTTTTATGTACTAATTTTGAGCTGTGGATTTACATGGAGTGGCTATTTTTGGGGGGGGGGGTCTTTTTTTTTTTTTTTTGCTAAAAATATTTTTGAGTAGTTTTGTATTCCTAGGACAGGTTTAGGTTTGAAATCTATGTAAACAATATATTTAGTAAGAAACAAAAATGTAGATTATGCCCAGTGAAGGAATAATGGAATTCCTGCAGTTTTGGCTGCCTTAGTTGCTTCAGCAAATGAAACAGCTCCACTTGTACAATGCAGATATGGGTCCACCATTTAAATGGATGGAGAAGACCTTACTAGCCTTACCACTGATGATGCCAACTGCTAGATTAGAGCAGAAGGATGCTATCCAGAACCATTAAAAGCAGTGAGTGGTATTCAACAACATTTTACTCAGAGTAGACATATGGAAATGAATGGACCTAACTTGGTCATGGCCATTCATTTCAGCGGCTCTACTTTGTGTAAAACTTAGTTGAATTCCACTTAGTGGTATTACATTTCTTTCATTGGAATCTGGACCAGGTCCTTGTATTGAGGCACCCCTAAGTGCAAGTAGATAAATAGGTACCGCTTTTAACATACACAGAGAGAATTTGGACCAACAAAGCGTTTTAAAATATGCTAGGGGGAAAAATATTAATTATGTTGAACTGACTGTGTGTTTTAGGGATCATAGCCACCTCATACATTATTTCCTGTGGTGACCAAGTTTTTAATATCTCATATGAGGGTTCTGTTTGGGTGAGCCAGAGTAACAGGATGAAAGAAGAGAGCTTGAAAGATGGACTTTCTTGGTCTCACAAGCGCCAGCCAGAGTTTCTTGCTCTGTGGATCAGTTGTACATATATGACCTCTTTTTCATTTACCACCCCCCTTGGCAATTCTCTCACCTGATTGCAACTCTCAACCATCTCTTTACGCCAGGCATTTGTGACTGATCTGAGCAAGCTTACGTATTTATGACTTCTGTTCTGAACGAAGCCTTTTGTGAGCAGACAGCAGTTCTGTGCCCTTCACACTTGCTGTCGGATACACCAAACATATAGGGCCTGCCCTGATCGATAGCTTTGAAACAACATAAAACTTAGTTTTAATGCTATGTGTACGTCCCTGCCCTGGGGGACCATTTGGCGAAGGGTTGATCATAAATATACTCAATAAATAACTCATTGGGGACAGGAAGAAGAGCAGAATCTGTACTGTGCTCACCTCTGGACAGATTATGCCAGGGTACAAAAGATATTATGTAAATAGCCAATTACATTATCAGCCCACCATGGGGTTATGGGAAGGGGCCATAGCTCAGTTTTAGAGCACCTGGTTTGCCTGCGGAAGGTTCCAGGTTTAACCTCTGTCATCTCTAATTAAAAGGTCAGTTAGAAGGCGATGGGAAAGTCCTCTGCCAGTCAAAGAAGACAATACTGGGCTAGATTACAAATAGCGTAAGGCAGCTTCCCTTGCACCCTCATGATTAGAGGCTTCTAGTGAATTCCAGGTGACAGGGGAAGCCTCTTGAGCACAACTGAACTCTAGGCAGATGTTATTACATTTCCCCACAAAATCTGGGGCTGCGTGGATTCCCCTCGAGGCATAATTTCCTAACAACTCTATTTTTAATGCCCTATAAATTGGAGTAATCTTTTAAAGCCAGTGTTTATATATTTGCATGTGATGGATATATTGGAAGTTTTGCTTTGTTTTTTTGGCAAAATGCCATGCATTATCTCTCTGACAAGAAATTACTTGAGTTCAAAAATGAAAATTTCTCCACTCACCAAAAGACGACAGATGTGTTCAGCACAGATATATATATTAACTAATCTTTTTAAAGCTGTTCTCTGTCACATTCTTTTAAAAACACCACTGCTTAGAGAAAATAACAAGTTGATTGTACTATTGTGAAATCCTAATTATCACAGATTGCACTAAATCTACTGGCATTTCTGTTGTCATTTGCTGTTATATTTTCATTACTTTAGAAAATGTCAGGGTAACTTTACAGTTTGAGGGGGAAAAATATTTCTCTGCTGACTTCACCCCTAATCAGTTTCTGAATATATTGCTGATTGGAACTACAGTTCTAAACATAATTCCTTGAATGTAAGTCTCATTGAAATCAATGGAACTTACTTCCAAGTAAATATACTTAAATCTGCATATAATGCAGTTTTTCTTATGCAGTATAAATTACTTTTACCTAGATTGCTCCTATCTATTTGTGGTAAATTATTTATATAAGTTAACCCAGCAATTATTTCAGGATTAGATTGACATAAGTTTCGACATTGATTACTTAGGCGAGGAAGTAGATGACATACTGGACCACATCAGCGAGGCCGGGGGGGGGGGTCTTGTCGTCTGGACAGCCCAGGACCTCCATACACTCTGCCCAGGTTTGCGCCCTGGAGAAATAACTTCAGTGCTGCCAAAGCAGCAAAAACAATGTGGGAGGCAGCGGTTATGAGTTACTGGTCTCTGTAGCCACAGTGGGTGCTGTGATACTCCAGCGGTTTGACTTTGCCCCTGGAGGTGCACTGCATTGTCTTTTGAGACAGATGGATGCCAACAAGTGTAAATAAGTACCTCCTGATGTCTGCTCTGAATCTTCCAACACTAAGTTTCACTGTCCACGAGTTCTAATATTATGAGGGAGGGAGAAAATCTGTCTCTGTAACCACACCATGCATGGTTTTATGCATCTCTGTATTAGGAGGAATGTGCACTAAAATGCATATGAAGTTTGGGGAGCACTTTAATAATAATAAAAAGCATAAACTGATGTGGAAGTGTGGGCATACTGCACTTAAGACTGAAAAATGAAAATAGCAGATTCATCCAGTTAAAGTTCAGCCCTTTTAATTATCATTGAATGCAGTTGGAGATTTAAGCATCACCCTAAATAATTCAGATTGGTGGGACTAAAAGGTTGTTAACTTTTGCTAGGGTTTATACCTCCTTGTCTCTAACATTGCCTCGGTGTTTCTACCTGGCATCCTTCAGCTAAAGGCAATCTGTGGCTGCTTTGGGGGAAGGCTTTTGTCACTACCCACCTCCCGAGCAAGCAAAGTGGCAAAAATGTTCCTGGGGGAGGAAAGCAGCTTCTCTTAATTCAGGGCCCATTGAACAATATATCCCTGTTGATCTCAGACTGAAGCCAGGGTAGTCTGTGAACTGCCTGGTAGGAGGAAAGTAAGCTGTTCCCCAGCCCATCCGCTTTTTGGGCTCCTTTGGGACGCCATTTCAACATGCAAGTTCTCTTTAGTGCATCCGCTAGCGTTGCACTAGATGGCACTGTTGGTATGCAAGAGAGATTGTAATCAGAGTCATATTTGTTATGCAAGCCCTGAAACCCAGATGCACCAGGCTACCCATACACTGGAAAACGCTACATTTCTTTCTTCTCAAAGGACAAATGCCCACCATTACTTTCTAATTCTGCACACGCATCTTTCTCCGATCTGGTTGTTGTTGTTTTTTCAACCGCCATGTGTGGATGTCTGTCCATGATTATTATTTTTAAACAGCAAAAATGTACAGATATAAACCAGGTGAACTCAATGGAAATGAATTGGCTTAACCCCCAAATAGTTTTATTTAACCCGGCAGTCACTATGTAAAAGGTTGGGTGCTCCCATGCAAGTTACACATTGTTGACTATGGTAATGATGTCAACGAGTAAATTATGTTTATGAGATGAGTGCAGATCAATTCACCGGGATTAAGGCAGCATTTAAGAAAAGAACACAGAGTGGGAAAGACAGGTTTGAAAAGGCTGAGCCCATTGCAAAGATAAGAAGGACTTTTGTTTGTTGGCAGTCTCCCAAGGCTCATGGAAACATTTCGGTTTTTCCCATCCATAGAGAGAAGTTGACAGAAAGCAGAGAAAAATATCAATCACAGTATGCTCCCAGAGGAAACAACTTGAAAAATATTTTCAAAATTGGGCTTTCCTGTTTAGGGGAAACATTTGCTTTTCTAAAATGCACACGTTATTCTTCAGTAATATATCTGCCAAAAGGGGAAAACAATTTTGTTTCCTTGAGATTGAGAACTCCTATCTTGAAATGCAGTGCCATTCTTAACATATTCAGGAACTGAACAGTGAAATGTCAGTTGCCAATTTTGTGTTACAGAGGACTTTACTCCAATTCCGTACAAAGCGCCACCTCCTCCGAAAGTAGAAAGAAAGTTCCCACCGTATCATGGATTTGGCTCTGAAGAGGACTCCCTTTGCTCCTGCACGGGCTTGCTTCCCAAACCACCCCAAAAAGACTTCAAGAAATTCATGGAAAAAGACAGGTATCTGAGCAAAAGCAATATTTGGAACCTACCCCTCCCCTCAATTCCTGAAATGGAAAGTGAGAGGGGGAGGGAAATTACCATTAAACGTTTTTATGTCAACCGATTTTACAAAAGGGCTTTGTAATATTCATAATTCTTATGAGTCAAGCAGATAATAGATTTTCAGAATTTAGAGTCTGTGTTCCTACCATACATGCCTGTTTTCATTAATCTCAAAGGCTTAGCTCTAAAAGAGATAACAAGAACCACAATAGTGACACACTAGTGTCCAGTATGTAATGGGGGAGAGATGCTGTCCTCTCCTTCCTTTGTTTTCCCATTTACTTTTCCTGTTTCCACTGTCTAATCACATGCTGTGCTGCCTAGTGATGCTTTATCAGTTTTGTAAGGGATTCTGGGTTTTGTTAAAACTTTTTTTGGAATCAGTGCTTCTGTGTTACTATGGTTTGCTTGGGAGTTTTTATTAGCAGAATGATGGAGGGAGAGCCCAGACATGTCCCCTTACCCCCTTTTTGGTGGTGCGGTAGCTTTGTGCGATGGCCAGTGCCTCCCTTCCTGCTGACGATGCAGGGCTGGGTGTCGGGGTCTGATCCCTGCCGGAGCACGAGCTTCAGCTCCCATTCCTGGCTTGAAATCCTGCTCTGTGTCAGCCTGCCAAATTGGCCAGTGGTGCGGAGGGCTGGGCTCTCAGAGGGCAGGCTCTCGGGAACAATCAGGCTTCCCTCAGGCCTTCTCCTGAGGGATTTAAAATAGCTCACACCAGCCCCTGATGCCCAGCTCTTCTTTGTGAGATCACAATTGCTGGGCTTCGTTGGCTCAAGCTCAGTGCAAGACCTGGGGGATTTTCAGCCTTGGTTGGGGGGGGGGTTGTACCTCCAGAAATAGGATATCCCGTTAAAGGGATCTGTGATGGAGTTGCTTCTGACCATTTGCCCAGACGGGGGGCTTGGGCCTCAGCCCTCTTAGAGGCGGGGATCCCCCTATTTGATGTAAGTCATAGGAATCCCTGCTGCTGGGTTGATCCTGATGTCATTTCCGGTAGGCAGCCCAGAAATAAATGCATACCCAATGTCTATGTCAAACCACTTCATCTGTAGGCAATAAAGTCGTGGCCTGGTTTGATCCCATTCAACTGTATGGTCTCCTTTATTAGTAGCTCACCTGAGCAGGGGCGGCGGGTAGTGTGTGGTCGTGTCCTGCCAAGTAACTCCAGATCCATAAAATCATGTGTTTCTTGTCTGGTGTGGTTATTGGAGTGCCATTTACAATTTATTGTTTTAGTTTGTAAAATCGTATGCCGCTTTTTTAATCAGCTACCTCACAGAGTGAACACTTTGTAGAATGTAAACAGCTTCTGATATTTTGCTACTGCTTAAGCTTAGGTTGGTTATTCCGCCCCATCCCCCAAACAAAAATGTGTTTGGAAACACAAAAACAAACTCATTAAAGGCAAAACCTGGGCATGGGTAATGGCAATCTTCTCAGTGGTTCAAACTGATGTAAAAGTTGACCAAAGACTGTTAACTTTTTAATTGTTTTACTAAACAAATGGCAGGACTTCTCCATGTAAAGGAAAAGGAGACAAATCTTGAATTTGTACCTCTTCTGCTATTACAGGCAAGGCCTCGAAAGTAATTTACTGCGATTTCTTGCACAATTTATTACTACTGATCCCATTGACAAAGACCGGAAGTTCATTGTTTCTTATTATCTGAGTGATGACACCATTCAAGTGTTTGAGCCTCCTCAGCGAAATACAGGTGAGAGAGCAGATTCAGTTCTAGGTAATTCTAGTGAAAAGGGCAGAGGGCCTTAGGTATTTATTTATATTAAAGGATCACAACCTTCGTCAGATGGGTGGAAATAAATGCGAGAAATAACTCGTGCAGGGACACACAAGGCACACACATTTGAAGGCAAACAGACCTGTTGCCTTAGAAATGGTAGCACTATCCCAGGATTACCTAGCCCTAGCAAAGCTGTATTGGAACCAGCTAGTGCCAGCATAACAATGGATCATGCAGAGACGCAGTGGCCAAACTCCTTTGAGGATGAAGACTTGAATGTGCAGGAATCTTTAAACATTTGCTTATTTCTAAAAACCCAAATTGTTGTAGCATGTTTGCATGCCCCGGACACATAGGTTACTATTCAGTCTTGTCTACAAGCCTACAAAAGTCCCTGGCCTGCAGATTAATGTTTTGCTAGTCTGTTGGGGGCTAGCAGAGGAAAAAAGGAGGGCGTTTCTATGATGAGGAGATATCCTATGGCTAGCAGGCAAATCCTTAAATACAAGGCTGTGTAAAATCACAACTTCATAGGCTGCATGTCCTCTGGTTAGTATCTGGGTGGTATGTAATTGTGGTAGCTGCCTCCTCCAATTTGGTCACCCCCCCCCCCCAATTTGTTCTGATTCAGGTGTTAATCACCAATAAAAGCTCCTGCTGTCTCTGGCCATAAACTGCGTAACTGGATAGAGATATCTAAACTGAAACCCACCATTTTCCACGGTAGCAAAAGAGTACTTGATTTTGTATGGGCATTTAATATGCAGTACGCTGTATGGGGGGCAGGGGAAAGGAAATTTAGGTGCACTTTCCTGATGCTTCAGTAATGTATTGGTGGTCTGAGAATTTAATGCAGTTTAGCTTTTAAGGAGATTACGCAATGCAACTGCAATTCCCAGGCCTAAATGGATCGCAGGTGGTAGAGTCTGTTGGATTTGGATGGTGGTTCATTGTTGGTACCGTAGGTGGGGCAGGGGTGATGGAAGGGGATTATACCCTTTTCTCTCCCAGTGTTTATGATAATTATCTGGTGCACTTTGTGGCCCCTTTTGCCTCAGAGGCAGCTGTGCATATTTTTCAAGGTGGGGGTACTGCCTGCGGGTTGGGAGACTTGACAATAGGTTGGGTAGTTTGCTGGTGTGTGAAGGCTAGGGTGAAGGCTCCATTGGCAATCCTAAGGGATGTGTGAGCTGGCTTTTTCTAGACTCCTGTGCTTGGCTGACCAGATCCTTCTGGCAAGCCTGAAAGTGGGACCTGAACACAATACTCCTCTCCCCAACTTGTGATTCCCAGCAATTGGTGTTCAGAGACATTTACTGCCATCGGATAGCCCGGGGATTGGGAGCCAGTGCCCCTCTAGCTGTCATTGGACTCCAACTCCCATCAGCCCCAGGCAGCATGGCCATTGGTTGGGGATGACAGGAGTTCAGACTAAGACCAACATACGGAAGGCCACAAATTCCCCATCTGTGATAACAGCTGATAAGACTAGTAGCCATTCTTTCTTCAGCTAGTGGTGATAGGAATGGGGACAGACTTGTTTATCATCACCCTCAAAATTCATACAAGAAGGTTGGGTCTGGTATACTCCAACATTCTGGGCAATTGCAACAAGAGGAAGTGATAGAAACTCTTTCCTAGGTGCTGTTTGTGCTCGGGTAAACAAGATGGTATACTTTGTGTTGTGCTGTATTTCTGAAAACAAATTACTGCACCTTCTCCAACCTCCCAGATCTTTACACTAGAGGGAGAGAAAGAGAGAGAGAGAGAGAGAGAGAGAGAGAGTAGTTTGGGATGTGCTGTCTTTGTCAGTGCCTTCTGAATAATTGGTTTTATTTTTCCATATATTTTTTCATTGCAAAAATTATTTTATAGTTGCTAGAAAGTAAATGTCTCTAAGTGAAGAAACCCAGAACCCATAATGGCATTAAAAGCTTTTGTTGACTAGATAATGCAGCTGTCTGCTCAAACTGATGGTCTTATATGCATCAGTAACTAGATGGGAGGAAGCTGTTGTGACCTGGCTTCTATTCTTGACTCTTAAATTATCATGCTTTTACAGGCTTAAGTCAGATCCTGAATTTTACCTTAATGGATTTTTCACCTTTCAGTTTTATTGTGAAAGGAAAATTTCTGAACCAAACTCAGGTTGAATAAAGCATTACAGGTTCTGCATTTACTTATAATTTGGACTCTAAATGGAATTTCATTGTATTGCCCATCCCTTTTTATGACACTTATATCACCAAATAATACATATGAAACATTTTATGATGCCTAATGCATGCTTTGGGGCTTTTGGTTGGGAGCGCAGATATATGCAGGAAATGAACCACAGGCATACCAGAGTTCATGTACTGCTTGTTCAGCCCAAAGTATTATATGTCCAAGGGAATGATCTGAGGGCACATGCTGCAGCAGCCACTTAGTTGAAAGCTAAGAGGGTCTCTGGTTGGGTCGGTGCCTGGATAGTGGACTCCCTGAGAGCATAAAGACTTCCATTCCACAATGGAAAATGGCAGAATATAAAAGTACTTCGTAAATCTCGGGTTGACCAGGTGGTACCTCCACATGTTATTCAACTGAGCTTTCATCAGTCCAGCTTGCATGGCCCAAAGGTCACGGATAACTAACTTTCCCCATTGATTTCAATGACTTGGCTTCTAGGATAAACTAACTAAGGGAACTTTATGCATGGATAGTTTCCCATCTCCTTTCAGCCACAGGAGCCTCTTGAAAAACCTCTCCTGAGGGCCGGAGACACTCCTGAACAATGTGTGACGGGGTGTGGGAGACTGATGGGAATCACCCTAGGCTTGGATGATAAGATAACTTAAGGAAATTGATGGAAGGAAAGTTTCCCATTCCCCTACTTCCAGGAATTCCTTAAGTTAACATAATGTGGAATCCAACCCATTGAAATCAGTGGGTCACGTTCATCTTCCTCCCCAGCAGGCTCCTGTACCGCATCCCACACCATTCCCAACCTACAGAAGAAACTTGATGAGGGATGCACTTAGCTGTTGTGGGTGGGAGGAAGGATGAGGAACTCCTTTGTCAGACACTGAAATGGCCATATCAAGGAATCTGCATTTAAAGGTGGAAATAAATACTGTGGTATGGCCAGTTGGCTGATAGGAAATTTGAGGGTGCAGTTTCTTTGGTTTCTTTCTGAAATATGCAACTTGTTATTTATTGTTCTCTTGTTACAGGGATAATTGGTGGGAAATTCCTGGAAAGAGGTCGTGTTAAGAAGCCTGGGCAAGAGCTATATAAGGCTGAACTGTCTGAGTACTACACAGCAAAGGATCTGTATGTCGGAGCTAAAGTGTGTTTCCATGGACACGTCTTTCTTTTGGTGGATGCTGATGAGTATGCTTTCAACTACATGGAGAAACATGCAAATGAGGCAAGCTGTGCTTTCCAATCCTTATTTGGCCTTTAAAGCATATGGAGTTTTATTATCTTGCTTAAATAATGGTGGCTCTGAAAACCACTGTTTATTCACCCCCAAGATCAACACAGAGCCACCGTTGTCTCATTTGAAAACGACCCGGTGAGAAAAACGGGTCCATGTTCTCAACCTGTTCTCTGCGAGATACATACCAAATAATGTCTTTGGTAAATGTCATGGAGTGCACTTTGTGCCTGATGATTCAGGCTTGCAGATTGACTTTCATAATGTCCTAATCCCGCCTTTGTTCCTGGAAGAATAAATCAGCAAAAGCAAAAAAGAGAACTGCTGATACAGTCTGCACTGTACCAGTTAATTTTCCCGTGCAAAAGATAAAGGAGTCAAAGCTAACCAAACAAAATCCATAAGAACATCTGATAGTTGTTATGGTTCCTTCTCCACAAAGGAGTTGTGCAAGAGCCCTTGGGAGAAAGAACAACCAAATAGAGATAAAATTAGGACCCTGAAAGGGATAGTACAGCGCTAGGGGCACTGTTTTTAAAAAGTCGTATGTTATGGGCAACTACGTACGTAACGTATTCTAGTCATGTTTCAATAAAGTTGCATTAGGGTCACTTCCAGACAACCTGTTATTGAATGTTCATCCTGATGTGCTTGAGCAAAGTTTGCAGGGAGATTAGATGCCAACCACTATTTATTGAACATTCGTTCTGATTTGTTGTGCAAGATCCCCAAATGGTGAATGCTGTTCCATTTCCGGTGCTGAAGTAAGATTCTGCAACAAGTCCAACTGGCTTCTGTATGTGGAGGGGGTGCCACATCTTATGCAGCACAATGTCTTTGACTGGCACTGATTTTCTCAGGTTGAACTTGGCATCACTTTGAAAACTTTTTATAAAAGCTACTTAGGGATTCAGTGCTGGTGTTTTAAAAATAATGCAAATATAATGCAACTAATGCATGTCTTTGTCATAAAGGATATGAATAACTAGCTACTGTAGTTTTCAAGCTGCTGTGCATTAGTACTTTATATGTATTAAATATATGTTCTGTTAGTCTCACCTGGACCCTTTCTTTACAGTTTCCTATGGCCAATATCTGCGTAATTTTGGACAAACTGAAGGCAATAGGAGAACCTCGATCAAGAGAGATTAAGCAGATTTTTGCAGCTGCTGATCCTCAACACACCACCACTATTGATTATGATGAATTTAGGTAAGTCTCTGAATGCCTAGACGAAAGGCAGTTTAAGTTTAGGGTATCTTCTGTGAGGTTCCTATCATCAATAACAGAGAGAGAAAATCTACTAGGATGTTGGATATTGGCTTTCTCTATTACATAGAGCACAAACAGGTTAACTAACACAAGGTCCTTAGCAGTGGTACCTGTGGAGCACCTATAGAGTCTTGTTCTGACCTGAATTTGTATCTTTTGGTAGGATGGACATATTGTGTGGAGTTTTGGCAGTCTCATTGCTATAAATGATAGGTGCAGTGAATACACACAGGCTGCATACACACCCTACTCTTAAAGCACATTTTCACACACACACCCGCACATTTAATAAGCTACAGTTCCCAGTACAGTGGTACCTCTGGTTATGAACTTAATTCATTCCAGAGGTCCATTCTTAACCTGAAAACGTTCTTAACCTAAGGTACCACTTTAGCTTATGGGGCCTTCTGCTGCCGCCGTGCCGCTGGTGCACTATTTCTGTTCTCATCCTGAGGTAAAGTTCTTAACCCTAGGTACTACTTCCGGGTTAGCAGAGTCTGCAACTTGAAGTGTTTGTAACCCAAAGCGTTTGTAACCTGAGGTACCACTGTAGTCTATGGGAAGGGCCGATGTGCTTTAAATCTATGGTGTGTATACTGCCTAAGATGTGTGAAGCTCCCTTACACTGAGTCACACTTTTGGACCATCTAGTTCATCAGCGTTTCCCACTCTGATTAGAAGTTGCTCTCTAAAGATTCAGACAGAGGGTTTTCCAGCTGCCCGAGATCCATTTTTAAAAAAGAGGTGTGAGGTCTCAAGCCTTGGTCCACACACCTGACTCTGGTTGCTGGCATGTTCTGATGATGCGCACCTCACCCTGTTCCTAAGGCTCTTGTGGGAACACAAAAGCCTCACTGATGCGTGCAAAATTGAAGCAGATGACAAACCCACTTTATTGTTCCTATATTCTATTCCTGATTTCCAGTCCTATTCTTTCATTATACGACAATTTCTGTCATTTGAAATCCTTAAGGCTGCAGTCTATGCACACTTACATAAATCCCATCGAACACATTTAATACATGTTTGCCTTTTTCTTGATACATGCAATAATTACAGACCTGTGTCCTGTGCAGAAACATTGTCCCTGTGGAAACGCAAACTTTTTTCACTTTCTCCTTGTCTTTTAATTAAGGGTATTTTCCTGCAAATCTGTGTTTTGCAGGACACTGGCCTGAAACAGTAAAAATGTTTAAACTAGGATCTTCAAACTACACTTCCAAGTCATTTTCATCTGGGCAGAAAATATGCAAAAATTATACTCTGCTTTGAAGCTTCCAGTTACTGTGCTCTCCCCCCTGCCTTTTATCTTATTTTCCATCTAGCCTGGAAACGGATGATTTGTTTGTTTTTTCCTTGAAAGCTAAAGTGAGATCCCAAATTTTGTTCTCGTAACGCCAGTTGATGATTTGGCATTACGTTTTAATGGCCTGGTTTGATCCATTTTCTACAAACATATTTTACAACTGGGCACTGTTTTGTAAGCACGGATGGATCTTTATCATATTCAGGGACTCAATTTGGATGTTTAAAGTAATGTGCATGGCTGTTGTGTCTTTGTATTGAAATGAAAATCAAATGGCAAAGTACCATGCACATATTGAGGTTTTATATTTCTGAGAATTTCTTATATCAGGAAAAGTCATACTGATTTTGAGCAAGCATCCATACATCTCTTTGAAATATTTGGCTTTTGTTATGACTTAAACCCATCCTGTGCAATGTGCTTTTTAACATGTGTAATAATTTGAAGAGAACTTTGCAAACCAACACTTTCAAATTATAGTGCAATCAGTTTAACAACACGATAGCTTTAAGAAAATCTTGACACAGATTGAGTTTACTTTTTGTTCTTATTGCAAAGCCACTTCAGAACACACTGGAAAGCAAAAGAAAAATAACAAAAAAAATATTGTTACCAAATCAGTAGATTGTGCATCACCTAAATATAACCGCTTTTGAAGGTTTTTTGTTTTTTAAAAAAAAATATATATATTTGTTTCTATGTTATATGAATTAGTCATTATTTCTACATGCAGCTATTCAAAAAAGTGTTTATGCTGGATGAGTAGATAAAACAGCTGCAAAAAGCACAATTATGAGCAGTTACGACATTTTGGAGTTGGGGTATTGTTTAGGGATTTTTTTTTTGCTAGGGGGGTTGTTGCTGTTATTGATATTAATTTTTTGTATCTTTATTTTTAGATCTTATGATTTATGTGGAAATTGTTCGATTTGGTTGTGAACTTTTTGATGTGATTCATTCATTGTTTATTACTACCTTTGATATTTTTGTAATTATGTTCTTTTTCATGCTGTAAGCCGCCTTGAGCATGGTTTTAACTATGGAAAGGCGGCCTACAAATAAAATGATGTATGCCTGTATGTATTTTTCCATTTCATTTTTTAATTTCCATTCCATTTCATTGTGTTGAAGCTCAACGAAAATAAGATTTAATGTAGATGCTAGTTAAAAATTAGCGGTATGTTTTGTGCCAACGCAGTTTTGTACTAATGCAAGGCCACTTCAGAAAATGCTGTATACATTTGTTGCTCTTTTCAGGTACACTTCATGCAACCAATTATAATATACATTTTTTTCCTTCCTCAGAAATTTGCTGTTGAATATCTCAGATAGAAATTTATCAGAACATGAAATTATGACCCTTGGGCGATACTATAGCTTGAGAGATAAGAATGAAATGGATACCACCTATCTTCTAGCAGTGGCCCAGGAACAACTTAAGAAAAATAGCTTTGAGAATTTTGGTCAACTCTTGGCAGTGCTTGTGTACAACGACCGGAGCAAGTAAGGAATGACTGTGTGCATAGCTAAGTACTTAAAGGGTGCAAGGGGGTAACAGAGAAGTTATAATATATTTACAGAAGGTGTATGTTGTGAGTAGGATACAGCTTCTGAACTTTCAAAACAGTTGTTCTTATTCAGCTTCTGCATTTCTGATGCTAATGGCTTGTAAGCAGCTGGATGCAGATGTTTCCGTTAGGTATGAGGAAATAGCTGAGTTTCTATGAAGCCCCTCCTGGAAATGTGGTGGCCTCACCTAGTGAGGAAGGCCATCTCTGTCCATGTTGATTTTCCCATTGGAATTAGTGGGAATCACACTCTGATCCTAATCACATCTACTTGGAAGTAAGTTTAGTACTTCCTCTGCTTTGGATTGTAGACCTTAAAGTCCTTTGCTTTGCCTATGGTGGTTTGGGCGTGTCCTTCTGCTTTAAGTGATCGGAGAGCTTTGCTTCTACCCTTACATTGAACATAGGCAAAATATTATGTCTGTCTCAAAGTCCTTTGCAGCATTTTGGAAAGACCCAGTGTATCTTCTTTGCCTCCCTTCTTTGTCTGGCAGGGCTTGTCCTTTTTGCTGCTCTGAGAATCCAGTGTCACTGTTATGGTCTGAATCTAATTGCTACAGGGAACAATTTTTAAATCCTATTGACTTAATTGTTTTGGTCTGCAATCTGTTAATTCAAAGCTCCAGGTTTGAATTAATCTGTCTCCCACTGGCCTTCAGCACATTTTAGCATCCTGGAGGCAAAGTGCTTGAGCAAAAGGGATTTCTGGGGTGTGGGGGGTGTGGGTGTCATTTGGGTGGGCAGATGAGCCTGGTGCCTAGTGGTGGTTTCTTTCTTTTTTTACTTTTCTCTCCTTTGCCAAGCAGCTGATCAGAAGATCCAGAGAGCTGGCAGTCCTTCTTTGAGGGTGCATGAGGGGGAGGCCCTGGCAGAAGCACTGAGATGGACAGGTTGGCTGGTGGCTCAGAAAAAAGAAACAGGAAGTCAGGCCAATGGCCCATCTAGCTTTTATTGTCTTTATGGGCTGGCAGTGGCTTTCTAGGAGTTTGAACAGGGTCTGGAGGTGCTGGGGAGTGACCTGGGGCCTTCTGCAGCTAAAGCAGATGACCTACCTCTGAGCTGCAGCCCTTGACCCTAATAAGTAGGCATGAGTATTAGCCTTCCCTGGTACTCAAAGCTCCACACAATGGAGCAGCTTGAAGGCAAGGAAGAGTCACTGGACTGCATTTTAAGAAGCTTTCCTTTCCAAAAGCTTTTCCACCATCTTTTCCAGGTTACTATTTTTTAAATGCAGGTATTGACACCTCTTAAACCAGGCATTTTACATTTTTCTATTTTCATTTAAAAAATGAATTCCATGAGAAACATTTCTGTTTGTGCAGATGCGGACTGCTGGCCAGCGACAAGTGCAGGACTATATGCAAGTCCTTCAGGCTACCAGTAGCAGATGATCTTTTGCGAGCGATATTGGCTGCGTAAGTCTCAACCTAAGATTATATGAATTTATGTAAATGGTGTGTTGAGTCAGGAATGCTGGAAACCAGGAACAGTTTTTGAGGAAGGTTTGAAGGAGGCATAGCCTCCCGGGGCATACATGTACGTTTCTTTTGTCTCACTGCTGTGGCTGGATTTGCTGATATCCAGAAGTAGAACAAGGGGTGCCTCAACAATCCTGTGCAGGGTTCCCAAAAGCAGCTTTCGTTGGGGCCAACAAGTGAAATGTGATAGGCCATGACCCACGGTAAAAGTTAACAATCTTGCGACGGTGAGAGAAGTCCTGTTCCCTCCTAAAATTGCAGCTATACTGCAAAAGGCAGCCTGCTGCACTCTCCTTCAAGCAGGAGTCAGTCCAGATCTTTACCTTTTCTCCCTCTCCCCTGAAGTCCAGCTTTGACAGGTGGGCAGGGCCACCCACCAGCCAATCACCTGACATCATGATGACACCAGGTGACAGCTAGCTGGGTGGCCCTGCCCATCTGTCTAGAGTTGACATGTGAAGTCAGCTTCACCAGCCTGTTTCCTGCAGGGGACAAACACTCTGGTGAAGCAGTACCCAACAGGATTGAACTCTCTGCTCACCAGCTGATGAATAGTGACTTCAGTCTTGCTCTCTGCTAGGCTCTGAGCAGGATTCAACCCACCACCCATGTATCTGAGGGGGAGTAGGGTGCAATGTTGTGCTTGCCAGTTCTCTCATCAGCTGCTGAGTGGGCGGGGTGTTAAATCCTGATGCTTTGGCTGCATGCACCAGTTATGTTATTGAACCCCACTCCCCCATCAGCTGATGTCACCCACCCATCAGAGTGATGTCAGCTGATTAACAGATGGGTGTGGTTTGGGGGAAATGGCCTTGTGGGCCAAATGGGCCCTGCTGGTGGGCCAAGAGGTTCCTCACCCCTACGTCAAAGGGTTGAATGAGACAGCTGAGGAGGAGGCATGCCTGGTGCAACTTCAAAGCATTCCTGCATGACTAGGGACTGAGGAGAAGCTCACTCAGGCTGAAGCAGACAACCTTCCCTCTCCATCTGGGGCTGTTGGGGAATACAGAGGGAACTACCTCCTGTTGCAAACTTTTGAAACAGTTGGGAAAACCTGGAAAACCTGTTAATCTGAGGTGAAAATGAGATGAGAATGCACACAATAAACAGCTACCTTCAAACTGTCACCAGAATCTTTAGCCTGACTTGAATAAAATGGCAAGCTGTCAGCAGTTTGCCAAGTTGTGCTTCTCCCTGTTGATCGCTTCACATATTCATGAGAGTTTCATTTTTGTCTTCATCGCAAACAGCCTTTCTGTGGATCCCTTCTTAACTTTTTATTAACAAGATGGATCACATGAGCTCTGTGTGCGTACATTGCACACTGATTCAATGTCTTAGAGATGCCGAAACAGCCTGGATTATTGTTTAGGAACTGTGCTGTTCAGACAGCTGTTTCAATAGTGACGGTTTAAATATACATATAATACACAGATTGCAAATGCGGTCTGAATCTGACAACGTTCAATGAAAAGAGGGGCCTTTGTTATTGAGGTGTGGGGCTGCTCAGATTGAAAATGACACGGCACAGATGTCAGAGTTCCGCTGGGCATCTATTGTACTGAGCAACCTGCTTGCAAAATGAGAGTGTAGGGTTATTGCTTTAACTTGTGTGACTTTAGGAATATTACAAGGTTTATAGCTCCCATATTTGCATTGAGGTGGGGGAGAATGAACCTGCAGTTTTACTGTGTTTTGGCATGGGCTTCTCAAGATGTGCTGTGAAACTCACGAGGGAAGCCTCTGTGTAAGGAAGGGTCAAAGCAGTACACTGGAGGAGAAGCATGCCGTCTCTTGGCCCAAGGCCACCCAAGTTGTCATCCCTTGCTGATGCCCAGATTTTCCTCCTCCTAACTAATCCATCTTGGGTTCTCAGGAGCTATGAGGCTTCTTGCTCAGGTCACTTCCTCCTTATCAAACAGCCCCCTCCTCCCCCCCATCTCCTCTTTTGCTGAGGGCTTTGATATTGAATTAAAAGACTATATAATGCCAGACTTGCCTTGTATTGCCTTGTTAAAAGTGAAACATCTCAGAACGTGAAATGTTTCCTCACCTTTTAAAGCTCTTTGTGGCCTGTCATAGCAGTAGGTAATCTTTTGTGTTTTCCCTCTTTTCTGTAATGCCTAATAAAAATAAGGCACAGTTATTAAAAAATCTGGTGCCTCCATAAAACAAGAGCTTTTCAGGGAGTTCCCTGCGGTAGGCAGATGGATGACTTTTGCAATTTGCTGCACATTCATCATTTCTGACACCTGCTCATGAGCATTAGTCAAAGGGAGTAAAATAATTCATTTTTAGAACTCCCACTAACCTGAACTGCCAAAAGTTGTTCTGGGACAGCTAGAATCCAGGAGTGAAATGAAGAATTCTCTCCTACTTCTGGAAAGCAGTAATTAAATAGATGCAACCAGAAAAGAGAGTTATGTTCTATCACTTATGATAAATGTAATAAGTATTAAACATGGGGGCCTTGTTATCTATAAACCATGGAGCAATAATATGAAACTGTATTTGTGATGTGTACCCTGATCCTAAATGTATTTCATAAAGTGAACTGTATTGCACCAGTTATCTGAAAGTGAAGCCCACCCTTGCTTTCTCTGAACAGTGTGTTTAAAATCAGCGTATTAATCTGAAAATAAACTACAGGGCTTCATATCACAAAATATGAAATGGGCCAAAGGAATGCATTACTTATCTAAAATACAGACATTAATTGAATTTGCTTTGGTTATTTGATAGCAATGAAGGCTAAGGGCTTGAATAGTTTCCCATGTTACTGTGCCACACTTGTTAGAATATTCTTTGAAAACTTGATCCAACAAATTTGAAAACTGGAGCATGTCCCCAGCTATTTCTTGAGTTATACAGTACTAGTTTTACAGGGGTAGAAAAAGCATGTACTGTTTTTTCCACAAGCACATTAACACACAACTCAGGCTTTGATAGGAACAGTGAAAAAGGAGGTAGATAACTAGTGTTCAACCCCATCTTCATGGGGCTGCATTTCCTGTGAAAGATTAGGAACACAGTCAGGAGGTGCAGTTTGAGGTAGCTTTGACACGAGAGGCCCACCTGGTCCCTGTGGCCCATGGCTGCTTTTGATCTCCCCTCCCCACTTCACTTATTTCAAAGCTTTTTACGCCGTCTCTTAGGGCACAATTCCATTCTGCACAGAGCGAGCCTGGCCACAGTTACCTGTGCTCCGATAACCTTCAGTCTAGACTATTGAAGTGTGTTGTGGGGAGTTTCCTTTGAAGAGTGCTCAGAAACTTAAGTTCAGAACCCAGCAGCTAGATTGCTACTTTTCTGGGAGCAAATCCCATTGAACATACTTCTGAGTAAACATGCATAGATCGTACTGCAAATCAGTTACCAGGAAAGGAAGCATGGGTGGAGAAGAAACTGGATGGGCGTGCAAAAGCACCTGAAGTTAACAGAAGGGGTAATCTGAGGTTCTTTTTGGAAAGGCATGCATGGAGCAACAATTCAATGTACAGTAGTTAAGAGAAGCACAGGGTCAAAAATACTGCCTTCTGATTTGTTTTGTTTTTTTTAAATAAAGTGCATACCCTCCAGTGGAAAATAATAAACAATTGGGTTTATATATATCCAAATATTGCCTTCTATTCAAAAACCTATGACACAAATTAAGCCAATCTGCATATGGCTGCTTTGCATAATAGATTCTGGTTCCGAGATCTGGGTAGCCAGGTTAACTTGGACTGACTGATTCATTTTGGGGTGATGATTTGGAAATGGAAGGTGAGAAGGTTCTGGAAAATGGAGACAGGTGGACTGTGGGACAGAGGCTGGAGAATGGTAGCTATTTGAGAAGAACAAGGCTTTTTCAGGGCATTGGACCATTACCTCTGCTTAACCCAGAAGTCCCTTTCTGAGTTCTGAAGTTTTTCATCAGACCCTGTACATGCACTGCAAGCGTTTCTTCCTTAGAACCTTGTAGCTCTTCCATTTTTCCCTGGTCTTTTCCGAGTCAGCCAAAAGAAGCATACTGTGAGCAGAGAATAGCAAAAACTTATTAATAAAATTGCAGGAGGTTAGCATAGTGTAGCCATCTAGTGTTTTCCCAAAAGATACTTTTGTGATGAAAGCTTGTAGTAGTAGCTGTAAAAAAAAACGCACACAAAATATATTACAAGGGCCATAGAGCTCACTGAAAGAATACACTTTATTCTTAGACTGAAGTGTAAATCAGGTTTAATGCCTGTTGACTTTTATTGGGTGTGTTTGCTATTTAAACATAAGGGATTGGGAATAATTATTATCCAGGATTTTGGATATAATCTCTAAAATTCTGGCTATTTATTGGTTCAATATTTTTATGTGATAAGTGATTACTTGTCCCAAACCAGAAGAAAAAATAATAATGTAAAACATATTTGTGGCAATTTTCCAGATTCCCCATCAGCAAGCAAACACAGGAACATAATTACCATCCCTAAACCAGTTGCATCCTGCTGATAAACAAAGGTTTTTTAAATTTTCACATAGGACAGTCGGACCTCATGGAATTCAGCTTCTAAATTCAGAAATGAGTCCCATAGGAATCAGCCTATAAGAAATATTCCCTTATGATAGATAAACCATGGGAGCTACAGGGACCACAACCTCCCTGCCATTAAATTGTGCTAGCTGATAGTAGCATCAAGGCATGAATTGCCTGGGGAAGAGAAAGCAAATATAAGCAGGCCAGCACAATATTCAGAAAATACTCCTGCCACATCCCTCCTTACTGTGTACCCTCCCAGACAGAGGAGAAGGGAACATGAACACCAGTTCAAACCAGGTGTTCATCCTTTTTTCATAGGAAAATTCCAAATATAATTTAGTGTCTACTCCAAGCATATGAAATCAAAATAAATGAACAGTTTAATTTTCCTTTATTCTACATCATTTGTTAATTCTTACAACAGCAGGTTGCTCAAACTAGACTCACCTAAACAGTTTCATTTGGCACTCCCACTTCATTTGGAATTTTCATTTGGTACTCCCACAGTGGTAAGGTACCGCCTCTTTCCATATGAACCTACCTGGACACTGATATCATCTTCTGAGGCCCTTCTTCGTGTGCCTCTTCCTCGAGAGGCCTGGAGGGTGGTAACACAAGAACAGGCCTTCTCTGCAGTGGCTCCCCATCTATGGAATGCTCCCCCCAGGGAAGTTTTCCTGGCATCTTTATTATACACCTTTAGGCAACAGGCAAAACACTCCTTTTTTAGCCAGGCCTTTGGTTGACCTGATCAACATTCCATATCCTTTTAAAATGTGGCTCTTTTGGGGGGGATATTATTGGGTTATTGCTTTTATTTTAATTTTATATACTGTGGTCCTTTTATGTGAACTGCCTTGAGACCTCCAGGCATTGGACAGTATATAAATTCAATAAATAGTCATAATAATCATAACAGTAATAATAATAATAGTAATAATAATAATAAACATTTCATACATTGCATTTGAGGTAAAAAGCAGAAATAGTTAACTATTGTAATAAATCACCATAAAATTATTTTTTACAAGGTTTTATTTAAAGGTAATATATATTGAAGGGAAAAGGGCCCACCTCAAACACCATGACAAACTTATATGCAAATCATGAGATTGTAATCTGTAGCACTGCCTCCATGCTTTGTAAAGGGGGTATATTCCCCGGGCCTATCTCCCTCTATCATACTGTTTAATATTAGCAAGTCCATCTGCCTTACAACTTTGGCTACTGTAAATATGATCTTTAGACAAATGGGAGGTACCTCTGGCTAAGTAGATATCTGGTTCCAGAATCTGATTGTAATGTGTGTACAAATTAACATCGTTGACTCCCATACGTGTGTTAAAATCCTCTGCAATGATAAACACTGCAGTAGGATATAGGGATTCCAGGGATTCTATATAATTCTCTAGTTCTGTCCAGATAGTATTCACAGTAGATTTTGTTTTTAAAAGGTGGTATGTAGATGTTAATCAGCATGAAAAATAGTTTCAAAACTATAACTGTTAAGTTGTGGGTGAACATATCAGATGACACAGCAATTCTTCAAACAGCTCTTCTTTATTCAGAGGCCAGAACAGAACTGAACTGAAGGGCTCAGTCAGCCTGCTTATATAGAGCTCCAGTACAATGTTACTGTAGCAACTTTCTAAAACTATCCAATCACTGAACGTCACTTTCGATCCTTCATTTGCATAACTATCTACAGTATCCCCCTGCTGGCCCAGGGTGAGAACTTCAGTACATAACAATAACCAAGACAGCAGTTGCAAATGGGTTTCGTGGACTCATGGCTGTTGTAGTTTGCATTAAACTTTGTGGAGATGAAACATGCTAGACCCCCCACTGGCCCCACCGCCTTTCGTTGAGGGAATGGCTGTCAATGAGTGACATAAGGTGTGTTTTCCTCCTCTGCACACACACACACATACATCATGAATTCATGTCCATTTGGTTCTTATGGGTTCAAAAAGATAGTTTCTAGGTAAAGGATGAAAAATCATTGCTGTGTTAAGCAAAGTAATAGCCAGTCACTTCCTGAATATGTTCATTCCCAATCTGATTTTAGGTGTGAAGATTGCAAAGAGCAAGTAAATTATAAGAAACTAGTCGATGGGCTAAACTGGAGAGATCATCCAATTCCAGTTTTCCAAACCATCTTGATGCCTTTACAGGTAAGCCAAAAGTATTTCTGACTGATGGACCTGCACAAACAAGAACCTCCTACTGTAGCTTTCAAAGGAAATCCAAAAATTTATTGCAGTCAAATAATTAAAAATGTACTTAGTAATGAATGAGAACAAAACATCCAAAACATTTTGTGGATTCTGGAACTTCACTACGCTTATATTCATATTCCGAGGACCACTTCTTACTTGACTGTTGAGGTTGCAAATTCTTCTGATGAGGCATAAGCCACATGTTGGGTGTCTCAGTACTTCAAATTTCCAACCTATTTCCTTCTGCTGCATGACATCTGGAATGAAAGTCAAAATCTATGCTCAGCTTGCCTCAAAGTATTTTTGGTGTATTTCCCCCCTTGTTTTAATTGTTTAAATAGCTGAAGATAATTTTGATGAGTACATTTTAATGAAAAGGGGGTCCTGAGGGAAACTAAAGGAAGGAATGGAATTTGAATCCCCCTGTTGGATTTTTGAACTTTATCCACTATATCTTCATCTCACTTGTGATTTAGGATTGAGTATTTCTGGAGTGCTTGATGATTATATCTGACACACAGAAACCTCAGGCTGTGCTCTCATTGACTAACTGAATCCAGAGAGTTTTATTTAATCTGTCGACCAGTTTCTAAGCTAACAGGTCCCAGGAAATAAATCTTCTCCTTGCTGGTCCCGTGGCTTCATAGATGCAGTTTACTGCCCTGATATCTTCTCCAAGAATGCTGTACTGAAGATCATTATTCCCCAGCTAGCTTAATCTCTAGCAAAAACTAAACAATTTATGTCCCAAAATTCCAAAGCCTGGTTTAAAGATGAGGTCTTCTCCCATCCCTGACAGCCATCAAACTGTCAACTGGGTCATATTATATTGTTAGTGGGGTATATTGAATGTATTCTGTTTTTATAGCACTGATTCTCAAATGGAAAGAGAGATAGTGCAGGGAGCTTCTGGAGCAACAGAGACCTCATCCTTAAGATGGGCCTGGGCATGCCTCTGGAGCATTATACGCTGCCTGGGAAAGGGGGGTTTTCTGTGAGGCACTGGGAAATTATGCACATCCAGGTCTGGTTTAAAGATGAGGCTTCTGCCACTGCTGAGCTCAGCTGTTTTTCGCACCAACACCCTTTTATCATTGTACGTTTTAGGAAAGCATGGAGGGAGGAAGCACTGTGGAGAGCTTTTTTGGGTTTGGCCTTTTTGAGTTTTCTTGGAAAGCTCAAGCTTTTTCTGCAGGTTCTCTAAGAAAGTATGGAAACCCAAGTTGTTTACAAGGTGGGCTGAGGAGAGCAAGCTCCTCACGAGTTGCACGCAACCAGTGGATTCTTGTGGTGGTGGTGTATTTTTAGGTTGGGCATGGGAATCAATATTCAGTCCCGCCTTCAGAGTAGCCTCTAAGATTTTGCTAGTCTCCTGTTGCTAACTCTCCTCAAATTAAGGCTGATTAGAGTGATTTTGCATTCCCCAGGTGAGTGTTATTGCTGCTGAGGTTTTTTCTTGTCTCTGCCTCTGTTTTAAGGCCATTTGTTCTAGAAATTTGCACCTTATTTCTTAAGCTTAAATGTATTCTTGTTAATGTTGCTCTATAATACCATAGTTCTGTTTGTATAACAATTTATGGATGGAAATGAGGACAGCACGGCTTCATTGTGTTTTGTGCCATTTCTGGCTGCTTTCCATTTCAGCCCTAAATGTGTTTTGACCACTTATTCTATTATTTTTAGTATGAAGATGAATGGAGAGGGGAGCCACCGACCCTTCCAGTGAAGAAGGTTCAATACTTACCTCTCATGGTGGATCTCTTTGGTAATGAAGATTCTTAGCACCTCTTGCAGATAAATGTTGCAACTTCCTTTCTCTGGAGACTTACTGTACATGCTTTTTTAAATAAAAGAATCACAGTTATAGATTTTTGGGGAAATGTAAGTTTTTGGTTTTTTTACTTTATTGTAGAAATATAATTTAGATACTTTTGTAATTCTTTCAAACTTCAATAGACTGTACTGTACATGCACTTTCACAATTAAAATCATTTAAATTTACCTTTACTCTCGGTTGTTATATGTGCAGTGAGCACTGGGTAACTCAGGAGTTTCCAAATGTTTTTGTGAAGTTTCTAGCTAAGGACCATATCCCTCACCACCACATACACACAGCCAGACTCTGCTGCCCTTCTGTTTTCTTACAAGTTGCTTGGGGATAGTGGTCATGCTTATCCAAACCCTGACACGACTCCTGACCCTTTAAAAGAAGAAACAATTTGACCAGCCTCCCATCACTGCATATCTTCACTCAGCAAAGATGTGCCTGGCAAAACCCTTGCCTTTTATGCAACTTGGAAAAGATACGGACACTTTTGCAGTAGGATGGCTTTCATAATAAAAACATGATACGTTACTTTGAGCTTGGACACAGGCCTAGTCCTCTCTCAGATGGCAATCTTGTGCCTTGCAGTATCATTCCAGATCTGCAAGTAGCGGCTTACAGATCTGAGTGTTCTGAGTGATCTGACTTTGTGGTTGTAAGGGCTGCAAATTGCCCCATTAGGATCTAGTTTTAGCAAATGCCAGATGAAGTGAAAGCACACTTCCTGGTTCTGCAACTTCAGATTCTGGTAAGGGCTTGTGTGCTTGAATGCTTCCCTGTGAAAGAAGAAAAAGGGTTCTTGCAAAAAGACTTCTATCATAGTTGGGAATAAATTTTAATTATGCAGTCCCACGACAAATATAACAGTGGATCTAGCATAATGTTGTCTCAGTATTAATATGTATATGGCAATAGAAAAAAAAATCTAAAACAGAATTTCAGTGGCATTTGAAACTCTAACTTGGAGATGTGGTAAGACTGTGGCAAATAAGATACGCATTTATGGTATTATCCAAAAACAAAGAAATATCAAGGCGGGCAAATGATAGAAAGTAGAAAGGATATTGCAAATTATAAGTTTTCTTTTGACCTATTGGCCAACTTCTTGTCTGGTTTATTGGGGGTGGGGGTGGAAAACTGCAATTTGGTCATTTTTCATATATAGTTTGTGCAGCCAGGAAAGGGTCATGATAGCTCCTAACCGGAAAAGCACTTCTGTTCCAAGCATTTATGAATATACAACTGGAATTTGGAATGTGGGCAGATTTTTGAAGACCACTAATTACAAGCGAATTAAAGAAAGGTTTCCATTATTCAAGAAATTTAGAGAATTTTGCTTTTTTATTCATTATTGGAAACATAAAATTGACAATGTACTTTTATGCTTTGCTTTCTTTATATTAAGAATCATCTGGTGCTGTTTGTGTTTCTTTTTGTCTTGCTTTGTATCCCTTGCCTTTGAGTTCTTGTATCTGCTCTCTTCAAAGTTTTATTGATTGCGACTGTTTTGCCAACATGGAATTTTGCTTGGAAATAAAGTTACAAGTCCAGGAAACTAAAAGGAAGAGCACAAATAACAATAAACCAGTATCACAAAAAATCGCTGGTTACAGTCCTTGGTTTATCATCAGCAAACTTGTGGAACTAAGGAGAAGCTCACAAATGTTTGTGTGCATTTGGTCAAGCAGGTTACTTAGGTAAATCAAATTCAGAAACGCTATATGCATCTTTAGTTGATTGGACTGTGATCAGAAGCTTGAAGAGCTTCAAACTAGGGGATAAACTAGGTGATATACCATTGTTTTGTAGGGATGGGACTTTCTTTTCTCTCTCTTTTCATTGTAGATGTATTGTTTTTCAGTATGACATTAGCCACCTTGAGTGCATTGTGGAAAGGTGATAAAATAACATCACAACAAATAAGCCAGTGACATAGGCTAAGGAGAGAATTTGGCTGACCAAGGGTGAGCTTTATGGTACTAGCCAATGTGATGCTTTCCATATGTTGCTGAACTACAACTACCATCATCCCTGATGGTTGGCAGTGCTTGCTAGGGCTGATGGGAGTTGGGACTCCAACCACATCTGGAGACACTACATCAGTCCTGCTGCAGTTGCTACATCACACTGACTCACACTAGATTGCCCTCATGAAATGTCATCACATCTTGTGTATGAGACGTTTAAAACTTGGGCATTGACCAGCTTCAAAGCCCACTGGAATCAATTTAAATGACACCAATTTCTCCAGAGGGCTTTGAATTTGGGCCAGACTATTCTGTCTGCTCCTGTTACAGAAAACATTCACTCCTGCTTTCTGCAATGCACTGAAGTACTGGCTTAAATGCCATGTAAGCCTCTGTTTATAAAGATAAGAGTTTGCATAGGGTCCAGGTTGATTTTTGTGACTGTACTATAGAAGTATAATATAAAGTGGAGGGAGGTAGTTGTGTAAGGAAGTATATATGTGCATGCGCAACATATTGTACATTACTGCTGTAGTTTATTCACAGCATAAACAAGCAATTTGCAATTAAAGTCCCCTTATGGGATTTATGCCGGTAAATGGTGATAAACTATAACTATGCCACTATAAATAACCTGAACAGTAGAGGAAGCATATAATTTACAGATAATATCCCCATTAGTAAATTTTATGGACCAATAAACAGCTCCCACAAGTTAATAAATGCCAAAGCCATAAACACCACCGCTATTAACGCGGCAAGATTTCAGTCCCTCCTCCTTTTGTTGGTGGTCCCAATATACCAGGAGAAATGTTATCTCGGGCAAAACATTTATGCTGGCTGTATAAATAACAACGAATTCTTCAGACCCATCTGGAGCTCCTCCATCTTCTCCATGACCCAGGTGGTCTGGTTGTGGTGGTGTGTGCATTCTGCTTCTCATTGCAGCTCCCCCCCACTGCATATATCTGATAGATAAATTGGCAGAGAGAAATCACACCCCAAATTCCTCTGCCCTTGTCAATACACAGTTTGAATTGCATAGCAGCCTTTAAACAACGAAAATTCAGATGAATTTATGGGTCCCCTTTAACTGTGCCTCACCATCCTTTCCCCACTTTCACAGAATAGTGAATGGTGTGGCTGAAGTATGGCCGTGAATGACAACCTGAGAGCTAATAAGACATCTCCTTTATAGGAAGAATGAATTTCCTTTTTGTTCAGAACAGAGAGGATGGTTAACGAGACCAGCTGAAAAGAAAACCAAGCCTTCTCTGATATTTAAAAACAATGAGTGAAATAGCGAAGCATCTTCCATAACATGTCACAGCTTCATTCCGTCAAGCAGTCAGTCAGCTAGGAATGTAATTGTGCCATCAAACTCTTTGCGAAAATACATTCATAATGTTGCTTGATGTGCTGATGACCCAAAATGACTGAGAGCTTTACAAATCAACCTAACTTCATTTGCCCCCCCCCCCAGTTTGATCTGCGCCATTTCTTTCCATCTGATTCTCCTACAAACAATGCACAATGCTTAACACCCCTGTTTCTGTTAGGCTTTGCCATTTTGGCTGAGCTTGTTTCCATGAAATAAGCCGCCTTTTAAGCTGCTTTTGAGATTCATGTTTTTGACCTCTGGGGCCTTCATGGCCTTTAGAGTATTCTTATCTTTACCATGGGGATTGCTCTTTTAGCAGCCAAAGGATTAACTACTTCAGAAGCAAGCCACCCAGAAATAGCCTCTTTTCATTCTCCCTGCCCCCGGCATGATTTAATGTACAAGTTTTTTTAAAAAAAATTAATTCAACTTCTCTTCAAACTCCTTGGGTTTTATGTTCTGAGAAGAACAGCTGCATCATCCAAATAACTTGTTCCCAGGGCATCATACAAATGCATGCGAACACTTCACATTCAGTAACACTGGCTGATGTTCTCAGGCCTGCCCAGCAAGGTCAGATACAAACCACTTGAAAGGTCTCAAAGGTCCCACTCGGCATGCATTGAGATGAATTCATTGACTTTGCAGGGGGGTAGGCAGTTAGCAGCTCACACAACCACATACAGCCACAGAGGGATTTTATCTGGTTCCAGATTTCAGTGCTGATATGGTGAAAGGCCAATCAGGTTTTCCAATCAAAAGCGAACCCTACAACCTACTATTAAACAGGACAGATTGGGTCTATTTGTGGGATGGGGTGGCTCTCAGCACAATGGTTTTGGGACACCTATGCCCTCATCCTCCAAGTCCTAACCCACCAGTACCTCCTTCACGTCCCTTGAGTGAGCAACTGAATGACCATGGCAAGAAGCAGACTCACTCTGCTTACCTGCCCGCTCCACCTGGGTGATATGGCAGTGTGGCACAGAAGATGGGTTTACCCATTCAAGGAGGGCCATGCCAGCTTGGAGAGGCATTTTTCATTGCCAGTGTTGGCTGTTGCTGCTTCTCAGCCTGCTGGTGGTTGGTGCTGGTTCTGCTGGGTCTTCCACTCTTGACACCAGGCCTCCTATTAAGATTTTGGGCAGTGAGAGATTGCTGAAGAAGCATCCACCCAGCAGTGACTGTGAAGAAGAAGAAGAGTTTGGATTTGATATCCCTACCTGAAGGATTCTCAAAGCGACTAACAATCTCCTTTCCCTTCCTCCCCCACAACAAACACTCTGTGAGGTGAGTGGGGCTGAGAGACTTCAGAGAAGTGTGACTAGCCCAAGGTCACTCAGCAGCTGTATGTGGAGGAGTGGGGAAGCGAACCTGGTTCACCAGATTACGAGTCCACCGCTCTTAACCGCTACACCACACTGGCTTCCCTGTGGTATGTGGATGAGGAATGGCTTATTTTTCCTAATCTGATTATCTGAAGAATAATGGGAGGAAAGTACAGGCTAGGGATGGTGGAGAAATACAATTTATTTCATGTGTAAATCTGGCTCTATCATACTTGCACTTTTCGAAGCAGTATGAGACCAGAAGCACAGCTGGCCTTCAGAAATCTCACCTCTCTGAATTTTGCAATGCCGTTCGCCAACCAAATGATGTTTTCAAAGATGCATAGATTAGGGGAAAGTGTACACAGCATGAATATATTAGTGAAAACAACATATGATAATGCTTTACATTTGGAGAAATTGCAAAGGCATGTACATTAATCAAAACTACAAACAAATATGTTTATTAGGAGATATTTCATTAGAATATTTTTCGTGAGGATTTTTGAAAACAAAATTCTCAAATTGCGGCAGAAATGTGGAGAACAGAATTTAAGACTGGAAAAAATGAGAAATAGATAGACCCGAAACTGACATCCTGGACAATGAGAAAAACATGCATACATGGAATGCATTAAATCCACTCTAAACTGTAGTGTGGACACATCCATAGTGTCATTAACACACCAGGGTAAGACTCAGGGATGCTTTGTAAAACTCTGAGTTAATATTTGGATACTGCTAATAGGTTCTGAACAGCTTGGCAGGCCTCAGCAAGGGGGGCGCGCGCAATGTTCCCATTTTATGAAGGTCAGATGTATCTCCAATCCTACACCTGCCAAAGGATGTAAATTATTTTGGAAGGGCTGTGGGGTTATAACAGAAATCCTGAGCTATGACAAAATGTCTAAGAGTGCTAGAAGAACACGAGGAAGGAAACGCTTGCAGCAAGTCCAAAGCAAATTAATATAGCTAGAATCAGCACCGCAATATTTATGACCTGAAAACAGATAAGCAGCAGGATCTGACTTTATGCATGCCAGCTTACCTCAACGTCCATGACACAGAACAGTGGCAGCAGCAGGCGTGTTCCTGTTATGCATCAACACTGTGGTCTGTACCATCCGGCAAACAGGTCAAAATATAGTTAGTGTCTCAGGAGGGTTAGAGACCAAACATAAGTCTAGAATCACAGTGGGAGAGCTGGACTCTGCCGGTAAACTCCAAATTAGATTTTATTACATGTGGATGGTGATGATGTAATGTTGATCTGAACAGTATATTAGTATAAAGACAGCCTTTTATCTGGCTGCCCAGAACTTGTCAACATCAACATCAGGGAAAAGTGGGATAGAGTGCTCTTACCTTTTTGTAAACTTTGTTTTGAAGCTGAACTCATTGGCAATGCCTTATTAAAAAAATAGTGTCGGCATGGCCATGCTCGGAAGGAGGTTGGTGTGGGAGTTTGCCTCATGCAAACGGAATCTCTGCTGCTTGAGAAAATGTTGGCATTGGCTGAAACTACCTCCAGTGAATTCATTGGGCACTGGAAGATGTTTCTCCAGGTGATAGAGAAGGAGCTTGAAGAGAATTCCAATGAAAGCAAGAGGAATATAAAGCCCATATTTCAGTTTATGTTCCCAGCAGTGCAAACGGCTAGCTCTGCTTCACACAGCGCCTTCTCTGCATCAGAAGGGTCGGCAGCCCAATGAATTAATATTCTGGTGACCTTTACAGCTGAGCAGTTTGCTGTTTTGCTAACAAGTTTGGGTTGGGGGGTGGGGCTGGAGACATTAACACATTGTTCATCCTCAACCCCAAAGAAAATGTGCCTGAAAAGAGCGCTATGGGTTGCCTAGCCTTTTACTACTGACCTTGAAGAGGGCATCTCATTCATCCTTTTTTTACCAGAATTAATGACTGAGCTACACACTCAAAACTGGTGGGGGAGGAAGGAAAGAAAATTCAGAGAAATATCCACATACTTTCCCCACAACTCCACAAATACTTGGGAATGGCAATGGAATTTGCAAATAATTGCTTGTCTGACACATGGCTTTTGAAAAGCCCCTAGAAGCCAATAAGATTCACTGCTCATTCACAGGTATTAGAAACCCACACTGAACTGTTCTCCGAAATCCATAATTCCCTAGTACTTGGCTTACCAGAGGGGAAGCAACCCTTTACTTTTTGTGATTGCTCCCATAACAACTGTATTTTGAGGGATATTAGGAGTGCATGACCATGATTTGGCTGAAAATGGGAGGTGATGGGATGGGACATATGTGGATTTCTTTAAGGACCCCCTCCTTTCCCTTATTTCCACACACCCTATTCTCTTCTTATCCTTGTAGAACAGCACCCAGACAGAGTCTGTTATGTAAACACACCTGAGGGTAGGCATCTTTTATCCGCGAAATTTCTATTTAAGCTTTGGTGTACAAAACACTTTATGGCTCTCTTTTTCTTTAACCACAAGGGTATGGTTCATATTCTCACAGTCATTCATCTGGTAGCTGCTGGCTAGAGTGGGGGAAATAAGGCAATCTGGCTGATTTCTAAGCAGCCCTTTGATTAGGTGGCAATGAGAATCTAGCAGCATGTGTAGAATTTACTGCAAATTAAACATTGGGCACAATACTGGAATTAAAGATGTGTGCAGTGCCCTGCAAAGGTAGAAAACCAATGTTATAGCTTTGCCACTGGCTGTTTGGCATGCTTGGATGTCAGCCCTCATGGCTTCCAGGGTCTGGAAAATACTTCTGAAGATATAGTGATTTTCCAAGGCCCTTATGCGAATTTAATGGCTAGGGAGGGATTTGGTCTTAAGTTAAACTAATCCATCACTGTCACCATCACCACCATTAATAAGGTTGCCCCTCTCTTTTTTAAAGGCAAAGGTGGTGGTTTCAAAAGAGCTGAAACACTTATTAAAAAACTCCTATGAAATTATATGAAGTTCACCTTGTTCACTGACGGTTTGCCACTGTTTCCCCAACTTGCTGTGCTGCTTGTGCCACCATTTTGTAGCAAGTGACATAGGCATTCCCAGATAATTAGGGGTCGTGTAGTAAATGGGATGACAGCCAATCTGAGTTGGCTGCAGGCTGAAGTTGCTTCCCCCCCTTCATTACCCCCCCCAATTACCCAAGAAGGGTAATCGTCTCTCCCATGAAAGAAGGAAACCTCCCTTTGTTACAGCCCAAATTTTTAATCCTTTTTGTAGCATTTAAACCACTTTAGCATTTTTATTTCTTCCTCACAGTAGATTCAATTCAGCCAAATCTAAAAGCATAAGTTTCAACAGCAATTTAAAATGCTTTCATTGCTTCATTGTTTCTTAAATCACTTTCCCACCCTGCCCTTCCTTCAACGTGGAACACAGTTTGTGTCTTTTTTCCTGTGTCCTGCCCCCTAAGTGATGTATGAACATTTTGGGGGCAATGTGCAAGCGGCCACCTGTGTAAGAAACTGGACTGTGGGCAACCAGGTCTACTGGGGAGGACATGGAAGTTGTGGAAGAACTTGCGACTGGACAGAGTTGTCAAATTTTTAGCCCCCTTTTCCCTCAAATACCTTTAGAAACAATTTAATCTGCTGATAATTAGCAGGCATCTCCATTCTGTGAAAAGTTTTACTCTGGCTGATGTTTGAGTGCAGGCAGCCCTTAAAGACACCAGAGGAGGCACCGGAGGGGTTGCTATTTTTTCTGGCCAGCTGGCAACCCTATGAGGATCGCTCAATATATAGGTCCCACATAGCTGGTTAACTGACAGCCTAATTTCTCTCATGCTGAACCTTAAACTGTTTACAAAGAATGTTTGATAATGATTTTGATTTTCCTAAGGATCAGCTTGATTGTTAAAATGCTGCACTCAGGGAAGTCCTAGTAAACGGAAAGGGGTTTGTGTTGGCAAAGTCTTTTGGGGGCTGGCATGGAAGCAGCTCGTTCTGAGCCGTTCTTTTCAGGTTTACAAAGTTTCCACTGGAGCCAAACTTCCTTCACAGCCTGGAGGGGAAATATTTCAGGGGGACGGGGTGGGAGAAACCTCACAGTACCAGTGTGTAAAACATAATTCTAAATAAAACTCTCCATAGCATGTACTTTCTCAAGTTTTTTGTTTTTTAAAAAAATCATGTTTATATTGGGAAATATGCACTTTTCCCTTCTGGGCAAATTAAAACCAGCTGAAATTGCTTTATTCAACCCCCCCCCCCCCAAAATACGTTTTTCTTTAGTCAGAGATAAAAGATTGAGCTCCCACTGAGAACTTTCCTCAAAGAAAGTAGTGCATGACAGAAAGGTAGTTATAATGCAGATCATGTTTTCTTGCGCCCTTAAGTTGAATTCTTGCAATTTATGGCATTTCTCAGCTATTTGCTTGCCTTTCAGGAGAGAATGGTCTCGCTCTGCTGGAATCTGGGTTCTATTAGAAGAACAAACAAACCTCCTCAATGGCCAAGAGGGATTGCCTAATATCCATGCAGCCCCTGCCTAAGCATGTTTACTCAGAGGTAAGTCCCACAGATTTCAGTGAGACTTACTCTTAGGGAAGTGTGCATCAAACTGCAGCCAACGCCTCATAAAAAACCCCTTTCAACAGCCTCAACTGTGAGAGAGTGCTGAGCTCTTTGTAGGGTTGCTTGTGCAAGTGGGGTTTTACGGCACTGTGCACCTTGCAGAAAGCTCCCCATTCCTTGTGGCATATGTACATTACAAGGCTACCCAGGAGGGTGCCCAGATGCAAAGAGGACATAGGTCACAGAAGAGGGAATTTCAGCAGGTGAATCTTACAGGATAGGTTGCACTTGCAGCAATTCCCTCTACTACATAGCTATTAAAAGTTCAGGTGCCCCGTCCTCTTTTGCACCTAGCCACCTTAAACTTCAGAGCCAGGAATGAGGGTGAAATTCAACAAGGAAAACCAAGAATGGCTAAAGTAACTTACACTTTTCATTATGGATTGTTGCATGCCCCTCCAATCTCTGAGCGGTGCGAGATTCCAGGGGTTCCAGGCGTTTACTTGGCGTCTGTGGAAATGAGGCACAGCGGAGTCTGTGGTGTCATTATGATATTTGGTTTATTTACACATATATACAACCCGAGGCCATGATGAAGGGGTTCACAGCATTAACACCTCCAAAAGGGTGGCTGGACTGCCATCTTTCAGAACACTCGTGATCATATTTCAGGAGCACTGTTACCTCTGGCCCCTACAAGGATCAGTCCAGATATGTGCTGTTCCTATTTTCCACTTCCTTTGATGGGGGCTCTTGCCAGCTCACTTGTGGGCCCACTTGGATCAGTGATCACACGATAGGCATTTTGTCTGAACCAAAACTACTGGGCAGGAAACATCACAATCCAGGAACAGAGAGGGGATTTTGTATTTTTATTTTTTTGGCACAGGATAGCCCACTGCTGCGTAAACACAGGACTTGGCAGCCTCTTTAAGAGCAAACAACCAAACACTAAGTCAGCACAGGTTCTGTGAACCAAAACTGGGCAAATTTCAGCTGGACAAAGCAGTTGTGCAAATGAGTTCTCTATGTTGGCAGGCTAGCTGCTTTTAGTTTGTTAGACTTTCAAAATCATACAGTGTGTAACTTTAGCTTAATATGAAAGGAAAACTTGGGTTTCTGGGTCCTGTGGCATCACAACTCAAGTGTTTTGTTTTGTTTTCAAGCTATCATCCAAGCCCCCATTTTTTTCCTGGAAATCTTGCTTCTCATTTTAATTGTGGCTGCAACTGTACACACACTTCCCTTGGAGCAAGCACCATGGAATGCAGTGTGACTTATGTCTGAGTAAGCAACAGAACTTAAGAAAAAACGTTCCGCACCAGGCCAATGTTCCCATCTAGTCCAGCATCCTGTTTTCACAGTGGCCACCAGATGCCTATGAGAAGCCTGCTGCAGTTTCCAGCAACTGGTATTCAGAAGTGTACTGCCTCCAGCCCTGAAAGTAGAACATAGCCATCATTGTGGAAATGAAATTATCTGCTTTGTGAAGAAGTACTTCCTTTTATCTGTCCTGAATCTTCCAAGATCTAGATTCATTCAATGTTCCCAAGTTCTAGTGTTATGAAAGAGGAAGGAAATATTTTATGTGTCTACTTTTTCATACCATACATAACGTTGCCTCTTACTCACATTTTCTCTTAACTAGGAAGTCCCAAATGTTGTAGCCTTCCCTCATAGGAGAGTCGCTTCAACCCCTTGATCACCCTGGTGGTCCCTTTCTGAACCCTTGTCTGAATATCCTTTTAAAGGTGAGGCAACCAGGTAAGTAAATAGTAAGTGTGGTCTCACCATAGATTTGTATAATGGCATTATGACATCAGCAGTTTTATTTTCAATCATTTCCCTTACGATCCGTAGCACGGAGTTTGCCTTTTCCACAGCTGCTTCACGCTGCATTGACATCTTCCTTGAGCTATCCACTGTGACCCCAAAGTCTTGTTCCTGGCCAGTCAATGCCAGTACAGACCCCAGGAAAGCACATGCGAAATTACGATTTTTCTGCCCTGACTTTACACTTGCTTGGATTTAATTGCATTTGCCATTTTACTGCCCATTCACTCCCTCAGGAGAGGTCCTTTCGGAGCTCTTCGCTATCCCTTTTTGTTTTAACAATTCCGTATTGTCAGGTTGCATGGGGTAGCAATGTAAGAGACAAACACTGTATCCCCCATTGCTTTGGATTTCCTAGGCATGTCTGCTTTTACTTTGCCCCTTAGCCACTTATTCTAATGTTTATTTATGAAATTTCATTCTCACAGCTTCATTTGTGCTGAACCCCCTCCACCAAATTCCCAACACACTTTAATAAATTAACACAAACTATGTGATGCATCTGGTGTCCCCCATGCAGATTTATTTCTACAGCAACACACACACACACACACACACACACACACACACACAGCCCTGTTAATAAATGGTCCAAGGTAGATGGCTCCTTAGAGAGAAGATCCATGATGAATAGTTCACAGTTGGTACCCCACACAGCCCTGCATCCCCTTCAACTCCCTGAGGAGGCTGAAGCGAGAAAGAAGAGAGAAAGTCTTTGAAGGAAGCAGCTGTCTGGTCTGGACTATCTTCCATGGAGTGAGGGATGACTTTGATTTTTAGAGCCTTATTACAGTAATGAGAAATGGAGGAGCAATCAGCTTGTGATGAATAGGAAGCACTAAAAATGAACCAACTTAATCTACATATTCATGTGGGGTGGCAAGTAGGAAAAGGCAGTGGAGGGGGCAGGCGGAATGATTTAGCCAAATTGATTTTTTCTTTCTTTATAAATGCTGGTGACTTCTAAGTCTTCCAAGTGTAGTCTCTCTCACGTTTCATATGTTCATAGGTAGAATTACAGTGCAATAGTCTGCTGCATTGCTACTCTGGGGTGATGTAGCGGTTAGAGTGTCAGACAAAGACCTGGAAGACTAGGGTTCATGAACCCTCAGCCATGAAGCAGACAGGGTGACCTTGAGCACGTCATCTATTCTCAGCTTAACCTACACCACAGGGTTGTTATGTGTTTCTATCCAAGGATGGCTTCAAGATCATTGGAAACCTTTAGTGGCAGGTGAAGACATTATCAGTCTTACCTTGGCTACCAATCACTCATAGGGGTAGTTCTGAATCTGTGGAACTGTTGCTTCTGCTATTGAGACACCAAGTGTGGTGATGGCGGGAAAACAGCTTTGGAATGACCTTTAAGGTCACCTAGGAAATAAAAGAATCAAGGAGTGGTCTTCCAACTCTGACCCATTTGCTTAAGTTAAGGATGCCATCTTTTTTATTGCCCTCCCCTTGTGCTTTTATTAGCAACCTGATATACAAAAATAAACAGAGGAAGCTTTCTTCATTTCTCAATCTCCATTACAGGAGAAGTTTCACTCGCAGGTTGTTTTCTTCTTCTTCTTCAGAACCAGCCATTCTTGTGCACTTACAACGGCTGCCTGACATGGAAAGATCTAGCTAGAGGGATCTCACTGCTGGCATGGAGCAAAGTTTCTGCTAAACTGTAGAGCTGAGGATGCTTTTTGATCAAAGCACAGTAGGTTTTCAGAAGCTGCCAAATGGCTAAAAGTCAAATATGTCTATTTAGAAGGCAGCATTGACACAGGTAGCACAATCTACAAGGCAAGGCATGTTTTCCTAACTGCTCTTTCCAAGCAGGATGCAGGATAACATGACTCATCCTTATTCTCCTTCCCAACAGTGTTTGTGATCTCACTAGAACAGGTGCGAAGGCTGCCTCCTTTCCAGGAACCAAATATATTGCTGTTTGATTTTGATAAACCTCCAAAGAAGTTCAGGAAAGACAAATGTCCCTTCCCACAGACTCTATTATCCAGGTTAGATGGATCATAGTATAAAGACAGACAATAAAGGGTAATGCAATGTTTACTTTTGCACTCACCTAATGCTCTTAGCCATCAGCACTTCTGCAATACATCATTTTGATAAGTGTTGCTAGGCACCAAGGGCTCTAGCTGAATCCTAAACAGCAAATATATCCCTTTGGCTAGAGTAATAACAGAAACAGAAACTGCCTATCCTTAGAAAACTTTGACTCAGCAGTTGTTCTTCCTTGAGAGGCATCACAGTCCTAAAAGTCCATTCTCTAGATGTTTCCTGAGGCAGGTGATGGGTCAGTAGGAGGGCCAGTAGGAGATCTGAAGGGCGCTTGGAGGAAGCAATAAGGACTGTATCCTCCACTGCCTCAGAGTTTTTGAAGAGACAGGCATAATCTTTGTGGTGACAGCTGGAAACCCAACTCAAGTAGGTATGAATGCCAATGTGAAGCCCTCAAGATGTTTGTGGACTCCAGCTCTCATCAACCGCAGCCAATGTGGTCAAAGGTCAGGGATGATGGGAGCTGTAGTCCAAAAATTTCCAGAGGGCACCACATTGACTATCCTTGTACTAATGCATGGGGAAAAGCTGGTTTAGGCAAAGCCTAGTGGAGCTTCCAGACTGTCCCTATGTTTGGGTGTGATTCAATAACATACCAGCAGATTTAGGTTCTGCAATGAAAGCTGATTTAGAGTTCATGAACAACAAACCCATTTCCACAAAAGATTAGATTTTTCTTGTGGTAAGTAAAGTGAGTGGGAAATGCTCAGGAATGTGTGGGGTGACACTTGCTGTGATGCAAGGTTGTGTGGCCTTCCTGGGGGGGAAAAAACCACAGTGAATACTCAATAAGCAGGCCATCTGGACGCACCCTAAGCTCCAATGAAGGCAATGGGAACAAGAGCCTGGTCTAAAATACAAAGTTCCATTGCTGTGGATCAATTCTATTTGATGAAGTGTGTTCAAAATCTAGTGGCTGAATTATAGGTATACTGGCTTAAATCATTTGTGGTCTGAATGGATGATGAGGTGGCAAAGATCATGCAGAGAAAGATACAGTACTGAGACTGTGGATCAACAGAATCACCATTCTTCTAAAATGAGATATTTTTTTTCTGTGGTGTGTAGGCGAGGGCAAATGGAAATATTGGGGCATTTTTATGGTTACAATCCAATGTACAACAAAATGGGACACACAGGATCAAGCCATACAAAGGCTGAAGTGTTATAAAAACCCATGCCACTTAAAAACCACAATTTATTTTCCAGCTGTGCAACCCACTCCTGGGCATGTTTTTACCCAGACGTAGGCCCCATTAATTTTAGTGGGGCTTACTCCCAGAACAGAAGGGAAGCCCTAGACACACAGTGGCTTATTACCATTCTCATTCATGGTTTACTCTAAATCCTAAATTTCATTAGTTTAATCTGCTCTTCAAGGTTAGTGTCATGTATCAAAATCAACCTGTCTTACATCTGCTTCACAGATCATCAGTGGTATACCTCTCAGATTGTTATATGTTATAATTATTTGGTTTCTCCCCACCCATCTCCCAAACAATGTCAAGATTTATTCCCTGTGAAAAGTCCAACAGTGACCTTGGCTCTCACTTGCTAACTCTGATGCTCATGGGCCCATAAATCATGGTGCTTGGTGCAATTTATAGATGCGAACATCTGCTTATCATACAATATTTAGGTTGCAGGTGTATTCTGCTAGTAAAATAAACACACCAATTCACAATTGCCTGGGCTGTAGAACTTTAGACAGATGCTAAGGAGAGCTCATATGTAAGAAAAACACTTCATATGTAAAAATGAATGGACACCACCCATATTGCTTATGCAAAATGGGAATGATGAAAGGGGATAACTGAGTTATGTCTTGGATTTTGTAACTTCAGGTCTGAAAACAGGAGTTATCAATGTGAGGAGGAGCATCTCCCCTTCACCACCACCCCGTCAGAGATCAAACAAAAACTGTTTTTTGCTCTGCAGAGGGTGGGGGAAGAACTGCTCCTTGCTGTCCCCACCTAGAGGCTGCAGGTTATGACTAGCCACCAATCACTAACTGTCAGTTATATTTGTATCCAGTCTGTCCTTCACAGACCTTTCCTGAACTTGGGAATTTCTGTATGCCAGGTACATGCTTTAGGCCTCTCCTGAATGCTGAAAGCACCATCTTCACCCAGGGGCATTTTCTGGAAGAAAGTACAGTGGTACCTCGGGTTACATACGCTTCAGGTTTCAGACGCTTCAGGTTACAGACTCCGCTAACCCAGAAATAGTGCTTCAGGTTAAGAACTTTGCTTCAGGGTGAGAACAGAAATCGTGCTCCGGTGGCGTGGTGGCAGCAGGAGGTCCCATTAGCTAAAGTGGTTCTTCAGGTTAAGAACAGTTTCAGGTTAAGAACGGACCTCCGGAACGAATTAAGTACTTAACTTGAGGTACCACTGTATGGACAAACAGACAGTCTTTGTTTAGCTGGCATGCCCCTGTTTATTTTGCAACCCTGACTACTACTAAAATTCTGCAAGTACAAAAGGGCATATCTGTCCATTTCAGTTTCTCAATTTCCCAGTCTTAAGTTCACTTCTTCATATTTCCACATCGGTTTGCAATTTGTTTTTTTTAAAAAGTCCTCATGAAAATTCATGAGCATTTTAGTGAGGACTTCTTCTCTTTTACATATTATTCTACACATTTTTGGCCTGATATACACATTTTCTGCAAAGCAATTTTCCCTTAATGTGATGCCTTTTTGTATGTTGTTTTCACTGATATGTGCATCTTTAGGCACACTTAGCATTTTTGTAGACATTGTTTGACTTGAAGTGCATTGCAATGCAGAGAAGAGCACATTTTGAATGGTAGCTCCGTTTCAGTTTGCGTACTGTTTTGGATAATGTGAGTTACGCAGCTTCCCCTTTAAATGTGAACTGAACTCTCCCACAACCATGTCTGTGAGAAGCTGCCCACAACCTGAATTCATTATAGGAGTGGGTTTCTAAGAGCAGCCACCCTGTTGGCTTATTTTCTAAAGTTATTAACTAGTCAAAAAGAAAGAGAAAAAGGAGAGAGAGAGTGAGAGAGAGAGAGCGCTTGCAAATGAAGCTTTTCACAGCATTACCACCTGTAAATTTCTATTGGTTTTTTTTACAACGAAGTTAAAAACCAGATTAAATGTAAAAACAGAAGTATGGGCTGACATATTATGATGATGTCGCGTGGACACCACACAAAATTTGGGAGCAGCAACAATTCCCTAATAAACACCTGTCTGGAAGCACCCCAGGGTCACAGAGCGACTGAAAACAACTATTGTACAAGCAAAGGGAACAGTGAAAAGCAAAGAAAACACAGAAACTTAATATTATCCTGATGTTTAACATGAATTATTTTGATGTGTCAAGACTGTTTACTGAGAAAAAAGCCAGTAATCGAAAGTGTGTATGTGTGTGTACACACACACACACACATTTTTGAATGTATTTTTCCTGTTTGGCTCATAAAACATTTAGGTTTTGTGAGGAAAACTGTGTAACTAGATACTGAGGCGATCCATTACTGGGGTCGCTTATTGGAGTTATATGCTTTTGTGCTGACAAGAAATAATTTGGTGGTAGCTATGGCCTGAATTGGAGCTGTTGTTCAGTGTCGTCTGTTAGAGGGCACAATGGGAAGGGAGGAAACTAGGCAATGGGGAAAGGGGGGGGGGAATGAAAAGAAGCATCTTGTGTGGGAGAGATTCCTGGCTGACCGTCAAATAGAGCCAGAGCAAACTTTCTGCATGGCTTGGTGATAGTGTGGAAATAAGGACAGATTGATGGGCTGTGGGCTGCTTTTGAGGGCTATATATTTTCTGCTTGGGAAGCATCGAGAAAGGCCTGGGCAATAACAAGTAATAATATGGATTATTATTCCAGATGGGGATGGGGTAATATGAAAGCACAGGTGATAGTCTTCCAAGATCAGCATGATGCTGCAGTGTTTGACTTCAATGTACAGTGCTCAGAAAATAGTTCATGGGGCTAGCTGGAGATATTCCAAGAAAGCAATTTTGTGAAGATTCAGAGAAGAGAGAGAATTACTCAAAGAGAAAGTGAAGCAAGGATACCATCATTTTAACTACTGCAGGACCGGGCTGGAGAATCTATCATCACCATATGTGTGATTGTGGCTATGTAACTGTTGGGAAGAAGGTGAGGCTGGTGAATACATTGCCACTATGCCTGCTGCTGAAGAAAGTGTGATTACATGTGCCACAATGATCTGAGCATGAGAAGCCCAGGGGTACAGCATGTGCACAGGTTTGATTTCATGCCTGGGACAGATCTGGCCAAGTTACAGACTCACAAAGTTGTGGGTTGAGAGGATCCTTGAGAAGTCATTCAGACCAACCCGCCATCTTATTAGAGAGTTACGGAGCCTCTTCCTTTTTCAGAAACATGACTGGGCATATCATTAATTAATTGAAATTAGGTTCCTCCCCATTTGTCCAGCAGAAGGCTTCAGAAGGTGGTGGACTCTTCTGCAAACTGAGGCAGGACAGCCACTTATCAGAGGTGATTGTAGTAGTAGGTTTCCTGCATCAATAAGGGTGTTGACTAGATGACTTTTTGAGATCTCTTCAAACTGCATATATATTTGGTAACTTATTGTTTCACTGGGTTTTTTAAAAAATAGCCAGTAACACAAAAACATGAAATGAAATTCCCATCCTTCCCTGCGTATAAACAAATTACACATTTTAGAGTCTTCTCTGTAGCAAAAATGGTGGCAAATGAATATGTTGTCCCCCCCACTACTGCATTTGTGAAGCTATTCTAAGTGGAACAAATCCTGCTCCAAGTAGTCCCTTCCTAAGTGATTAGAAGAAACCACTAGCTGGCCACTGTGTCATCTACAAAGCATTATGGATAAAACCACTTCCATTGATTCCATACTGGACACCACTTGAGATACAGGCGGTGATCATTTCATGCGCATCTGAAAGTCACGTGATTGTGCATGCATGCAGAGCGTCGAACCAGGAAGTGACCAAAAACATTTTTAAAAAAGGGTAGAACAGGGTGGAATGGGAGCAGGCATACTTATATTGGCTCCACTGACAAGCATGGGGGGCTGGAAAGGAAACCCCTGAGCAAAGTGGCCGTTGACCATACAGTACGAATTCTGAGTGTTATCAGTCAGTCAGATTTAATGGCCATTACAATAGAAATCACAAACAAGAGGAAGGCCACCCGAGAGTAAGTTAAAGATGGGAAATATCTTGCTGTTATTCTATGGATGAATTTCAGTTGCTGCAGCCTCAGGCATCAATGTATGGAATTTACTGTCACAAGATACACTGATGGCCACTGGATTATATGGATTTAAAAATGGATAGGCAAATTGATGGAGATCTATAAGCAACTGTTAGCCATTATGCTTAAGCCATTGCTGGAGGTATATGCCACTGAACGCCAGTTGCCAGGGGGTCTAGGGGCATCCTGGCCTTCATGGCCTGATTATTATGGGCTTCCCAGAAGCATCTTGATAGCCTCTGTAACAGGTTGCCTGACTCGATGGACTTTTGATTTGATCCAGTTGGGCTTTTCTTATATGCTTAAGTGTGCAATCCTATATACATACCTGGGAGTAAGCCTCATTGTGGTCAATGGGTCTTATTTCTGAGGAGACATGCCTAGGCTTCCACTGTATGTTCTTAGCAAGCAGAAGGCCACCCTCATTTAGATAGGTGAGGAAGGGAAAGAGGAGTTTAGCCTAACATCTATTAAATACACATAAAGAGCTTCAGCAAACAGATCCCTCCACCCTCCAGACTAGTCTGTCCTCAGCTGTGATTTAGCACGAGACATAAGCATCCTCCTCTCTTTTAACCATAAAGATGTAAACTTAGAATCTGTCCATATTGCCAGGAATTGGGAATTTGATGAATGGACATTTGGCTGAACACAGTAAATTCCCAGCTAATTGAAAGCAGAGAACAAAAGTTCTGTACCCACCTTAGAAAAATATTGCTTTCTTAATAAATAATTGAAAATGGCAAACTCTTGACATATGAACTAAAAAAACCTCTTGTATAAATTTAGAAGTAATTCCTGTCATACACATTACCATGTGGTAAGCAGTTGTGCTACGGGAAGGCTAGAAGTCATAAATCATTGTGGATCACATTTGTAGACACCACAAAATCCAGAAAGAGTACAAGGGACCATGATATTATGTTGGTGCCTTGCTACTTTTTTTCCTTTCTATTTGATGTACCTTTGAAATGAGATCACCGAAGGAAAAGGGAATTGGTAATTCTCGTCTGGTGCTAATAGCAGATAGCAATTACAAATGGATACCAAGAGAAACCCTTTGGTTTTACCTGGGGCAATTATACCACAGCTGTAATGTTCTCATGAAAGCCTGACTTGTGGAAAACAGTCTGCCTAATGATGGTGGCCATGACTCAGAAACTCTCAGTGGCAGAGACAGAGATAGGTCAATGGAATGAAAATACACATTGAACTTGGTACATCTTTGTCATTTCACCAGATGCAGGTGATGTATAAAGACCATAGTGCATGGTCCAATAGTCAGTGCTAACCAGCAGTAACTCAGAGTGCAATCTTATTCATTTTTTGTAATACAGTTTTCCCTGATATACACATTTTTGCAGGTAATATGTTATTTTCAGCAATAAATGCATTTGTATGCTACTTCCCTCTAATATACACATTTCTGCACACTTTTGGGGTTGGAGAACTGCACAATAAGAGTTCAAAGAAGTGTGACTTCCAAAGGCTAGCTATTGTCCCAGTTTGAATATTGTTTTAGAAAGTGGAAATGAGGTACATTAAGATTAAAATTTGAAACAAACCAAATTTCTTGCCCATCCCTACTTATGAATAACATGTATAGGATTTCATTGTATGTGTCCATGAAGATTCAAGAGCGCCTGTATATATACTGAGCACCTGAAATTTTATTTTCTTCTAAAATTAAACCAATCACTAAGTGCTTGTTTCTTTGCTTGATTACTGCATTCTAGCCATTCTTGGCTGACAACCTGTGCACAACCTGCCTTCTCTTAAACTGGACTGTTTGATGAAGCATGAGGTGGGCCTCCAGTAAACCAGATTGTCCAATGAAAGCAGGTTCAAAGTGGCTTGTAAATCTTGAAGATTAACTCTGCAATTTATAGAGAATCTAAGGATATCAATTATTGCATATTTGTCATTCCAAAGCCTTTTCTCTCTCCCCCCCCCCCCGCCCACAAATCTGCATCTAGAGAGATCATTCTCTGGGCTGAGCTGGGAAGTGAGAGATTTAAATAGGGAGGAACGTCAGAAACACATTCTCATTTCAGTCCTTTAGCCCTCTAACACGAGCACCATCAATCAAACAAGAGCCTTGTTTTGATTTTGTTTCATTTTTTGACTTAGATCCTAAGTATGCTTTTAAAGAAGTAAGCCCCATGGAAATGTATTATATAAACCACTGAGGCTCTTGGGCTTGCCAATCAGAAGGTTGGCGGTTCGAATCCCCACGATGGTGTGAGCTCTCATTGCTCGGTCCCAGCTCCCGCCAACCTAGCAGTTTGAAAGCATGAAGTGCGAGTAGATAAATAGGTACCACTCCGGCGGGAAGGTAAGCAGTGTTTCTGTGCATTGCTCTGGTTTCGGTGTTCCATTGCGCCAGAAGCGGCTTAGTCATGCTGGCCACATGACCCGGAAAAACTGTCTGCGGACAAACACCAGCTCCCTCGGCCTGTAAAGCGAGATAAGCACCGCAACCCCAGAGTCGTCTGCGACTGGACTTAACTGTCAGGAGTCCTTTACCTTTACCTTTTTAAAAGGTATTTAGTCTTGAACTTCCAGATGGAGGAAGGTATCAAACTGCACAGCAGGAAGGACCTGTCACTTTTGAGCTGGATATGCAATCCTATGCATATCTACTCGGAAGTAAGTGACACTGAGTTCAATGAGACTACTTCCAGGTAGGTATTACGTACTGGAATGCAACTTTAAACATCCTTTCTTGGAAATATATATAAATCACTGAACAACCATTGTTACTATTAACTGGACTGTATCAGACATGAATTTCTGTTTTGAATTTCTCTGGATCTAGAACCCTTCAGGATTCTATCTTTTCATTAAAAGGTATTTTTTATTATAAAAAAATCCTTATAAATGAATGAACCACATTTAATCTTCAATGACATGCTCGATCCAGTAAGCTTACAACTCTGGTCAGAGCAATAAGGCTATAACCCCGTGCCAGCCCCCCTGACTTTTCAGTACCTGAGGTGAAATGCCTCTTACTGCCCCCGCAACCGAGTGGGCATGAGGCTCTGCAAGGGCTGGCACCTTAAGGAGAAACCCTTTGCCTTCCCACTTGTTGGTGAAGCTGGGTGGTAGAACACTATGCTGCTGTGGCAGCGTTAAAACCTCCCTTACTCAGATTTGCTTCTGTGGCAGCGAGGCAGGGCACTTCCGGGAGTGCCGCCCCCTTCCACTTGAGGCAGCTCCTCACCCTGCATAATGGGTAGGCCAGCTCTGCCCCATGCTCACACTTACCTAGGAGTAAGTCTCATTGAACTCACTTGTGAGCAGACCTTGCACTGAGTTCAGGATTGGGCTGTAAAAGAAGCAAAGTCATGAAGACGGATTTGCCTTCATTTATTTCATTCATTTAGCCTTTATCTCACATCATTAACACGTGGATCCCGCGGATCATTTAACCTTGCTGACGATTGGTAATGGACTTGGGAACCTTCTTCATGAAAGCACTGAACGGCGCCAGCTCATTTATTCTTTTCCTCCCTGTGGATGGAGGACACCCTAAATTAATCACAGAGATTTGGAGGGTAAAGGTAGCAAACTCCTAAGTTGGTTTGGCCTAAGCTGTTTAGCTATAATTGAATACACTGGATGCATTTCAGGAACAGAAGGAATACAATCCTTCGGAAATTTAAAACATGTCAGTCTAGAGACCAATTTTGCACCCACACAGTCTTGATTGCACTGGTAGCGTCTTTAAAGTGTGTATAGGATGCGGTGCTCCAGTTACTTTTAGGAATGTGTCTGCATCCTGCATGTAGCAAACAAAAAGGCTATCTTTGTTTATATCTGGGTTTTCTGTGCTTGCATATGCATGCCTTCTTTTAATCCTCTCCATATGCCAATGCTACAACAGCCAGCTTCTTCCACTTGTTGGGTTCTGATGACCTCTGCTTCTCAAAAGGCCACAGTGTCTTGCTCGGCCTGTCTATCTCCCCATCTTTCTCTAGAAACACACACTCTATTGCATTTCTGAGGATGTGTTCACACATGTATGCTCACCACTCCATGACTGGAATGTCAGCTGATGACTTCTCTTTGTGTATAAGCCAATGCCCATCAAATATATTAGATGGAGATTTCATATCAAACACAATTGCTTTCAATGGATGCTGTTAATAAACTCATCTGCAGATAACAGAATGGCGAATCACTGAGGAATGTAAGTTTGGGTGTCATATATGTATGTCTTCTTGTGTCAGCTCATTGCCTCACCTTCTTTTTTCCTTTCACATTTCCTTATTTTCACTTCCCCTTTCATCAGTTTCTCCTTCATCTACCTTTCCTTCAGGTTCTAAGTCCAATGCTTATACCACACTTTTCCACCAGCTATCTTGTCCCTCTCTTCTCCTTCACTTCCTTACTCCCTGTTATTTTTATGGAGGCCTAAACCCGCCCTGGAAAAAATGCTAATGTCCCAATTGCCTACCTCAGATGCTGAGCCGTAGAACTTGGTAAATAAGCCTGGGTATAATCCCATAACATAGTACTTGCATGTAACTCTGCCTTTACATATTATTTACCCACTTAGATCCTCTCTCCCCCCCCCCCCCGTGTAATACAAGATAAGCATTCCTGTCAATGCTGCTTCTACAGTACAGTACCTACCTACCTACCTACCTACCTACCTACCTACCTACCTTCCTTCATTCCTTCTTAATATGAAACAATTATTATGCTTTACAGAGTTGGTGCATACACACAGGTCCTTTAAATCAATCAGATAATCAGAGCCTTAAAAAAAAGTGACGAGTGACTGGCAACACAGAGGAAGAAAGAAGCATACAGACCACTTTTTTCTCTATGGCAGGGGTGCCCAAAGTTTTTTCAAAGAGCCAGATTTGATGAAGTGGACATGCGTGAGGGCCGACCAAGGATTTACGCTGATGAGCTTTTAAAAAGATTTTACCCCAGGAAATAAACTGGCACAGGGGCTGAATTAAACTGAACGGTGGGCCAGATTAGGCCCCCGAAACGGACTTTGGACAAGCCTGCTCTATGGGCTCTTCCCGGCATCCTTTTTATTATATATTTATGATGTGTGCTTATGATGGTATCAGGGCAATTATATGCTTCAGGGTTACATATGTTTTGTTTCCAGTCAGTGTGTCTCCTGTAACTTCCTGCTGAAATCCTGTAACTTTTAATATAACAAATGTTTTAGTTTATTTTATTTTTTCCCCACTTTTGTTTCCCTGTTGTGTAAGGCTGCTCCTCCAGATGACATTAGTGCAAGAACACTGAGGAAGAATCACAGAAGAACTAACAAGGCAGAATGGTGTGTGGATGGCCCAGTATAAACCCCCCACTTTTGCGCTACCATTGCATGAGTGAAATGTTGCAGAATATACCAGCAAAAACAAAATGCCAGTAGGGAGGTCCCTGTGAGTATAGAAGAAAACAAGATGTCCATTTGCCTTTATTACAAATATATGTATGTACAGTGGTACCTCAGGTTAAGTACTTAATTCATTCTGGAGGTCCGTTCTTAACCTGAAACTGTTCTTAACCTGAAGCACCACTTTAGCTAATGGGGCCTCCTGCTGCTGCCGCGCTGCCAGAGCACGATTTCTGTTCTTATTCTGAAGCAAAGTTCTTAACCTGAAGCACTATTTCTGGGTTAGCGGAGTAACCTGAAGCATATGTAACCTGAAGCGTATGTAACCTGAGGTACCACTGTATTTCCTTTAGAGGCTCTGTGTCTGGGATAGCCTTAGAAAGATAGTACTTTTTGATTGTTTGTTTGTTAATTTTTATAACCATGACACTCGCTAATAGTGAGATCAAATCAACACCACCACGTGAGGTGTTGAGGTTAACATGTCAAAAAGCCATTCCCAAATTTTTACTACTTTATGGTAAAAGGGGGGAGGGGGAAATACAAAAATGTGCTTCTGTTCACAGAGATGATACAATAATGTCAGGAAGGCTGACAAGCAGTTGTAAATGGGACTTCCTGCGTGGTCATAAATCAATGTAAAAACCTGATACAGAGCATTTAAAACTGATTATTTTTTTTGGGGGGGGGGGTGTCTTTCGTGTAATGATACCAAGAGCAGGAGAGAGGTTCAGAAGCCCTTTAAGTGATACGTGAGTGAAACTGATCTATACTCTTAATACACTGTGCTCCTTCCCAGGGGGGGAAAGTTGGGCAGCAGCAAGAGAAGGCGCTCACATGAGTTTCTGCTTGCATAGTGACAGACTGAAATGGTGCAGAGCTTGCTCTGTTTGTTGGAGTGGTTTCAAACTGTGCTCTGTGGAGCCCTGGGTTTCTTGGTAGCTTACCAGCGGTCTCTCAAAGGAGTCTGATGGTGGTAGACAAACCTCCCTCAAAGACAGTTTGACCTTTGCTAGGGATATCTTCCTCTAGAATGTTCAGTCCTGGAGATTGCGATCTGAGCCTGCACCCTTAAGGGACAATACAAAAGATGGCAGCCAGGCTCAGTGGACATATTTGAACAGAACATGCGCCTTGATCCTCTCATAACATGCAGGTTTGTGGCAAACACCAGGGAGCTTTTAATATGGAAAGGGTCCCCTGGAGATAGATAGCTTTTGAAAAACAGCCCTCTGGTTATAAAGTCCCTTGTCACCAAGAAATATCATCCACACATAGCAGATCCATACAACAAAAGTGCCATAGTCACGAAGCAGGAAATAAACAGAGCAGTTACCTCAAGAAAGTGAGCCAAGCAGTGGCGTAGCGTGGGTTGTCAGCACCCGGGGCAAGGCAAGTAATTTGCGCCCCCTAACCCGTGGATTTGCGCCCCCTAACCCTAACCCCCAGATGTTGCGCCCGGTGCGGCCGGCCCCCCCTGCACCCCCCCACGCTACGCCACTGGAGCCAAGCCATGCGTGATATGTTTTACATGAACAAGGAATTAAACATGTTGAAGGCCTTCCAGAAGACTTTTTTTTTGTTTTGAGATTGGGAACACCCAGTGGGCTCATGCAACAAAAATCTACAAGCACAATCCCCTTCTCTCTTCCTGCATAGCAGGTGCTGGGGACAAATGGCAGGGAATTACTGTTGCCCTCATGTCCCGCTTGTAACCTTTGCAGAGTTATTTGGTTGTCAGTGGCTGATCTTGGAAGCAAAATGCAGAAGTAGAGTGAGGCAAGTGATTTGCCCAAGGCCACGGGCTCTGCTAAATGCCACGCCAGCGCTTTGATTAGACATTCTTCAATACAAAACACCCAGAGAGGAAAAACCAGCAAGATTATGAGACAAGTACACTTGCCCAAGAAAGTGAATACAGCCAGAGGGGGAACTGAACCCCACAAACATGACTCCTTTGATGGGCACACATTTCTTTCTGCCCACTGGTGGGCGGACAAACCTATCAGGAAAATAGCCTGGGCTGCGGATTAAACAGTTGTTCCACAGCACTGTTACCATGATTCAAATACCCTCCAGCTTTTAAGTTTCAAAAAAAGAAGTCAGGAGATATAGTGATTAAAAATCCCCTGCCTAGTGGCAAATTTATTCTCTAGAGCAGCCTTCTCCAACCTCTTGCCCTCTATATGTTTTAGACTACATATGCCCCACTCACTGTTGCCAATGGTAAGGGATGATGGGAACATAAGAAGAGCCTGCTGAAGGCCCCATCTAGTCCAGCATCCTGTTCTCACAGTGGCCAAGCAGATGCCAAGAGCACCCTCCCCTCTGGCAATGCCCAGCAAGTGATGTTCAGAGGCATACTGCCTCTGATATCGGAGGCAGAGCAAAATGCCTCTCCAACACTAGGGTGGGGGAAAGCTGCCTCCCCCTTCCCACCTCATGCAGCTAGGAAGCTCACCTTTCGCCTTCCCAACCCCATTTCCCAAACCACTTGTTCTGCAGCCCCCACTTGGCACCTGTTGTCGCCTCCACCCCCTTGCCCACACCTCCCACCTTCTTTTGTGCAACCTGCCCTGCACACTGCTCCTGCGTCTTCCTCTGCTTACACATTGCAACTACTATGCACCTTTCCACCTTCTGCCCAATTATGAAGCCACCACCCCCTTATTCTGCAAACCCTTTCATACCTCTCCACCCACATTCCCATGCTTCCAACTCCCTCCTTTTTTTTGCAACTCCTTTTGCACATTTTCACCTTCGCTCCCTTCTCCCCTGCTTCCTCCCTTTCTCAACTCTCTCTTGCACACCTATCACCCATTTTCATGCCTTCTCTTCTCTCCTATTCTGTAGCCCCCTTTGCACACATACCATATGCTGAAATATGCTATTGTATCTTTACGATGAATAGCATCTGAAGAGCAAATCTTTCAGTAAGCTTGTTTAGTTAGAGAAGTTCTAGTTGCTGGGTGTTGTACCAAATGGGTGTTTGCTTGTTGATAAAATACCTGTTATATTTATTATTATTATTATTATTATTATTATTATTATTATTATTTTAGATTTTAAATGCTTTATTGTACTTACTTACATCTATACAACATAAAGTTACATCCATTGTTATCAATAAACTAAAAATCACAAAAATACAAACATTTTAACAATAATTTTTTCTTCCAAAGCATCTGACCTCCCGTCCTTTCCATATGAAAAATGAAAAAAATGAAAAATATCTATGTTTTTCCCTTTTTACATAGATTATTTACAGAGGTTGTTCAAAGGCTGCTACCGAGTTTAAATCACAGCAACTGTTCTTAAGGTAGTTCTTGAAAATTTCCCAATTTGAAATAAACTCCTGCTTAGATTTATCTTTGTTCTTTTCAGAAAGGTTATCTAGCTCGGCATAGTCTACACGCTTCAATATCCATTCTGATTTAGAGGGGATTCTATCACTTTTCCAATACGTAGCAATGAGAACCCTCGCAGCTACTGTGGCGTATAAAAAAAACACTTTTCTTACATTCCAAGGGATGTCAGGTCCTGTAATGCCAAGTAAAAATGATTCAGGTTTTTAAAGAAGAGGTACTTTTCTGTGTTCAGACCCAGAAATCTACCCCCTAAATAAATTCACACTTGACTCAAATTTTGGTTTTGGTTTTTGGCAGAATTTAGGCCACAACTATATTGATTACAGAAAGTGACTGGTTGCATAGGCTCTGGTTCGAGTAGCTCCCTTGCAGGCAGCGCTGACCCAGGGCACTAGCATAGTCAGCCAAGGGTGAACACCTGGATAAGCGGAAAGCTGGGAACGGGCTAACTCTGCCACCCAAATGTCTCCCTGGACTCAGGCACGGGCACAACCGCCTCTCAGGGGTTGACCAAACCATCGAGTCCCTGGATTCCTTTAATGGAATACCCTTCACATAGGGATGGTGAGAGCGTTCCCCTATCTCTAGCACCTGAACCAGAGCCTATCCACAACATTACAAGTTGTGATGATTTGCTACGCGGCAGGCGGAACCCAAATGGCAACAGCCAATCAGCCAAGTGGGGAAAATTCCTGCCATGCCCCGTCCCAATGGCAGACGACACACGACGGCATAGCAAGGTCAAGCGCAAGCCCTAAAAGTAGGAAGAGGTGGGCAGGTGTTCCGAATGCACGTGCCGAAAGAGGAAGCTCTGGTCACGTCCATGGGCATAAATAGGTGCCTCGAACCATTTGGACTGCGTCCCATTGGCCAGATTGCACCCAGCTTCGAGGGACCTACCAATCGGGTGTTGTGGTTGACCAATCGTACCCACCCACAACACAGGGTATCAGTTTTCCGGGTCTCTCCACAATACCTCTTTAAGGGAGGACCCAATTTAACATTTTTTAAAGTTCTAAATAAATCTTATTCCAGAAGGCTTTGATCTTCTTACACACCCACCACATACCTGTTATAAATTAATATGTTGACTCTGAAACTTCATGTTGAAGACAACATAGGGTACCAGGAGTGAAATACATTGTGGGAAGGTACTATGCAATATTTGAGAGCACCATATTATTATTTTTCTCTTACATGAAACAGCTGAGGAATGGAAAGGGGGAAGGGAGACACAATGAAAGCAAAAAAGTTACTATTTAAACAACAGCAGAGGTTTGACTAAAGTAGGGATGGGAAGACACTGAGGGATTGTTCTCAAAAAAAGTTTCAACAAGAAATAGAGATGAGTACAACAAAGAGCCTAACACAAAAACATTAACACAACTGAACCTTTTCAAACTCCCGGGTTGCACTCAAGTCTTAAACTGCCACTCCCATCCCAGTGCTACCCCTTGTTTGCTCTACTCAAACTTCTACCATTTTTAAAAATTGCTACTTGACTCTCCATCCCGACTTTACTAAAACTTCAGCCATTGTTTAAAATTGCCATTTTCCTCTCTGTGTTTTTCCACCTATGCTTTAGTCAAACTTCTGCTGTTGTAGTAAATCACCACTCACTGTTTCTGCCTTCTCACTCCCATTTCATGGTTACTGCTATTGTGCAACCTGTCTTCACTTTCATTCCTTTACCCCACCCTGACCATGCAAATCCAGGATTGTGATGTGCCGCTACAAATCCCCCAATGGAGGCTGCATGATGACATTCTTACATTTTTATTATATAGAGAGACATAGTCTCCTCAAAAGATAAAGGGTCAGATTATGACATTAGCAGACAAATAGCACAACCCTATATATTCCTACCCAGAAATAAGCACCCTTGAGTTCAATGATCTCATTTACAGGTAAGTGGGTATATTTGCAGCCCAAGTATTTCCCCCCACTAACTAGATGGTGTGCAATGTTAAGTGGTGTGAGTGATTCTGAGAATGGATTTCTACAACAGGCTATGCACACTTCTTAGATATCTTAGGCTCCTCCAGGGCATTTCAGTAATAATAATACCTATTAAGTTTTCACTGATATGTATAGATTGATATCTTTTGCCTTTTAGCACCAAAACCACCCCTGTTTCCTCTTACAGCTTTTCAGTATTTATTTCTGAGATCCCTTGTTGTTTTAAAAATACACTGGATTTGTATCAAAAGCTTTTATTTTTGCCTGACTTATTTTTAATATTTTTATTTTTAGCGTGCAATGTCCTGCCCTGTGCAGAGGCCACTGTTAGCAACAGGGTGGAATGCACAGAGTATTTTCCAATTGTCTATGTTTACATGCTTCCTCTTGTCCTAATCAGTTTGCCACTTTAGCACTTTGATGACAATCTCAAAAATTATATTGAATTTCAAGATGAGCTTTGTACTCACATTCCACTTCAACAGTTTACACATCAATAATACTCAAATCATTCCTTGCTATTTGTGTTTTCAGCAAGTCGCTAAACTGTTTGTTCAGTATCAGTTCCCCTAGTTTTCTGTATTTGTTTCATTAACTCGCTTACCTCCTGCCAAAGAAACATATGCTTCAAATTATAGCACGCAATAACCATGGGGAATCTTGGCTGAATAACCATTGGCTGTATTATATCACCTGTAGGTAAATTATGTATGGAACTAATATTCCTGGTAATGATAGTACCTGCTACTCTAAGTCACTAGGGCCCAACTCATAGATTACTAAAAAGGTATAGAAGGACCTGTCTTCCTATTGCCTGATTCCATAACACCACACTAACATTTGTGGGGGGAAATCACATGGGCTGATGTGGAGAAATTGTGTTTGTGTGTGATAGTGAGATAGTGGTGGCATTTCTCTTTTGAGAATGCAGATGTTTTGGCACAAAAGGGAATATTACAAGAATGAAAAATAGCACAAGAGTACAGACAAATTGGCATGAAAAACTGAACACAATGAGAATATAATATTTTATGTGAATACATAACAGTGATGTGTGAGTCATAAATTTGTTTTCTGAACTCCTGGCAGATTTTTGGAAGGGCTGCCGGGTATCAAAATTCTGTGGTGATGGGGTCGAAAATACATTTGAACTGAATTTTTCATTTTCATTTTGGAAATCCAGAGATGAAATCTGTGCCAGTCCAATGGCGGCACACAAAGAAATTACATCCAAATGTGCTGAAGAAATAACTTTTCTTTTAAAAGGCCAGTTCCTTTTGAATCAAAAAGTTATTCCTTGTGGAATCTTTCAAAGAAGAACAGATTTGCTTTCTTTCATCTTACTGCTGTCTCTCAGACAAATGTGTTAAAAATGTGTCAGTCATTGTAAAGATAACATTCTTTTCAATGTCATTTCTTTGGGTACTGCCAGGCGGTCCATTTGGCAGGCCTGTTGTACAGGCTTATTGGGCCAGATGCAAGAGATGTTTGCACAGTTCTCCACAGGCATGGGGTGGTGCATTAAAACACCCAAGCCTAAAACTTGGGGAACGTGAGTCTCAATCAGTCCTTGATTCTGTGATCTGGCAGACAAATCTGGTTTTTTATTATTCAATTGGATCAAAGGCCTGAAGTAGAATTGTGGCAATGACTCTCATTCTACAAAGGGCATAAAGTTAGGCAGTAGTAAGGCAGGGTGGGGGCCAGATCCTTAGATCCCCCAGCCCTTGTGGGCCACTTTGACAGGCAGGTGGGGCCACACACCTGTCAGTCTCCTGACATTGCCATACGGTCAAGAGACCCATTTTTCCTTTGCCGCACAAGTTGGACTCAAGACATGCTGCCAAGGAAGATTCCAACTGAATCAACGAAGGCTTGGGGGTCACTGCCAATCAGCTGATCAGAGCTGACCTCAAGCCCCACTTTTGCCAGGAATTGGCTCCAACCTGAGGCTCAAGAGAGGAACCAGTCCCAGTGGGGCTTGAATTTGGCACCAGATTTAAAAGGCACCAGATATAAGCCCAGCTTGCCAAGGAACAATCAAGTTTAAGGCTCCTGGCTCCTTTGCAACTGTGCCTTTATCTGCCCCACACCTGATGTAATATATGATGTCAGATGTGGGAGGTGGGTGAGCCAAATTAGGACCCCTGCCGCCCCTAATTAGGCTCATGGGTCAGAGATTCCTCACCACTTCAGGAAGGCAATATGAGTAATTCAGCTATTTCCTGAAGAATCTCAGAGTTGTTTTGTTTTTAAAATGAGTTGAATCAAAAAATGCTGAGCAATAGACTTAGGCAAAGCATTACAGAAATGATCTCTAGATAATTCGCTTGCCTTTTGGCTCTTGGTCCCACTTAGCAAAGATTTATACTTGAATAGTCCAAGATCTGGCATGAGTGCCAAAGGTGTAAGTCAGTCTACCCAATCCACAAATCTCCATTGGACACAGGTGTTGTGGATGTATCTTCTCCAGCCAGCAGGAGGACACCGCAAGCAAGAAGGAAGCAGAGAATTAGTAGCACACAAATCCTGGAGCTGAGAAGTATGTGAGTAGCTGCTTGGCATTGCCTGCCACTACAATGGTAGTTATCTTAGTCATCCCTAAGTGACAGTTTTCCCACCAACTTTTTTGGCATATGTGATGCTGACAGGGACTTGGAGCTAAAGTCATGGCTCAATGCCTCCTGGGAGGTGCTGAGCAGTTTTAGCTTTTATTGATGCAACTGAGCTGGAACCACAAAAAGACAAAAAAGTGGGATCAAAGAGAAAATATTATCTTTTTAAAAATAGCAGTATGGCATTGTTTTAAAGAGGAACGGACTGGGTTTTGTGTGTGTGTGTGTGTGTGTGTGTTTTTAAGTTCAAACATGCTCCAGTTTATAACTTCTTAGAGATTTATTCTGTTCTTTCCAGAAATCCTCTATCTGATTTATGTTTAAGGGATGCGTTGTACTTTGTAAAAAAAGTTCCTTTTTTTCTTTGAAGAGCCTTGTAAAAATTGCACAAGAGACTGAAACAAACCACGCTCACTTGAGCCAGAACAACTCCTCCTTAATTCATTGTTTTAGGTTTCTGCTATGTCACACAGTAATTAAAGTCTCGAGTTTACAATGACAGCATAAATTGGAAGAAACAGAAGAAACAGCATCTCCTCAATATTAGGGAATAGAAGGCATGAGTTTGGTTTGCTCTAGAGCAATTAATGGAATACAGGAGGACACAAAGCATGTCTGGTAAAAAGAAGCAGAAAGAGGAGAATGTCTGAAAAAAGCCGACTCTTTTAAATACTCCCTCATCTCCTTCGCCTCTGACCAACAGTTATTGGAACCATAAACAGGTATTTCACACCAATAGGACTATCTGGAGTGCTGACAGCTCTGGAGGGTAAGGAACAGTCAGAACTACAAATCAAGGATTGCCAACGAAGGACAGACTGGGGTCACAGCCAAGCCGGGGTACCTGGATAGGAGCAGGAATTTAGCAGGCTCCCAAACAAAAGGAAAGCAGGAGCCAGACAGTTGGGGGAACTCTCACAAAAGTTCAACAGCAGGAGCAAGGATGGGTCAAGGTGAGAGCAGAAACCAGCCAGGCATCTGAGTAGCAAACAAACATAGCAGCTGTCATGTTGCTTAAATGTTTTTTTTCTTTTGCTTTCTATGTGCTGTTTTATATAGCCCCCGGGCAACCAATGGGGAACCTCAGAGGGCTGGTCAGTCATGGAGTGAGGGTGTTGCATGCAGTTGCTAAGGCTGTTCTGCAATAGGAGAACAAAACAGGCAGTGGAGAAGATCTGGGGGACGACATGGCATGGTTGCAAAGTCTGATCAAGCTCGGCTTTGTTTCATATTAAAACACTCATGGACACAAAACACAACAGAAGGTAACATCCTCCATGCTGGTTAATGCTTTGCTTTAGTTTTGCTTAACAGCTGGGATAGCCCACTTTGTAGTAAACGAGACTCTTAATCTCAGGTCTGTGGGTTCAAGCCCCATATTGGGTGAAAGATTATTGCTTTGCAGAAGTCCAATTCTGTGATTTTACTATTCTACCCTGACTTTTTATTTATTTATCTGTTCATTCATTTATTAATTATTCTATTGAATTTTAACAGGTAAAATGCTATACTTCCATTTACAGAGTATACAGAATATACACAGTTTGCTTGACAACAACTGCTGTGACTTATAGCGCAATCCTATATATATCTACCCCAAAACAAGCCCTACTGACTTCAGTGGGTTTTACTCACAGGTAATTGTGTAAAATTACCTTCCCACATGGTTGCATCTCCTTCAGCTGCACCATTGCAAGGTCCTGGGTACAGATGTGAAGGCCTGGGGTGGAGGAATCAGTTTTTTATTGTTTCTTCTTTTTTTTCTTCTTTTTTGCAGGGCAGGAACCCAGAAAAAATGGTCCATCCTACCTACCTACTTCCCAGGTCTTTTCTGGGCCTTCACACATCTCCAGTCCTGGAAAAAAGGCTATGGAAACCCTTTTATTTGGAATTGATTCCCTCCCCCTGGAATTACTCACTAGGACTTACTTCTGTGTAGACCTGCATAGGATTTTTTATTAAAGACTTTAAAAGGTGTTTTCGAAAAAGGCCAAAAAAGAAGATACAATTTTAATGTTTTATTTATACATTTAATTATATGTCCTGAGCCCCAGAAGGACTCAGAATAGACAATGACCTTCTATAAATAACAATAATGTTGTGTATAGTTCAAGAGTCTGTGTGTGTTTGTGTGTGTGTGTGTGTTTGGATGGGAGGGATTAAAAAGGATGGGTACCTGCTGATAATGTACCGAAATGGATTCTACTTGTTGTTGTTTATAATGAGACCTCCTCACTTACACTGGCAAAATTGCCCTTGCAGCCATTTGTGAGGGCTGGGCAGCAGCCAGCAAGCGGGAGCCAGAGCTGAGGACCAGGATCCAGGAGTTGTGCCAGTGATCTGAGCCAAGAGGGTCAAGTCAGAAGTAAGAACCAGGGAACAAGCCAAGAGCCCAAACAAGTCCAGAGCCAGGAAAGACTATCATTGCTCAGGCAAAGTTCCAACCTGAATAGGAAGGCTTTATAGCCACTCCTATTGTGCAGAACCAGCCTGGATGCCAGAACATGGAAACTCTTCTCTGCTCCTCTCTCTAGTGTTGGGGGCTGGCCACATAGGGCAGCTATGCACTGAGTCATAGCCTCCCTCTTTTAGCCCCAGCAACTTCTGAAACAGGTCTGGGCACAGAGAAGGGACTGCAGATTGTCCAGCGAAGGAGTTTTAGCCATCTCATACCATTTTTCTGCTGCAGCTATCTGCAAAATTATATCTCCCCCCCCCCAAAATGTTGAATGACAGACTTTTTCCAGGTAGACTTCCTTCAGCCTGTAGGGCAGGCATAGGCAAACTTGTCCCTCCAGATGTTTTGGGACTACAACTCCCATCATCCCTAGCTAACAGGACCCGTGGTCAGGGATGATGGAAGTTGTAGTCCCAAAACATCTGGAGGGACAAGTTTGCCTATGCCTGCTGTAGGGCAAGGACCCTGGCAGCTGTATTCAGAAACATGTTATTGACACAATAATAGTGTGTTTGTCGTGGCTTTGTTCTGCTTCATTGGTAGTTCTGTGGTGCTTCCACAATGCTACCACATTATTGCAGTCCAGAGAGGGCTGTAGTGCAACAAAAGGGAGACAAAAACACCAGTACAAAAGTTAAGGGATTTCAGCAGGGAGTTACAGAATGTGCACGGATAGGAAATGGAGCAGTTTAACCACCCCCCAAAATTTCCCACGCACAAATATTATTGGAACCAGGATTGTGTAGAGCTGCCCCTTAGCACCATGAGCAGAAAGCATCATATATGCAGTAAAAAGAACATTTGCAGCAGTCCTTTGTCTAAGGAGATTCTGACTGCATTCAGAGGAGCTATTGACAAATAAGTGGCTTAAAATGGGTGTGACTTTTTTGTAATCTGCTAGAATCATATTTGCTTAGACAAGCCTACCCAGATATGTAGAAAGCTGATAACTGTTTCTAGCTTATTGTTGATTTTAATAATTTTTGAATGTTTTAAATTGTTGTTTTATTCTTTTGGTAAACTGCTATGAATTTTTGGTGAATATAAATTTTATGAAATAGAAATAAAACCATGTCTTCTCAGAAGTGCCGTATTTTTCGTGCTATAAGATGCACCAGACCACAAGACGCACCTAGTTTTTGGAGGAGGAAAACAAGAAAAAAAATATTCTGAATCTCAGAAGCCAGAACAGCAAGAGGGATCACTGCGCAGTGAAAGCAGCAATCCCTCTTGCTGTTCTGGCTTTTGGGATAGCTGCGCAGCCTGCATTCGCTCCATAAGACGCACACACATTTCCCCTTACTTCTTAGGAGGGAAAAAGTGAGTCTTATAGAGCAAAAAATACGGTATGTCCAGTTGTATTCGGTGGAGCTCACTTCCCAGTAATGAGGGTTGTGACAACAGACCATGCTTCTTACTTTATTTATATCCATTGCAGTTCTCCAGAGCACACTTTGGATCAAATAAAAATGGTTCTAGACAGAGATTCTGGATGGCTCCCCCCTTTTGCCACCTCGCCATCCCTCTTTTCAATGCCAGAGTTGGAAGGCGGAACCCCAAATTGGTCACAAAGAGATCAGTGAAAAGCTGCAGAGAAAGAACAAACCGAACGTTTCACGAGGAGCTGGGTGGGAGAGATGGCTCAAACTCAAATTTAAGCCCCTCTAAAACCAAAGTGGCCCACTTGCTTTCCATCCAGCCAAATCTGACTGTACAGATCAAGCCAAAGAATGTTTCCTTTGTTGTGTTCATGATGCTTACTCATCTACCAGCCATTCCCCTTTTAGAGGAGTCTATTTTTACAGCATAATTTCCATCTGTCTTTTGATCTTTTACCACATAAGAGGCTCAGATATTAACAACACCCAGCCTGCCCAAACCTAAAGAGACTGTGACAGCATGGACTCAGGGGGACGTCTGCCTTTTGCAGGTCCAGCCTCCTGATCAGATAGGCACTTGTGAATGGCAAGATCTGCTCCCTCTGCGCTCTTCAGCCCTGGGTACAAGCCTTTATTTTTAACCATCTTGGCGGCTCTGTTACCATTTGTGCGCACTGACATTAATCCTCCAAACACTACAGAAATATATGGTGGAACTTCCATCCCCCGTAAGCCCAGTGGGAGGTGATTTTACAGTTCCCGCATAATTTCATAAGTATCAAAGGAAGTGAGCTTAGTATCGGTTGTATGGTACTTTTTTCCGCTGTTTAGTTCCATTTTGCTCATCATTAGAAGCAGATTGTTAACATTATGCTCTTGGCACATAAAGCCTAAGCAAAAAAAAAGTTTTAAAGATTGGACACAGAGGGCGGAGAGGTGATGAGTTCACTCTGTCTTTCTGATCATTAATATGTGAGTCTTGGAGAGAGCTTGCTTAAAGCAGACTTCCAAGAGAGCAAGGAGAAAGATGCAAATGTATGCATGTTCATTCAGTTGAATGACAAGGCAATACAATACGCCCTGTCTGACCAACTGCAATAAGTCAGTACCTCTTTCTTTCTCTCACACACAGGATTCAATTCATAAATCTAGCATCAATAACTTACTCTTCAGACAAAACCTCATCAAGGTGACTTTGGAAGAAGTTACACTTGGCAGATATTTTCCTGAAAAGTATTTCTCTCTCCCGCCCCCCGCCCCCCAATTTGAAATGGCAAACAATTAGCAGAGGTGCAAATGAGTTTGTCTCTGACCAAGTGATCTGGCAAATTTAGGTGGGGCAGAATGAAGTTTGGACCTGAACCTCCATAGCCTTGTATGCCATCACAGGAAACATCCTGGAATTTCAGTGTATTTGCATCCAGTTTTCCAGTTCTCCAATGAGAGAAGTCTGTGCAGAAGAAGGAAGCTTGACTGGTGGTGTTTAGTGATTTCTCAGATAACAAGAGCTTCACATTTCTGTGGAATTCCCATTTGCTTGTGAGCTGCCGCTGCCGCTCGCCTGATTGATATATGACTGCAATGGCACTTTTCCATTTGACATTCTCTCTCTCTCTCTCTCTCTCTCTCTCTCTCTCTCTCTCTCTCTCTCTCTCTCTCTCTCTCTCTCTCTCTCTCTCTCCTGCTTAAACAACAGCCCTAACTTTTGTGTGTTGCAAATATAAAAGGCAAGCCATGTGACAGTGGGACAGAAGAACAAAAGCATTTGGAAGTAACAAGACCTCTTTTTCGCTCTGAGTTGCCGGAGTCCAAAGGAAGGTGAAAGCGGCGCGTTTTGCAAAGGTAAGCAGGCAGGGAACGGAGAGATTGGATCAGAACGCCAAATATCGCCTTAATGTGCTTAATGAGAATGATTTGTCTTTTGACAGCCCCGCGCTCTTTAAATATCCTGCTTTATTGTTCACGAACTCAGATTTCATTAGCCATTGCCTAAAGATTCGCTGCCTACTAGATCTTTTTTATTTATTTATTGCCAGCGTGCCTTAAATTATGTGTCTCCTGAGGATGCCAGGGGGCAGTCAGTGGGGAAAAAAAAAGAATGAGTCCTTCTGGGGGATAAAATAACTGCAGCATTAAATCCATCTCATCTCCGCGCAGGGGCTTCTCGGTTTGCACTGACCCTCGTTTGTACGAGGCTGAACTGGAAGGGTGGACAGGCAGCTGAGCTGTGCGAGTCCAAAAACGGGGCTGAAGGGTATCTCCAGCGCTGCCTTTGTCCCATTACAATGGGACTCCATGAACGCAGGCGAAGCTCCTGCTTTAAAACGGAGATGTGTTTACTTTTATGACAACTAATGTATGCTGATCCTCTGCCAGTCATCTGCTGGAGGGCTTGGAATAATTCGAAACAATAGGCAATATTTATTTCTAGGGTTGGGTGTCATCCTTTGCGAGGTTTTAGGTTTTGTTTAGGATCTCCCCCCCTCCCCCTTTCCCCCCTTTTGTATTTATCCAAACTTCTGGGAAGTTTTGCCACGGGGTGCACAGCACTGGTTATGGATTAGGATGGATTTAATATGTGCATTTGATTGGTTAGGAACGGCGAGGGAATCCACAGTGTTTGTCTTGGCTGCAGAACAGAGGAGATATATTGAGCAGTCGGCTTACGCCGTCAGCACAACCAATAATGCAGGGGGATGTCTGTTCGGCAGATCAAACCAAGGATGCTCCGGCAGGGCAAAGCTCTCAGAAATAATTTGCCAGCCTCCCCATACCTCCTGTTGAAAGAAGTTTCTGACGCTGCCCTGGAATCACTGGGTGATAGCTCGCTAAACCATATTGCAAGCAGATTCATTGAAACCAATGAGTCTACTCTGAGCAAGACTAATGTGACCCCCTTTTTTTGGAGGGGAAGGTTTCAAATGTTCTATTTTAGAGCAGCATAATTCTGAGAGATAATAATACAATGGGGTTTTTTTTTAACCAAAGATGTAATGGCAATTTTCATTTTCATTATTATTATTACTGTATATAAATGTATAGGTGGCTTCACATCATAAAGCCATAGAAGCAGTTCACACAGTAATAATAATAATAATAATAATAATAATAATAATAATAATAATAATAATAATAATATAGCTGTAAAAGCAATAAGAGCAATTCAGCAAACTCCAGAACAACAAAACTATCCATACAAGCTCCAAAAACAATAAAAACATTTCACCAGATGTAAAATTGATCATCCATAAATGACTGGGCTACACCTCAAAGAGAGCCTTTCTAAACAATAAGATCTTCAATAGGTGCCTAAGCATCATCATGTTAGGTGCTTGTCTGTTTTTTGGCTAGTCGGTAATTCCAGACAGCTGGAGCTGCAACACTAAGAGCCTGGTATCTTGCATAGGCAAAGTGCGCTTCTGAATATGTTACTCTCAGCAGTGTCCCATCTGAGGAGTGCTGTTGCTGGGCAGCAAGGAAACAAGGCAGTCCTTTAGATATTGTGGTCCTAAGTTGTTTAGGGTTTCAAAAGCTAAAAGCATGTTAAATGTAACAGCAACATCTACATCGAGGAAATTTAGTGGACAAATTCCTGAAGAAAACAGCATCACCAGACAGTGAGTTGAATGAATATTTAAAGCAGCGCGCATGATTGTAGCATAAATTTCATGTGGGCATGAAAGTGTTTTCTAAAGGCTGCATTTGAAGGGAGTGCTGCCAGCTAGTCTAAGATTCAGAAAGGAAAAAAAGTGAACGGAGCTCTCTGGCTCATCCCTCACTCTGAAGAAATAGGAAGAATAATAGTAGAATAAGTTTACTGCAAGTGATACAAGAATATTTTAAAGATAACATTTCCCCTATATGAAGTGTGATGTTTGCAATGGAAATGTGTGAACCACAGCAAGGCAAACAGACATAACAGAAAATAACTTAGAAAATATGTTTGAAATTTGTGGTTAAGGACCATCTTCATTAGCCCTGGCCCCATAATGGAAGCAACCAACCCAACTGCATAGAAATATTGTGTCATGCAATAATAAAAGACTGCCGTGCAGTTGGATAATTTCATTTTTTACTGGCTCTCCCCCTTTGTTTGTTGGTTTTGTCCCAGAAAGCTAGTGAGTACCACCCATTGATCTAGAAGGGTGATGTGATCAAGATGGGTGAACATAGCAGAAGCATTTGGATTTAAGTGAAAGCATGTTCTACAGTTAAAACTCGTGCAGCCTGAACCTCCCCTTTTGCATGGACGTTGAATGGCAGACGCTTGCTGTCATCACTGCTATGATTATACACTGGAAGGAGGCAAATGGCATCAGATTTGTGGATTCCAAAACAGTGTAATGTCATTCAAGAGGCTGGAGAGCCGAAAGACAAAGTCCTAATGCAGCAGAGAGATCTGCTGCCTTAGAAAGTTGCCTTACATCAAACCATGTGGCTCAGTATTGTCTACGATGGCTGAGAGCAGCTCTCCAGGATTTCACACAGGGATCTTTCCCAGCCCTGCCTGGAGAAGTTAGGGACTGAACCTGGGACTGTTTGCATGTAAAGCTTGTTCTGTGACACTGAGCTATAGCCCTTGCACTGAAGAATCTATTTCATTTATTGATTAAATTTGTATCCTGCCTTTCCTCCCAAATGACTCCACGATGGTTATTATATTTTCATCTTAGCTCTGTTTGGGTAGCTGGGGAATAATTCTGCAATAATTTCCCTCAGTTATGCTTACTGTCTGAAATGGCCTCTTCCACCATTTAAACGTTGACAGTACCATAGATGCCTCATGGTGGCTATGAAATTAACGACTTATGCTACATAAGCTATGTGAAATTTTAAGAGGATTATTTTAGATGGGAAGGCTAGGGCAGAAACTCCTGTTACACTTCTCCTGTTAAGAGCCATTCACAGTGAATCGCTTCTAAAGAAGCACACCTGTAAATCTATCACATGCAACACTGAGGATGTATTTGTGGTTCAACAGACTTAAAAGCAGGCTGGTGTGGATTCTGTGTGATCCTTGCAGGCAAGCATAGGATCCAGTGCTATGAGTGTGCCGAACTGAGCCTTCAGAGGATCTCTGTTTTCTAAAACTGGCTTTTGGTTCCTATTGCTTTTATTATTGCAACGATAAACCTGCAAGCATGTGGGCAACACAAAGTGAAATTTTAGAAACCACTATTGAGCTGAACAGGTTTCCAATGTTTCAGGGTGGCACGTTCAGTTCTCCCAAAGGGTTTTGCATAGCAGTATGAAATAAGCACACTTTTTTTAGTTAACACAGTTTGTTTAGGTTGCAGAATTCATGTGCCATAACCACCACATTGGAGTGCTAATGCAAAAGCTATCCAAGTTGACTGTCACTAATAGAATGCAATTTGCACATTGTCAGGGTGAGGAGACAGCTGCCTCTATGGCGTTAGAAACGCAAGCACTGATGTACTCAAGTCAGATCTGGCTTGCCGTTGGCGGTCTGCTTCTACCATTATCAGCAAAGACACTGTTACATCAGTGGAAGGAAAGAACTGTCTCTTCTCAGATCTCCTCATGCAGCCATTTGCTGGGTTGAGATTCCTCAGAACTTAGTGAGATTCAGGAAAGAGATTTCTTCTTTATTGTGCATGCATGATTATTTGTGTCCATGATGGTATCAGGGCAATTATTCGTGATCAAGACTGTTTGTAAAACAAATTGGAGTAGTTGTGTTTTGTTTCTAATAGGCACATGCTTTATAGCAGGACTGGATCAAACGTTGTTGTACTTTAAGTAGAACTGAGCAACCACTGCAGTGGATCACCTTTGGAGAGGGACAGCGTATTCTTAACTTATGGAATCCAGTGCAGAGAGATGTGATGATGGTTGCTACCTTAGATGGCCTTTTCAAAGGTTTAGACAAGCTCACGGGGCATTTATTAGCCATGATGGCTAAATGGGCAGTATAGCTTTGAAGATCAATTGCTGGGCATAAATGTGGGGAGGGCTGCTGCCTACCTGGCCTGCTTCAGAGCTTCCCAACAGCATCGGGGGGGGGGGGCGCTGTTGGGAACATGATGCTGGTTTAGGAAGTCTCTAAGTCTGATCCTGCAGGGATGCTGTTCTTCATCCTTCTAAGATGTATTTATTTGCACCCCACCTTTTCTCCAAGGAGCTCAAGGTGGGCCCCACCAGTTTTACTCAGACAACAATACATTGACGTAGGGTAGGCTCAGAGAAAATGAGAAAATGGCTGGTCCTAGATCAACCAGTGAGTTTCATGGCTCGGCAGGGATTTGAACCCTGGTCTCCCATGTTCTAGTCCAACATTGCAGCCAATCCACCACAGTAGGAGTTCCATGCCACCTTTCAGTGTGAAACAGTGGACACAGTTAAAATATAAAGTATACATGAAATCAATTCAGTAAGGCTGCAGTCCCATGCTCACATTCTATTGAACTCAGTAGGACTTACTTCTGAGTAGACATGTCTAGGATGCTCTAAGCTGAGAAATTAAAGCAGCCATCTAAGTTCCCTTCCAGATGTGCATTTGGGATGATTTGTGCTCTTAAAGGTATCAGGGTGGTCACATGTGCTCCTGAATTTAAGCTGGTTTGCATCCTCAAAGACTTTGAGATGGGTACATGGTCCATAGCTTCCAGGAAATACCAACCAACGTTTCAAACCAGAAATGTTCCTTTGGTCATGTGCCATGCTGCCATGGCAATGTGCCACACTGAAGCCACTTCTTTCTGACGTAAGCCTGTCCCGCATGCTTCCAGCTGATGCCGTTTTTGTCGTACTGAGGGGATGTTAAGCAAGCAAGCACAACCTGAATACTAAAAACTGTAAAAGTGAAAGCGTAGAGCTGTCTTGGTGAATAACTCCTGCTTAAATAAAGCGGGGGAATGAAGTGGGCGACCCTCATGTTGCGAGGGCTGGGGGAAGCTTTGCAGCTGGTGAACCTCTTAATTTTCTTTTGGTCGGAGATGGGTATTTGCATGAAAGCAGAGAGAACCCAAATGGAGGATCCATGTGATCAGGCAGTGAGGGGAGGGCTGGGGGGGGGGGAGGCAGAGAAAGAGAAACAATGGTGTAGGTGTGGCTGTGTTGGTAGTGGTTGCTCTTGCTTTATCCTCTTCCTTTCCCTGCAGGGGCTGAGTCAGCCCAGCTGCAGGGCACAAGGAAGGAGGGAAGGAGAAGGGGGAGAAGGGACTGGATTTCTTGCTGCCAAGGAAGGAGAGAGAAGAACTGTGGCAAGGCTGCTGCCAATGCTGCTGCCACAGCTGCAAGAGCCAGAAGAAAGGTCAGGGTGGCATGTCGGCATGGCATCACAGGGCAGCTTCCACTGTTGGGGGGAAAAGAGAAGGAGAGGGCAAATGGCAGGATTGGAGGAGTCAAAGGAGGCAGTGCAAAATCAAGAATGCAGAAGCCTCGAAGAGCTTTTCTGTACTGGAGGGGATAGTAATAACAATTTTAATATTATACCCCGTCCATCTTGCTGGGTTTCCTCGGCCACTTTGGGCAGTGCCCAACAGAATATTAAAAACACAAGAAAACATCAAACGTTAAAAACTTCCCTTCACGTTAAAAACAGGGTTGCCTTCAGATGTCTTCTAAAAGTCAGGTAGTTGTTTATTTCCTTGACATCTGAAAGGAGGGTGTTCCACAGGGAGGGCGCCACCACCGAGAAGGCCCTCCTAGTACAAATCTACAACATCCGCGTGCAAAGTGCAATATGCTTGCTGCCGCATCCACCTGCAGTACATACAGTACCCATCTGAAGGTGCCCTAGAGCAGACTACAGTCTAGCACAGGAAGCGCAGTAAAATAATTTCAGAACCAAGACAACAGTGATGCAAACAAGAAAACATTAAGAACTGAAGGAGCACATTTAACTCAAAAGCAGTGTGAAATCAAAGGGGTTACAAGGCCCATTTAAAAGCTGAAAAGGAGAGTGGGGGGGGGTCAAATGTGCATCCTCGATGAAGGAGCCACCACTAGAAAGGCCCTGACTCTGTGGGTTCCATATTACTGAGCAGAATATGCATAAGCCGATTGTACTTGTTCAAACCCTTTCAGGCAGGGATTACTATGAAGCCGGTGGGGCATGGCTAATAGAGTCAAAGAGTCTGACCTTTATGTAAAAGCTGCTTTGAGAACCATTCAATTCACAGGCAGGCTGTAAATCAAACAAACAAACAAACAAACAAACAAACAAACAAACAAATGCCTCTTTAGACTTTTCTAGTTAAAATCTGCTTTTTGTCCCGAAGCACAAAAGGCTAGGTAGTATCCTTTAAAAATGTTTCAAACTTTTCTTGTTTGGTCTCCTTTGTATTAATGCGAATCATTTGGCACTTGCTGTCTTTTAAAATCCTGCTAAGTTTCCGATTTAAGAAAAAAAAATTCTTGTGGCAGTGAGTTCCACACGATAATTTGCACAGAAAAAGTGATTCATCACGTTGCTGCCTATTTTCAGTTGACTGCCTCTCCATGCCCCTGACTATTCCTTTGTTCTTGTAATCTGAGAAAGGGGGACTGCAAAAGCTTTGATCTGGCATGCCTCTGTAATTCACTACTTTATGTGCCACTCTGGGTGGTTGCTGGGAGGAGCGAATACTGTACATGCTCACTTCCATAATGAAACATAGATGTATGAGCTTGTTTGCCTGATTCAATGCCAATTATGATGTGGAATCCACCTGGGACCCCACAATTCTGGAGGGCCCACAATTCTGCTCCCACATGGGGAGAGCGAGAAAGAGAAGGAGGGAGGGAGGGCGATGCTGTCGCCTGGTCTGACTTATGATCAGCTGTTACTTCCTTTTTATGTGTGTCAGTGTGGAACATATTAAAATTTCTCAGTGACGGTATGCATGGAATCCCTCTGATGCCGCACCTCTAACTTAGCAGAACAATAAAAGCAAGGTTGTAGTAAGCCTTTGAGCAGCTGGTTGTCTATATATTCACTCTTTTTTCACATAATCTAATTCAGAATAGAATCCGGGTAGCACTGGCACTACCACTTCCAAGCTCCACCGGCTCTCGTTCTGTTTGCTGGAATTTTGTGGTGCAGCTCGCCCAGTCGCGGAACTTTATCTAAATGGCAGGCAATGTATTCTTTCTCACCATTTGTCCATCAAATGCTGAAGCCAGCTCATACCAAGGGGACTCTGAGCCACCAGGAATTCCGCTGGATCAATATTATTTTAGAGATTTAGAGACAGACAGCTGGATAGATGATAGATGATAGATAGATAGATAGATAGATAGATAGATAGATGATAGATAGATAGATAGATGATAGAGAGAGAGATAGATAGAGAGATAGATAAGAATTGAATCCTTGTTAGGGGAGTCTGCCAATAAGGTTCTCATGCTTATTAATACAGCAGAGCTATAATCCACATTTGCATGGCCTTGCAGGCAAGTTGAGGATTTGAGTTAATGTTCAGCGTCTGGTTTGGTGAAGGAAGGTCAGTCATATCATGATAGTAACCCACATATCACTCCCACAACACTCAGACTGGGTCTGGATGGGAGCTTCAGAGCTTGCCACCCACCTTGTTAAAAGAAACAAGTTGATATCTGAGAACCTTTCATCCTTTTTCATCCAGTCCTTCCTTCAAGGAAATGACAGGTTTGACTGAATGAATCCAAAGGAAAGGATTTAATTCCTGACAAGGGTACACTAGAATGGAATTATATGAGGTTTTTGTTGGGGGTGTGTGTGACACACTGTTTTCTTTCATTATTATTATTTTCATCCTTTGTGGAAATTTCCCAGTGATTTTCTCAAGAGAAAAAGCAATGAGTGACTGAAAAACACTTGCATATCTACATATTACATACTGTCTTCTATTAGGAGCAAATCAACCATCCCTAAGGAGCAGGAGTGGGTGGCCTGGAGGGTCATCACTGCTATACACCTGGCCTTTGGTTGGTCATGTTGGTGCTGCTTAAAGGAAGGTGGAGAAACAAAGTGGTGGCAAGGTTAGCGCAGTGCAAATGCACTGGAAGATCCAATCTGGTGGGACCCCGAGTGGATTTCTGCCACGCGACTTTGCTGCTGCCGTCTCCCTTCCACTCTACCAGCAATGCTGCAACCAGCCAGAGATCAGGGGAGCATCACTGCCCCACCATGCTTTCTGCTACTGCTAAATAGTGATCAAGTTTTTGAGTTCTCCAGGCTTTTTCTTCAGGCTTAAGCAAAACAGGGAAAGTGGGAGAGAGCTAGACATTATGCAGAAACCTAGAGGTCTGCAGAAAATGACAGTCTTAAGACGGAGTGCAGGACACATTAGGCAGGCTTAATTTGATCAGTCTCTGGTAGAGCGTCCTGAAATCTGGAAACAGACTTTGGGTTGCACCAAAGTCTGCTGGGATAAAGAAACAATAATGAGTGTTCTCCATATTTTTTTTTTTAAAAAAGATTATAACATACAGCAGTTACTCAGATCCATTTCCAGCACCTGGATCCCTTGTGAGGCAGAGAACAGAAGTAAAGAGAAGTTTGGCAGTTTTTATTTTAAGCAACGTTGGAGGTTGATTTTGGGTGGCGCACTAAGAGTCAATAGAAGTCCAACTGGGAGACCCCCCATATGGGTGTTCCAATGTGGATGTCTTCTACAACATGCTGTTGACACAGTAATAGTGCATTAGTGGTGAATTTATTCTACTTTGTTAGCTGTCCAGCGATATTTCCCTATTAGTACCACATTAATGTTGTCTGGAGGGGCTATAGTGCAGCAAAAGCTGAACAGCAAAAACTCAGAGCATTTGTGGTATGAAAGGTTAACAGTAGTTTAGCAGGAAGTTACAGGATACACACAGATTGGAAATGAAACCGTATGTCTGCCCCCCCCCCCCATGTAGCCACAAATAATTTTGAAAGGAGGATTGAGTATGATTCCTCTGATAGCATTATTAGCACAAATAATAACGAATTATTTGTAGGAACCAAAATGCAGATGGCATATCCCATCTTCACATAGTAAAATATAATCTTCCTTCAGTTTTAAAAGTCTTCAAATAACAAAAATTGTAGGTGGTCATTTTGGTCTCTTAGGGAGAAAAGAATCCAAAAGCCACAGTGAGATTGTATCAGAACTCAAACTCTAGAATTCTACCTTCCAGCTTGTAGAAGAGTTCTGGAGAACTTGAAAGCTTGCTGTTTACCTTGCAACATGTTTGTTGGTTTCTGCATTGGTTTCTAGATATTTTTGAATGAACCAGCAATGGCTACCTACAACTTTTTTTTTTGTCTTCTGTGTCCATTCAATAATCCTGTGCCAAGCAACAGTACCCATTCCACATCACAATATTAAGACGGCACTAGTGAAGCTTGTGAAGCTGTTGCCAGGCCAACAGGGAACAGAGGTCGGGGTGGGGCATGGGGGGAAGAGAAGAAATGTTAACTGTGCCTTTTTCTATGGAGATGGGAAGAGGACAGTCCCTTCCACTTTGGCTTGCAAGCCAGAGCAGAACTCTTGTCCCAAATATCAGTCCAACTGACACCAGATATTTTAATTCAACTTTGTGGTCTTTCTCCTATATATCACTGTTAGGTGCAATTCCATGATTAGAGGTCTTGATGCTACTATGTCTGTTGTAAACAGTTACAATCAATTTCCCCCCAGTGCAAAGCTATTATCCTGCAATGCCCACAATCAAGTTACTATCCATATATTGCTGAACTAAAAAAAGCTTTCAGACAGAAAAGAAAATGTATAGAAAAATATCTGGACTTGTAAGCTTCTGACAGTGCTATCTAATGCATTTTTAAACATAAGTATGTCCCAATGAATTCAATAAGACTTACTTCCAGGTAAGCATGTAAAAGATTGCAGCCTGAATTGCTCTTCGTTTACTTTCAAAATGTTGTCTATTCTCCTGTGTTTGAGAGGTGACATGCTTATCATATGATTATGATTACTTTTAAAAAGATAGTTAATGGGTATTTTTGGATAAAATTTCATCAGTGCCATCCCAACTTCTCAAGTAACTAGTAAGGCAGTGAACTAGTTGTCTGATGACTGATGGTGCTAAGGTACAGAATAATAATTGACACTTTAGGCATACTGTGTTTATAGCTGAAATTTTATTGGTTAGTAACCTCATGGACGCGGGTGGCGCTGTGGGTAAAACCTCAGCGCCTAGGACTTGCCGATCGCATGGTCGGCGGTTCAAATCCCCGTGGCGGGGTGTGCTCCCGTTGCTCGGTCCCAGCGCCTGCCAACCTAGCAGTTCGAAAGCACCCCTGGGTGCAAGTAGATAAATAGGGACCGCTTACTAGCGGGAAGGTAAACGGCGTTTCCGTGTGCTGCTCTGGTGCTGGTTCGCCGGAGCAGCTTCGTCACACTGGCCACGTGACCCGGAAGTGTCTGCGGACAGCGCTGGCTCCTGGCCTCTAGAGTGAGATGAGTGCACAACCCTAGAGTCTGGCAAGACTGGCCCATACGGGCAGGGGTACCTTTACCTTTTTAACCTCATGGAAATTCTAGGCTGGGCATTTTCATGCTGGTTCCCTGTCCAGTTGCAGAGCTGATAGGGACATTGTGGAACCAGCATAGACCATGAAGTCTCTAGAGTCTCCATCCCACTATTGGCAATATGGTCTCTGGGTGTGAAAAGATGCTTTCTTTTCTAGTGGCATTGCAGTGTCCAACTGACTGTAGAGGCATGAGCCATATGGATGTTCTCCAAGGGGAGTAGAATCTCTGGGGGAGGGTCCCAACCAACAAGGTATCCCTCCTCCCCATTTCTTTGCTGATAAGCACCAAGGACTCTCTTAATTCCTCGCCAGTGGAGAAGTAAGCAACAGGCGTTTCAGATGTAAACCTTTCTTTTACACCAAAAAAATCTATAAAACTAGAGCAAATGGGTTTTAGAAAATGTTTTGAATTTAAGACCATTTTCAGCTGCTCACTCAGAGGAAAAGAGGCTAAAGTGATAGCAAATTACATAGCAGAACTGGCTTCCAGAAAATGACAGTGAAATCTTACTCTCCAACATCATCCTCAAAATGACAGGGTTATGCTGGAGAACTGACTACACAGGTGGATTCTGTCTTTGTATTGGAAGTACTTGACAGTTAAGAGGGGGCGTCATCGAGGACATAAGGGCCAGAAGTTAACAGACCCACCCTTAACTTTTGGACAATCTGACTACGGTGCCTCCTTGCTCTCGTCCAGAATGCTGTTTATATAACACTGGATTAGCGTGTGTGAATGGCAGGCCAAAGCTTCAACAGAAGTAGATCACGTTAGTTCTGCTACAGCCAGAGTTACTCTTGTCCTTTATGTCAGGCAGGATCTAGCCCCGAATGTTTAAATTTGGTATCCATACAAAACCGTGCTGGGTGGGGTGCAATTATTTCAGTTTGTTTGGAATTGACTTTTATGTGGCTTCAGTTCTCTATTTTCACCTCTTTCCCTCTGAGTGGATCACAGCTGCTTTATGACTTCATCCGGCATTTTTAAGTTGGACAACAATGCAGTTGCGAGGGTTTCAAATGCACTCGCATCACTGTCTGCCTGCCCAGTCATCAGCCGTGCACAAATGCTTAAATAAGGAAGCATGAAGAAGGGGGAGGGAAACAATCCCACTGCAGGAATATTTATTTACCGACAAAGGGCAAGACCTACTGGGCACTTCTTCTCTCTGTGCCACAAGGAAACAAAGGGGAGATGAGCCAAAGCACACTTTTCCTTTTGCTAAGTCCCTTTCACACTACTGTGCCAGAGTACGTTGGTTCTGTTTAAAGAAGCATTAGGGTGGAGCAATGTTGAATTAAATGAGGGCTTGATAGATTGCATGGGAAAATGCAAGAGGAAATCGTTGCCGTAATTTAAATTTTGGCGCTCGAGAGGGCATAGCACTTAGCAAATATCCAATATCAATATAATGGCACGAACATTAGCAGAAGAGAAAATACTCAGTGCCAACCCCTGATGTTCTTTATCTAGCAGTTTTTCAAGCACACCCCCCCCCCCTAATTTCCATCTGATGTTCCCTTTCAGGCATACATACGGAACGGTGCCTAGCGCAGCCAAACCTTGCATGTGTTTCATATGAAAACCTTTCTCTAGTTTTTGGATATTTGGTAACAATGACTTAACCTCTTTTATGTGCTGATTAAGTTTCATTTTGCATGGAGGACTGCAATAAAAGTTATGGCTTCACAAAGAGGTGGTTAGAAAAATGGTTCCACGTGGTGGCAGCCTGCATCGGAATTGCCCCAAAGAGAACATAGGTCAGGGCTTGGTCAGAAAGCACATTATGCTTTGCGCACTGGCTGGAGGCTCCAGATCAGATTCCTATAAGGCAGAAAGTGGGGAACCTTTTCCAGCCTGGGGCCAAATTTCCTCCTGGTCAATCTTCTGTGGGCCACATGTCAATAGCAAGTGGGCAAGAGGCAGAAGTGTGTGGAGATGTGAGTCTTACCTTTGCACAGCAGGCTATATTCCACCCATGCAAAAGTTAAAGGTTTCTGACTTTTGCCACACACTTCTTTTTTGCTGTATCCAGGCCAACAAGAGCCATTGTCACAATTCAATGACATACCGTCTGCCTGCCAGGCAAAGACAGTAAGCACCAGTAAGCACCAGCAAGATGTGTCTGGAAGCTGGGAAAGCAAGGCTGCCCCATCGGTGCTTCCACATGGACTTCATGTTCCTAGATCCCCTTGTTTACACCCATGTACACACACACAGCCTAAATCCACAGTTACCAGGAAGGAACATGGCCCTCAGACATGTTCTTGTGTCTGCCTATTTTCCCCTGTAGCTAGTAGCACTAGCCCTCAGCTGCTGTTTTTATTTACTCATTCTGCTGGTGGTTTTATTATTGCACTATATTGCACTGCAAGATGTGCTGGGAGGGAGTTGTTCTGAAAGGCAAGGTATAAATCAAACCAGGAAATAGCATTGATATCGCACTATAGTGTGTTCAAACTACTTCAGATACATTACCTTGTTGAACTCCTTACAATCACCCCGTTGTTGTAGATCTCCTCCCTCACCACTGATATTGTATGTGTGTGAGAGAGTGTGTGTAGAGGCTAAGGGAGAGTATTGTGCTTAGGCCTTCCTAGTGGTTTCATGGCAAAAGGAAGCAGAGTGCTTGGAGTGGCTCATGAAGAGAGTCTGCAAGAGGTCCATTTGCTTGCGGTTCTCCAGCAGGCGCACAGGTCACACCGGGATTAGCGGGAAGGGACTTGCTCCGAGCAGAGAGTCTGCCTCGTGCAGGGCTGCCATTTGCTTGCACAGCTAGCAGCTCCTTGAATTTTATGCCTATTATTAGATCTAAACCTGGCATCAGGTTGGCAGGCTCCGCAGCAAGAGCAACAAATCAATCAGGCAAACAAGCAGAAACTCTTCCAAATAAAACTCCAGCTCCGGAGATGGGAGGGCTGTGCTGGAAGCAAAAGAGGAAGTTGCGTTGCCCCCAGGGCGTCTCGCCCACTACAGACCGTAATAGGTTTAACTATTAAGGGTGTTTTACTCATTCGTCCTATATTCTGAAGTGAGTAGTCAGTTTTGCCTGCAGGCCCACCCTATGGAGCCAAGCCCAAGCAGATAAGCTTGACAGTGTTTCTGTAGAATAAAGAAGGCATGCGTCCTGCATGACAGAGGACAATTCTCTATTTGAAGGGCTGCCAGTCCTTTGTTTGAAGGGCCATCCATCCTAAGCCCACTTTAAACAGGAAGGTAGAGAAGAGACCTTGAAGTTGCCTATTAGATAGATAGGAAACTGAGAAGATACAAAAGTCACCTGGTCACCATCTTCCTCACTATGGTGGGATGTATTGTGTGTTTCTATTCAAATCAATGTGATCATTTCTAAATGATCACCTACTCATCAAAATCAGCACACACACATTTCATGCACATCTGTGCCCCTGTTTTAAAATGCTGTGCGAGTGGCCCTCCTACTGTAGAACATTGAGCTTTCTATCTTCCTCTGGTGCTACGATATGGTAGCCTGCATATGCAGATAACTATTGAGCGGTTTCCATAGGATTGGGGTATAGCCTCACCTGCAACTGTTGCACAGGGCACACCCTAAAAAGTATGGTAGTTCATGCTAAGCATAAGCCCTAGAAGAATCCACCAGCTTGTTCTTCCCCACATACCCAGCTGACCTGGGAAACAGAGGTAGAGCTTTGGCCTGGGTGAGCAGCCAGATGCCTGGCATAAAAACCGCCCAGCTGTGTTGGCAATAGACACCCAGCAGCACAGCGTCATGTCTAGTGAAGTGGCAGCTTATCAGAGGGGGTGGGGAAGGTTGCGGCAGGCCTCCATGGGAGCCGCTCCTCACCCTGTTCTTGCAGGGCCCGCAATTGTAATTTTCACTTTCCCACCACATTTCTTGCAAATGTATATAATCATCTTTATTGCAGTTTCTGTAATTTTGGCCTCTTTTTCATAGCAGCTTATTTGGAGCTAGTACTTCAAGGACCACCACAGAGTTGAAAGGAGGCTCTGTAGGATTCTCTGCAGAACCCTGCAGCCTCCTCCATCAGCCCATGCAGTCGCTGGCTTTTCTAAGTGCCACCACGCAAGTCAACCCTGCCCAGTTCACCACCAAGAAAGGCTTGTTCTCCAGTAGTGTTGGGTAGGGATGGGAGATGGAAGTAATTTCATTCCGTTCACCTCCAAAGGTGAAGCTTTCTAATCTGACACTTCCAGAATGAAAAGAACTGAGCTGTCCTTCAAAATTTGCGTTTATCTGAATTTTGCAATGCCACTCTTTATCCAAGTACAGTGGTACCTCAGGTTACAAACACCACGGGTTACAAACACTTTGGGTTACAAACTTTGCCCCAAGATGACAACGGAAATCACACGCCAGCGGGAGGCCCCATTAGTGAAAACACACGTCAGGTTAAGAACAGTTTTGGGTTGAGAACGGACCTCTGGAACGAATTAAGTTCGTAACCCGAGGTACCACTGTAATGTAATGCTAGAGGAGGATAAAATGTACATATAAATGCATATATTGGTGAGAATAGCATGCAAAAATAAATTATGTTAGCGGAGATTGTTTTATAAGAAAGTGTTTGTTAGACAAAGGTGCATGGGTTAGGAAAAATTCTTACAAAGATGTTGGTGAATTTTCACAAGGCCTTTTTTTTTTTGGAAAACTGATTTGGAAATGTGAAGAAACAGAAGGGAGAGAAACTGAAATAAAAATTGACATATTTTCCCCTGGTGGTAGAAAGCAGCCTCTGGGTGGGTGTGCCGCCACATGGCTCAGCAGTCCATTGGACAGAGCAGATGAACAACACCACAAGTAGGTCTTAGGAAAGACATGGAGAAACCTGTTCTCAAGCTAAACTAAACACGGTCTATTGCCATATAGTTTGCCCCTGCAGGCAGGTATTTCCATTCACAAATCGTGTTTGAGTAAGTGAACCAGATTGAGAATATGGTGGGGAGGGATAGGGGAGGCCACTTGGGAGGCTGGATCCAGCCTTCAGACTGTGGGCTAATTACCTGGGGTTATGTCCTTTAGCTTGCTTGCCAACAAGAGGCATGTCACTGTTCAAATTGCCTACCTGGAGCAAGGAAAGGTGGGCAAACAGCTAGTGGTTGGAACAGGAGAGCAGCCTTCTATGTCCTTCAGTAGGAATTCACTGGCTAGCCCAGTCCTACCGTTGGGCAGGGTGAGGAAGCCTCCACATGCAGCTGTTTTGGGGTTATGAAAGAGCAGCAAATGGCTTTTTAATTCATGATTTCTGTGTTCTGAATTTATGATTCTTTCATTTTTGGTTACTGTACTCCACATTTATGATTCTTAAAATTTATGGTTATTGTATTTTAAATTTATGATCCTTTAATTTAGGGTTATTTAATTTAATTTATGGGTTTTGTACTTAACGGCTATTATTTCATTTCATTTCTGTTTATTGTATTTTGACAGCTAAGGAAGGGGAGAGGGAGAGGTGCTTGCGAGGTTTTCTGCGCCAGATGCCAAAATAACTTGGCTGCCTTTGGCCTTTATGCACCTAGACATGTGGGAAGCAGCAAAATGTCTTTGGCCAGACCTGCTCACTGATTAACATTATTTCTTCTTCTCATATTGGTTGGTTGGACTTGACTGACATATCTTATATGCTTATTGAAAATGAATTTGGTAGGTTTATTGGTGGGGCTGAAGTTGCAAGATCTGCAGCTGTTGCTATTTAATCAGGTGGCTCATCTATATATTTCACCTTCTCTGTCAGCCTGTTTCTGTGTACCCATTGCTGGGAACTGTAGGTGGGCAGAGTGCTCTGGCACTTATGTCTTGCTTGTATGCTTGTGTGGCAAGTTCCCGCCTCCCCCCCAAGGAAATAAAGACACAGGACACAAGAATTCAGTTTAATGGGTCAAATTAGGCCACAACTTTATTGATTACAGGAATTGAGCAGTATTGGCTTAGGCATTGGTCCTAACTACTAACCGGCTCCTAGGCCGGAAGGGTTAATCACCAGTGGGAGGAGTCCTGCTGAGGCACGTCGACTAGGACCTCTCCCCGGTGTTACCAGAAGAAGAAGAAGAAGAAGAGTTTGGATTTGATATCCCGCCTTTCACTCCCTTTAAGGAGTCTCAAAGCGGCTAACATTCTCTTTTCCCTTCCTCCCCCACAACAAACACTCTGTGAGGTGAGTGGGGCTGAGAGACTTCAAAGAAGTGTGACTGGCCCAAGGTCACCCAGCAGCTGCATGTGGAGGAGCGGAGACGTGAACCCGGTTTCCCAGATTACGAGACTACCGCTCTTAACCACTACACCACACTGGCTCTCACATGGGGGCGTGCCATGGGCCCACACCTCCCTAGGCTTAGGACAGGACCACGCCCCCTGGAATCCTTTACTGGACTACCCTTGTTTGGGGAAGGTGATGGCATTCCTTCCCCACTTCATTTTCATAACAATGGAACAGTACCCCCACCAATGCCTAACCGCCAATACCGAAGAGTTGTGACGGTTTGCTATGAGGTAGGCGAAAACCAAATGGCTGGTGCCAATCTGCCATCTGGAAAAAATTCCTACCAGGCCCCTTGATGGCGACCAACCATAGTTCATAGCAACGTCAGAGAACCTAGCCTAAATAGGGTGGGACGGGAGGGAAAGCTGGGTCAGCTGCAGCAAGGGAAAGAGGAGGAGCCTCAGCTGCCGTGGGTTTAAATGGCCGAGGCCCGCCCCCAGAACCAGCCGATTGGCTGGCCCGGGGTATGATGCGGCTGGGGATTCCTTTTGCTATCGTAGGGGCTGGAGCCAGCCCCTGCGAGAGTGGGGGAGGGGCGTGAAGCCCGCAACCCCACCTCCTATGGGATCGCGGAAGTGGCTTTCTCACAGACACTGGGTTAGCTGGACTAGATGAGCTATTGGCCTGATCTAGCGGTGGTCTTCTTATGTTCTAATGTACATGTTATAAAACATATATAAAACAACTCTTGGTGAAAAAAGAGAAAGTACAACAGGATATCTATTCTTTCAGTGTCAACAGCTTCACATTTTCAAGCACCAGAGCAGGAATATTAGGAGGTTTTCAAGAATATATGTTTCTAGCCCTCATCATTTGATGAAATGCCACCACTGATACTTCATGTCAGGAGTGGGAAACCTGGGGGGGCCAAATTTTTATTTTTAATTTTTAATTTCTATACTAAATCTCAAAGTGATTTAAAGCATATTAAATCAATAAAACAATAGCCAGGCGATGTTCCTCCGACCTCATGAGGAGCCTCTTCAGTAGGGCTGGGTGAGTCTGAGCCTCGCCCCTAGGTCAGGTGGAAAAGGCCTTGCAGAGAGCGGCCTCCACACCTCACAGCCCTTTGCATCTCTCTATCTGATCCTCACACGATATCCCCCATTGAACCTGCTTGGTACACTCCTTGAGAGCTTCTGCCTAGCTGGAATGTGTTTTTGAACTGTGATAATGCCGCTTACATGCCTGGGTAGAGGATGGAGAGATGGATAGACGTGTGTCTGTGTGTAGAAGCCTCTGGCATCCGTAGTGCTGGAATGTAGCCTACTGTGCAAAAATCAGAGTCTCGTCTGTTGCCAATAAATTTGGCCCTCAGGCTGATAAAGATCCCCAACCTTTGGTGCGCTATGTGATCCTAGTGTGACTTAAAGCAAATGAATGTGGCTTTGGGGGCTATTTGCTGGAGCTTCTTGGGATTTATTTATTTTGGCTTAATGCAAGTAAATAAACATTTCTGTACAGGTGAACAAATTTAATATAGTCAAGTAGTGGCTCCCATCTCTTTCTTTGAGATGGAAAAAACTGACTGTTATAATGTGCCCTCCGCATGGTCACAGAACCTCCTATTAGTAAAATCTCATTCAGACTCGTTTTAGATCAGGATTTGTGAAACATGGGTGCCCTCTTACTTATGAAGGCAAGAACTTTCCCCCCTAGCTGCAGACACTCACCCTCAAGCACATGTCGTGTGTGTGCTCATGCACCCTTTGTGGATGTGTAGGTAAGATCTCTTTGCTAGCAGCAAGACTGCACAATTATTTTCACATATGTTCCATGCATCTCAGCCCATTTCAGTGGACACAGCTGTGTGCAGAGCACGAAAAAGCAAGTCTATCGTTGGGGCAATCACTGATTAGAATGGCTGAACAGATCACTGGAGAGAGGGATGAGCCCAGTGAATTAATTTTCGTTTCTGCTTTGAGCCAACATTTCCATCTTTAATGTAACTCTCTTTAATCCTCTGGAACACACCTTTCAATTTTTCATGCCAATCCTCAGGCCTTTTAATGTTCAGAAATCCTCAGGTGCCTTGCTAAATAATTGACATTGAACAGAACTGACTGGAGACTTCATTGGATAAAAACATTTTCTGCAATATTAAATGTCCTTATTATTAAAACATTGATAGAAGAGGCTTTGACCTCTTCTTCCACCACACCTACAATGGGATGATGTTTGCTCACTAAGTTTTTCTTGGCCAACACCGGTCTTTTGAGCTTTATTATTATTTATGCCTAGTTCACTCTAGAGGCCATTTTGTTGTTTTTCCAGGATCTTAATTTATTTATTTTCTATCCCAGCAGCCATGCAGGAGATGTTCTGATGGATTATACCCTCCACAAATGCCTAACTCAAAACCAGCAATGACAAGCCAGAGACTTAGCACAGAGCTCTCATTTTCCTCGAAAGGGACTGGGCCTCAGTCTTTAGAGTGCTTCTGATGCTCTGCCTCCCTCTACTGTATTTCCCGAGAAGTTCTCCAACGATGGGAAATCATGTATTAGCCGCTTCCATTTCCATGCTGTCCCTTCTGGCAATAATGGGAGACACAGACAGTAAAACAGACAGTACTTTCATGATCGATTCAGACCCAGACCGTTGCATGAGGCACCATTATGTGGATTCCATCAGCCACCCTTTGTACAAGTGCAGTTCAAAGGTAAGTGCTATCTTAAACTTCTCGACCTTTCTTACATGCAAGCACCATAAAAAACCAACAACATAAGGGAGGACAATGTGTTGTGTACACATGTATCTGAAGCACTCAGAATCCGAATTTTCACAGTGCAGTTTTGCACATGCTGATTTGCAATTGTACACAGCTATGTGTGATGACATCATCTAAAGTGGCAGCTGCTATTCATCTTATGTGCAATGGTGTTATCTACTCCTCTCCCCTCAAACAGAGTGTATATAAATTCTGTGTGTGTGTAGTTTGAAAGAGAGGGGTTGGAAACTGGTGTGTTGAAATATTATTTTTATTATTTATTATGCATTAAGTTTATATGCTGCCCTTCATCCAAAGATCTCAGGATGGCTCACAAGATACAAATACAGGATAAAAGCACAAAATAAATAGTTCCACCTCAGGGCCAGGTCTACCGTTAGGCAGATTGAGGCAGCTAACTCAAGTAGCCGGTTTTGGAAGTCATGAAACAGCAGCAAATTTATTATTGTTACATTTTTTACTGCCAAGGAGGAAGGAAGGAATTTGTAGGATGTTCTGCCTCAGGTGCTAAAGTAACTTGGCTGACTTTGTGCTCTGTGAATTTTGACTTGTGGGTGGAGTGGAAGGCACCATTTGCTCCTCCACATCAGGTGGCAAAATGTCTTGAGCTGCCCTGGTAAACCAGTCTTTATATTCCTAAACTTTTTTTAAAAAATCATATTAAATCCCAGTACTGCATATGCAGTGTTTCTCAAACTTGGGTCTCCAGCTATTGTTGGAGTGCAACTCCCACCATCCCTGGCTAGGAGCTTAGTGGGCATAGGACTGTAGCCGAAGTGAACTTCTCCAGCCATGACTGGTTGCATTTGAATTAAGGGAAATATGACATCTAATCCTTTGCAAAATAAATGAGTTAATAAAGCTGATACCTCCGAATACCACAGACTGAAAATCAGATGGACATCCAGAAAACTGATGGTGTAATTTGCCCTTTCCCAACCTATTGCCCTTCAGGTGGTCGTGTCATGTCCAGCCAGCATCCAGAATGATGGGAGGTGGGTCAAACATCACCTTGAGTGCCATTGCTTTCCCATCCCTAGTGTAACTGATCACTCACACAAAGAACGCTTCTTCTGAAGGAGAAGCAGAGGAGATGATGTCAGTACAACTATGTGTTTGTGAAGTTCCAAGGAGATTCTTAAGAAGTCCGACTTTTTTTTTTTTTAACGAAAAGGGCTGATTCCAGGACAGATCATAGAGATTTTTGCTTCCGGAGTGAAATATTGAAAAGATGCCTCCCACAAGGGGCTGAGCTGTCATTTTTTACTCCCCACCCTTTGCACTGCAGACCTATGTGCCATATCTCAAAGTCTCCTCAGTTTCAAAAGCAATTTGCCACAAAGCCTGAACTGCTGTTCAGTGTTTGAAAGTAGTCACACCGTTCTTTGGAGGCAAGAAAATCATCACTCTTTCTGGAAACTTGTCTGAAGTAACTGCCCCATGACGATGCCAGTTCTGTCTGATTCATGTGATATAATTTTTGATACACCTGCTTGAAGAAATTTATGAATTGGCCAATTGCAAATCTAGTCAGCTCAGCTTCCCTTGATGAGGTGGCAATTTTTCCAACCACAGAAATTGTTGCTGACATATTTTTGATCTGTCAGTTCATATATATTAAGTTTCTCCACATGAGCACATTCCTAGAGAAGGCATGGACTGCCTGCAGGGACACAAAATAGATTATGTGAATTGGCACTCAGCCTTTATGGCTGCAGAGTTGCGTTAGAAAATGTGACAGCAAGAAATGCTCTGAAAGGTACATTTATAAATTGAAAAATATACCATTTAAAAATACTAACATGTTCACCAGCTGCAATCAGAAATCTACCAGAGTACAAGCAAGCAAATACGTACAGCTAAAATAGGGAAATTAGCCACACTCATCCGGATTATATTTTCTTGTGTGCTGATTGAGTTGCTGCATTCACTGAAAAGACACAATGTAGGCTGGGGAGATTGTTTTGTATTGTGTGGAAATTTTCCTGACTCAGCTCAGTGTTCAGGACTGTCATTGTCATTCAGGTTGTTTTAAAGTACTTCATCTAGTCATTCCCTTCTCAGCCAGACAACTTCATTTGTTACAGACTTCCTGATATGTTTCATATTGTGAATGTATTAAGGGGAAAGTGTGACTGACCGTGTAGACAGTCTTTCCTTCAAGGTGGTGGTACTACCACCATATTTTAAAGCAGAACTTCTATAATGAGGGGAAAGACCAGAGGTTTCCTCATCACCATCAGAAATTTCTGTAGCCCTCCTGCCGAGTCCATATGATTTTTAGCGTCTGTGAATTATTAGCAAGGAGGAAGAGGAGGAGGAGGAAGAAGAAGACCTCAAGAAGAATTTTCAAAAATAAAAATTTATAGAATATGAAAATGTCCCTAGAAAATTGTGTTTCAGTAGGGCACAAGAATACATTTTCCCTCTTACAATATTCAAATTGTTCTTATTATTACAGGACAGGAAAACTGTAATATTGTACACTTGAGGAAAGTTTTTTACCAGAATGTATCATGCATTTTCTAAAGACATTTTACTATTCAATACATCTCAATTTTTCAATATAATTTGAGTCCTTGGCCCCCTTTTTGTCTCCTTCTGTTTGGTGATGCCCCCTTTACCTATTTTTATGAATTGCTAATATTAGTATATATTTCATATATTCAAGACAATATCTCCCAAAATAAAAATCAGTGTATTTTTTTGTGGTTACCTTGTAGACCTCATCACAATGAGACAAAAAGGTGCTATTGAGAAATAATCCCATGTGGATTGAAAGTAGGGCAGTGGGGTGGAATGGCCCTTCAGTAATTGGGGATGGGCCATAGCTCAGTGGTAGAACATCAGCTTTGCATACAGAAGGTCCCAAGTTAAATCCCTGAGAGCTTCAAGTCAGGGTTGGAGAAGACCCTGGTCTGAAACCCTGCAGAGTCACTGCCAGTCATTGTAGACACCGCTGAACTAGGTGAACCAATGTCTGATTCGGTATAACACAGCTTCTTATATTCTTAATTACATTCAGTTGGTAGCAAAATTGAGGTAAAAACACACCACTTGCCTTTCTTAAGGGATATGAAATTAATTTGAGTCCACACACGTCCTCCTTCCATGACAGCTTCAGATCCAGTTTTCTTTTGATCCAAATGTAGTAGATGTGGTTTAGATATGGTTTCAAGTGATTTTTGGCCAACCTTTCCTTTTTCATTTAGAAACATGAGAAAATGCCAAAAAAGGTGTTTTTGCTTGAAATATTGTGCTTGGAGAAACTTGCTGTGGCTTAATAGCAGCTGTTGAGTCTTCTGCTGTGTTCTGCTCCGTGGAAGTGGGGAAGAGAGGCAGCGCCATCGATTGTAGCTCCAACACCTGCTGCTGTTGCTGACCATTTGCCCTTCTTTTCTCCGCAAAAACCAGCTCAAAAATCCATACGGAGACTTGTCCCCATTATTGCCTGTTAAAAATGAACTTGCCTTCTCTGTTCAGCCTTTTTTAAAAAAGCAAACGACTGATACCAGCCTTATATTATACTATATATAGGATAATGTAGACTAAACATATAAAAATACGTAAGATGCATAAAAGAAATGCATAAAAGAAAACTGCAAAACATAATATACTGTAAATCCTTCATAGAAGATTATGTCAACTGCAAATTGAAAACAACAATTCAGCTGGAGAAGGCCTGAGTAGAAAGAGCAGTAGAAAGAACAGCGCTTAAAGCATGGGTAGGCAAACTAAGGCCCGGGGGCTGGATCCGGCCCAATCGCCTTCTCAATCCAGCCCGCGGATGGTCTGGGAATCAGCGTGTTCTTACATGAGCAGAATGTGTCCTTTTATTTAAAATGCATCTCTGGGTTATCTGTGGGGCATAGGAATTTGTTCATCCCCCCCAAAAAAAAATAGTCCGGCCCCCCACAAGGTCTGAGGGACAGTGGACCGGCCCCCTGCTGAAAAAGTTTGCAAACCCCTGATCTAAAGCAATGCCTGTGCAATTGCAATGAAGGCCCCCTTGGTGGTACCTACATACTGAATGTGTGACACCTCCAACAAGGGCTCACCAGTTGAGCCCAGGGGCCAGACAGGAATATAGGGCAAGTGGTCTCTAAAAGCATTACATACAATCAGTAAGGGATTTCCAGAAGGATAGCAGTGTTAGACTATTGCAAAGAAATTAGCAAAGAGTCTTGTTTCACCTAAAGACTGAGAAGTTTCTTATGGCATAAGCTTTGCTTGACAAAAGTCTACTTGCATTGTGTGTCACTGTGTGCTACAAGACTCCTTTATATTATTATTAAATCTGGAAGATATCATCTGTGTCTGGGGAACTATGGTCCATAAAAACAAGAGAGAGGAATGAATGCCAATCAGTATTTAATTCTATAACAGTAGCAAGCCTAGGGTTGAGAGAAAATTCTCCATGCTATTCATGGGCAGTGGATAGGGTGAGGCATTTCATTACCCATGAATAGAGCGGAGAATTTTGGGAGAGAATCCCAGAGGGAAGAAGAAATTCTGTAGCAGCATCTTGGGGCAGAGCTCACCATCAGCAATGGCAATAGCATGGCTTCTTCTTCTTCTTTTGCTAAGAATGTTTTAATTAGACTGCTGTCATATCTATAATATTATTGCACACATACATGCCTCTGCTTCGGAAGCACTACCATAGATTCCTTTTTCTGCTTAAGTGTGTTAGAGGAATAGACAGGAAACAACTGGACTAGGAAAAGAACTGGGGTCCAAATTGGCCATTTCCAGCTGGCCACGGGTGCTAGATCACATGACTGGGTTTGCAACACTTCATATCTTACCCCTCCTGATCCATAATCAAAGCTTTCTATATTTTAAAAAACCGCAAATATGCTGAAACAATGTATACAAAATGTAGCTGATGTGATAGAAAACTTAGACCCAGAGTATATATAAAGGTAAAGGTAAAGGTACCCCTGCCTGTACGGGCCAGTCTTGCCAGACTTTAGGGTTGTGCGCCCATCTCACTCAAGAGGCCGGGAGCCAGCGCTGTCCGCAGACACTTCCGGGTCACGTGGCCAGCGTGACAAGCTGCATCTGGTGAGCCAGCGCAGCACACGGAACGCCGTTTACCTTCCCGCTGGTAAGCGGCCCCTATTTATCTACTTACACTCGGGGGTGCTTTCGAACTGCTAGGTTGGCAGGCGCTGGGACCGAACGACGGGAGCGCACCCCGCCGCGGGGATTCGAACCGCCGACCATGCGATTGGCAAGTCCTAGGCGCTGAGGTTTTACCCACAGCGCCACCCGCGTCCCTAGAGCATATATACCCATAATTACATTATTAACACAATGCAATGAGGCCTAAATGGGTTGTGAAGTGGGCTGCTTAACAGGAGCCAGGTAGTTATGAACGATACAATTTCTTCCGGCATCACAAATCTGCACTGCTCTGGGCCTCCGTTCCTTGATTCCTTTGTCTCCTTCCTTTGCAGATGGTGCTGCTAGCTCGTTGTGAGGGACGTTGCACTCAGACATCACGCTCCGAACCAATGGTGTCCTTCAGTACGGTCCTGAAACAGCCCTTCCGCTCCACGTGCCATTGCTGCCAGCCACAGACTTCCAAGCTGAAAGCCATGAGGTTGCGCTGCTCAGGTGGCATGAGGCTCACGGCCACCTACCGTTACATCCTCTCCTGCCACTGTGAGGAGTGCAACTCCTAGGAGCAAACCTTCTGCAGCAGAAAGAGCGGGAGAGACACATGGTCTGCAGCAGAATTCTCCGAAGCAACAGCAGCCAAGGCTCACCTTTTCACCAACTTGCTATTACAGGTCTCACACAACCAAGGCCAGTTAAGCATGGATTTAATTTTCAGAGCTGCAGAAAGCAAATCATGATGTTGCTTGGGAATGTGCCAAATCATGAACAGACATCAGAATGTATATCTATGCTGAAGAAAAAAACCCTCTTGTGGTGGTGGAGGACTGGTTTTTAGAAATCTGTTTTTTTGGGAAAATACTTTGGGTAGTTTTTCTGGTTCAGTATTTCTTTAAATCCTGAATAAGGGCCCTTGAGGAATTATGACTCTTCATTTTGAGCGCCCTGCCAGTAAAAGTAAAAAGAACGAAAGACATTATAGAATATGTACATTGGATGCTATTATGTGGGAAATGTTTTATTTTAGAAGAAAAGAAAGACTCCGTCCCTGTATGCAGAAGCCTATTGTATCTTTTAAATATGCCCATTAGTTTATATTGGCCTTGGAAATGGACTGTATTGATGGTAAAAGTTATATTTTATCTGGTCTGGCAGCCAAGTGCTGGACAATTTATTGTGATTTAGGTGCAGTTACAAAATAAATAACAGAAAATTTATTGAACAACAAGTGCAGCTCCTCCAGTGTTGGGAAGTGGTGTTTACAATCAGGGACTGAAGCTTTGAAAATAGTTGTTTTCAATTGGGCCTCTTTGCTACTATTTTAACTTCTATGCAGGGTCCAGAGCTTCCAAAATAGTAATAGCTAGTCTTGTTTTCCTTCACAATAGGCACAAGTTTAAATGAAGGATTCTCTTATTGGTGAAGACATGGTTTTCCATTACTTGGTAAGTGCATCATTGACTGATTACTTACATGGGTGAAATGGTGTCACCCACATCATGCCCCTTGATACAACTTTGAGCACCATACTTTGTGGTGGGGACTGTATACACTCTTCTGCCCCCCCCCCAAAAAAAACCCCTAAACATTGTGGCATTTGTAATCAACAGCTTCCCTTCATTAAATACAAAGCAATGACACCAGAGTCTTATTTTAAGTCATGCATTTTTCCATTTTCCAATGGATATAAATTTATGTTTCCAAGATGACATTACAGTAGCACAGGATAGGATTATAAGCAGAAATACATTAGAGTCTGAATTAGTCTAATGGTTTATGAATTACTTCTTGTTGAAAGTTTAGGAGCAGGCGAAGCCATTGCAGTTACAGCTTTCTATGACTAGCTTTCTGTGGTTAATATATGTCCTGCCTTGGATGGCAATGTATTCTTCAGAACAATCAACCAGTTTTAGAAACACTTTTCCTCCGCAGAAACCCAAATAGATCTACCATATGAGGAAATAATGTTCGCCCTGAATTCTTTGACTTCCAACCCAATCCCCCAATCACTTGTATTAAAGATCTAAGAGCTGCAGCCATGCTAATTTAGTTGGAGCAGTTTTACTGCACCGCTCTAAATATGAGAAAAGAGTAAAGTTGGGGGCCAGAAGTGAGCAGGCAAGCAGCCCATCTGTTCTATGTCATCTAATCTGTCTGGAATAATTGCCATATATAGCAACCAGGATTTTGACAATTACATCACAGAGATTCCATTAAACGCACTGAAGGAGTCCCCAGTGTCTCTTGGGGAATGGTTGCCTGGCTAATGAAAACAACAAATGAAATGGCCCGTGGAGTTTGTAGCCAAACAGCTTTATGACCTACATGCCCATAATTGTGATCATCCAGGGAACGCCACAGCTCTTTGTTATTGGCTTTCCATCAATAAGCTAAAGAAAATGGAGATTAGTGGCAGGTGTGAGCTGTTTTGTGCAGCTAAATTCATAGACAGGATATCATTCATGACAGAAACGTGAAGAACATGAGGTCATCATAGATAGATATACATTGCTTCATCTTGACTGATATTTCTTTCACCCCTCTGAAATTATTATGAACTCATGAGCAAAGCACTTAGGAGAGTCTCTCTCTCTCTCTCTCTCTCTCTCTCTCTCTCTCTCTCACACACACACACACACACACACACACACTGCAGCAACTTTGTATTTCATTTGCTTATAATGGAAGCCTAGGCGAGTCTACTCAAATGTAAGTCCTATTGAGTTCAAAGAGATGGACTCCCAGCTAACTGTGCACAGGATTGCAGCATTACTATTTTAGTTATATTATGGTTACAGCTACCAAATTTTCATATCTATGGCAGGATTGCCATATCGCAGACCAAAGACCCATCTAGTCCAGTATCCTGTGTTCACAATGGCCAACCAGATGTCTATGGCAGTCTATAAGCAAGAATACAAGTGCAACAGCACTCAGGATAGCTTAGCTGGTAGAGCATGAGACTCTTCGGGTCGAGGGTTCGAGCCCAACAACAGGCAAAAAAGATTCCTGCATTGCAGGGGGTTGGACTGGCTCTTGTGATCCCTTCCAACTTTACAATTCTGTGATTCCATGATTCTCAGCACTTGTGATTCCCAGCATCTGGTATTCAGCAGCATACTGCTTCTGGCAGTATGGAACATAGCCACCGGGAGACTTAACCATGAATTTGTCTAATTCTCTTTTAAAGCTATCCATGTTGACACCCATCCCTGTGTCTTGTAGGAGAGACTTCCATAGTCTCACAATGCACTGTGTAAAGAAGTACTTTCCTTTGTATATCTTCAATCTTCCAACATTCACCTTCACTGGATGCCCCCTGGGTTCTAGCATTATGCCTTTCTACCCACTTTCTCCATACCATGTTTAATCTTCTACAGCTTGAGCATGTTGATGGGTGTCAGAGAACTCTGATGGAAATGGAAATTGGAGCCAATGTTTGCTTGTTCATTCCATGTCCAGAACGCAATCCAGAGAATACTGATCAGTATTCACTGCTATTGTTGCTTTCAGTCCACAAATGATACCTAACTGTTTACATTTCCCTTCCTCATATGCATTGTTTCCTCTGCACTAGAATTAATGGGGTGGAATAATGTAACTTACATAATTAATTGCGTAGGTTATGCAAGTTATGTTACTTCACCACTGCAGTGAGACAAATAGTGTAGTTTTTGGTGGAAGATAAACCGTAGTGTTGCATGTGACGAAAACAGGGTGGAATGGGAAAATGATGCCCTCTGACATCCCTAGCCATGTCCCTTCTTACTTACCTTTTTTTCTAAATTAAAAAGCGTTGTAATCTTTCCTCATTGTGGAGTTACTCCATCCCTTTGATCATTTTGATTGCACTTTTCTGAACTTTCCTCCAGCTTTAGATTGCATTTTGTGAGGTTAGGTGACCAGAACTACTGAGTCAGAAAGGGTAAGGAGATAATCTAGCCAGGTTCACCTGAAAGGGATCTTGTTCTGATTAGGGTCTGGGCAGTAAGGGAAATGGTTGCTGACCCCAAATATACAGACTCAATAACGTGAAACCTTATGACATCTGCATTTCCTCAAGGAATTAAATCCAGAGGCCTTCAGTTACCAGCATAATGCTTTCTCATAGATTATTATTTTACTTACACACACACACACACACACACACACACACACACACACACCCCAGAACCATTATTTTCAGTTTCAACAATGCCTAATACAAGCTGTCCCATATTTGATGCATGTATATATTACACCAAGACTTCCATTGAGTTTCTGGATCATTAGTAGCCTAGAATTGTAGTGGGTGTTCTTAAAACTGTTCCAGTAGTTGAATAATATTACCCAGGAAATGAAATTTCTTGCTATTCAAACACTGTAGCAATGTTATATATCTCAGCTAACCGCTGTGTTCAGCATCTCCATCCGTTCTCCACCCACCGGTTACATTTTGAGGCACTAATCATCTTTCCAAGGAATCATCTTTCCAGGAAGCAAAAAAAAACCCCTGAATAATGATGCGCAATAGAAAAGCATGTGGTCGTTCCATTCTCTCTCCCCAGCCCTGCATAAAAAGAGAAGGAGAATTTAAAGAAACATTTTCACTCCAGAACCAACTTAGGAAAGTATTTATAGTAAGACAAAAGAACTTGGGACTGTGTGTATTTTCATATTCCCTTTGGCTACCACAATACCAGAACTATTATCACCACAGTAGGACACACAAAAGATATTTGTGTATTATTAATACTCCTTCATAGATTCCTTCCTTTTCTGCTACAAAATAATCATGATCATATTCTTGTTACAGCACCAAAGTCTTTCCTTCATCCAATGAATTGTAAGGGCATTAACCCAGCTGTTTAAACATTAACTGATGCTCAATTTTTAACAACAAACCTAGAACGCTATTAAGTTTTATACAGTGTAAACAGGTAAATTTAGGTTCTTTTAAAAAAAATCATTTTTATTGATTTTCCAATAAAAAAACATCCAATTAATATATCCAATCATAACACTCCAATTAAAATAAAAAAGACCAAATTATAGTCCAAATCATAATTATTAATTTTTCGGAGCTCCCCACGGTCTGGATCTCTGAAGCATATCTCCACATCTCAGTCCTGCCTCTCCTCGTTGTTTCCATATTTTCCACATCTCGGTTTTGACGCTTTATCAGGTAAATTTAGGTTCTGATCCACCCCACCCTACATTATGTTGGCTGCTGCCAGAGTCCTGACACAAGGCATATGGGTGGGTGGAAAGGCCACTGGCAGTATCCTCACCAGTGAAGCCCAGCAGAAAGCCCCCAAATGTGGCATCCTGATGATGGAGCCGGCCTGGGGATCCACTGGCCAGCACCAGGCTTGACCTGCCTGCACCCTCAGCTTCTGCTGCCTCCTTTGGTGGCTGGGCTGAAGATGCAGAAATGGTTCCACTGAGAACAGCAGAAGGAGCCCTCTTGGTAGTTCAGCTGCCCTCAAAAGTTGTGGTGATTTTGCCCAGCAGAGGACATTCTCTACTGCAGTCCCAAGATTGTGGAATTCCTTCCCCACAAAAGTGCATCTGGAAATTTCACTTTGCTGTTTCAAGCGAATGCTTCAATACACAACTCTTTTTTAAAAAAAACATTTTATTAGCTTAATATAACTATTACAAAAGGGACGCGGGTGGCGCTGTGGGTAAAACCTCAGCGCCTAGGACTTGCCGATCGCATGGTCGGCGGTTCGAATCCCCGCGGCGGGGTGCGCTCCCGTTGTTCGGTCCCAGCGCCTGCCAACCTAGCAGTTCGAAAGCACTCTTAAGTGCAAGTAGATAAATAGGGACCGCTTACTAGCGGGAAGGTAAACGGCATTTCCGTGTGCGGCTCTGGCTTGCCAGAGCAGCTTCGTCACGCTGGCCACGTGACCCAGAAGTGTCTGCGGACAGCGCTGGGAGGTGAGCGCACAACCCTAGAGTCTGGCAAGACTGGCCCGTACGGGCAGGGGTACCTTTACCTTTTTAACTATTACAAAATCAAAATCAATTAACAAAGTGTTACAATTACATACATATATCCAAATTCCTCCATAATGCTGTTAATAAAGAAAAATATAGAAAAGAAAAGAAGAATGAAAAAGAAGAAAGAAGAACAATAATAAGAAGAAAGTAGGAAGAATTTCTTCCAAATTTATTCTACATGTTTTTCAATAAACAAATAATAATAAATTTTAATTGAATGACTTCCACCGCTTACACTGCACTTCCTAATAGACATTTTAAACATAATTGTATCTGTTATTCCATATATTTTTTTCTCCCAAAGAATCTCTTTTAATTAATCAAGTCGCTAAGTTCTCTGGGTCTCTCACAAGTCTACTCTAAACACAACCAAAACCTTTTATTTGATCCTTGTCTGTATAAATAATCATTTAAACATTTCCATTGTTTCTGAATTATACTCTTTGGTTTTTGTCTTATTAAATCAGTTAACTTTGCTAATTCTAAATATTCACATAGTTTATTCAACCATTCCTCTTTGGTTGGGATGGGATTTCCTTTCCAATGGCTGGCTATCAGCGTTCTTGCTGCTGCTGTTGCATACAGGAATATATTTATTTTCTCTTTCAGGATGTCTCCATTCAAGATTCCTAATAAATATGATTCTGCTCTTTTGTTGTATGATATTTTTATCAATTTTTTTAATTTCCTCATGTATCATATCCCAAAATTTCTTAATTTCAGGGCAGAACCACCACATATGATACAAAGTGCCAGGCATTCTGTTGCACCTCCAACACTCATTACTACCCGATTTATTCATTTTTGCCATCCTTGTTGTTGTTGTTGTTTAGTCGTTTAGTCGTGTCCGACTCTTCGTGACCCCATGGACCAGAGCACGCCAGGCACCTCTGTCCTCCACTACCTCCCGCAGTTTGGTCAAACTCATGCTGGTAACCTCGAAAACACTATCCAACCATCTTGTCCTCTGTCGCCCCCTTCTCCTTGTGCCCTCCATCTTTCCCAGCATCAGTGTCTTCTCCAGGGAGTCTTCTCTTCTCATGAGGTGGCCAAAGTACTGGAGCCTCAGCTTCACGATCTGTCCTTCCAGTGAGCACTCAGGGCTGATTTCCTTCAGAATGGAGAGGTTTGATCTTCTTGCAGTCCATGGGACTCTCAAGAGTCTCCTCCAGCACCATAATTCAAAAGAATCAATTCTTCGGCGATCAGCCTTCTTTATGGTCCAGCTCTCACTTCCATACATCACTACTGGGAAGACCATGGCTTTAACTATACGGACCTTTGTTGGCAAGGTGACGTCTCTACTTCTCAAGATGCTGCCTAGGCCTGTCATTGCCCTTCTCCCAAGAAGCAGGCGTCTTTTAATTTCGTGGCTGCTGTCACCATCTGCAGTGATCATGGAGCCCAAGAAAGTAAAATCTCTCACTGCCTCCATTTCTTCCCCTTCTATTTGCCAGGAGGTGATGGGACCAGTGGCCATGATCTTCGTTTTTTTGATGTTGAGCTTCAGACCATATTTTGCGCTCTCCTCTTTCACCCTCATTAAAAGGTTCTTTAATTCCTCCTCACTTTCTGCCATCAAGGTTGTGTCATCTGCATATCTGAGGTTGTTGATATTTCTTCCGGCAATCTTAATTCCAGCTTGGGATTCATCCAGCCCAGCCTTTCGCATGATGTATTCTGCATACAAATTAAATAAGCAGGGAGACAAAATGCAGCCTTGTCGTACTCCTTTCTCAATTTTGAACCAATCAGTTGTTCCATATCCAGTTCTAACTGTAGCTTCTTGTCCCACATAGAGATTTCTCTGTCTGGAGACAAATACCATCTATGGTGAATCTTCATAAAATTTTCTTTTAATTGGTAACAGGCCATAAAATTTATATTTTTTGTCCAAAAATTTCCCCCGAAAGTTTTAATCAGTTTCGTAACCTAAATCTTGTTCCCACTTTAGCATATTTTTCCTTTTAATTTCTTGATCTGTTTGTGTATTATTTAATGGTTTATACATTTTTGTGAGGTTTTTTTATTATTTTGTAAAACATCTTTATCTAATTCGTTTCGTTTTCAAATCCTCTACTCTGTATATCTTTCTCAAATGTCGCTTTCAACCGAAAATATTCCAGCCAATTTAAATATTCCAACCAATTTCCAGCCATCTTTTTAAATTCTTCATACTCTTTTAATTTAGGATTTTCATTCACTTCTTCCACCAATTCTTTATAGATTGGCCACAATTTTTTTGCATTGTTTTTAAGTGTGGAGGTTGCCTCTACTGGGGAGGTCCACCATGGAGTTTTTTCTATAATTTTCTCCTTTGTTCTCTCCTATTCTTCAAACAAGGCCTTTCTCACTAAATGATTCGTAAATATTTTATGTACTTGTATTTTCCCGTAAAATAAATAGCCATGCCATTTATAAATTTTATCACAACCTTCCAGTTCCAAAACCTCCCTATTTTTAAGTAACACAACTCTTTACCTGGGCCTTCGACACCCAGGGTGTAGATTTTTAGAGTCTATCCTTTCATTGTAAGTTTTTTTTTTTAATGTGGGACATGTGGCAAAAGGTTTTTCAGGTCAATGGAATAAAGCTGTGATAGGATGACGACACTACACATTTAAAAGACAAAGGGATGACTGCCTATGCAATTGGTGGATGATCTAAAACTAACAGCAGGGCTTAAGTGGCTGTATGAAGTCAACTTGAAGAGATGTCTGTCCAAAGAGAGCCAGTGCGGTGTAGTGGTTAAGAGCGATGGACTCGTAATCTGGTGAACCGGGTTCGCGTCTCAGCTCCTCCACATGCAGCTGCTGGGTGACCTTGGGCTAGTCAGACTTCTCTGAAGTCTCTCAGCCTCACTCACCTCACAGAGTGTTTGTTGTGGGGGAGGAAGGGAAAGGAGATTGTTAGCCGCTTTGAGACTCCTTAGGGTAGTGATAAAGTACGATATCAAATCCAAACTCTCTTCTTCTTCTTCTTCTTCTTCTTCTTCTTCTTCTTCTTCTTCTTCTTCTGAGGGATATGAGATGCTGTTTAAAAAGGAGTTGCTTTAAACTGTTTTACATGCTGTCTTTTCAATAGTTGTTACCCACTGTGGGACCTTAGGATGAAAGTAATAATGCTACTTTCTAGTCACAGTCAATCGTTATGAACTCAGAGCAATTAAGAGCTGCTGCATTAGCTCAGTTGGTAGAGCAAGAGAGTTTGAACCCCAAGTTGGGCAAAAACATTCCTGCATTGCAGGGGGTTGGACTAGATGACCCTTGTGGTCCCTTCAACTCTATGATTCTGTGTGTCTATGTGGCACATTCTTGATTCAATGCAATAAATTCCTGTTCTTAAGGAGACTTACTGCCCTAACCACGTACATGTGGTTGGACATTGTGAAGGCTAGGCTACATCTGGATACTGCCATGTAATATTATTTAATATTCCAGAGTTCTACTGATTTGGGGGACAAGAGAACTGGTCCCTGTGCAGAACACATCCTGATGATATTGTATAAACACTATCTGGGCAAGCCCCCAAAATACAGTTTTCTAAACTAATCTTGCCGCATGATCTTATATACCAAACCCCTTTCCCATGGTCCTGTTCTGCATGGGGTCTGAAAAACAAATCATTTGATAGCATGAGAAAACTGGCTGTGTGAAACCACCATTAGCCTCCCCCTTCTTCCTTTCGGCTCATGTAGCTTGACAACAACAGTCTCTTCCGCATGCACACCTCTCATCAAACGCCTTGCCGTTCCATGTGGATGGTATTAGCTTTCTGTCCAGCAAAAGGACGGTTAAATTTCAGTAAGATAAACTAACAATTTCACGAGAGTTGGGAGTGTTCTGAAGGCCAACTGGTCAGAGATGGGAACTCTGAGCACAGCATATAATATAACCAAGTTCCTCACTGGTATTGTTTATTTGTAAGAAGTGCAGTAAAATGTTTTATATCATGATCTGTCAGGAGGAGGTTGTGATGTCCCAGAACACAATGCTCATTTAAACGTCTAGTAAACTTTGAAGGCTAGGGCATGGGTCCAGCGAAGCAGTGATTTGTATGAATAATTTCAGCACAAATGTTGCTTTGTTGGTGGGACTGCTTGCTGCTTAAAGTTCTCCCCTCCATGCTTAACTGCTTTGCCAGATCAGCTGTCATAGAAAGAACTAAACAACTAAAGCAGGCTTCTCCAATCTGGTGCCCTCCACTTCTTGTTGGACTACAACTTCTGTGAGGAGAAATGTGATTATAGCTTTAAGGACACCTCCCATATCTCATTCAGGAGTTGAGGCCCAGGCAGGACATTCACAGCCAGCATGACCAATTGTAATGACAATTGTAGTCCAATACATCTGTACTAAGAGTACAAAGCTAGGAAAGCCTGAATGAAAAGATTATTTCACATGTGAATACAGGGAACGCAATGTGGTTTTTTCGGTTAGTGGTGGATGTTTTCCAGTGCATCAGTCTCTACTTAACATCTGGCTAATTCAACTTCTTTTCAGGGAACACAAGGACAGAAAGTGTTGCCTTCGTTGATCCCATTAACTTAAACAAAGGCTTTGGATCAGCACTTATGCTAAAATTTGGCATGACTGCCTCTCTCGCTCTGTTCAACAGCATTGTTTTAGCACCCCCTGCAGCATAGCACCCAGTGCGACCACATCGGTTGTGCCACCCTATAACCGCCTCTGCTAAAATTGCTACCAACAAACATGGAACATACTTAACACTTCCTTTGAATGATCTTCTAGGACCCATTCATGAATTAGAGATTCTGTGCCTACCTGTGTTTATCACTATGTGGGGCTACAAGCCATTTGGGGAATGAAACCTAAATTGCACAAAACGAGCATTGGCTGAATTGCCAACTGGCAACATTGCACAATTCAAGATAGGTGTTTGGAGGCATGGCAAATCCTGCCAATATTTTTATGCCAGGCACTGAAATGTGCTATAGTTAAAGGTAGCATTTTTGTGACTAGTCAAGAGAGATGTTTAAAAGGCAAAGTTCTGGCTGTAATTGGGGATGTTCCAATGTCCTTCTATTTGCACCTGGGCCCCTTTTTATTACTGCCTTCACACTTATGAATGAAGCAACATCTGATAAAGAAGGAGGAAAACATCTGCTTGGAGGGAACAAATGACAATGTATCATTTTCTGTAAAATAAAATGTACTACAGTGTGTGATTGTTTGCCATTAAAGCTGGCGGGAGATTTGCAACTGAGCACAGCAAGAACAGGATAGAGTCCTAATAACAGGAGGACAGCTTTCCTTGGCAGAGGGTTTTTGGAAATACAACAGAGATGCATAGAGAATAGCTAAAAGGCATCATAGATTCAGAGTCACAGCAGGAGACTGGAACAACGGTGCACAGGAAGACATTTTGTTTTGATTTCCTTTGATGACTCAGTAGAGCTTTGAAAAATTGACAACTCACCTATAAAGATCACACTTCTAACCTGAGCTGGCTCCAGAGGGTGGCAAGTTCAGGCATTTGCCAGTGCCAGAGTCAAGATCTCATGGCCCCACCAAGGTTGTCAGTCTTGGTGACAATATTTATCATGAAGCATCCAAGGAGGTAGGAGTTAAGTCTTGGGTTGCAGCACTACCTTTTCCAGGTTCAGGGGAGCATTGTCCAAAGACTCCCCAAATCTCATAGCTAGCACTGTTCCTGGGTATTGGACACTGTATGAATAAACACTTCAAAAACCTTTTCAGGCAGCGGATGAGCTCAGGGCCAGAGCAAAATGTTTTGCTACCCTGAGTAGAAAATGATTTGGGGGGGGGGGATATAACCCAGGATCTTGTGCAATGATGTAGATAATTTGGGGACAGGAGACTAGGATTGCACATTCTTTTCACTGGCATGACTAAAATACCAGTGTTCCAAATGACTGCTTGTTTTTATTCATTTTGGTGGACCGACCCGAACGTCACTGCAAGTTATGGTTAGGCTCTATAAGGGCACAGAAGCCCAGTCGCTACTTCCTCCAGTGGATGAAGCTCATCATCACCCCGCCTCCTTCTCGTGAAGGAAGGCTAAATGTGCCTATGTGAAGAAACAGGGCTGGCAAATGGAGGCAAGTGGTGGCAATTAGCTGGCCTCTGAAGAAAAGGCAGTGAGGAAATTGAGTACAATATATTCTCCGGTAATTGTGGGCTAGCTAAATTTCTTTTCTTTTAATCCGCAACTGCATTTTCTAGAAATACAAATATCCTAAACATGCCATTTCATAAACATACCATTTCAGAAAGCAAGATATTTGCCATTTCCCTCTAACAAAAATAAGCCTTCACAGTGTCAGTTGATTAAAATGATTTTTTAAAAAAACCACGGTGTGAAATCTCAAGTGAAAAACAAAGCACAAATCTTAAAGTATGGGCTTTAAGGATTAACACAGCCAGCCTCAACAGACATTTGATCAGGTGTTTGAAAATGAATACAAAGATTTAATATATCCCAGACTCCAGTGAGCATAGGTAATCCTTCTAAATCCTCTAACTTTCCTTAACGTATACAGTAGCAACTATATGCTGCATGTGCGGCATAGTAACAAGGGAGAGAGAAATGAATTAACCCTTCTGGCTAGACTAGATACAATTGTGGGATGCCAACTCCATCCCTTCCTCCATACTGGGTGGAGGAGGAGTTGCAGTGGTGGAAGGTGGCAAAGGGAGATTAGTGAAAGAAGAAGGTAGAGATCTTCCCTTCACAAACATATGACTTCTGACCTTGAGGGAAAGGCACAAGAAGCTAAATATGCAGCCAAACACAACAACAACAACAACAACAACAACAACAACAACAACAACAACAACAATTTATACCCATAGCCACTCTGAGCGGCTTCCAACAAAATACTAAAATACAGTAATCCATCAAACATTAAAAGCTTCCCTAAACAGGGCTGCCTTCAGATGTCTTCTAAAACTCTGGTAGTTGTTGTTCTCTTTGACATCTGGTGGAAGGGCATTCCACAGGGCTGGTGCCACCACTGAGAAGGCCCTCTGCCTGGTTCCCTGTAACTTGGCTTCTCGCACTGAGGGAACCGCCAGAAGGCCCTTGGCGCTGGACCTCAGTGTCTGGGTAGAACGATTAGGGTGGAGACGCTAAAGATGCAAGTCATAGTAGGGCTGAAACTGGAGTTTTGGTGGAGCACTGGGATGATCCATGGGAATTTGCAGACCAGGTTTGAGAGTTGAGAAGCCAAACCAAAGGGAGCTGCAATGAGGAAAAGCAGGAGGAACTGTCACACTAGGAGGAAGGGGGAGGGAAGATGGCAGACAGGGAAGCAAGAGGAGAAAAACACTGACTGACATTCATTGGTCATATTTAGCCACCACAATAAACCATAGCTTTGTATTATGAGAACAAGCTGCAGTCAGCCTTGGGCTCCCCCATCAGTTTCGCTTTACCACAGCTTCTTGTGCCATCCCAAGCGACCTGTGGTTAATCTTAAATATGGCTTGTTTGAAACAAGCCAACTTTAACTGGATGTAACATCCAAACTGGGCCATTAGGGCTGTCGCAAGAGATTCTTCTACCTGAGGCAGCTGGAGGCTCTGCTAGAGCCCAACTCCTTCTCGCCTGTACAATAGTTATTGCCCACACATCCTCCCCAGCTCCCATTGGCTTTCCCTCCACAACATTACTGGCAGCCCCAGTGGTGGTTCCTCTGTCTCCCTTCCTGCCTTACTCTGAGGAAGGGCTGAGGTGCTTCTTCCTCAGAGTGAGGCAATCTAGGTGAAGTGGCCAGGGGAGTGCCTGTAGTGTTGCTGCAGCAGCTAGAAATGCTGTTTAAACTCTAAGAATTCAAAGTGACTTTAAACTTCATCTCTAGCCACTGTAGCAAACCAAGGTGGCAGTCCAGGTGCCCTCCTGGCCACCTCACCCAGAATGCTTTGCTCTGATAACTCCTTTGGCCTCTTCAGAGTGAGCAGAGTGGCTAGAGAGGTGGAAGCCTTGCTTGATGGGTAGCTGGTCATAGTAGCAGCAGCAGGAGGGCTGGCTGGCTGGCAGGCAGTGGCGTAGCGTGGGTTGTCAGCACCCGGGGCAAGGCAAGTAATTTGCACCCCCTAACCCGTGGATTTGCGCCCCCTAACCCGTGGATTTGCACCCCCTAACCCTAACCCCCAGATGTTGCGCCCGGTGAGGCCGGCCCCCCCTGCACCCCCCACGCTACGCCACTGCTGGCAGGCAGTGAGGCAGACAAGAAAGGGACCAATTCATTGCCCCCTGCCCCTTCAGCTTGCCTCCTTATGGTGACAGACAGCCCTTTAGTGTGTATAATTGTGTTTGTGCACACTTGCAGCTCCAACTGGATTGTACATGTCTGCAAACAGCTATGAAAATTATCCACAGTTATATTTTTTAATGTTGTTTGTGTTAAACTTACATTACGCCAATAGAAATTGCAAAGCTTCAAAGCAAAATGATTTTTTAAAAAAACCCTGGCCCCAGGGCATTTCACATGATTTCTTTTCAGACACAGCTAAGAACAACTAATGCATTACTAGCGTCTCTAAACCAATGAGAGATAGAGAAGGAGAAGAACAGAAAGTCTTAAAAGATGACCATAAGAAGTTCCAATTCTCAGAAGGCAGAGTAAGACATTTTAAGAAATGCAGAGCTCTCTGGCTCAAGGTTATTCATGCTCCAGAAACCTCCCAGTTCGATTACTGCAATGTGTTATGCTTAGGGCGACATTTGAAGATAATTTGGAAGCTCCAATTAACACCGGATGCAGAAGGGCCAGAGTTTTGACAGGCGCTCCTTGTTTTGTTCATATTATTTACTCTAGTGTTGAAAGAGCTTCAGTGGTACGCTGGTGCTTGAAGCGCTAAATGGCTTAAGGTCCCGTTACCTGAAAAAGCACCTAATCTCCTGTCACCCTACTTGCAGTGTAAGATCATGAGCTGAGGTTTTTCTCCATGGGCTTCCCCAGCAGAGGTGAGGCCGGCAACCATAACAAAGAGCCTCTATGGCACCTTCTTTCTGGGATGCTCCCCCTCAAGGACACTTGCCTGGTGCCAACACTCTTATCCTTTACAAGCTTGGCAAAACAAAACAAAACAAAACTCTTTTATGCCACCCAGGCATGGGGGAACTTGCTGAGGATTTTTCTTTTTTAAAGCCAGGCATTAATTTGAAGTTTTTATGGTGCTCTTGTTATGTTTTTAATTCATTGCAAACCATCTAGGAATTGAGAAATGAAGGGCTGCATATAGGTATTTAACAATAAATAAATAAACAGATGCAATTGATGGTCAACTGAACTAATTTGTACTTTCTGAAATGATCTATGAACTGAAAAGCAGCTTTCCTTCAAAATTCACACTTGTTCCAATTTTGCAATGCAGTTCTCCAGTCAAGAAATGTGTGCAAAAATGCATATATTAGTGAAAATAACGCATGAAAATGCTTTATATTTTGAGAAATTGCTTCGCAAAAATGTGTATATTAGGATAAAATCACACTGGTATGCTGGTGAATTTTCATGAGGACTCCCCCCCCCCAAAAAAAATAATAATCATGGAAATGTGGAGAACTTAAACGAGAAACAGAGTAGCTGAAATAAACAGATTTGCCCATCCCCAGAGTGACTTAACATCTTTGCATTGTATACATCCCCCCCCCATCATCTCATACCACTTTCTAAATGTGTCTTGTAGGAGAGACTTCCATAGAAATGCCATGAACAGGTTGGTTACATGTTATATTGCGGTAGATGTTAAAAGAAAGAGGGAGCAAAGATGCTGAGAGCAGCAACAGCAGCTCCTTACCTCTTATAATCTCTAGTTCTGCCCAGAAAGTTAATGGAACAAGGCCATGATCAACTGGTCAGAACAGAAACAGCTCTGGAGAGTCCTGTTTACTTGGCAACCTTGACAGAAAATTGTATAATCAGTTGTGGAGCCTAAGCGAAACCACACTTCCAAAACAGAATCCCCCAGAACACAAAGTTCTCACTCTGACTCCTTCAAGGCAGAATTTATCTGCAGCACCTCTCTGCCAATGCTTCTTTTTCAATATCCTCCTCTCCTCTCCCAAGCTTTGCCTGATTTCATTTAGTCAACAACAAGAGAAGTGGCAAGCTAAAACAGGCCTCCCTAGACAAGTGGCAAGCTAAAACAGGCTCACGACAAGACCTCTTGGCACTGATGCCCTCTTTTGAGGCTCAGGACCATTCCTCTTGTTATGTTTCATAGGTACATAGGGGAAAGGCATCCGAAATGTCACTGCGCATTGGATATTATGGTGAAGGCTGGCCCAAGATGTTTGCGAGCAACAAATGGCACCTCTCCACGCCATCGCCAAAGCCAAAGTACGCACGGTCACTCATGTTATTTTGGCACTCGAGCTGGAAAACCCCCACAAGTGTCTCTTTCCTTCCCTGGCAGTAAAAATAGAATAAAATACAACAGTAATAAATGAAATAGCAACTTGCTCCCCCTTATATGACACCCAAAATTAATTGCGTGAGGCAGCTCATTCTTCCTAACAGTAGGACTGGCCCCAGTTGTGCTCAACTGGAGATCTAGGAAGCACCTTAAAGATGAAAAAGCAGCAGCATGGCCACTCAGATGTGTCCGTGGCCAAGGGCAGCCTGCTCATTAGGCTGTAGGAGGGGCAAATTGGCAAATACTCCTTTAAAAGCAGCATTTGCTCTAATGGCTGGTGAGAGCTAAGGTTGAAACCAAACTTGCATTGGAGTTCCCCAAGCATTAGACTTAGCAGCACTGCCTGTTAACAGGCTATACTGATACAGCAACTGGGCTGTAAGCTTATTGTGAGGTTGATTTTAAATGACCCAGTAAATAGCTTTCAAGCTGGCCCTTAAATCAGGGATAGGGAACCTGGGGCTCTCCAGGTATTGCTGGCTGCCACTTCTAACTGCCCAGGCAAGTATGGCCACTGGGCGGGGATGATAGGAGTGGCAGTCCAACAACATCTGGAGGGCCAAATGTTCCCCATCCCTGGCTTACGCTCATTAATGACTGGGGTCTCCGTTGACCTGGTTCAAAGCAACATATGCTGGAGAGTTGCAAGAGTCAGTCTTGGCTGTCCTCATGCGTCAAGGGTGGACTTTGGCCTTTCAAGTTTCAGCAGCAGCGCCATGTCAAAATTTGGCACACTGCCCACCTCTTGCCTCCTGTTTTGTTCCACCCACTACAACTATCATACATCATAGTTGTGATGCCCTGAAGCACCCCCTAGGCTCAGTGTCCAGTGTGGCAGAACGGGTTATGCTGTCCTGCCTCTGCCTCTGTGTGCATTAGAGCTATTCTAGGAACTTCAGCAATTCTCTGGTAAGATGGAAGAAAGGAAGGGGTTTGCATGGCAGGTGGGGAGGTGGAAATTGCATAGAGATATGTGGTAGCTGCTGCTGTTGGGGTTCAGGTTGACGGTAGTGCAATGGGATGTAGTGTAATAATGTGGACATTGTTCTAACCACATCTATGGCTGATGATGCCAAGGTTGGCAAAAAAACAAACAAACAAAAAACAACCCTCATCAGCCATAGATGTGTTTGGAACTGTATTCAGATTTTGGTGCATGCTTTTTTTTGAAAACTTTAGATCTATTCAATGTGTTTCCCCTTCCTTCCTCACCTCTTCTCCAGGGCATCTTGTTTCTTGCTATATGTATAATTAATCTCAAAAGTTTAAATTTGCGTCTAGTTAACTCTCATACTTCTGAAACATTTTCCTTTATCTGCTAGTTTTCTTAGACTTCTTTTCTATCTATTGCTCTCTTTCAAGGCTTGCTAAAAGTTTTATTTAATTAACCAGCAGGTGTCATGATTGGCTAACATGGACCATTTCTTTCAGAGCTAAAGGCTCTTCATCTCCAGTGATCGGTGCTTTGCTAGAGAGTCAAACCATGATTACAAAACCACACTGACCTTTATTAAAACAAAAACAACCAACCTAGATGGGCAAGACTGAAACACTGTGGGTTTTGTTTGTTTTTTAAAAAAAGAATGTTAGCTTGAACAAGCAACATCATAAATATGTAATCTCATGAAACAGGTACACTGTGAGTATGTAATAAATTGCTGCCTTTCAAACAGAGCAGCTATTATAGCACAGGAGATTAAACAGCTTTTGAGTGAGTATGAGTGCACTTCTGTGAGTCATAAATGCTACAAAAGCAAAATGGCTTTTCCAAAATCTGTTGTTGCTTGGCCTTGCATGATGCTTGGCCTTCCTTGTATGATTGCAGGAGCTGCAAAATGAGGATTGAAAGACTGTGCCCATTTTAATTAAGTGCTTTCTTATTTCTTCTAACCAAGTTTTGTATGGGTAAAAATTACTTTCACACACACACACACACACACACACACACACACACACACACACTTCCATAAGACTGGGTGGCTTATATTAAAAAATAATAAAACAAAAAATAATTACGCAACAGTCAATAAAAGGACAATAAAAAGAGCAGCATAAAATCTTATCAAGTTACAAAGACTATGGAACTATAAAACTCCTTACTTGACACTGAAAAGTTGTCAACCTAAGTACTAGCTGAGTCTGAAAAGGCTTCCCTTCCAGATACCATCTGCTTCACCTTGGCTGTTGGATGCACCCAGAGGAGGATATCCAAAGATAACACAGGGACAGGGGAGGACTTTGGTAATTTTTAGTAAGATGGCATCCTGAGTGAAGCCAAAATTTGGTGCCCCCAAATGGAACTTCTCAGTTATTGATCATCTCAGTTTTGTGCCCCCTTGGCTCGGTGCCCTGTTTGGGGGAACCACCCACACTGCCCTAAATCCAGCACTGATAGGAAGCTGCCTTAAAGGTAAAGGTACCCCTGACCGTTAGGTCCAGTCGTGACCAACTCTGGGGTTGTGGCACTCATTTCGCTTTACTGGCCAAGGGAGCTGGCGTACAGCTTCCGGGTCATGTGGCCAGCATGACTAAGCCACTTCAGGCGAACCAGAGCAGTGCACGGAAACGCCGTTTACCCGTACCTTCCCGCCGGAGCGGTACCTATTTATCTACTTGCTCTTTGACGTGCTTTCAAACTGCTAGGTTGGCAGGAGCAGGGACCAAGCAATGAGAGCTCACTCCATTGCGGGGATTCGAACCGCCGACCTTCTGATCAGCAAGTCCTAGGCTCTGTGGTTTAACCCACAGCGCCACCCACATCCCCAGGAAGCTGCCTTACACTGAATCAAATCATTGGTCCGCTTAGATCAGTATGGTGTATATTGACTTTCTGGCAGGGGTCTTTCTGAGCCCTATCTGGAGATGTTGGGGGGTTGAAGCTGGGACCCTTCTGCATGCAAAACAGTTGTTCTTCTACTAAGCTACAGCCCTTGTCCACTGATGATAGGGGCACCCAGGGTGGGAGAAGACGTTCCCTCAAGTCACCAAGAACTCAAGGATTAACAAGTTAGCACCAACCCTTTGAACTATGCCTAGAAGCAGACCAGGAGTCAGTGGAGTTCTTTAAGAACCAGTGAAATGTGTTCTCAGTGGTCAGTCCCAATTAGAAGCCTACCAGCTGCATTAGAAACTAACTGAAGTTTTCAGGCAGCCTTCAGAAGCAATTCCATGTACTCTATTTGTACTACGAATATAAGAAATGATTAGACTCAGTCTTAGAATGTATTTGCTATTCTATTTTCATACCATTATGATAGGTTTGTAGCGTGTTTTGCATTATATATAAATATCAATACTTGTCATATATTTAAGAATAAACTAATGATTTAGAAATAAATGCAATAATTATGGCAGGGGAAACTCTGGAGTTGCTATGCTAAGGTCGCAGTATCTTTTCCAGGAAATACAAGCGAATTTTATGGGGTCCAAGTGCATGGTAGATAATAAGGAAATAAAATGGATTAAAAATGAAAACAAGAAGCAAAACTGAAAGGATGGTGACTAAATCTATCTGACACCCAAGCCAATTGCTGCATGAAGAAAAATGATATTGTTCATGCAGACAGCACAGAATCAGGATGGAAAATTCTGCTTTCTTTTTGTACGGAGGTTCTCATGACTAGTCAAAGAAATAAGACTTTTTTGCCAATGGACTTGTATTTTACTGGAAGGAAACTGGGCATATCGCACAAATGCAGGCACATGAAAGCTTATACCAAGAACAAACTTAGGTGGTCTCTAAGGTGCTACTGGACATTTTTAAAAAATTTTAAATCTACGGTATTTCATATTTCATATTTCATATTTTAAATCTACGGTATTTCATATTTCACAGTAATTGCAAATGGGAATACATACAATCCACCTTTAGGTGGTGCTAATGCATTGCTGAATATTGAAAGGAGACCCCCTTTTGTTCCTGCTTGCTGCTACAATGATGTCTCCCGGACCCGTTCTCTGTACAAAAAGGCTATTAGGACCCTTGCGTACTACTCATCCCAGCATTCTCACAGCCGTTTATCACTCTTAATGATAAACAATGTTTGCTGAGATAACACAATTGCCTAGAATATCATTTCAAGGATGCACCTTGAAGCATTTGGAACAAATGGAGCGTTTGAAGCGGCAAACTATTTAAATGATTAGCACAGAGGAATGGAAACAAGAGTAATAAATAAAGGCATGAATGCTCTATCACTGCTACAGGTAACATATAGCTACTGTTCCTAGTTCTTTCTTCTTATATGTTAACAGCTGAATATTTTCATTTGGCTACAATCATCCCCATAGATATAATTGCATCTGTCTATGGCACACATCTACAGCGGATTAATCTTGCTCAAGATTCCTAGTCTTTCAAAGCACCGGGAGGATGAGGATGCTAGTTTGATACAAGAATGGTGTAACTATGGGTGGAAAACTGCACAAGACAAGAAGCTACCTAAGCTATGTTGCTGGTTTTATGGACCGGTGGTATAGCTTTATTCAAGTGGTGAAGACACCAAGGGCCCCTCTTGTGTTTTTTGCATTCTACAACATGTCATTGATGCAATAATAGTGCTTTAGTGGTGGAATTAAACTTGATCGTCTACATATCGTTCCACTTTATTTGTTGTTCTGCTGTGCTTCCAGAATGATACTGCGTTGTTGCCACTAGGAGAGCACTCTTGTGCTGCAGCGCAATAAAAGCAGGGACTCCACCTGCCCCCCAAGAAAAAGTGACATGAAAAGTTAGAGGATTTCAGCAGGAAGTTGTAGGATATGCACAACTGCACACACAGAAGCAGTATGTCCACCCTGAAACATTTTCAGGCATAAGCAGCATTGAAAGTGGGATCATAAACCTTCTAGAACTCTGTATCTAATGTTATCTCAGAAATTTATATTCCTTTGGACTCTGAGATTTTTTTTTTGCTGGGTTATTTAAAAAGATGTTATTATGGACAGTGATCCTGAGCTAGAAATTAATTTGATCCCCCCAGCAAAAATAGTAATTGCAAATACAAAAAACCCCTCACCTCCTTCTAGTTTTGCATGAATTAAAAATATTTGGTCTATGGTTGCAATGATTAAATTAACCTGCTGTAGGAGAATCAACCTCATATATTTATGGGGAAATGGGTTCTCTTGCTGTGTAAGAATAACAAACGCAATGAATATATACAGCCATATGCTGTATTTAGTTTATTCTAAGTTACAATTTGGAATTTTTGGATTAATGTAAACTTTGAAAATAAAATAGTATATTTTTAAAAGGGGAGAAAAGGCAGGGTCACATATAACTACCTCAATACCATCATGAGCACAAATCATCCTGGATGTGTAGTAGTAGTAGTAGTAGTAGTAGTAGTAGTAGTAATATAAAAAATACAAGGGCCCCAAATGAAATTCTACACATGGGGACACTGTGGATTGATCTGTTAGGATACAGCTTCTGAATAAGATACACCAAAATGGTGTCTCAAATAATGAATGTGCATAGCCCTGGCAATGATAAGCAATGGTTAATGCATAGCCCTAAGATCAAATATGAGTTATTGTAAATGTATGACTATGTATATGAGTGTGCCTTAAACACACACACACACACGCTGGAGTAGTCCTGATCTGGGCTGAACCACAGTGCAGGTGATGGGGATTCACTTACCACCACTATCCCACTGCTGGTATCCTGCTGAAAATCTACTCTAAAGCTCTTCTTTGCCCCAGAGGAAATCTGCTATGGCTGCTAATAGCAGGATCTCTCATGGGCCAAATAGCTTTAGGGTGTGGTGTGTGATTTTCACAATGATCACTGTTTAGGAGAAGGACTAAGAACCCATACTGCATGACTATTCCAGACCAGGAGCTTAGGTGGCTGCTTTAAAAAACAACCACCACATAATAAACAAATGCCAAAATGTTGTTGTTTAATCGTTTAGTCGTGTCCGATTCTTCGTGACCCCATGGACCAGAGCACGCCAGGCACTCCTGTCTTCCACTGCCTCCCACAGTTTGGTCAAACTCATGCTGGTAGCTTCAAGAACACTCTCCAACCATCTCGTCCTCTGTCGTCCCCTTCACCTTGTGCCCTCCATCTTTCCCAACATCACGGTCTTTTCCAGGGAGTCTTCTCATGAGATGGCCAGAGTATTGGAGCCTCAGCTTCACGATCTGTCCTTCCAGTGAGAAATGCCAAAATACATTTAACATAAATTGTAGCCTGACTCTTAGAATAGTTTGGTGACATTGAATGAATCCAGGCACTGTGTAACCACGGTTAAAAGAAAACATTTGCCATTCCTCTGGTTGGGCTTTACTCTCTGTGTTTCTTTTAAAGGAACATTTACTAGTTCCTGCAAAATATGACATGTTCAAATTCAGCCCGCCTTCCCGGCCATAGTCTGGAAGCTACACAGTTACCTTTATTTACTTACAGAATATTACTTCTAGTGGCCAATTAGTTCTTGACATTTTAGAAGACAAGAAGTAATTACTGTTATAATGAGCTTGGGGTATTTGAAATCACCAGGCAATATTCCAAATGACATTTTCTCCATCTTGGTTTGCAGCTGAAATAACCCTAAAGGCATACTTCTGAGCAAAATATATAATGCATTGGAGTAGTGTAGGGAAGCCCTTCAGAGACATAAAAAAAGAGAAAGTTCATAAAGAAAGAAACGTACTCAAAAGATATAGAGGTCTCTTGTCCTGTAAAATTATTCAAAAGATACCCTTTAACTTCAGTGTGAACAAGAAATGTGCAAGTTCCTGGAGCAGAGATTGCCGTCGCTATGCTCCTGCCCTGGTTTATCTGCTGCTACATTTTGGTCCAGCTCAGCATTACAGCCAAACCAAAGTACATGGTTTGTTTTGCTCTAGAAAAACAATGAGCTGCAACCAAGGTTAGTTCTGTGGCTTAGTGCAGTTGCAGCAGGACTAGAAGAGGAGAAAAGCAGCTACGATCTACTTTCCAGGAGACCGCATGCTTGCTCATTCATTTTGAGCCATGGATTGGCTTAGCATTATGGGTGAGCTGGGCCAGAGACTTGGATCCCAAGATCTGGAGATCTGAGGACACTCACAGAAGGAAAGCCTCCACCTCTTCTTTCTCCCAGAAGCCTCTCCATGTCCCCATTGTTCAGGGGACTGCTTAGCTATCTGGGATTGCCCAAACATCATCCCTGCTCTCCCCACCCATAGTAAATGACTTAGAAACAGAATTTTATGGAATGGAAAATCTGGCTTGCTATGATCTCTGTGAATTATTCTAGCAACTGCTCTATGCAGGCTCATTTAGAATAATGGATACAGCCAAATTGTACACAAATGCCTAGATAGCCAGTCATTCTTTTTAAAGATGATGCTACACTATTTAACATGCAGTAGTTGCGCAGAAAGATTAATAGCGAATGGCAGCCCTGTTGCATGTGCCAAAATCAACACGGGCAGCTATTCGACAGTACATGGCTGATGCACCCCCTCTCTTCCTTTCAATCTTAGGAAGCATCATAATCATGCCAGACTGGGGACAGATGGATCAGCCTATTTCCAGCATGTGTCAGTTTTGCAGAAGTACCGTAATCATATGTCCATCCCATTTTCTGCTATTCTTTTTCCAAAAAAGAGACTACAGCAACAATTGTATTTAAATTGTACACATTTCCCCCCTAAAATATGCAGTTTTGTATGTTTATCCCTCTAAAGTATGCACTACCCCCTTATTAAGGAGCTGGAGAGAGCTTAGAGCTTAGAATTGCATTACCAAATTTGGAGTGAAATTCACAGAATAATCTGGTTCCAGCAAGCAATTGTGCATTAGCTCAGTTCAGAAATGGAATGAATTTTTCCTCCATTCCTATGTCAGAGAAGCTAGGGTCACAACTACACTTACAGTGGTACCTTGGGTTACATACACTTCAGGTTACATACACTTCAGGTTACAGACTCCGCTAACCCAGAAATAGTACCTCGGGTTAAGAACTTTGCTTCAGGATGAGAACAGAAATCGTGCTCTGGCAGTGCGGCGGCAGCAGGAGGCCCCATTAGCTAAAGTGCTGCTTCAGGTTAAGAACAGTTTCAGGTTAAGAACAGACCTCCAGAACAAATTAAATACTTAACCTGAGGTACCATACCACTGTAGATGTCATTGACAATATAAAAGAAAAATAATTTTACAGACGGGAGCAGCCATGTTTTCCTCTCATATAACCACAGTGTGACATGTCAACTCCTGAGCCTTATTGACCATGTAAATCAAATACATGGGAAACTGTAGGCTAGCCATCCCCAGTCTGGTGCCCTCCAGAAGATTTGGACTACAGCTCCCATCAGCTCCAACCAGCACAGCTGCCCTGACTTGGCTGATGGGAATTGGAACTTAAATTTTCGAGAGCATGCCAGGTTGAGGAAGAAAGGCTGCTGCAGGCTGTGCAGACGAACAGTTTTGTTTATTGAGTCATAAAATCCACAGTGGATTATAATAATATTAAACCAATGTTAATGAAGTGTTGATTAAACAGAAATTGTTCTGACCAATAACAACCCTGTCTGAAACTTTATGACTACTTTAATGCATATAAAAAATTTCAGACCTTGGTTTACCCTCTTGAGAACTAAATGCCACTGGTTATCCCTGCTCTGGATCCTGACAACAGCTAGGTATCGAAGCTCAGTCAGAAGAAGCTATAGAGTCATCCATCACTGGAAACTTTGCAGGGGGAATGGATCTGAATGCTTTCATGCAACGGAGCAAGGCCATTCACTTAATTACTTTATTTATAAATGCAAATTTCTGAACTGCTCAAGATTCCAGGGCAGTGTTATTCTATTAATTAACTGTTCTTCATCATATTATTCCAACCCAGTGTACATAAGTGAGGATAAAACTTTTCATACAATATACGGATACTACTTACTTAAAGAATTTAGAAGAAAAAGTAGCTCTTAAAATACATGAGAACATCTGTGGGGAGTAGTGAGGAAAAGGAGAAGTAGAATGTGGGAACTCTCACTGAGAATTAGCTGAGAAACCTTAACTCTTCAACTCTTAATCTTGTCTACCAATGGATTGGATTAAACAGAGTATTTTGTGGTTTTGAATGTTTAGGAAACACAGAATGTCACATAGGGAAAGAATAATTGAAGGAATTGGCTGAAGAGCAGCAAATTTGTTCAGCACAGTCACCTGTCTGAGCATGGCTTACCAATGTCTGAAGTTATAAGGATTGTGTGGCACTTGGATTCGTGTACTTGCTAAGGGGGGAAAGGGAAGTTGGAGTGCACTATTAAATGGCTATTTTAGCAGGCTGAGGAGTGTAAACCACTGCTCTTAAAACAGCTGCTTAGACTGCAGTCAATTTTTAAAGGGGTGAATCTAAACAGTTTCAATCTCTGGCATCTCCAGTTAAAAAGGGACTGGGTAGCAGGTGATCAGAGTGGACTGTAGCTCAAAGCAGTGGCGTAGCGTGGGTTGTCAGCACCCGGGGCAAGGCAAGTAATTTGTGCCCCCTAACCCGTGGATTTGCGCCCCCTAACCCGTGGATTTGCGCCCCCTAACCTGTGGATTTGCCCTAACCCCAGATGTTGTGCCCGGTGCAGCCAGCACCCCCTGCACCCCCCACGCTACGCCACTGGCTCAAAGACAGAGAACATGCTTTGCATCCAAAAGGCATCTCTGGGTAGGCTTACGAAAGACTCCTGTCTGAAATTCTGGAGCACCACAGTCGGGGCTTGCCCACACCTCTGTTTGCCCTGCTGCTTCCCCTCGGGGAAACCTGCAGCTTGACACTGAATTGGACCAAATGGCACTTGGGTTTCCTGCAGATTTCCATTTGTTCCAATTTAGTGGTGAAGAGCATGTTTTCCAGGAGAAAGGTGCTTGGACCCATGCCTAGAAAGCATGGGACAAGCAGACAACTGGAAGTATGGATGATCCCTTTGGGTAGACTATTCTGAAGTAGATGGACCATTGTCTGACTTGGTATAAAGCAACTTCTTATGGGCCAATGGTCTGATTTGATTTAAAGCACGTCCTGTATTCATATCTTCTTCAAAATTGTCTTGTCACAGTGGTAATTACAGGGAACCAGGCAGAGGGCCTTCTCAGTAGTGGCACCCACCCTTTGGAACGCTCTCCCACCAGATGTCAAATGAGCAAATACTCTCTGAGCTGCTCTAAGGAAGCTTCTCCCTACCCTCTCTTTCTTCTCCAAGAGGACCTGAGTAAACAGCACACAGCTCATAATGTAGTCTGCTTGACTCCAGCAAATCTTACAAGATATGGACTCCCCATGAAGATACATAAAGATATCCTCAAGAGTGATCTAAAACCTCATCTCATCTCATAATAATGAGCATGTGGCACTGATCGGCCATCTGCAGAGTGCCCTGTCCTGCTACCTGCCCCATTGCCTTGCTTGGGTCCTGCTCAGCATGCTCCTGCTTGGGTTGACAGGAGGAGCGACTCCCTCTTCTGCCAGGCAGCAGACATGGGTGGGTCTGGCAAAAGAGCATCTGTATCTTGACAATGTAATGTGAGCCACAGCCCTGGGGATGGATGCTGCGGATTAGATTGTTGCTAAGCACCCAAGCTAGCCTGATAGCAATGCTGGTCTGCAGCCTGTTAATACCCTACAGATCTGGAAGTGATTTCTAGTTGAAAAACAGTCTTGTTTTAGCAGGATCATTTCATGCAGGTGGAATGAATGGGAAAGGGAGGAGAAGGGTGCTTTGTTCTTTTTCCCCTGAGTCTAACCAGATGCAAATATCACTGAAGCAGGCTTCTGGTGTCACTGAAGTAAGGTCACTTTCCAAGCCAGATCACTACATGATCAAAGTCTTATTTAGACACTCTTCCAAACTATATAGAAATAGTACACATAGTCACAATTCGTGGTCACAGTGAGGGAGGTTGTGCATGGAACCTGAAGGGAATGACTTTTGGGGAATGTAACCATCCTAGTCCTTCCACATGCTCTTTCCTTGATGTTTTAAAAATACAGTGGTACCTCGGGTTACATACGCTTCAGGTTACATACACTTCAGGTTACAGACTCCGCTAACCCAGAAATAGTGCTTCAAGTTAAGAACTTTGCTTCAGGATGAGAACAGAAATCGTGCTCTGGCGGCATGGCAGCAGTGGGAGGCCCCATTAGCTAAAGTGGTGCTTCAGGTTAAGAACAGTTTCAGGTTAAGTACGGACCACCGGAACATATTAAGTACTTAACCTGAGGTACCACTGTACCTGACTAGGACTGGCATCTCCCCTCTGCAAACTCAATTTGACCATTGTGCCTTGGAAGCTTATGGATCAGGGGCAGCACGTCCTGTTTCCCCACTTGGCCATGGAACTAAATAAGTTGGGGTGGGTGGGGGGGTGGGTGATAATAGTTTTCCGCAGGTCTGAAAGTCCAGATTAAACCCTGTGGAGGCCCCTAGGCAGTCAAAATCTCTGGGGAGCCCTCACAAATTATCTCCTAATACATTTTTTATTTTACCAACCAACAATTTTAATAAACCAAATTTACTACACAAAAGAAATAGTATTTATTTTGATCCATTGTTGTGGGGCCTCTAAAAGGAATGGGGCCCATAGGCCAGTGCCTACTCTGCTTATTTGGTAATCTGGGTTGGGCTTGTTAACAGCTGTGCATGATACCTTTAAAACTAACACATTAAATTGGAGGAATAAGTTATGTTACTATTATTACTTACATATATATATATATTATAATTCTGTCATTCTCCTTTCTTTTTCTTTTTTTCCTTCTTACTACCAAGTGTTTGACTGTAACATATTAAGTATTGATGATACGATAAAACAGAAAAGCAAATAAACATTAGAAAAAACAACAACTAACACACACATTCAGGCTGTAGTCCTCTATGAGTGCCATCCCCATGCACTTTAGTGGGACTTACTTCTGAGTGTGGTTATTGTGACATCAACCCGCACTAGAAAGTGTGACAGCAGGGACCCCTCCTAAACCAAGGTGAGACACTTTTCAGTTGAGATAGGTGCTAGGCGCTTAAACAGCTCCTGTGCTTTCCAGCCCACACCTTTGCCAGGGAGAGAACGATGGGAAGAAAGCCAGAACTACTTGTCCCTGCTCTTGTGTCTTGCCTCCTGGTCCCACACATATGACCTTATTGCCCCTGCCTACATGACCTCCTTGGCCACAGGCCGCTCCCCAGGCCCAGGGGTTACCTGCTACCTGTCCCCACTGCCAATAAAGGTGGCACCTCTTTAATGGCCCTGGCTCTTGCTCAGGGGCAAGAAGCTGCTGCCTTCTTGCTGTCTCTTTCTTGGCCAGAGAGAGTCGACCAAGGCTGAGCTCCATGGCGAGCCTCTCCTCCACCAGCCGCCTTGGCAGGAGGAAAGCAGGGGCGGGGCTCCCCTCCAGGCCGAACGAAGGGGCGGCGCCGTGCTAGCGCTGTTGCTCCTGCTGCTGCCGCCGGCTGGCAATTGTTCCAGGAGCCTCGGCGGCAGCCAGAAAGAACAGCCAGCCAGCCGACGGGCGGAGAGAAGGCGGCCACCATGAGCAGCCAGAAGTGCGATGTGGTCGTGATCGGGGCAGGCATTTCAGGTCAGTGGCGGGGCGAGCGCGAAAGCATCTCCGCGCCGGAGGGAGAAGGGGCGTGCGCCTCGCTCGGGTCGTGCCAGGGCTGTCCCCAATCCAGTCGCTGGGTTATACTGGGTTAAACTGGCTGGGAAACACTAATATCCCTCGCGGAGACTGGCGAAGCTGCCGGGTGCCCCGTCCCCGCCAGAACGCAGACTGTTGCTCTTTTCTCTGAATGGTTTGATAACGCGCTCTTGCGCAGCAGCCGCCCGGGCAGCCTGTTCCATATCAGACGAGGGGCGCCGGCCGCTCCTTGGAGTCTCCCCCCGTCCCCCGACTGCTCTTTCTCACCAGGGACGATCTGTCTGGCTCCCTCAACAAGGATGTCTGCAGGCTGGGGGTATCCTAGCCTCGCTTAATGCCGGTGGCACCTTATTTTGGCAGAAGCCCTCCCAAGGCCGTGCCCATAATTTCGTGTTTTGTTTTGTGGTACCCAGATGCGTGTCATCTTAGATCCAAAGGGGTCATTGGCAAGGAAGGCTGACTGTCTTGCCCCAGACCCTGATGTGGAAGCCCCAAATCAGCGCCTAGGAATGCTTGCCCTGGGCTCCTTTGGGAGCCTTTAATTAGGTGATAATGAATTGCCTGGTTAGAGTGGAGATCTGGCTAGAAGGGAGACTTCCTGTTGTGCCTTTATTTATTAGCTCCGCTGGAGCTAGTGGATCCATTCTGGTTGCCACCACTAGTAACATGACCCAAATAAATTGCCACTCTTTGTACCCGCAGTAGCATCAGTAGTAACACGAGATGGTGATGATGAGATCAAAAGAGGCAAGCAGAAGGAGCAGTGAGGAAAGTGCCTCCATGCTACTTCCACAATTCTGTTTTCCTCTTCTCTTAAAGGGAAGCACTAGAGTGAGGAAGAAAAGGCTTATTGAAGGGAAAGGATGGAGAGATGCCTTTAAGGCATTTAAGGAGAGAATGAGGCTTAAAATTTATACACTGTTAAGGTAGGGGGGGAATGGATTGCTGTCTGCTCTTACCTTTACAGAATATTTTTTTGGGGGGCTGAGGTGTTCCTGCCTAAAAACTGTAGATTAGGGTGGGGCAGCAATCTGAAGTGAAGCAAGGTATTTTTCTAGGTCAGTCACAGTGCAATCATCTACATGCCTACTCAGAAGTTAATCCCACTAAGTTAAATTGAATTTATTCCCAGCTAAGGGTTCCACCTGGAAGTAGGTCCCATCAAACTCAGTGGTGCTCACGTCTAAGTAGACATGAACAGTACTGCACTGGTAGTGTCACGGTCTTATTACATTTCCAATCTTATCTCCATCTGTTACAGTAGAGGATGTCTGCTTTTTTAAAAAGCAAAAAATTAGTTAGCCCCCCCCCCAAATATTCTGAGAGCTTTTGCTTTTGGATCTGTTTTATATACTACTAACTTACCTGCTGGAAATGGTGACAGTTTGCTGATTTGTCTCTGTGTTAGGCTTCTATTATTATTTCAGATTAGGGTCTGTTACTTTGTAGTCTGCATGATGATGTGCTATAAAACTCCAAGGAACCTGCTTACCTAACGTCATGCATTTACTGTTCTCTAAACTCATTTTATGACAGTTTCTGTGGCTCTAACAGGTCCATGACAGGTCAAAACTCAACAGGTGCAACTTTCCCCAGGTGAGATATGCAGTGATGGAGAGGACAGGCCTTTCAAATTTCTGCCATGCAGCTGGTAAAAGACATAGGCCATTTGTCATAAAAATGGCTACCATATATGCAACCATAAGGGCAAATTTATAGCTTTGTATTTTTTGTTGGGCTTAGTGACTTCTGACTTCAAAAGTCTAGTCTGGAAAACTAGAACTGGCCTTTCTTTCTCCAGATATTTTATTGCCAATTTGAGCTAAATGCTGTCTACGCACATAGGCAAAGAGTTGGCTTCTCTTTCTGCCTCTAATATCAGCAGTCACCAAGTCAGAACTTTTAAATAAAAGGTTGGCACTTCTGTGGCAAAATCGCCTCAGAAACTTTGTCTACCATTACCGCTCTTTCAAATCTTCTGTATTTCACTGTATTTCAATCTTGACTATCAAAGCAACAGGTTACCACCTATAACACCTAACACTTTTCTGAAAGCACAAATCCTTTTATTATATTGACTGAAGGATCTGAAGGAACTAGAGGTTTGATATGGGTCGTGAGGGTTAATGAGCAACATCCGACAAAAAAGTCTTTGAAGTTAAGATTTGCAATTTCAGATTTACATGCTCCTATAATGTTCCAGAAGATGCTAAGAGAACAAAAGGATCATTTTTGAAGGTGAATGATGAAGTATAGTATGCACTTTTCAGTTCAGTCAGCAGCTCTGCTTAGTAGTATCAGGTGCATGTCTGACACTTCAACCCTTGTCCCACTTTAATTCCTCCTACCCCAGTCTAGTAGACTTTGGCTGCATTGCACACCATTAATTCAAAGCACATTAAAAATACATGCTTACCCCCAATGAATCCTCAGAACTGTAATTTACCCCTCACAGAGCAACAATTCCCAGCACCCTTAACAAACTACTGTTCCCAGGATTATTTTTTTTGAGGGGGGTGGGGATAATGTGCTCTTAAGGCCTGCTGGTGTATGCAGCATTTATGCTCTGAAGACCCGCCTGAGGCAGTAGCAGGCAGCATGTTTGGAGGTGATGGGAATGGCTTGAAAGAGTTAAATGTATATTGGAGGCTTAAAACCTTTAGGTTTGATTAAAGTGTATTGGGGCAACTTTTCTTTTCTCACTGTTTTCATAGAATGGCCAGCCCCCTGCTATGCATAAATCTTTTGCTCATGACCCTGAGATTAAGAGTCTCATGCTCTACTGACTGACCTATGGGAAGGGATGAAGAATAGAGGAAACATGGATGCATGAGCTGTTGAAAAGGTTTAGTTGGGCAACTGCACCACAATCTTACTTCAACTTAAATTGTATTTGTGGTTGCTGAACCAGCTGCCGTGCATCCAGACAGCAAGAACAAGCTAGCCATGTGCTCATATCCTGATATGCCTTTAAGGTCATGTTTACTCACTGAACCGAGGCAAAAAGAAAAAGTCCAGCAAGCTTTCAGTAGATGGTAATCATTCACATCATTCTTGGTGAAGAGTTACTGCTGGACTGTTGTGAAGGAGATTGAAAAGTGTGTGCTTTTCCTCATAGATTAGGTACATTCATCTTCTCTGGCGATCTCTCGTAGCAGAGTAAGATTGTCTTCCATAAACACGGTTTTAACAATGAGTCCGTAGGTGACTGTGGAGGCCAATTCTGGATCCACACATCCTTCCACAGTGGGGACATTGGTTACCGGGCGGGAGTTGATCACGGTGTGGATTTGCCAAGCGTGCCTTCCTCTTAGCACGCTTCTCCCTTGCGTCCTGAGTTTGAGTGTCTTCAAAGCCCATGACACCTTTGGTAAAGGCTGTTCTCCAATTGGAGTGCTTGCAGAGCAGTATTTCCCAGTTGTCAGTGTTTATAGTACATTTTTTTTAGATTTGCCTTGAAAGAGTCTTTAAACCTCTTTTGTTGACCACCAGCATTATGCTTTCCATTTTTAAGTTCGGAATAGAGTAGTTGCTTTGGAAGACGATCATCAGGCATCCGCACAACATGACCAGCCTAACGAAACTGATGTTGAAGAATCATTGCTTCAACACTGGTGATCTTTGCTTCATCCAGTACACTGATATTAGTTCACCTGTCTTCCCAAGAGATGTCCCAACCATCCTAAATATCTTCACAGAAGCTTACGAAAAGCTTGGTCTGTCGCTCAACATCCAAAAAACCAAAGTGCTGCACCAACAAGTACAAAATAAGCCCTCTGCAGTGCCACAAATCCAACTCAATGGTGTAACATTGGAAAACGTTGATCACTTCTCCTACCTAGGCAGTTATCTTTCCACAAGGGTCAACATTGATGCCAAAATCCAGCATCACCTGAGCTCTGAGAGTGCAGCTTTCTCCCTTTTGAAGTGCAGAGTGTTTGAGGACTGGGACATTCGCAGGGAAACCAAAATGCTTGTTTACAGAGCTATTGTACTACCAACCTTACTGTATGCTTGTGAAACATGGACCACTTACAAAGCCATCTCCAACTTCTCAAAATTAGGTACATATTTACTTCCCAATATAAGGGACCTAATGTTCTGACTTTGGCTATTCCAAAAATAATGTGAGGAAAAAACATTTTCTAAGCAAATTGTCCCTTTGGCTCAGGACATACAGATTCCCAGGCATGAATATCATCAGATGTCTTTTATCATTCAGTGTGGGAAGAGGAACTTAGCATTTAACTTTCCTAAATCCCTTTTGTAGTGTAATATATATTTTGGAAAGTAGATGTATCTGACTCTAATGCTGACATTTTTCTCTCAAAGAATGGACTTAATAAGCTTCAGTCACCAGAAGCATGCTGGGCAACTCTGTCATTATTCAAACCACCTAAATTTAAGACTGATTTCGGGTTTTAAACTCAAAGCTTCAGGTAACCTTAAAAGTACTTAATACAGCAAATAGGACCTTGCACAATGTTGAAAGTGGCTTTGTGTTCTGCCAGAACATCCTCACAGTGTTATCAATTGGTGCTGTTAGGTGACTGCAAGGTAGCCAGGAAACATGTTTGAAGGACCTACAAAGGACCTGTACTTACATGTGTGGAGAGAAGCCATGGTTCCCTGCCCATTTCCAGGTTTAGCCTTCTTTCAAAAGTAGAGTTCAGTTCATGGCAGCCTGATAGTGAGAGGCAACTTTCCAGTTATTGCTGGCCTCCAACTCCCATTAGCCTCAGCCAAGAGGCCGGAATGTTGTGAGCTGCAGTCCAAGTAATATCTGGAGGGCATCAGCTTGAGGAAGGCTGATGTGAGATGTGAAGCTCATTTGTGTACTCAGTGGTGGGTGGGTGTGTTCAAATAGCACCAACTCTGTTCACAGGAAAGCACTTCTCTAATTCATGAACCTCCCAGTGTATTCATAGACCACAGCCTGCCTTCCTTCCTTCTGGAAAGAAAACTGGATATAACTGGGTGAGATGTCCCGCTTCCACTAATTAGTCTTTAAATATTATAACAGGGCAGTTGCATTCTTATCGTCTTATTGGGCCATAAATATAAATTTGTCAATGATCTGAGACAGAATTTAAGCAGCACACCAGGAACTGAGAGAGACAGAGTGATGTCTGATTTCTGTTTCAATCCAAGGCTGCAAGCTATGGGGGAAACAAGGCCCTCTTGGGGTGTTAATGCTGCGAACCCCTCCATTGTAGGCTCAGGTTGTATATATGTGTAAATAAACCATGTATCCTTAAAAACACCACAGTCCACGTAGAACACTGTTTTCCCAGAGTTCCCAACTACTGCATGACTTTAGTTCAACACAGAGATAATTTAGGACCCCAAAACAATCTGTCAAAGTTAGAAAAACGAAATGAAGAATCAAAGGTGTGTGAAACTGTTCAATTGAGCAATTTCAGTGCTACCTTATTAACAGAATTTTGCTGACTGACAGTGAGTAAGAACAGAGATCAAAGTATCTGATGCCAAGTTCAATATCTCAGCTGAAACCCCATAATCAGATTGTTTATATTATGCTGACTGCTCTAATGATCCCAATGCTATTAAATCCAATTTTCAGGCAAAGTAATGCAATAAAGCAGAATGTTGGGGCTTTGAAAGGAGATCTAAGCTTGGGGAAATTATAACAGGACAGTTGCATTCTTATCACCTTATTGGGCCATAAATATAAATCTGTCAGCATTTTTGATGGCTACTGTTCAAAGGCTGACATTGCATTTTGAAGGCAAAACTCCAGGTAACATTAAACTTGCTCAATACAGCAAATAGAGCCTTGCACAATGTTTGTGCACTGTGTAAACACCCTCACACTATTATCACTTTGTGCTGTTAGGTAAGGTAGCCAGGCAACATTTTTGAAAGATTTAGTTGCTGCATTCTCTTTACAAATAGTTTATAAGAGTATTTCTTTAACAAAATGAACTGTTCTTGTCACCTTCCCCAGAGAGAGAGAGAGAGAGAGAGAGCGCACTGTGATTGGGAACAAGGACCCTTCTAACCCTTGGATCCAGCAAGTGTTAAACTATAAGTGAGGCTAGCTTCTTGGTGAGGCAGTCAGCTGGGTGATGAGCCATTAGGGGGAGCAAAGGAAAGGGCTTCTGTGTGAGATGGCATATGAGTGGGGCCTTCCATCAACTCGTGGATAGTTAGAAGGACAAAGGCAGAGTTGAGAACAGAGAGTTTCAGTGATTTGAGGCAGAATTTAAGCAGCACACTAGGAACTGAGAGAGACAGTGTGATGTTTGATTTCTGTTTGAATCCAAGGTTGCAGCTATGGAGGAAGCAAGGCCCGTTTGGGGTGTCAATGCTGCAAACGGTTGTATATATGTGTAAATAAACCATGTATCCGGAAAACACAACAGTGTCCACTGTGCTTCATTCTATGGGAAACAAGAACAAGGGAGATTGTGGTAGCATACACACACACACACACACACACACACACACACACACACACACACCTTCCTCCAATTGGTCATGGGTAACAGACCGTTTCTGAACTGTGGAGTATCTTTGATTGCTCCCTTGATCTCTGCTTAATTTGCCTTTTCCTTAAGGGTACCGGTGGGTGAGGAAACCTTTCCAGTGCTTGGAATGGAAACTAGGTATGGTAATTATCACTCTGTGGGTAATAAGCTACCCAACAGTTTGCATCAGTTCCAATTATATTGCCATTTATATTGCTGATGTCCAGATTCTGGTAGAAACATTCAATTTTAGGCATCTCTGTGATGTCACAAGTACCCATACTATGAAAATTCACACAACCTCATGTATCTGGTAGTTTCAGAGAGCTCATGCAAGTATGCTGTGTTTTCACTAATGCTGCTAATGTGGCTGTACAAGACTATTTCCTTTGGTGAAAAGCACAGATCAATCATTCCTGCTGTAGAATATCTATGCAGTATATTAATTTGCTAGCACACCAAGAAGAAGTGTCAAGACAACCAAATGTGGATAAATAGGTTATATTTACTAAATATAACAACTTGCGGATCTGCAAAACAAATTAACTAGTCACATTCAGCCAATGTAACCAAATCAAATTAATTAATTCTGGGCAGGTGTTCATTAATAGAGGGGGCAATTTCTATCCTCATCATCTGGGCAAGTTAACAGCTGCACATTGTGTGCATGCAGTGAGGTTTCCTAATATTCCTCCCTCCCTGCTGCCTGGACCTTGAGTGTAAGAGCCAAACAGGCACACTGTGGCCCATTGACCAGCATTCACCTCATTGTGTCTGCCAGGCCAAAGGGCACCCCACCCTCAGCACCTGCAAGCCATGCCTGACAACAGTGACCAAGGGATGCCCACAACCCAACATGGCCTTAGGTACGTGTTCTGTTCTTTCTGAAATCTTCTCACCTGTCCAGAATACATGCCAACTAACCAAACTGAAGGAACACCACTCCAAGAAACATCACCCTACAGTGTGGAGTCAGTAAAAAAAAGAGAAGACCAGGAGCCAATTACAGTCTCAAAAAAAAAAAAAAAAAAAAATCCTACTCCGCCCCTGGAAAACAGATGACTAGCCTGTAGGCCCACGCTGCAAAATGGAGGGAGGGTGCTGAATAAAGAAGAGGGAAGCGTGCAGGGTGGAGTAGGCCTAAATAGCCTGTCACCACCTCTCTCCCCATTGGGCAAAATTGCCCTCGGACCATTGTCCTCCCCTAGGGAGATACCACCTCCCTTCTTTTTCCAGGGGAGGAGGATTGTGGCAAATTCATCCCTGCCATAAATGGCGTGAACGGCATTCTTATTTCATATGGGCACATAGTTTGTCTAGCATCTCTGGTAACTTGTTCTTTTAGATTTGAGCCTCACAGGCCTTCCTTTCTAGCACAGCATTAAGCCCATTCTTGTCTATCACCTGCACTTCCTCTTTATACATGATATCAAGTTTCAGATAAGGCTCTGAATCCAATCTACAGAGTTTGCAGCCTCTGAAGCAGCTGATTAAACAATTTGTGCAACATGCTGTAATTGCCTAAATAGCTCATAATGCTACAATATCAATTTGGTTTCAGCGTTGGGTAGCTGCCAAGGAAATATCTAGTATGACAACTTGCACAATCTCTTTTTGATACAGCTATGAAGGTCAAATTACCTGAAGCAACAGAATACATTCAGGTTTTATGGCATCACATTTCTTATTGTTTTGGAAGAAAAAGCTGTGTTCTCAAAATGGTGCATTGTCTCTGGGCATCTCACCCTCCAATATCTCTGAGGGACGACTAACTAGCTATTGTAACCCTGAGCAGTGAAGATAGAAAGTGGCTTAAGTTTTTTTCTTGACCTGTGTGGCCTTTACCACTAAATATCGTGTTCCCTAGACCTATGCAAATGTTTGGACTGTTTACACTCTTATACAGTGGTTCTGCTCCTTTCTCCTGGGCTGTGTCCAGAAAGTGGTTTTGGGGGATGAGTATTCAGACCCCTGGGCTCTCACATGTGGGGTGCCTCAGGGTTCCGTCCTCTCCCCCATGCTTTTTAATATCTATATGAAGCCACTGGGAAAGATCATCGGGGTTTGGGCTGGGTGTTCATCAGTATGCAGATGATATGCAACCGTGCCCCTGAGGGAGCAGGTGCACAGCCTGGGAGTCATTTGGACTCACAGCTGTCTATGGAGGTGCAGGTAAATTCTGTGTCCAGGGCAGCTGTCTACCAACTCCATCTGGTATGCAGGCTGAGACCCTACCTGCCCACAGACTGTCTCACCAAAGTGGTGCATGCTCTGGTTATCTCCCACTTGGACTACTGCAATGCGCTCTACGTGGGGCTACCTTTGAAGGTGACCCAGAAACTGCAACTAATCCAGAATGCGGCAGCTAGACTGGTGACTGGGAGTGGCCGCGAAGACCATATAGCACTGGTCCTGAAAAACCTACATTGGCTCCCAGTACGTTTCCGAGCACAATTCAAAGTGTTGGTACTGACCTTTAAAGCCCTAAACGGCCTCAGCCTAGTATACCTGAAGGAGCGTCTCCACCCCCATTGTTCAGCCCGGACACTGAGGTCCAGCACTGAGGGCCTTCTGGCAGTTCCCTCACTGCGAGAAGTAAGGTTACAGGGAACCAGGCAGTGGGCCATCTCAGTAGTGGTGCCCACCCTGTGGAACGCCCTCCCATCAAGGAAATAAACAACTATCTAACTTTTAGAAGATATCTGAAGGCAGCCCTCTTTAGGGAAGTTTTTAATGTTTGAAGTTTTATTCTGTTTTTAATGTTCTGTTGAAAGCCGCTCAGAGTGGCTAGGGAAACTCAGCCAGATGGGCAGGGTAGAAATAATAAATTATTATTATTATTATTATTATTATTATTATTATTATTATTATTATTATTAACAGGCTCTGCCTCCAACACACACCATGTTCAGTTGAATGTCTGCATGGACTCTACATACTTAATACCGAATGTGCCATAGACATTGACCAGGACAATCTACATAGAACACTGTTTTTCCAGAGTTCCCAACTACTGCATGACTTTAGTTCAACACAGAGACAATTTAGAACCCCAAAACAATCTGTCAAAGTTAGAGATATGAAAGGAAGAATCAAAGACATGTGAAACTGTTCAGTTGAGCAATTTCAGTGCTATCTTATTAACAGAATTTTGCTGACTGACAGTGAGTAAGAACAGAGATCAAAGTACTTGATGCCAAGTTCTATATCTCAGCTGAAACCCAGTAATCAGATTGTTTATATTGTGCTGACTGTTCTAATGACCCCAATGCTATTAAATCCAAGTTTCAGGCAAAGTAATGCAATAAGCAGAATGTTGGGGCTTTGAAAGGAAATCTAAGCTTGGGGAAATTGCTTTCTAGCTGTGAACAATAGAGGCTTACCCTCTCTAGTTCCCTCATTGTGCATCACATAATTTTTTGTTTGTCTCTGTATATTCTAGTGAACTGCAAAGTTTATTGTGCTTATGCTTTCAAGAAAGTGCTTGACTTGCAAGTTAGCCTGTAAATAAAAAGGGTCTGATTTGATCATGGACTAAACTGATCTGAACTCAAAGAAAAAACAGCTGCATGGGGCTGGCAAAAGAGGCATTTGTTAAGTGTGCTGATGAGGGTGCCTCATAAGTAAGCAACACAGGATGTCATTCTACTAAATCATACTCTGAATAGACCTATTGAAATTAATGGACAAAACTAACTTAGGTTCATTAATTAAAGCAGGTCAGTCCTATATGGAGTACATACATTGGGCTGCATTTAACTAAGTTTTACTACTAGTAGGACTCATTGAAGTAACTAACCTTAGTTGCTCTTATCCATTACTTTCAATGCGACTACTCTGACTATGACCTATTCTGAATAGTTGCAAAAATATCTGTGACCATCCTTACCAAACAGGTACCAGTAATTGTAGCTGAACACAAGCTAGTTTCCCAGTGTATATCTAAAGTGGGTACATTACCTAATTGGACATAAACTCAATGGCTCCACAGTCAACGGTTATTTGATTATCAATTATTGTGCTTTCTGTGGTTTGACTATGTAAAGCTTTTCACCACTGTGGTAATTGTGAGAGTGTAGCTTCCCAGTTCACCTTAATTTTTAGAGGTGTTTTTAATGTCTCACTTGAGCAGCCGATATTCTGTTACGTATGATTTAGTTGTGAAATTACTTCAGAGTTCCAAATTAGGCTTGAAGTGGCTGTTCTCTAGAGGGCTTAGGAGAGAAAACAATCTGGAGGAAAGTCTTCTGCGTGAAACTGTCTTTAAACGTTTTGAGACATTTAAGTGTTGCATACTGTCTGACTGCACTTTTTAGAAAACACTTCTATTTTTATCTGTGGGCAAAACTGTCTTGGATGTTCAGAACAAGCTGGGGGACACACACACAAATGAACTTCCTCCCACATTTGTTTAGCATCTCCTTGGCTGTCCCTGTGTGCTTCCCTTTCCTTGGAGAAGTGAATGCATTACACATGTAGGGACAGAAAGCAGACAGATTTCCTTACAGAGGTAGATGCCTGGGAGCCGTTTCTGACATTCTCAAGAAGCGTGGGAAGAGGAAGGACCTCTGGTTTGCATTCTTTTCCCCCCCAGGCTGCTTTGGAAAGTATGAACCATCTCTGTGACCCTTGACCTTGGATGGTTTGGAAAGATGAAATTCCAGACAGGCTCTTAATCCAAAGGGGGGTGGGGTGGAGAGGAAATGCTTGTTCTTGGCCCCCAAATCAAGCATCTTAGTTGTTGCAAATGGTTTTTAGTCTAATTCATTAATGCCCCAGTCTTTGGGGCTCATGTTTGGAAAGCTGCTTCTAAAAGTGCCATTCAGCATGCCTTTTGATGCCTTCCTTGACCTCATTTCACCACCTGTTTGGGGTTGGTGAAGGGGTTTGCAGCCACCAATAGGTCACAGATGCTAAGAATAAGGCCCTGTGGCATAACAGAAGAATCTGGTTTTGGATGAGCCATGGAGCTCATTTAGCCATTGGGCAAATGGGCAAGCAAAAGACGCAGAGAGGAAACTTCCAATCAAAGGGATGGATGGAGAAGATGATTGTTGAGTTAAAATTGTAGAAAATATTGGCCATGGGAATGAATGGATATTGTCAGATCACATGTGTATATAATTCAGTAACCAAACCTTCTCTCAAGTTCCCTTCATATACAGCATTATCACTTACAGTTCATATTTTATAACTGCACAAAGTTCATCTTTAAAGGTGAGCCTAACTGAGAGAACCTGTGTAATGTTCATCTTATTTTATCTTTCTGATGTTTTGGGTAGATAAATGATTGAATCTAAAATTCTGATTGATGAAAGATGAACCACTAGGAATCCAACAGGCCAAAATCTAAGCTTGGTTAATAATTATGATTGCTGACATTTCAGTCAGACAGTAATTTGAATACAGATTATTCTGTGATAGGGAAGCAGTCTTTGCAGATTAAATTTCCATTGTAAAAGCCCTTAGAAGCCAGTCTTTAAGGGGATGCAATTTTATAGCAGGTTGCCATAGTTACTTATGAAGGCTTACTGCATTTCCCTTGCTTCTCCTCTGTCTAAATGTTGCAGTGCCCTTTGTGCAAATAAGATCAATCCTTGTCAATTCTTAGTTGTTTTTATTAATTTTGCTACCACTGCAACTCTTGGAGAAATTTGAGTTAAAGCTGCTGAGTTGCCGCAGGGCACACAATGGCTAAATTCGGACATCATGCCAAGCCATGGTTTACTGTGCAAAATATGGATCTATAGGGTAATGCAATGAAGAAAGTAACATTTTGTAGCACTGGAAATGGAACTAACAAAAATAAAAGCAGTTAAGAGAGTATGCAGTGAGATACTGCATAGAACTTCAGCACAGAATATTTTTATGTGATTGCTTCACTGTTCTTCATAAAATTGCATGTTTAACTTCCATTTGTGGAACTGAAGCTGAGAGAGGTATTCTCAATATATTGCTAAATATCAACCATAAAACAAGAAAAATATGCCAGAGAGCATGTGCCCTAATATTGTGTGTGTGTGAAAATATTATTAGGGTTAGGTATGGGAGATGCTTTTAGTTTCCTGCCATGTAATATATTAGAATGGTTATTCTCCTTCAAATGGATAAGAAAGGTGGCATAGCTAGGAAGTGCTCTCATTTGTCACGCTGCATCATTGGAGTCCAAAGACCTTCCCAAGCTCTTGCCCTGAATTATGTACAATAAGGGCATAAGAAGAGCCTGCAAGATCAGGCCAAGGTCCCATATAGTCCAGCATTCTGTTCTCACAGTGGCCAATGAGATGCCCATGCAAAAGCCTGTAAGCAGGATGTGAATGAGACAATGATGTATTCTCAAGTGAACACCATCTGATGAACAGTTGACTATGTCCATCCATGGCAATAGCATTCCAGATTTCATAATGGCATTTTAACACTGGCTAAGGAGCACTTCACTATTCAGTCTTTGTAACTGGGTGGTTTAAACCTCTGAAATATTTAATGAAATCCATTTTCAAGGTTGACTCTTATTTCATGTAGCTATGAGTACTTTGCGTGGTGGAGGGAGCGTAATGCATCCTTCTGTTTGCTCTTTAGGTCTGTCAGCAGCCAAGTTGCTGTTTGACTCGGGATTGAGTGTTGTGGTCCTGGAAGCCCGTGACAGGGTTGGAGGCAGAACATTCACGGTCAGAGTAAGTATTCCTGTCTTATCTCTTTTATTCATTCATTCACAAAGCATCACAAAATGATGCTCAAATTGGCTCACAACAAAGAAAACAATAATGCATTTCAAAATCAAACATTGCAAACTATTTCATAATAACATAATAAAACAGCAACACAATAGCAAATATTGCAACTCCAAATAACATTGCAGTACTGTATAGCAACATTACATTAACAGTGTTACACCTCCTGGCAAACAGCAAAAATAACAAGAGAGTCTAACACTGTTTCCTGGTCCTAGAAACCCCAGTCCCGTGATGTTGTTCACAGTTCCCCTTTTGCAGCAGCTTCTTACAAGGCTTCCAGTGGCAGGAGGTGGGGTAGCTGAAAACTCCTCTCCCATGGTGTTATTTATTACATTTGTATCACAACTTTCTTTCCATCATGGAAGGTGTGGTACATAGGGTTCCATGGCAGTCTCCCACCAAAATGCTAGCCAGGCTTGTACCCAGTTCGCATCAACAGGTTTCTGTACCACAAGCCTTCAGCCCATGCACTGCACTGCTGCAGAAATTGTGTGTATGTATGTGTATGTATTGTGTGTATGTATTGTGTGTATGTATTGTGTGTATGTATTGTGTGTGTGTATGTATGTATACGTGTATATATGTATGTGTGTTTGTGTGTGTGTGTGTGTGTGTGTGTGTGTGTGTGTGTATATATATATATATATATATATATATTCATCCCATGGCACAGAATTGAGGGCAAAAATGGAGAATCACAAGTTTTGTCTGATAGCCATTTGCCAAGAATGTTTCCTTTGTTCCCTTTTCTGCCAGAATAAGCATGTCAAATATGTGGACCTGGGAGGGGCATACGTGGGGCCAACACAAAACCGTGTCTTGCGACTATCTAAGGAGCTGGGACTAGAGACCTATAAAGTGAATGAAGTAGAACATCTCATTCACCATGTCAAGGTATGACTAGAACTTTTTTCTGAATGTGTATGTTTTTGGAATTAGGATGGTGGCTCATAACATCTTTATTGGAATCCCTAAATAGGATAAAGATCAATGTTTAAGCCTAACTGGGGTTATGTATAATCATTCTTTCTGCAAGAAGTTGGGAGTTTGACTGGATCAAGTGATCTAATCTGATCGTGGAATCAAAATAATTTGATGGATTATTGCAGTATTAAATAATATGATTAACTGTAGTGATACCCTGTTGAAATTTGATCAGCTATATAACCAAGATGCAGAATTAAGCAATGAGGTGGCTGTTATTTCCTGGGTTTTGAAGTGTTTAATGCCTTCTAAAGAGATACGCAAAATTCTGTTAGATGCAGAATTTCAGGCAGTTCAAACATGCTGGCATCATCTAGTTGGGATATTTGCAGTAAAGGGTAGCAATATTTATCTTATTATTTTAAGTGTCCCTTCCCCTCAGTGCTGTGAAAGTGTAGTTTTCCGGTAGCAGCTCTGCTGTATCTGAGAGAGTCTTGGAAGAAAACCTACGGTAATTGGTCTTTTCTTAGATGAATGCCCAGTGGCAGACCTGGTTATACTGAGAGATTTTAATGTCTGGATAGCTTTCTAATTATGTCTCAAAGGCCATCCCAGCATATAATGCTAAATGATTTAGCATGGGCCTGCATGATTACTATATTACAAATTCAGTTTCATTTTCTTGAATGGGGAAAGGTTAGGGTTGATGATGACTGCCTGGACCATTTTACCTGTATGTCAGATAAGGGCGGAAATATTAATCATCATGTTATTACATTACATTGTATTTGGCAGTATCTCACTAACTTCTACAGTTGCAATAAGGGCAGATAGTGATCATCCTTGAACGGAAATGGTTTATAAACCCTCTGGCTTCCCAGATATTGCAAATGTGCCCAAGGTAGAAGTAGACAGATGGACTCACGTTTGAACTGGTCATTCACTTTTGCATTGGGTGTTCAGACCTGTGGTTGGAGCAGAATGCTTGCTGTAAGGAAGGAATATTGAATCTAGATCTTGTGCATCAAAGAAGCAACAGGAGCCTGCAAATATGGTGGGCAAGTTCACAATTCAAAATGTGAAGTTCAGCCTCCAGCCGTCCATTTGCCCCCAAATAGCTCTTTCATTCATGTTCCTGTTTCTTACTCTACTGCCTAATCTGCACATTTCTCTTAGTCCCATTGTGTCTCGGTCTGGTGTCCCTTGGCTCCCCTTCCTTTTAGTCTGGCCCACAAAACTACTTCTCTTCCTGGGAACTGTGGGTCTGTATTTAATCCCAGGCAGGCAGACAACTTTCCATTCTGACAGTTTAGTTCTCTGAGCAGTTGGAATATTTGTGAACATTCGAGCCAATTGGTATCTGAGGCTTTGCTGCCTTGAGCACAATCCAGTATAGATTAGGTTATAGCAGTTCTTTCCTTTAGGTGGAATGACAAAAGCTAAATATCACTCAAAGTAACAAACAAAACAGTGTCTACCAAAAGGTCAATATATGTTGATAGGAGCAAAGAGTTATTAGGGAGAACTATGATCAGTCTATGTTTTCCAAGCAAAACCCACTATAACATACATAATGGTATATTACAGGTAAAATGTTTGTTTAAGTAAATGTTCTATGCATACCCCAGTGCATTTAAGTACACTTACCATTTAAGCTCCATCATTACCACACCAGCAGGCCAGGAATTACTGGCTTGGTAATACTGCATATAGGCCCACTGACATGTAGCAAGTGCATGATGGGATATGTGTGGGATGTTAAGCATTCTACATGGGGCTGGCTTCATGTGTTTTGGCCCTTAAGTGATGTTTTATTGGTGTACTAATCAATAAATATGAGACAAATTACTGAAACATTTTGTTTGCTAACTGACACCAAGGCATTGTAATCAATGGATTGAGCGTAGGAGAAGTGGGCTTCACTTCTAGTTCAGATATGAGAGTGTTGTTCACCATATTAAGCTTACTTTACATCTGTATAACTGGAATAATAATTACCTTATTAATTTTTAAAAATAACAAGGGTTTTGCAGGATTTTGCATACCTGCAAAATGTTTTTTCTTTTTAAAAAAAGTTTAGGGGTTCTCTCATTTTGACTCAAGAAAATCACCATTTTATAGTTCAAATCCGGGAAAATAAATACAGTAAATGGACAAAACTTCAAAGATCCACAAAATGTTTAGGGGTATGCGTACCCCTGTGTACCCACAGAGAAAAGTACTGCCTGTCTGACGATCCAATATGGGAATGATGTCATCCTTTCAGATTAAAACATTAGTGGATGCCTTTGCAAGAAATGTAAAGGATTCACCTCAACGTTATCTTTGAAAGTTTTAATGAGGGTCATATAAAACCAGTGCATTTTTCCGGGGGTATTCAAGGGTATGCAACCAGCACCTTTCCCCCCATATGTTAAAATGTGGCACTCACTGTAATAACTTCATGGTGGGTACCAGTACTATTTTTCTCATTAAAAAGCACTGTATAAAAATCTTTCTGTTTCTTTTCTGATGGTGAATACTTGAGAGTTGATTAGGTTCACTAACTGAGGTGCTTCTTTAATTCAAGGAGTATGAATTACTTCTAATACCAATTAACAAAATAATTTCAGACCAGGATGGACTGTATGTTAGAAAATAATTATTATGCTATGGAATAAGCAACTGAGTGGAGGCAAATAGGAGGGTCCACTGTGATTTTTCTTAAGAGATTATTCTCTCTCTCCCTCTCATGCACACCCACCCCACACACAACACATTTTGTTATTCAGAGAAGGCTTCTTCAGATAATTAAAATGTACATAGTGGGGTGTATGTGGCAAGACGTTTGTGTCACTCAACTAATGAAGTCATGGTCCCTATCCAGTGGGAGGAGCTTGTGATGGTGATATTCACGCAACCACATTCTGCTCTGCCCTCACAGGAATCCTAGTGGGGAGAAATAATCAAGCGGCAAAGCATTGGAGGGAAGATACCTAGTTCCAATGCAACAAATAAGTTACAGCTGCACAATTGTTTTTATAAGACTGACCTTCTGGGTATGGTATGCTTGGGTATGGTGTATCTGTGTTCTTGCGTAGCCCATTGTAGTGTGGAGAAGATGGGCTACTCTGGTCGCAGTATTTAGATTTGGAAAACTTATTTGCAGAGGGTTGGACTATGATGATTCTGTGCTGGGGATGTGGCCTATGTAGTTGTCATAAGTCACCAGTGGGCTGCTCCAAAGGAAACCAAATGCAAGCAATTACTTGCTGCTCAGAGAAGTGGGGTGAGGAAAGCAATATAATTTTACATACACTTTCATGAATATGAATAGGGCATGTGGTAGTCTGGGGACTTTTGAAATAAAAATATGGGTTTTTTGCCTTCTGCACCCTTCCACCTACCTTACCATGGGGGGAAATTAACACCTCAATCACTTCAAAATGTATTCTTCAACAGGTGATGAATATCTTATCTGCAAACATGTATATATTTCTTAATTAAGAGGGTAGGTTATTATTTTCTCTTCCCTTCCTCTTTTGGTTCCCATAAAATATTAACCAAAGCCACAAATCTGTCTGTATGTAAAGTGCATAGCCTTCCTTCTTCCTTGGCTCTAACCATTGAATTACAACTTTGCAAGGCTCTCTCAAGCCTTGTTCATTTTCATTCCTGCTCTGGAACTGTTTATTAAAATGTTGTTTGCCGTCTTCTTGTTTATGAATAAAATATGCAAAGCAGCTGGAGCATTCAGACTTAATTAGCCCCAAAGTACGTGATTGCTGTATTGGAACACATTCAATTTTGTGGCATCTCTTTTATGGCTGGAGATACATGTGTGAGAGTTAAATACTCTGATTTATTCTCATCCTTGACATGCTCCACAAAATAAATGGCCATTTCCATGTGCAGAGATCAGAGTAGAACAGCTTAAATGGATTTTAAATGACTGGGTGAAATTGCTTTCGTTTTTCATTTTCAAACTTTTCTTTGGAGACCTGTTCTAATTAAAGCATAAATATTAGAGTCAAGATGACTTAAGATGTTGTCATCCTTCTCAGGTTTTCCCCAGCCACTGGAACATGGGCTAAGGCCTTGTCTAAAAGCTGAAAATAAGAGCATATAAAAAGAATTATGCAGGATCCGACCAGAGCCCCATCCTGTCCCCACAGTGGCCAAACAGATATCAGAAAGAGCTTCCCTACTTGATACTCAGGTATTCAGAGGCACAATGATACGAGAGGTAGTAATGGTAAAGGTAAAGGTACCCCTGACTGCTAGGTCCAGTAACAGACGACTCTGGGCTTGCGCGCTCATCTCGCTTTACTGGCCGAGGGAGCCAGCGTTTGTCCGCAGACAGCTTCCGGGTCATGTGGCCAGCATGACTAAGCTGCTTCTGGCAGAGCTGCGCACAGAAACACCGTTTACCTTCCTGCTGGAACGGTACCTATTTATCTACTTACACTTGACATGCTTTTGAACTGCTAGGTGGGCAGGCACTGGGACTGAGCAACAGGAGCTCACCATGTCGCAGGGATTCGAACTGCCGACCTTCCGATCGGCAAGCCCTAGGCTCAGTGGTTTAGACCACAGTGCCACCCGCGTCCAGCCATACATCATGAAATAAAATTTTTAAGATGTTCAACCTCATCAGCCCCTCCTCATTTCTCTCTGGGAATAGATCACCCACAGGGGCATCCAAGGTGGTTTTCATTCCACAAACAGTGCTAGACAGATAAAATTCATGTAAGACGTTCCAAGAACTTGTATTTTTTCCAGTAAAGTAGAACATATTATTTCAGGTCATCCAATTTGTCTTTTCCAATACTGTGTACTTTTTCAAGCAGGCCAGGTTTGCTATTCCCTGTCTCCATGGCTTTGCTTTTACTACTTTCCTTTGAATTCAATTTCTAAAGACTTTAAGCTAATAAAAAAAATGTATCTGCTTTTTATATGCTGTATGTACAGTTGATATTTCTAGCCTCTCAGGGGCTTTTCTTAAAGAAATAGCTGCAAAGGCAATGAATTATAACAGCTGCACACTTTACATATGCTGGCTACCTTTCACCAAAGATTATTGTTAAAGACACTAAATAAAATGAGACATAACACTGATCCACAAAATCTCTCCTATCAAATGATTCCTGTTGTGATCAATCTATTAACATTCTAAATCATATTATCTTGCTTGTGTAGCAGTTCATTTCAATTAATTTGCCAGTTTAACTGGACACTTAATCAAATACTTATTAAAATTTGATATTACATGCACACAAGCGGCATAATCTACAATCCAATTAAGACAAAAGCGGGTGGCAGTTTGGCTGTTTTGATGGAAGCAGGGAAGCCAACCTAGCCTAAATCCTTTTGCACTGACTTACAGTACAGATTTTAGCCAATGTGTCCATTTCTAATGCTATGTCCTTTATGTGCATGCCTTGAATATGCCCCTTGAAAATGGGGCTATCAGCAAAGCTCACTGATGTGTGTTACGATTTCCTGAATTATTCTGCTTCAGATTTAGAATCCAAACCGGAGAAGAATTCCTGGCTTACCCCCTGCCCAAAGGCCTCCATCCATCCTGCATTCACCAGCAGCAGTGCCAGCAGTTGGAAGTCCTTGGATCTTTTCCAAGGGCTGTCAGAGAGGCAGACCTCCCTCCTTCACCTTTGCCACAGACAGAGCATTGCTGATCTATGTGTTAAAGGGAAGTTTGGGGGATATGTAAATAAGTTGGTTTGGAGCATAGGAAGCTGCCTTCTACCAAGTGAAGTCTATCTAGTTAAGTATTGTTGACAACAACTCTTTGAGATTTCAGAGGTCCCTCCCAGCCCTACCTGGAGACGCTGGGGATTGAGCCTGGGACCTTCTGCATGCAAAACAGGTGCTGTACCATGGAGCTATGACCCTTCCCCAAAGGTCTTTATGGTATAAGGTACGGATTGGCTCAGAGTTTTCCATCTTAGGAAAGTGCTTGGCGAGTGTGATACAAGTCTGAGCTGCGCCTATCATTGCCTTTTAAAATTTCATCCAAAGATGGTCTGCAGGAGGTTCAAGAAGGGCAGCTGAGGAGTAATGGAGGACTTTCTCCTCCTCTTCCAGTGTCAGCTGCAAGGGCCAAAAAAGGTGGAGGAGGTGCTCTTGCCCTGGTTGGCTGCCTACATGTATGATTCAAAGAAGAGTTATTTGCATCAACTTGGACAGAATGTGGTGTTTTTTTAATGGCAGTCTCAAGGACTTGTTTTCTATATTCATTTGAGAGATCTGTTCTCTAAAACGGATCTTCTGTATTGAATTGCATCCTTTTTTCAATCAAAAACAGATGAAAATAAGCAAATGGATTTGAGTGGTTTTTTCCTTGTTTCTTCTGTTTTGCAGGGCAAATCTTATCCATTCAAAGGCCCTTTCCCTCCAATGTGGAATCCCATTGCCTATTTGGATTACAACAATTTGTGGAGGACAATGGATGAAATGGGGAAGGAGGTAAACTCCAACTTATTGTCCAGACTGGTGACATCTATCAGAAGCCTTTCATTTGAGCTTCAGTACCCATAAGCCATGGGTAGACAAACTAAGGCCCGGGGGCCGGATCCAGCCCAATTGCCTTCTAAATCCGGCCTGCGGACGGTCGGGGAATCAATGTGTTTTTACATGAATAGAATATGTCCTTTTATTTAAAATGCATCTCTGGGCTATTCGTGGGGCCTGCCAGGTGTTTTTACATGAGTAGAACGTGTGCTTTTATTTAAAATGCATCTCTGGGTTATTTGTAGGGCATAGGAATTCGTTGGTATTTTTCTGTTATCTAGAAGTGGTCAAGTAACTTACAGAGAAGCAGACATACAAACCTAATTTCAAGATAAAAAAATAATCAAGAGGGGTTTTTTGGTAATAAAACAATCATGTGGTATATAAATTTATACAGTAAAAATTAACAAACAATAAATACTGCAATCCTATGCAGTATTTATTTGTAGGTCTTTGTTTGTAGGTCTCATTGAACTATGCAGGACTAAATAAATATATAGGCTATAAATAGCGTAAGAATTAATTCCAAAAATGTGCAAATAAAGCAAGACAAATAAAAGCCAATCCATTTCATAGTTCTAAATGGCTTATTCCAAAACAAAAAAACAAAAACCCAGAATGAGTCTTCACGTTTAGCAATAAATGAATGGGCTCCTATCTCCCCTCTCGTCCTCCAGTGTCCTCTTCCATTTCACCTAACCACAGCATGATGTTAGGTCTGAACTAGGAAGTGCAGTTAGTTTTTTAAATTATGGTCTATCTGAACAAGCAAGGTCCATAAGACATGGTTGGAAGTTGGCTTGTTAGGATAAATCAAAGTTCAAACTAAACAGCATTTATCTCACTTTGGATATAATGGCAGGCCATGTTCAATTGAAATGGGAGACAATGCTTTTTATCTGTTCCTCGCAGCTGCACCAGAGGTGACTGGCTCTGCCCATTATGCACATGATGCTCAGTTCAGTATTCTATCCATAGCATTGTATCCATACCTTCTCAATGAGCTATTTCGAACTTATTCCCAAGTAAGGGTATATAACATTGCAGACTTAATAATAATAGTTTATTGTGTGGGAAACCCAATAAAAAGAGTACAGGACTTAATTAATTTAAAATATGCTACATAGTATTTTAAATTTTTCAATGAAAATCTGTCCAGCCCATTGAACACTGCAGTTTGATAGGCAGAATACATTCCCAAAGCACAAAGGCTTTATTTTCTTTTACTAAACTGGGAAGCAGAGGACTTTGCAGAAGATAAAAACTCTTTGGTGTCATGGATAAATGAAACCCTTTTGTTTATTTTTCTAGAGAATCCTGTCTAAAGTCTTAAGCAGTCTAGAAGTGAACTAGTATGGCGCTCCTGTGGGGCCAGTGAAGAGAGTGAATGATTTCTAAATAGGATATCTGTGGCTTCTTTCTTGAGATGTGACTCTCTTTCTCTCTTAGATTCCCAATGAAGCGCCATGGAAGGCGCCCCATGCAGAGGAATGGGACAAAATGACTATGCAAGAATTGATAGACAAAGTGTGCTGGACAAAGTGAGATGCAGTTTTATATATTCCATATTGATAAGCTCAATAGCAATAGTACCTAGAGGAAACACCCATCCTAAGTTGAGAAGTAACGCTATCTATTTGCTACAGTAATATTAATCTTTATCATAGTGAATGATGAATTGTGTTCACAGTTGGGAGATACAATGAAATAATGTGCATGTGGAAATGTGGCTATATTGCTCTGACAGTGTGATCATGCACATGTCTACTCATGTAAGCTCTGCTGAGTTTAGCAACAGTAAAAAAAAACCAAAAAAACAAAACAGACTAGCAGTGGAAAACTCCAAACCCCCAAATAGCAATTCAAAGGACTTCAAATGCTCCTAGAAATTAAACTGTTATCTGCCACCATAAAACTAGCAACAGGGAAATAGATTGGGGTTAAGCAACCCATGGTTTACGAAGTATGATTTTGTACCAACTCCAATCAGCCTTGGCCAGCATGGACAATGGCCAAGCAACATCGGAAAAGCCACAGCCCATTAAATATATATATATATGGGAGCTGATTCATTTATTTTCTCTTAGCAACTCTGGTCAATTTGTTAGTCCCATTTTCTACCAGAGGTCATTTCTAAGAACTCTTCAGTGACAGCACCACACATCAGTGGTGGGGAGCCTACAAGCCATGGGCTAAGGTGGTCTGCCCATGTCTCCCTATCTGACCCAGTAGGTGCTCCCAGTTCTTCATGAAAGTTTTAAATTACCTGGTGTCATATGATACCTGGTAATTGACAGATGGGTGGCCCTGCCAGCCTGTCGAAGTGGCTTGTGGAGGGTTGGATCTTGCTCTCCCACTGGATCCAGTTCACTGCCCCTGCTTTAGTGTTAGGCTTTTTTTGTTTTTTTGTTTCTGTTTTAGCATTTGTTTTTCTAGCACTTAACACTTTTTTTGCAGTGTTTTTGCAGTGAGCATTCCTAAGTTAATGCTCAGCTGGGAGGGTTGTGAGACCTCCCACTCTTCTTCAACTTCCAGGGGAATGTGGTTTAGATAAAATGAATTAAAAGCAATGGTTCCTACACAAACTGAGTCCTATCTCATATTAAGCCCCAGGAAAGACCTTTGGGTGAACCTCATTTCTCTCTCTCTTATTAGAAACCTATCGATGTGCATGTTTCATGTACTTCTATGCATTTGATCTGCCTTTGTGATCAAGATTTATGTTTTTTGAAATGGCTTCCCTTCTCTAGGATGCAATGGAGCTGAAGGGTAATCTCCATTTTTCTTCCATTCTGTTGACAAATTGAACAAATTTGCCTTTATATGGCATTGCATGCTGGAATGAGATGCATGACATATATTAGGTGCCTAGTTAGGTCTGGCAAGCTCTAATGCAGCCAGAAAGCTATGTGTGTTTGATAATTTCCTATAAACTTTACATATTTCAAATGATGAATCCACAAGGGCCATACTACATACAAATAAAATAGAAGGAGCCATCTATTTCCCTGTATAGTTAATTCTAAAGGCATGGAAGTAAAACCTTCCAGAGACATGGAGTGTGTGCATGCAGTCTCTACCATGGCATGTGTGCACTGATGTTCTAAATGAGTGCTGTGCTAATGTTCTCTCTCATTATTTAAACGTTCTCTATCAAGTGTTAAGAAATTGCATTCAAAAATAATAAAAACCGAGAGTAGATTTTGGTGAAATTTTCATGGATAGGGTACAGGGTTTTTGTTGTGCTTACCTTGCTTTCAAGGTGGCTAATGGGTGGGCTTGAGTGTCCTTTCTTTTATTCTGCAAATTATCTCACCAGTAGTCTGCACTCTGCAGCCTGCCCAGGTACCCATGCTTCAATTAAAGCCTAGGGGAACACATCATAAGATAACTCATTCCATGGGGCTTTTCAGATCAGGAATTGGGGCAGCCAGGGAGGCTGCACAGTGGTGAATAAATGTTTTCTGGAAAGATGCACACACCACTACTCTCTTAAACTCTAAGGCAAGCTCAAAATCCTACACCCACAGAAATGCTGAACAATGAGGCAGGGGGAAATGTCAATTTTCACAGGGAAATAAAACTCTGGAGAAATATTTTGGCACAGCACTAGTTCTGGATTGATTGGAACATGAGAGCAAGAAGTCAAAGGAACATGGGAAGCTGTTTATATCACTGATCCATCTAGCTCAGCATTGTCTACCCCAGGGATAGCCAATCCAGCCCAAAGTGTTGCTGAATTACAACTCCCATCATCCCTGATCATTGGGATCATCATCATTGTGGCTGTTGGGAGTTATAGTATAACAGCATCGGGAGGACACGTTTGCTACTCCTGGTCTATGTTGATTGGCAGCAGCTCTCTAGGGTTGCTCATATCAGTCTTTTCTAGCCTTACCTGGATATTCCCAGGATTGTAAGCATGCCACAGATTGAAAGCATGTGTTGTACCACTAACCTATTTAGGATTGAAGACTGCTGTCATTTAGGACAAAACCCACAGAGCTGCATGTGATGCCTGGTGTGCTCAGAGGTGCTTCTGAGGACCCACTTCTGAAATATTGAACAAATATTTGGACATGGGGGAGATTTGGGAGGGTCTTCCAACATTGTGCCAGAAACAGTAGATTGAAAGAAACCAGGACTTATGTGCCCTGTTTTGGTCTGATGTCAGATTCCATGGAGAAGGAGGCAAGGCAGATCAAAACTGGACCATGGACAGCTCCAAGTGAGCAACTTGTTCCAACAAAGGTTGGGAGCGGACTGGGGTCTTTTATGCCTCTGTTTCCAGACTGCTACCTCCAGGTTCCGCTCCCTTGAGTGAGCTTTACTGATTTAAAGACCCAACCCTCTGGCCTGTGCACAGTCACTTCTCACCTGTTCCATAGTTTCCCTCCTGGTGCATTGCCTGTGCTGCTGGACTGGTGATGTGCACTGGGAGGCAACTGGTGCTTCAGGGTCAGGGGAAGGTGCCCATGAGAGTACTATAGGGAAGTTCCTCTGGGGCCTCCTATCTTCAGCAATCAGCTCTGAGTCCTCCACTGACTCCCCATCTGGTGCCCTCCCCATCTGGTGCCCTCTAGTCTATTGCTTCCAGTTATGGTTCTCTCATAACAAAATATTAGTCTATATGCCAGGGAAATATTTAATTCACTCCTTTGCTTTTCAAATATCATGGAAAGAACTCTCAGCCTTTTTGGGTCACTTATTTATTGCCTTGTTTGTTTGAGGCATCTCAAGAAGGTGAGGAACAGTAACAGATTTATATGTGAAAACATGTGATAAATATTACATGCAATTGCAGTGTTGCTATTTCAGTGGTTGATCATTTAGAAATAATACTCTGCTGTCAAAATCATGCACAAAAAGATCAAAATGTCAGGCTTCCCTGGAGGCCAACACTTTCCTTAAGCACAGTGTGCTCTTTCAGGTAGGAACAAATGGGGCATGCTGGTTTCTGGAAAGAACTAATCAGAAAAAAATAACATTGCTTGAATAATATTTTCTCATTGGTTTTCACTTATTTGACATTTTCTTGGCTCCCTTGGTTTATAAAAGAATTAAAATTATAAAGCTGTGGGTTTTTAATAAAAAAAATATTCCCTTCAATACATGAATTATTTTATAGTCTCAAGTGGAATAGTAAATGAAAAGTTCAAAGGACCATTCAACAGGGCATTTATAGCTATGATAGAAATCTTTAGCTGCAGTCCACTGGGGTGTGGGTGTGCATATATATACACACATATACATACGGTATGTATACATGTACATGTATGCGCGTGCACACACACGCACACAGCCATTCAGTAGCTGTTGAACTTAGGACTGCCAAAGTGGAGCATTCCCCCTCCCCATGTTAAAGTGATTAATACCCAAGCCTGGTAAAGTTATTTTGGCACCTGAGGCACGAAAAACACCTCTTTCCCTCCCTAAAAATTAACTAACCATTTGTTGTCCTCTCATGATGTGCCCTGGAGACAGTGGCATATCTTGTTTTTCTTTAAATACTCAGCAGACATGAGTGTAGTCCAGTTCTTACTGGGAAGGCATCTCAGAAGAGGGAAGACTAATCTCACCCTCCCACCATGATTGGAACTGAGATCCCCCCATTTCATGAAAAGGGAGAATGGAGATATTAGCCACCCCTCCCTGTGCATGCAGTAAGAGCTGTCCAGCAAGAATCCTGCATCTCCACACCTGTAATGAAGGCGGGGCAGGGGGAGAGGCCAGACTCAACATTATTCCTCTCTCTTTTGGATTTGTATGCAGTGCTGCCAGGCGATTTGCTACTCTGTTTGTCAATGTCGATGTTACCTCTGAGCCCCATGAGGTCTCCGCTCTGTGGTTCCTGTGGTATGTTAAACAGTGCGGTGGGACATCCAGGATATTTTCAACAACCAATGGAGGCCAGGTATAGTGAACTAGAACCCCTCCTCCCCCGCTTATTTGTGTTCAATCATTATGGCAATAATTTCAGACGTTCAGCTTGATTGAGGGTTGAATGTCTCCAGAGGGCAGAATCTGCCCTCCATGTTCTCCATGCACTGGCCACACCATCTCTGACATTGATATTTTTATTTAGATGGTCTGAAGTGGGCTGAATTTGCTTAGTAGCCTCTTCTAGCTTGAAAGCCCTGATAACAGGATTCTTAGCTGTACAGAGGCTTCCAGAAATGGCTAGAAGCCACCTTTAGACCTTCATGCTCAACATGTGAAGGTGCTGGGTGTGTGTAGCCCAGCCAGAAGAAAAATATTAATGTGAAGGGGGTTCTATTGTGGTTCATCTGTTCCATCTGGGTATCATTTTAAGCCACCAATTTGGTCTGCTGAATGATGTTGGTTTTTTTCCTGTCTTCCAGGAGAGGAAATTCATTGGAGGTTCTGGCCAAATTTGTGAGAAGATAATGGAATATCTAGGAGAGCTGGTTAAACTAGAGAAGCCTGTTACCTCCATTGATCAGACTGGTGAAAGTGTCATTGTGGAGACACTGGATCATGAAACATATGAGGTGATTTAAAAGCTTACAGTTCTAATATATACAAGGATTCTCTTTTCCTCATATAAGGAGAAGAGGATATAAAGGACATTAGTTAGTTGGGCGAAGAATCCCAACAAACAAAAATGTTCAAACGATTGTGTTCAATTAAATATCCAGTTTGCTGTTACAAACATGAAAAAATTATGCCTTGGACCTGTACACTTTATCCCCCTCTCCTTCCTCTGTTTGTGAGAGAAGAGATTATAAACTTTCCTTCCTCATTCCTTCCTCATAGTCTACCCACAAAGGAGATCTCAAGCACAGGTCAAATTATGGTTTGGGATTGTGGTTTAGAAGCAAATAGAGTTTGCACAAACCATGGTTTGCCAGGTTTGGACAACAAAATTGTGAGCAGGTTGCTGCAAACCAGGAATTATAGATTTAATCTCCCTTCATACCCTGAGGAAGCAGGGAAGGGTAGAAGACTGTGTGTAAGCCATGGCTTGATTACCATATCTCAATGCAATAATTGATTTGGTACAGGCAACTCATGTGGGAGTTACATTCTGGGGATAGTGCATAAAACCCAAATCGTGTATAGTCAAAACACACTGGATTCAATAGCAAGCAGGAATCCCAAAGTATTTCTTCCTTTTTACCCCCTTTCTGTCCCCTTTAAAAAATTTTTTAAAGGAACATTACTAATGTGTAAAGCTTAAATGCATGCTGGTTGCAAGTTCCTTAATGAGTTTATGCTATTGTGCTTTCTTTCTTTCTTTCTTTCTTACTTTCTTACTTCTAATTATTTCTCTTGACTGTTGTGACTGTACTCCTTCCTTGTGGCTGCTGTCCTATATGTTTTCCCAGGAGACGCCTGGGTATCTAAATGGTATCTAAAATTACCCTTGTGTTCTTTGTGTTGCAAAGAGCCTTTTCAACAATTTATTCAGCCATTTGGAGAAATTCAAAGGTCCATTTCTGTCATCATTGGAAAAATTGCTTGTCACTTTAAATTTCTGTGACCTGTAACCTAATGAGAAATTTGTATCCTCTTTTGTGAGTCAAATTTCCATTGAAATGTAACCGGAAGTCTCCTAGAATAACACAAGCAGTTTCAAGTATCCTGTGAAGATAGAGTTGATTTTTCTTTGTATTTCTTTTCAAGGCCCGGTATGTTATTAGTGCCATCCCTCCAGCACTTTGTATGAAGATTCACTTTAACCCACCGTTGCCTTCAATGAGGAATCAGTTGATCAGCCGGGTTCCTATGGGATCAGTCATCAAATGCATAGTATACTACAAGGAAGCATTCTGGAGGAAAAAAGGTATTTCTTGCTGATTGAAGGGAAGGGGCACATGCAGAAATCCCCTAAAGTATACTTTTTCTCACATGTTGTTCTCATGATGTCTTCTTCAGCACCATCTTAGAGAGACAGACACATAGATGGAGAACTAGACAGGCACATAAATATATGCATAAAGTGTGTGTGAAATAGATGCATAAAGTGTGTGTGTGTTCTTGAATCCCAAAGTGACTAACAATTCTAATAATTAAAAGCAAACAATTAAAGCAAACAGTAACATTAAGATGGTGGAACAGCCGTGAAGAGACAACACATATTAAAACCAAAGGCAGCAAAATAACCCCTACTAAGACAGCATTTTAAAGGGAGTCTAAAAGGCCTGAGCAAATAGTGCCAAAAAGATACTGGACCCTCCCTGGGGAAGGTGCTTTGAAGATGGGGTTACATCTTTTATCTTTATGATTAATGTGGTGCACTATGGAGAGCAAGATCTTATGCAAAGAGTTGTCAATATTCTCTGTGCCTGAAGAATTACCATGGTAACCCAGAATCTGGCAGCCACCCAAAGGCTATCCATTTCTCTCTCTTTCTTAAAGCCTGCTGTTACCTCACACAGTTGCAGAGTACAATATAGGAATCTCAGAAACTTCTAGAAATCCAAACATAATGGTGGTGCATGGCTGTTCAGGACACTCATAGGGCTCAACTCTTGGCATCTCCCAGAAGGCCAATTTGGTATAGTGGTTAGAATGCTGGACCACTCAGCCAAGAAGCTGACTGGGTACCCTCGAACCAGTTGCTGTCTCTCAGCCTGGTCTGTGTCACAGGGTTGTTGTGAAGAAGAAATGGACTGGGGCAGAACCACACATGCCACCTTGAACTCATTGGAGGAAAGTGTAATAAGTATAATAATAATTTAAATACAAATATATATATATATATATATATATATATATATATATATATATATATATATCCACAGTTAAGTGATCTCGGGGACATTAGTCAAAAAGGAATAATTCTTCCTGGGACCTACTAGGAGGCCTTTCTAAAGGCCCTTTCACTATGTAGTTTCTCCCAACCACTTTAAGTAGCTGTGTATTGTGACTTTTAAATTGCTGCATATATATTGCATTAAATTTAATGTTCCTGTGGTGTCCCTGTTGTCAAGAGATGTTGTTAAGATATATTATTTAGAGGCATGAGAGTGGCATAGTTGTTAGAACTACCTAGATTACTGATACATGGATTCACTTTTCACTCCCATTTCAGATTATTGTGGCACCATGATAATTGAAGATGAGGATGCAGCTATTGGTTTGACACTAGATGACACTAAACCCGATGGAAGTTTTCCAGCAATAATTGGGTAAGGAATACTGAAAAGCCAGCTTCTGAGTCTTTTAAGAGAGGAAGAGAATCAGAAATGAAATGTGAAGAGAGTATCATTTGTGTCTTGACTTAAGCATGTACCATACATGCTTGACTTGAGCAACTGTACCATACAGTTGGAACATCATTCTTTATGGAAAATCAAGAGGACATTGGCTTTATATGTCCTGTGGGGTATAAAAAGCTGTCTGTGAAGAAGAATTCTTGTCTCAGTCTACTATGTTTGAGTTTGCACCTATTTAGTTTATAACCTGCATACCTTTTCATATGTTATGTAAAGTACGGGAAGAGAAAGAATGGGTCCCTCATTCTTTCACACATTTTTTGGTAACATGCAAGTGTGGAGTTTCTTATTTCCTGTGTGTACCGTGCATAAACTGTACCAACCAGGTGTCAAGTGCCCTTGGGCACTTCCATGAGAAAAATCCATGCTTCCCTTTTTCCACAATGTCATGGAAGGAGAGACAAAGTGAGATGGCTGGTGTTTCTGTGTTGTCACATCACGTGGAAAGATGCTACCTGACGGAGTCTGCATAAGTCTTGAAAAAGAACTTTATGACATGATTGAAAACCACCGGCATCATATGGTCTTAATCGAAACTATAATTATTATTGATTCTGTTATGATGATAGATGTAAGAGCCTGTTCTATATTATTGTATTTTAGTTTTATCCTTGCTCGGAAATGCAGAAAATTAACTCACCTCACCGCGGAGGAAAGGTATGAACAATAAACCTCTAGATTATTATTATTTTTTGCAGCCCAAGATGTTCCTTTCTTTCCATTCCCATATGGACTTCCCTGATTTTGTATGTGAGCTGGAACTGGTCTGTGACCGTAATAATAAATCATTCATTCATATGGTGGTAGAATCAGTGGAGGCTGACCCACTAGGGCAAAAGGAGCACTGTCCCACCAGCCTCAACCAACCCTCGCCTCCCTTCTTTCTTACTTACAGCCACACCAGGTGGTTGCACTGCCAGTCAAGTTCCTCCTCCTTAGTCCCAGTGTTGCCCCGTGTAAAGCTCAGCAGCAAAGACCTTTATGCACTAACAGGTCTATGCAGCTGTTTAAACTTTCTTGACAAGCCATTCATTTTATTGGGTTTTTTGGGGGGGGGTATTGTTTTGTGTTTTGTTGTACTTGTATATATTGTGCACTGCTTTACATCTTTTATATGAGCTGGCAGCATACAAATATTATTTGTAAATAAACAAATAAATGATTCAGCTGCAAATATATTTCATATAGGTTTTGACTCCCAGGACAAAATGGAGTCAAGGAAGTAATGATGTTTTTGATGGTTTTGATGGTCTCCAAATTAATGCTGTTTGGTATTTGCTAAGTTTAAAGTATTTCATTCGGTGCGTAGTTACTACAACTCCCCAGTCCATAAATTGATATATGAATGCACGGTCATAACATCTATGACAACATAGTGCGAGAGGGTGGGCCTGGAGTCAGCCTTGTTCTTGCAACAGATGATGAGCGCTATGCATCCATGGGGATGGGGGGAACTCCTCCTGCAGCACTCTTTGTGTATGTGGGAACATGTCCAGAAGACCCACCAACGATGCATCGAAGCTTCTTTTCATGCATGGATTCCACACTGTGCCTTTGTGCAATTTCAGTATGCGCCCAATCAGTTTATGGGAGTCATTTGTGTAGCTGGCTCATAGCAAGCACAGGGGATATGATACAACTCAGCCTGTACAACAGAGCAGCCTGTAACACATTTTTTTTTTAAAAGTGAGAATCCCGCTGATCAGCCATTGGGTGGGGAAAGGAAAGGGGGTCATTTCCATTTGCTTGTATCCTCCTATGAACAGGCAATTGGCAAAGCTTTTTAAAGGAGGAGTTCCATACATACAGGCCCATCTATTCAAACTGCACACATAGGATCTGTTTGCACATGTGGCTACTCAGTAGGGCCATCCAGAGAAATTTTGCTACCTGAGGAAGAGCAGAAAAGGCAGAGTCTCCAAGGCTGGCCAAGTTATTTTGGTACCCAAGGCAGAAAATCCCACAAGCACCACTTCCCCCTCCCTCACTTTAAAAATGCAACAATAATGTTTGCTGCCTGTTTGTGACACTCCAGCTGCCCCAGGTGGCCGTCTCACTCAGAAGGCCAGCAGCCCAACAATAGGGCTAGCCTTGTTGCTGCTGATGTTGTCTGCAGACTGTGTGTGGGGTGGTGGGCCCTAGCAGGCTCAGGCCCATGGTGTTTATGAGGACCTTTAGAATGTATAGCCCCAATCCCTGTAAATATTAATCTTAAAAACTGAGGTGATAAAATCCAGATGCAGAGCAAATTATAGTTTGTTTCAGAAACGTAAACTCAGCAATATGTTTTTTCTTGTATTTCTGCTATAGGAAAAGAAGGATCTGTGAGCTCTATGCAAAGGTGTTGGGATCCCAGGAAGCCTTGCATGTAAGAGGATAATATATATTGTTTTTATTAATGATTAGCTCTCATGATCCAGCTAGCAGGGCTTCATGCATTCTCCTCCTTTAACAGATGATTTCTAGTAATTTTTTTGTATGACAGTACTCTGGCACCAAATCTTCCTCTGGGGCTCCAGGACAGTGCTTGGACATCTTTTGGAAGATTTATAAGGCTAGTCATCTTGGATTAGTTTTCTGAGGTCACAGTCCGTGAAGCTGGACACACAATCCATGACCTCAGAAAACCAGTAGGTTGACTTTGAGTGTTGGTATTTGGGAATATTTCACATGTGGATCTCAGTCAACCACGTGAGGGTTTTCAAAGATGTATTTTGCATTTCAATTTTTTCAAAGATGGACTGAGAAGAGCAAGCACTTGCTATATTTTTTGTACCTTATTAATATACATTTCTAAGAAACCTTTAACAAAGCGGTGGGGCAGAGAGGGATTAAAGTTTATGTGTGTTACCCATTTTCTTTTCTCTTTTATAGTAATTTTACCTACACTTTTCAAATTGGAGTGTCTTTATCTGTAAATAGATGAGTAAATTTTAAAGTGACATGAGAAATCACTGGGTGCTCCTCACAGATCTCTGAAATAAGTTTTCTGTTTGTTTTTTTAAGCTTCCTCTGTTACTTTTAACCCTGTTAACTCTGCCTTTCTAGCCAGTGCACTATGAAGAGAAGAACTGGTGTGAAGAACAGTATTCTGGGGGATGCTATACAGCCTATTTCCCACCAGGGATAATGACTCAGTTTGGAAGGTATGTTAACAATAAGCAAGGATGTTTCATTACAGAAAGAAACCTGAGGAGATTATACAGTTCCCTAGCTTGTGATTACGCAATGACTGGCAGGAGGGTTGCATTTGTTTCAGCAGTTAAAAAACTGTAAACAGATTCATGTTTTATTGTTGATTGGCGACCATGCCTTTAATGAGTTAATTAGCTCCAAACAGCTCAGTCCTATCCAAGAGATTCCAGGAAAGTGTGCATCCTTAATTAAAGGGGTACTAGAACGTCTAAGTGTTGGTGAGAGTTTGCAGGTGTTCAGTAAAAGTAACTTCCTCACTCAAGATAAAGCATTTATTATTTGGAAATATCTTAAGTATCTTATCTGAAGCAAAGGTTTTATGTTGCTACTTATATCAGTGCCATCAGCCTTGAGCATCCTTGCACACATAACAGCTCTGATTAACATTCAGTTACAACTCTTGTTTATAATATGTCTCTAATAAATCAAAGTAGTAAGCTAACAAATTACATAATTAACGTTGGAATTCAATGCCTTTGCCCAACAAGGGTGCCCTGTATGTGAACTCAGATTTCTGTGCCTTGAAAACTTTCTGTGTCAGAAGACTGTTACTCAATTCTAGTCACCTTTCCCCTCTTCAGAAAGGATTTCATAAAGTTGGGAAAGGGGGCCAGAAGCAATCTGCCATAGGCTGCAATGCTGATGTGGTAGAATGATATTAGGAATGCTCTTGTCTGACTTACGATTAGAGAAATGGGTCCCTCATGCTTGCCATATTCTGTGCCTCTTTTAAAGGGTAATTCGTGAGCCAGTTGGGAGAATCTTCTTTGCAGGCACCGAGACGGCTTCAGAATGGAGCGGCTACATGGAAGGTGCAGTACAGGCTGGAGAGAGAGCCGTCAGAGAGGTACAGTGAGTTCTGAGTAACAAGGCCTTGTGAGGCTGCAATCCTATACTCACAGATCTAGGAGTAAGCCCCATTGGACTCAATGGGGCTTTTTTCTTTTATAGGGGCATATAGGATTGCACTGCTGTTATGTTTGAATAAAGGGCAGTTGTATTTGTTGGTTAAAACATTTGTATTCCATGATTTGGCCAAGCAATTTATGAGACACCCATTAAAAGCAAATAATCAACAAAAACAAGCAAGCCACCAAAATGGGAAAGTCAGTACATAAAATCACAGAAGGAAGGGTAGTGGTGGTCAAATTAATCCCAAAATGCGACCAAAGAAAGGAAAATGGACTGAAATTCTAACAAAGCGGAGCCTCCCTTGAGAGAGGGTTGCAAAACATGAGTGCCACAACTGAACAGGCCCTGTCTCACCAGCTGGATCTCTGATGGCTGCGGACTGCTGAGCACATACTCTGGTTGTAACTGTGCTTAAAATAATGCAATACATTATATCATTGACATGTTAGAATTCTTGTCTGTTAGGATTGATAAACAAGTTATAATGATGTTTATTGATGCCGAAAAGGCGTTTGATAATGTGATATGGAACTTTATGTTGAGAAACCTAGAATATATGGATGTAGGCAATGATTTCTTTAACGGGGTAAGGGCAATATATACAGAACAGAAGGCCAAACTGATTATAAATGGTACGGTAACGGAAGAGATTAAGATAAGGAAGGGAACAAGACAAGGATGCCCGCTCTCTCCGTTACTATTTATAACAGTGCTAGAAGTCCTCTTAAATTCTATAAGACAAAACAGAAACATAAAAGGAGTGACTTTAGGACAGAATGTGTACAAAACTAAGGCCTTCGCTGATGATTTAGTAGTGATGACGGAAGACCCAATAACATCAATAGGAGAGATATTGAAGGAAACAGAATTATTTGGAGAAGTGGCTGGGTTCAAATTAAATAAGACAAAAACAAAAATGATATGCAAAAATGTAGATTTAAGGACAATAGAATCAATCCAACAGCAATCGCAGATAGAGACGGTAAAAAAAGTTAAATACCTCGGCATCTGGCTAACATCTAAAAATATAGACCTATATAAAAATAATTATGAGCCGATGTGGAGGGAAATAAAGAGAGATTTAGAAAAATGGGGACGGTTAAAATTGTCAATGTGGGGAAGGATGAATATGATTAAGATGAATGTTCTATCAAGATTAATGTTCCTATTTCAGTCTATCCCTATAATAAAAGGGAGCAGGATTTTCAAAGAATGGCAGAGGACAGTTTCGAGATTTATATGGCAGGGCAAAAAACCCAGAATCCAATTCAAACTACTAACAGATGTAAAGGAAAGGGGGGGCTTTGCCCTGCCAGATCTGAAACTATACTATGAGGCATCATGCCTAAGTTGGTTAAAAGATTGGGTCAAACTGGAAAATACGGAGCTACTCGATTTGGAGGGCTTCGATAACTATTTTGGCTGGCACGCCTATTTGTGGAAGAACAAAATGAAAGCACATAAGGGGTTTGGTAACCATATTTTCAGAGGACCGTTAATTGAAGTGTGGGAAAGATATAAAAACGTGTTAGAACCGAAAACACCACACTGGCTATCACCTCTTGAAATAACAAGTATAAAAACTATCAATATGAGAAGCAACTGGGCAACATACAACCAGTTAGTAACTAAAGTAGATGGGAAATGGAGAACTAAACCTTATGAGCAGATAAAAGAATATGTTTATGATTGGCTTCATCACCAACAGGTTAACCAGATGCTTAGCAAAGACATTAAAGAAAGAGGTTATGCAGACAAAGATTCGAAATTCCAGACGGAGATAATAAACAATAAAGTGAAAAATATATCTAAGATGTATAGGATGCTGTTAGACTGGAATCTAGGCGACGAGGAAGTTAAATCAGTGATGATCCGCTGGGCAAAAGACGTAGGCCATAGTATACAATATGAGGACTGGGAAAGATTATGGAGAGACGGGTTGAACTTTACGGCGTGTACTGTGATAAAGGAAAATGTCATGAAGATGTTTTATAGGTGGCACTTGACACCTATGAAACTTTCAAAAATGTACAAGGTGGATAACAAGTGTTGGAGGTGTAAAGATGCAGAGGGCTCCTTCTACCACATGTGGTGGGAGTGTGGAAGGGTAAAACAGTTCTGGGAGAAGGTATATACCGAATTAAAAAAGATATTAAAGTACACGTTCATAAAGAAACCAGAAATCTTCCTATTAGGGATATTAAGACAAGAGATAAAAAAAGGAGGATCGTAGACTGGTATACTATGCGGTTACGGCAGCAAGGGTCCTAATAGCCCAGAGGTGGAAACAGCAGGAAACCCCAACAGTGGAGGAGTGGAGATCTAAATTATCGGAATATGCAGAGCTCGATAAATTAATGGGGAAAATTAGATATATAAAAGACCAAGTGTTCATTAAGGATTGGGGAAAATACGTAGATTATCTGGAAGGTATTAGTGAAGGACAAATAACGCTAAAGGGATTCAGAGATGTACTGTGATAGATCATGGTTATTGTGTAAGGAAAATAGAGAACAAAATTGGATACAATGACAATATAAACGATGAAACGTGTAACTTTATTTATTTGCTTCGAATGATTCGCGGCCAAGCTGAAGGAAGTCCTGAAAGAAACAGTTATGTTATAGGAGAATTGTGAAAATAAGAATCTTGTGTACTTTCTACTTATTTCTTTGTAAGTCTTCTCTTTCTTGTGTTTCGTTTCTTTTATCTCTGTGTTAATTTTTGTTTCTTTTTATGGAATAATTAATAAAAAGAATTTTGGAAAAAAAATAAAATAAAATAATGCAATACATTTTAAAATTGGAAAGAGAGCTTGAAATTCGACATTGGGGATTAGGGCAGGCCTGCAGTATTTTGGACTATTCCTAGGAAATAGTCCATTTTATAGCCAATTGAAACTTTACTTGGTTTGCAGATGCAGGATTTATTCCCATGGCTGCATCTTTGGGGGTAACGTTTTGCCTAGCTTGTTTTGATATGTCCTTAAATCTTGGACCTTTCTGATAAATTTGCATTACGTGTGAATTTGTGCACCTCCCACTCATTTCAGAAAGATCTGAAACCTTGGCATGCATTTAGTGTATAATTTTGGGAAGCCTTTTCCAAGGTATTTGGAAATAAAAGGAAGCCATGTAAATGTTGTCTTCATTTTTAGATATTGCACTCAATGGGGAAGATTTCGGAAGCAGAAATTTGGAAGCCAGAACCAGAATCACTCGTAAGTTTGCAGTTCTTCCTTTAAGGTGAAATAGTACTGCATTATTATTAATTTTATCGACCATTTCGTGACATGCTTTATACAGGATCTGTAACTAACAGTGAAACCTGTGGATGCTTTGTCACAAGCAAGTCCTGCATAATTCTATGGCTCTTAGTTATACCCAAATAGATGCGACTGAGATTGCCACCTAAGAAGAACATCACATTTGCCTTACACTAACAGTGAATGTTCTTTCATCCAGGATGTCCCAGCCCTGCCAATCACTACCACCTTTTGGGAAAGGAACTTGCCTTCTGTACCTGGACTCCTCAAGTTGTTTGGCTTCTGTGCTCTCTTGACATCAGCGACTGCAGTTGGGCTCTGCACATTTAAACGGGGACTTCTGGTGAAAAACTGAAAATCGTTCTGTGAATCTAATAAGAATTGGCAGATGTGTGTGCATTTGCACTATCATTTTACTCTTGCCCAGGTAGTGATGAATGCAATTCTCAATTATCCCATGTATTTCTCCTATGAAACTTTATCTTGCAAAAGGGTCCAATATGTATTTCTGAGGCCAGTACAAAGTGGGCTGCTGTTGTTATTATTATTTTTTTGGTTATTTTTTTAAAGTGGTCTGGTGGAGCCCAGTGTATTGCCATGACATTTTCCTTTTTTACAAAATCAACTACTATGTTGATCTCACCACAGTGGCAAAGCAAAAATCATTGCACAGTGGGAGAAAAGTAGTTGATTGAACATTTCCATTGCCTCCAAATGTTTTGGGAGAATGATAATTAAATGAAGAGATTATATGAGAGAATAAATTCCAGGATCAACATTCTACACAAATTTAGGGGTCTATTTCTTCAGAAGTACTTTTTGGTTTCTGTTCTTGGGGTTTATTTTTTTGCAGAGATTGGGGTTGTCAAAAAGCTGGAAGGGGCCTCTTTTTTTGAGGAATTCCACTCCATGGCACATTTTCTAGAACCCATAGGCAAACTACTATTCGACCATGTGTTAACTCCAAGAATGCAAGAGCAGTTACACCTGAGTGAACCCAACAAATGAAAACACACATTTTTAAGGCTTGAGTTATGTGTTTGCAAATATTTTATTTTACATGGCCAAGCCTTAACCTGGTCATTAAAAATACTAGGACCAGATTAAAGTGTGCAAGGGGGTAGGGGGGCATTGATGCTGTTGGGACTCCTGGTTAGACACCCTCCCCCTTGTCACTTCCTGCCTTTGACTTGTGGCATTATGAAGAACTAGGAATGGAGGAAAAGTGTAAATCACTACGTACTCAGATTTGGACTTTCTGAAACAGTATATGAATCGAAGCACAGTTCCCTGCATTTTTGTGGTGCACTTGTCCAATCAAGCAATGTTCACAATAATGCAGATATTAGGAGGAAGATATTAGTAAAAAAAACAAAGTAACATTTAAAATGCAGATGGGGAATTAGGTTTGTTAAAAAGTGTACATTAGCAAAGTTGCATAAAGCTTTTGTGTTTATTAGGAGAAATTCGCTCTAACATGCCGGTGAATTTTCATGAGTATTTCTTAAACATGGCAAATTGCTGTTGAGAACTGAATTTAAGATGGGGAAAATGTGAAACTTGAGAGAACCAAAATGGACACATCCTTCCATCCGAAGAAGGAACCTATCAACTCAGGCTAAATACAGGTGCAAATCCCAGTTTAGGGGTCATTTCCAGTATTGCTTTTCCTTTCTCATGTCTTTGGCGGTACAAATCAGGGAATAAATTACCAAAGATGATAATCTACAAGGAGCAGCCATATACTGAATCAGAAATTGGTCCATCTAGCCCAGTAATATTTACCAACAGGTTCTGGTTCTTAAGTATAGATGCCCAACAACTTAGATCTTTAAGCTGGAGGTGTAACCTGGGAGCTTCTACAGCCAAAGCCTGCTCTCAGCCAATGGCCTCTCAAAACAGCATTGTGATGATTATCACATGGAACTTGTTGACGCTGTTTTGTGAATTGTGAAAGATTCCTGTCTGTCATCTTAATCAGACCACTGCACTGTTATGAAGACTTGTGTACCCTGAGCATTTAGAAACGCCTGACATTGTGAGTAGCTGAGGAAAGAAAACGAGTGCTGCACTTCACACAGGGAGGGACCAATGTGAACTTCGGCAGTAGGTGGGCAAAAGAGAGGAAATAATATTGAGATGGACAAAGAACTGTGCATGGTACAAGAGTGCAGCTCCCTAGATATTCCCTTTTAGATTTTTGGTTTCCAAAAACATGCAGGCATCCAAACATTTCTAAGCTTTTCTATATGAGTACTGGACACTTGACTACTGCTTCTTATTTTTTAAATGAAACCATGATTTTCAGGATCCCAGCTTCAGCAATAGATACTTGATTTTGAATTTTGACAACCGTACCATATGGAAAGGTATCTTAAAACGTAACATGGAGTCCATGTCTACCTCTGGGACTATGGGAAAGGTCCTTTCAAGAACCTTGTCATACTTGCATCATCTTGAAGATCTATTATTTTAATAGTCTATAAAAATGATACTAGCTTTCTTTTGCACTTCCTGGATTTGCAGTAGGAACTAACACTTAATGTTGTCCAAAATCTGTTTACTTCCTATCTGATATTAGCATCCTCGTCAGGTTAAAATGATTTATTATTTCTATGTGTGAAGGGGCTTCTGCTTTGGTTTCTAATGAGATGGCACACAGGAAGTACACTGTGGGAAGGGTCTTGAAGCCCATTTTTCACCTACAAAATAGAACTGCAACATCTTGCTGCTCAAGTAGCTCCAATGAATTCAAGATAGCCAACTAGAATGACATTTCAGAATGTCAGATTTCAATCTGTTGGGAAGTCTGTTGCTTGCCTCTGGCAAGAATTAAGCTGTTTCTCTGTGCTCTGGCTATGCAGTGTGCCGCTGTGAACTGAAGGCATTCATTTAACTTGAGAGAGCTTCTCTTAGGAATTCGAAACACAGAGGAACAAGCCATAGAACAGACATGACGTTTCTTTTCGGGTATTATGGAAGAGTCGTGTACTTACCAAAAGATTTCCAAGTCTTAGAGTTGTTTTTCATTTTTTTTAAAACTAGGATTGCCTTTTACTAATGACATTGTGACTCCCTGGGAGTTACATATGTATATTTATACTAACTTCCAAGTTACATCCCTTGACCAAAATGGTATGCCAAGGTTTATTAGCTTTTGGCCTGATGAATTTACCATCCTCTTCCTCTGGGTGGTGTTATGTTTTTTGTTTCTATTCTTTGGACAGACTTAGGTTTGTTAACAATATCCCAGGGCTGCCATTATGAAGATATTTTTCCTTTTTTCATAATGGGCCACTTTTCCACAATTTATTCGTGGTTACAGAGGAAATTTTAGGGCAGTAGCCAGAACCTGAGGGGTCTCCCAAGGCACAGCAAAGTACCTTGTTGCACACTGTGGCCTCTACCCCTGCCCCCTTTTCTTTTCCAGGTGACACTATTGGAGGCTGTTTCCATGTTCTCCTAAGCTTCAGAAGCAGTTTTCAGGCAATTGAGGAGCAGGTTTTTAAGTAGTAAATGTTGGTTTTTGGTAATGAGAAGTTAACCTGTCTATGTGTGGCCTCTCTCCCGCCCAGCCTTGTGACTCCTGGCTTGAAACTGAAAAGGTTTAAAGAACGGGTTACTGATTGATTGTTGGGCTTCAACTCCCACCAGCCTTCGCCAGCATGGCTAATAGGCAGGGATAATGGGAGTTGTAGGCCAAAAGTTCTTTACCTCTAGCTTAAAGAGCACTGGAGTTCTGAAATTATCGTGTTCCACCAGGGCTTAGGGCTCACGTGAAAGCAATCACAGACTTTACCTGATGCCACCTTACCTAAGTTAAATATTTTCTATTAAGATCATGCCATATTACACTTTAGTAAGCAGTGTCACATCAGGTAAGAGTCATGTCAGGTTCTGCACCAGAAATATCCAGATTCAGATAGGCCTCATCAGAAACACAGAGAACACCCAGTGAGCGCTGCTGACAGAAGTGTACTCTTCCCAGTTTCAGGCAGTGGAGGGATATTGTCTCAGCAAAGGGCTGAAGCATTATGAAAGCTGGTAAGGTCTGTTCTGTCTGCCCATCTTCCTGGAAGACCTGGCTGTGCTCCATTAAATGACCCTTGTGGTGTTCTGGAACTATTGTTGTTTGTTTACAAGATGGAAGAGATGGAGATGCTGCTGGAGATTTGGAACCCAAGTGGTTCCAAGGAAAGTGGAAGGACCACATCCTCAAACTGGGATGATGTAGGAGGTGGTGCTAAAGATTTCCCCCAAGTGGGACAGCCTGTATATCCTCATCTTCCTGAAGGCTGTGCTGGGTTCTGGGACCATGCCAGCAATTCTAGATCCTTCCCTTTTTCTCACAGAGGGAGCAAGCCCTGTTCAATTGCTTCTTTTCATCAGTCAGAATGTGCTTGGCTTTATCACTCATTAGAATATTAGTCAAAACAGTGGTGAAGCTAATTCCATTTTAATTATTAAAGAAATTAGTAATTCAAGGCAGTGTTCCTGTGCACACTTACTAGGGACTAAATCTTACTGAATTCAATTGAACTTTTTTCTTAAGTAATAATAATTCCTCAAATGGCACTTGTCAAATTGATATTTTCTAAACAAGGAACATTGTGGTAATCGGATGTCAAAGTCTGATTATTATTTCACCTGAATGCAAAAATGTATCACACAATTGGGTCTTTGAAGGCAAGTCTGTGATAATAACAGGTTGCAGAGTCAGATCACTGGTCCATCTGTTTTTTTTTTTTTAATATAATTTTTATTGGATTTTCAAATTTTAATACAAAGCAAAAAAGAAAGAAGAAAGAAAGGAAAAAAAGAAAGAAAAAAGAGAAGAAAAAGAAAAAAAGAAAAAAAAGAAAGAGAAATAATCACAAATAGATTCTTTCATAACCCTCTTTCATTGACTTCCCCCCACCCCCACCCATGCATCCCAATTTTCAAACTTAATTCAGCAAGTTCTTGTTTCATTCCTTAAACCTCTTCTTATTATATTTAAACTTAATTCCCTTTATTAGGCCCAACTTATTTATCCCATTTTCTTATATACCTTAAATTCTTTTTCTAAGATCGATCGAGGTTCTTATACCATAAATTTCCCCATTTTCATATTAAAATATAAGTCAAAATTATAAAACTCAAAAGTCATAAACTAGTTTTAAAACTTTCTATTTTCCCCCTCCCTCCTTGTCCGGATATCTGTCCCTTCCTAGATATCTGCCCTCTTATAAGACTCCTAGCCCGGATTCCTCACATCTGAGGCCTCTAACACCATTTGAGTCTCTCTCTGCCTGTTTTGTTGATAATCCTTCTTATTGATCTTCAAGTCTCGAGGGATGTCTAATACAGTCTCTTCACCTTCTCTCCAGTCAATCCTAGTTGAAAGGACTTGCTGCAGGGGTTCTGCCAGATATTCCCTTAAATCACGTTCACCAATGCCAGAAAAGAGGAGGAAGTCCCAGTTATATTTCTTCATTATTTCAGCTTCCCATCTATAGTGTCCAAAATCTTCCTCCTTTACTTTTCTCTTTTCAAAATCCATAATCCAATAAACTTCTCTGTCCCCTTGCTGCATGAAGTCCTGTTCCTGTACTTTTTGCCCTCCAGACTCCTTGTCCTCCAACTTCAAAGAAACTTTTTCCAGTTCAGCTGCAGAATCTTTCAAGGTCAAATCCTCAGTTCCATCAGTAGAGTTGCTTGTTTTTGAAATCAAAGCCGTGAGCTGTTTGTCCATAACTATCTCTTGCTCTTGTAGAATTCCCACGAGAAAAAGGGCTCTTTCTATTTCTGCTTGTAATTTTCCTTCTGCAGCCATTGTAATGTCTCTGGTCTCCCCTAAGGGGATTGCCATTTTTTTTTTCCCTTTACCAACAGTCTATTACTTTGTTATTACTTGTTGTTACTTATTTTCCAGCCACTTCTGGTTAAATGTAACACCTTTGGATCAGAGAGATATAAAGATACAGTTCTTGTCTTGATTCCGCTGTTTGACAACTCAGATGACAGCTGTCAAACTCCCTTTCTTTCAGGCTAGGCTAATGCGGAACACTCCCGGATCCCGGGTGGGGGTTCCCAAAAATTTTCCCAAATACACCTCTTCCTCCAGCACAACTTAAAAAGACAAAAAAAAAAAAAAAAGCTTATTTTCACAAATCGATGGAATCTTCTATCAGTCCCACTGTCCCAGGATTGCTCACTCTGGCTGGTAGCAGCTTGGTATCTGAATTCATTTTAGCTACAGGTGCCAGAGACTGAACCTGAATGTAAGCATGCAAAGCATCTTCTCATTCACCAAGCAATGGCCTCTTCCCCTCAGGGTCTGTCATGAAGCATTTTACATTTGAGCTTCATAGTTCATCCTCTCAGAGCTTTGCCACAGTCCAGTCATCTTTTGGAAGCATCATAAACACTTGTCTTTGGGCTAAAGAGATGGGACATTAGCTGTGTGCCTCTTTGCTATCTGGGTTTGGTTTTTGCTTTGTTTTGTTTTTTGGTAACTTATGAGACATTATAAAATATCATGCGATGTGACATTTTAGCACGGTGAGTCTTCCTGTCAATAATGTGAGACAGGGGTCAAAGAAATGACCAACCTGAGGTCACTTTATACCAGGTATGGGGCACCTCCAGCTGTTGCTGAACTATGAATGCCATCAGTCCCAGCAAGCACCAGCAATAGTCAGGGATGATGGGAGTTGCAGTTCTGCAGCATCTGGAGGGCCAAAGGCTCCCCAAACCTTGCTTTATACACTGATTTTGTTAGAAATTACAAAGAATGGAGAGGAAAGAGATATGAGACCACAGGAGCTCTGGGTTTCTTCCTATGTATAACTTGGGTGTCAGTGACGGCCATTCAGGTAATATTAGAAGATCTGTAGCACCTGTAATATTTAGTTTATAGAGAGGAGGGGAAGGTGCGCATACAGCTGTTTGTGGTTTGTTCTGCTTTAGTATCCCATAAAGAAGCATTTCCCTATGCTGTTGTGAGTAAGCATGCAGCCCTAGGAGTATTTGGCAGAACTGAGGGAGGCGGAGAACAAAGACAGCATATTTTATGCAAAATGTGATTTGCTTTACTGCACCCCTTTCCCCTGTTCTAAGTTATGATGTAGCAGTCACAGAAATTCACCCATCAGGCATGGAAAAGTGGGTTGTGGATTACTTTTTGATCATTTTCAAAAAAGCACTCAAACACTCTCAACAATCCTCAGCTCTTCCATTTAATCATTCTTTTCCACAAATGTTTTGTTTCCCCGTTTTCTTCAGTTCCTCATTTCTTGAGATAAATGAGAATGTGGAGATTTTTTTGGGGGGGGGGAGGGGGGAGAGAATGCAACTGCTTTTCAGAAACAGAAATCGGTTGCACATTAAAGTCTTACCTCTGGCCTGGAAGTTGGCCTGTGAGATTTGGTGGATGAATGATCCTGCCTTTAGGCAAGAGGTTGAACTTGCTGACCTTCTGTTCTTTCAGCAACATTTCTTGGAAGCATGTCCCACATATTTCAATATAACTTTCTTCTACATCAATCCATGAATGGAAACAGGTTTCTGGGCATGAATTTACACTAACAGTATAAAAGGTTGCTATGGGAAAACCCCAAGCCAATACATGGTGCGGGTACCACTAAGCTCCAGCACCATGCAAAGAATTTAAAGTGCCTGCCATCTCCAATCACCTCTTTAGCTGAGGAGAAAACAAGAACTGGGGTCAATACAGGGATGATGTTTTCTTCAACCTTCTTATCTACCAAGTGATTAATCTTTCAGAGCTGCTAAATGCTGATCATACCTAAGATAATGTGGGGAAAGAAGAGGAAGGTTTTACAAACCAAATACTGGGCACTCAGCATGTTGCAATTCCCCCTCTAAGGCTAGGACCAAAATCTTTAAGAGCAGCGTGTTTTATTCTCATGAATTTATAAACTTCTCTGAGAGTTCAGAACCAAAATCAGGGTCAGATGGGAGAAGGAAGATGCAAACTGTTAAGCTGTCACCTCATAAATTGCTTGTGTTAGACTTCCTAAAATGACAGCGTCTTAATCTTTTGAGGTGTGTTTCGTTAACTTAAGGTAAAGGTAAAGGTACCCCTGCCCGTACGGGCCAGTCTTGCCAGACTCTAGGGTTGTGCGCCCATCTCACTCAAGAGGCCGGGGCCAGCGCTGTCCGGAGACACTTCCAGGTCACGTGGCCAGCGTGACAAAGCTGCATCTGGCGAGCCAGAGCCGCACACGGAAACGCTGTTTACCTTCCCGCTAGTAAGCGGTCCCTATTTATCTACTTGCACCCGGGGGTGCTTTCGAACTGCTAGGTTGGCAGGCGCTGGGACCGAGCAGTGGGAGCGCACCCCGCCGCGGGGATTCGAACCGCCGACCTTTTGATCGGCAAGCCCTAGGCGCTGAGGCTTTTACCCACAGCGCCACCCGCGTCCCGTTTCGTTAACTTACAACTGACTATTTTGCATCATACTTTAACTAGCATCCTATTTCTTGTTTATGGACAAAAATGTGTATGATGTCATACAACATTACAGGAAAAGAACATAGAGGTTGCCTTGCTTGGATCCTCAGAGGAAATGTCCATCTAAGGTTGTACTCTATCAATGTGTAGTGCAAGCCTGCATATGTCTGCTTAGAAGTAAGTGCCACTGAGTTTGGTGGGATTTATTCTGTGGTCTAAACCACTGAGCCTAGGGCTTGCCGATCGGAAGATCGGCGGTTCAAATCCCTGCGACGGGGTGAGCTCCCATTGCTCGGTCCCTGCTCCTGCCAACCTAGCAGTTCGAAAGCATGTCAAAGTGCAAGTAGATAAATAGGTACTGCTCCAGTGGGAAGGTAAACAGCATTTCCATGCGCTGCTCTGGTTTCGCCAGAAGTGGCTTAGTCATGCTGGCCACATGACCGGGAAAAACTATCTGCGGACAAACGTCGGCTCCCTCGGCCAGTAAAGCAAGATGAGCACCGCAACCTCAGAGTCATTCGCTACTGGACTTAACTGTCAGGGGTCCTTTACCTTTACCTTTTTAAGTGGATATCGGACTGCAGCCACCATTGGTTAGCTAGGTGCCTCTGTGGAGCTTACAAGAAGGGCATGACAGAGATTTCCCTTCACACTAGGAATTTAATTACTTCCTCCGAAAGGCATTATAGGACTGAAAGGCACATAACACAGCATGGAGTTTGATGACATTTTTAAGTAAGTGCTTGTTCTGTGCAGTGCCACTTGACTCTCTGCGATATGTGATTGGAAATCTGACACAATTTTAAAACTGCACTTCACTGATTCAGTAAAGACAGTGTGTATGCTGCTATGGCTACAATATTTTTTAATGGATGTCTGGGTCAGTGTTTTATTTGACCAGGGTGCTTATTGTAAGTTAACCCTAGTGCCATAGTTTTGATGGGCCTTGTTGAGACACATCGCCAAAGAGTGTGTGTGTGTGTGTGTGTGTGTGTGTGTGTGTGTGTACATGCCCAATTCTGGAATGGGCAGGCTACAATGCTACCATTTTTTGAGGGAGACAATCCATTCATCACTTCATTTGTTTATTGAGAGGGTGTGTGTGTGTGTGTTGTGGATAATGAATTCAACTATTTTGGCATAGAGTGCATAGAGCCATACCCCACTGTCAACTGCAGTACAGTGGTACCGCAGGTTACAAACACCTCGAGTTACAAACACTTTGGGTTACAGACTCCACTAACCCTCAGGTTAAGAACTTTACCTCAGGATGAGAAAAAGAAATCATGCGGTGGCAGCGGGAGGCACCATTAGCTAAAGTTAAGAACGGTTTCAGGTTAAGAACGGACCTCCAGAATGAATTAAGTTCTTAACCCGAGGTACCACTGTACTCAGATCAATATGTCAAATTGTGGGAAAGTGACACTTGGGACATAGTGAACTAAGGACTCTGTGCACCATTGATGTTGATGAAGGCTGTTGAATAAGAGGAGCACGGCAACATTTCACTGTATCTTTTCTGTAAATGACTATGGTGCTGCCCTACAGGTTAAAGATAAGGTTGCAAAAATTGGAGGGGAAGGAACGTGGAGAGCCCAGGAGACAATGAAGAGAAAAAGGTGCTGCTGTGTGCACTAATTGCCCCTTATATCAATGCATTTGAAAGCCATTGTATCTGTTCATATACTGCAGAGCTGTAACTATTGTATTGCTGTTTTAAATGTCAAAGGGGTCAGAAAAATCAGCTGTTGCACTTGGCAGCGAGAATTGGTGCATAGTTCATTAAAGGGCCCCTCTCTGCACCCAGTCAGATGAATATTCTGGCAATACCCTGTTAAAGGCTTTAGAAACATTGTCATCTTTGCTGCAAAATGTCCTGTTCCAAGATAACACCTGAATTCTAATTATCAGTGGAAATCAAGCAGATTATTAAGTGCTGGAGAGAAGACCAATGCCAACATTTTAAAACTGCTGACCTGCTCGCATAGAGATTAACTTAACATACCTATAAGCAGCCAGCTTCAAGTACGTCTACTCTTATCTGTCTTTGGGATATGATCCCTGCATGTCCACACTGGGTTGAAGTTGTACTGGCCCCAGCTGATCTGCATGGGGATCTGCTCTGCAGGGCCTGTATGAGCAATGGTGTCTGCATGACACTTATATTTTTTCAATGATTTTAACTAAGTTTTCTCTGGTAGGAATATCCTGGCAGCAGATATGGAGAAGTGCAGAAAAAGTTGCAGTACTGTGATATCTGAAGAACATTTAGCATGCATCTCCTAAAGGCTGGGACACTAAAAAGCTGTCCATGAGTAAAATTTCAGTTTTTCAAACTCAAAAATTAACACTTAAAAATCTTTATATGCATGCATTCTGGCCACAAAAACACATGCACATGAGAATTAATACATTCACCGTCTTGGATGTTGGCCTGTCCAAATCTGCAGTGATTTTTTAAATAGTGGCTCACTTTTCAGAAAGGTCCTCCATGCTCATTAACACTCTCAGAAAGAGAAGGGCTCTACTTTATCCTAAAGGGATGGACTCTACTTCCTCTAGCTGATTTCATCTTCTGGAAAGTCCCATTCCCCCAAGAGGTTCAGTTTATGGAACTGAAACTAGCATAACATTAGTCTAGAACAGTGTTTCCCAACCGGTGTTCCGCGGCACACTACTGTGCCGTGAGACATCGGCTGGTGTGCCGTGGGAGGGAGGCGGGCGAGTCGGGCGGCGAGACGCGGGGCGGCGGCGGCGAGCAGCGGCTGCCCAGCGCGGGGCTCTCGCCGTCTGCCTGCCTGGCTGCCTGCCTGACGCGCAAACCCCCGGCGCAGGCGCCCCGCTTGTTGACACAGGAGGGGAGGGGGGAGAGGAAACGCTGCTGGTGTCGCTGCTCCTCGGCGGCGGCTCCTCCTCTCAGCCCGCCCTGCCTATATTTGCACCAATCCCCGCCCACTAAAGCATTCGCGCCTCCCAATGGGAAGCCTTGCCGGGCGGCGGGTGCTGCTGCCTGAGAGTTCTGAAGCCACGCCCACTTTCCCAGAGACTGGCGGTTCTGAGGGATCCAGGGCAGGGCCGGCGCGCGCGCGCTTCTTGCTGCCCGGGCGCTTGCTCTAATCCCGCCTTCCCTGGGAGGGAGGGATGGCGGTGGCCGCGAGCGTCCGGGGTGGGGCGCGCGCTGGCTCTCCCTGGCGGCCCCCGTGCCTGGCGTTCTATCAGTGCGCCTCCTCTCTCTTTCCCCACCCATCCTCCACGTGCTGCGCTCTAACCCGGAGTTAGAAGCAAATTAGAACACGCCCCCCGTGTGTGGTGTGTTTTTTGTGCTGCTCCTCTTTTTTTAGGGCTTTTTGGCGGCTTTTGGGACGGCGTCGAGGGGTGGCCGCCTCAGCTGCCGCCGTCCCTCAGTCCCTCGCTCTGCTGCCTCCTCCCACCCCGGCAAGGGGGAGGGAAAAAACTTTCACTTTTGTGCGTCCCTCCCGGCGTGACGCTGCGCGCTGACGTCACGGGGCGGGGCTTTAATGGTGGTGTGCCGCGAGATTTTTTTCCGGTAAACAGGTGTGCCGTTGCCCAAAAACGTTTGGGAAACACTGGTCTAGAATATTATTGTGCTATAAGAACTGTGTCCATAGGCAGGCTTCTAAAGTTTAAGCCTATTTTGAAGTGTGGAGGAATAAAATATTTGCTTCGCAGAAAAGGAAAAATTACAACACACTAGGAAAGTGTGTGCTTGAAAACTGGAAGAGCTAATCTGCAGGAGACCTGGGCAAGTTTGCACAGTGCAATTAAAAGTTAACAGTTCTCCCTAAGTAAATGTACCCATTGATTAAACATAATATTCCTTCCAGCACCTTCTTCCCTGAAACCTTATTAATGGTTTCTGTTCCAGTGGAAATAAAAGTGAAAATCTTCAAAGCAGGTTTTTAAAAAGGGGGTTTTAAATTAAATAAATTATACTGATCTAACCTGCAGCTGAGCTTTCTTCTCCTTTGATCACATACTAGTACTAGTCGTCGTATCTGTTTTGTACAAGTGTAATATCACAGTATCAAGATATGGATTCAGTCAGTCATGGTTTGTTTGTGCCTTACATGATTGTGGCGTTTTCTTAAGTGCCTCTGTGGTGGCTATCTCGTCTTGAGTCCCTTATTATGTTCCTTTTTCTGTTCTAGATATTTTTATCTGGCAGCTGTGAACCTTTTTAAAAGTTCAACTCAAAGGAATAAACATTGCCACACTGAATGTCTTTTGTTGTTTTTAATTTTTGGCAGTCCCTGCATTCCATTGGTGCATTGATTTGGTCAAGGTGTGATGTTGGAAAAATGCCCTGGGAAGGCTGCAAGCTTCCCAAGTCTTCGGAGTGTCTCTTCGGTGCCCCTCTCTGGCTGTAAATCTCCTTCAGTCCAGAGTAGCTGGTAATAATCGATCCTTCTTTCCTGAAAAGAGCACGCCAGTCTTCTGGTATATCATAGCAGAAGAAAGATTCAATCGTAGTTCTAAAACTACTTTATTTATAGTCTTATATACAGAGACTAGGGACGCGGGTGGCGCTGTGGGTAAAAGCCTCAGCGCCTAGGGCTTGCCGATCGAAAGGTCGGCGGTTCGAATCCCCGCGGCGGGGTGCGCTCCCGTTGCTCGGTCCCAGCGCCTGCCAACCTAGCAGTTCGAAAGCACCCCCGGGTGCAAGTACATAAATAGGGACCGCTTACTGGCGGGAAGGTAAACGGCGTTTCCGTGTGCTGCGCTGGCTCGCCAGATGCAGCTTTGTCACGCTGGCCACGTGACCCGGAAGTGTCTCCGGACAGCGCTGGCCCTCGGCCTCTTAAGTGAGATGGGCGCACAACCCTAGAGTCTGTCAAGACTGGCCCATACGGGCAGGGGTACCTTTACCTTTACCTTATACAGAGACTCCATCAGTACATCTGTGCTCTCTGAACACCAGTACAGAAACCTGTGACACACACAGAAGTGAAACTAACTTCCAATAGTACTCAGAAGGAAGAGATAATACAGACTTCCTTTCTCACGCTCTCTCAGACACTCACATGATTTGTACAATCATAGTACCACTCGCTGGAGCAGCTTCGATAGATAGAAATCCTAACAGGTGATACCCAATGCATTACATCCATGGATATCAATGGGTTTACTGTATGAGGTGGATATCACTCATATTTTGTAGTTGAAGAAGAAGAAGAAGAAGAAGAAGAAGAAGAAGAAGAAGAAGAAGAAGAAGAAGAAGAAGAAGAAGAAGAAGAGTAGTAGTAGTAGTAGTAGTAGTTTGGATTTGATATCCCGCTTTATCACTACCCTAAGGAGTCTCAAAGCAGCTAACATTCTCCTTTCCCTTCCTCCCCCACAACAAACACTCTGTGGGGTGAGTGGGGCTGAGAGACTTCAGAGAAGTGTGACTAGCCCAAGGTCACCCAGCAGCTGCATGTGGAGGAGCGGAGATGCGAACCCGGTTCCCCAGATTACGAGTCTACCGCTCTTAACCACTGCACCACACTGGCTCTCATTACACCACTACACCACACTGGCTCTCATAGTTGCTTATGGCAGGGGTGGCTAACTTATAGTTGCTTATGGCAGGGGTGGCTAACTCTTTCTGTCACCCTTGGCCAACCTGCTAGGGGTTACATGACAGTGGTAGATGTTACCACTCATGCAAGTCTACAGGCATGTCCACAGAGAAGCACGGAGCCCCAGCTCTTCAGCTGATCTGCATGGATCAGCCAAGGAAATGAGTATCATCCTCTCGCCATCCATCAAATTATCCACCAGTTGATGAGGGAAAGAAAGAACAATTTGCCTCCCCTTCAGAGAGCTGGGCTGGATATATATATATTTTTAATCATCACCACAAAAATCAGTGGTGTCCTAGAAAAACCTGCAACCAATCTGACCCTTCCCTCCCAGATTAATGTGTGGATTGGGGCTAAGTTGTTCCCTGGCTCTTCTACAGAATGTTCTGGTGCAGTTCTCTGCTCAAAAGAGAGAGACTATCAAAATAAGTTTAGAAACGTGTATGTGCAAAAAATATGTGTTTAAAATGTTTTAAAAGCGTGGATTTCAAACATGGTTGACTGTAGAAAAGGGACAAGACAGATTTATGCATCAACAAATGTGAAAGAGGCATGAACTGGAACAGACTGATTTGCCTACCCCTTTTCACAGTGTTGACAGAGTAAACACTCAGCCATGCCTATCAAGAAGCTGATTCTGGGAACATGAACTATGAACAGATGCCACCAGCCCATCTGTAAATACGCAAAACAAATAGGCCAAGCCTGCATCTGAGTCTTAGTACTGGTCTCTATGAGAGTCTGAAACAAGCCTTCTTGGTGGCTTTCCAATCCCTTTGGACGAGAGCTCCCACCCCACCCCAGTCTGCACTGCTATTGGGTAACAAAGAATTTTGTAAAAGCTTGACAGCTTGCTCTTGAAATGCAAAGTGGAGAAGAGGTGGGTGGTGGCGGGTGAGAATATTTGACCCTTCCCTCACCTGTTGCTGAGGCAAGTCCCTTCCTGCAAAACTATAATTCCCCCAGTTCATGCATGTTTAGTTCACGAAGTCTGCACTGCTATTGGGTAACAAAGAATTTTGTAAAAGCTTGACAGCTTGCTCTTGAAATGCAAAGTGGAGAAGAGGTGGGTGGTGGCGGGTGAGAATATTTGACCCTTCCCTCACCTGTTGCTGAGGCAAGTCCATTCCTGCAAAACTATAATTCCCCCAGTTCATGCATGTTTAGTTCACGAAGTTGCCTTTTTCTAAATGAAAGATCCCTGAATATCATAGCTTTTCCTCTTAGAGAAAATGCTACATCTGCCTGATTGTTTTAGATGCTTGTAGCAGATGCCATGGTGGGGTGATGCCACTCATTTGACCTCCGGTTGGTTGCATCGCTGTTACATAATGGGATGGAGAGCTGGCAGCAAGGTCAGCAAGGTGCAGACCATTGCAGTGTTCCAGGCAGTGTGTTTGCACCATGCTGAACTTGCCACTGCCTCTCCCTTCCCCATAAAAGGCAGGGATGTGATGAACCAGACGTCAGATGAGCATCATTCCCCTCGCCAACTATGCTGTCTACTACTGATGGTTCCCAATATTTTTGCAACTTTTCTAGTTCTTTGATATCCTGATGTGTGTGAGGAGCCCTGCAATGTCACTGTAGAGTATTTTTAAAGCCAACATTTACTATGCAACACAATGGTCTGCAACCAATTATATATCTAGTAACCAATATGCTACACAACGGCCTTGGAATTGTAATGTTTACACCTGTTCATAGCCTGGTTTCAGCAAAAACAGAACCAGTCAACAGAATTAATGAAAGAAATCCTAGGCTATTTATATCCCTATTCGCAGAGATAAACAATATGAAATTGAGATGTTCCAGCTCATACTGCTGGCTTTTCAAACAACAGATCCATAGTGTCACATCTTCTCTGACTCAGGGCACTTATTCACACACAGCAGTTCTATGGCAACAGTACTTGGATTCAGCCCAGTGTTCTGAGAAGAATGGTTTTGTCCTTGCAACTAAAGCTCAGCATGTTCTTCACTGTATCTACTTTACAGAAAGATTTAAGTTTACTTCTGTTAAGTTTGAGCTGGTTGTCAGAAACATCAAAAAGTAGAAAGAAATTGGATGTATAAATTTATTCTGCAGCAAAAGAAAGATGTTGCTTCCAGCAGGAGCATCATGTCAGCAAGCAGCAGGGCACTGCCAATTTTAATGAAAGTCTTTTAGTCGAAATCCCATTTGCAGCTCCCACAGTCATGAGAAGTGCTTTTCTCTGTGTGAAGTTTTGGAACACAGCACAAGGCAATGTTAAGTGATTGAAGATAGCAGCTGCAGAACAATACAACCACTTCGCAAGCCAATAAAAGGTTCCCCCTAAATGCCCCAAACCAGCAAGGCTGATCTACTTGCAGAAGAAGTGGACTGTACAATGCAAAAGGCCATTCTGCATTGGATCCACAACACACAACAGGAACTTCAACCCATAGCTGTCAACTTTTCCCTTTTTTAAAGGGAAATTCTCTTATTCCGAATAGGATTCCTCGCAAGAAAGGGGAAAAGTTGACAGCTATGCTTCAACCTGATTTACTTCTTTCTGCACCAAAGAGAGAGATTTCTAAATGGATACTAATGTTGGGAATACAAAGTCATGTCTTCTCTTCAATGATTCTTGGAGCCAAAGCCAGCCCACCCATGAGTCGAGGTGAAGCACCCACCTCAGACAGAAGTGCAAGAGGCGGTCCTCCACCCACCCCACCACTTCCACTGTTGAGAGGGAGGCTCTCCAGCATGTGTCATAGATGTTCATCTTCCCTGGCCTTGGTGGAGAAGCCAGGTAAGCAGCATTGTTTTGAGGAACACCCTGGCTCCTGCTGAGTTCAGAGAGAGCCGGGGCATTCCTGAGTGCCACAACATTCCCGAGTGCCACATTGCCATTTGGCCTCAAACGCCCACCCCCAAGAAAGAATCCGACCACCCAACTCCCCCAGAGTTGTGCACATATTATGCTTGCTTCAATTCAGAGAGCCACAAACATAGCAAAATTCTGTGTGCACCCATTGCTGCACTTGTGAGAGTTTCATCCTTCTGTCCAAACGCCTCCCTCCCCCTCTCCCTGCACCAAGGTCATTAGCATCTAGAGCTGTCGCAACGTCCTCCTTTACAGAGCTCTGAAATGTTTCCTAAAAGCTGTGCGTATGTGCATTTGCAGGGAGGGTGTAATTTGCAGCAGACAAATTGCCCTTCAGTAGACATAAAAATGACACAGCTTGAATGATCTGGAGTGTTTTAAATGGATACTTTAATGGCAATTCAAGGAATGTTCAAAGGCACATTTCACTAAATTACACAGATAAGAGGCACAAATCGTATCTACCATTTTACAAAGGTAGTTAATGATGAGAGGAGCACCCAACAGACTTGGATACCCTTATCACCAAATTGTCAGTTATCTACATACCTGTATAACATTACCTGAAGTAAATTGTCTTTTCCGGGAGCCATTGGTCACATTATCATTGGACATTAACAACATAAGAAAAAGCTGCTGGATCAGGGCAGTGGTCCATCTAGTCCAGCAACATATTCTCACAGAGGCTAATCAGATGCCTGTGGAAAACCCACAAACAGGACCTGAACACAAGATATGTGTTCCTTCCTCCCCTCCTGTGATTTTCAACAACTGGTATTCAGAAGAATCATGGTGGAGGCAGAGTATAGCCATTGTGGCTAGTAGCCACTGATTACCCATAGAGTACTGTGTAAGGCTGAGGAGAACAGGGTTCAAATGCCTGTCCAGCCACCATGCTCACTAGATGACCATGAGTCAGTTTCTGGGGGGTAGTCAACTAAGTTTTACTCAGAACAGACCAACTGAAAGTAATGGCTCTAACTCAGTCATGCCCATCAATTTCAATGGGTCTACTCTGTGAAACTTAGTTTAATTCCATTCACTGTCTGTCAACTTATACTATCCCACAGAGTTATGAGAAATAAGGACGCTTAGCAGAATACAACCCATTTTCATTTAGCTGATTTATTTTTATTTGTTTGTGTCAGAAGGGAAACATTTTGTCTAGCTTTCTACACAAATGTGACTCTACTTCCCTAGTTCCTATTTTTAATTAAGGGGTTTGTAAGTTACTCAAAAATGGCAAAGCAACATCTTATGTGTTCAGAACATAGTGAGGGATTCTATACTTTTTTCTGTAAAGTAGTACATGTAAAATAATTACACACATCTCGTATCGTAACCCCACTTTTATTTATAGAGCCTTGGGAATCCTAAATTATCTCTCTTGCTAATTTTATTACTTTGCTTTTGCACTTAATGGTAGTTATTTCTCTTTAGTCAAATCCATTCTGAACCTCATATCTTATAATAGCTGAAACTACATTTACAGTTGCAAAATTTACAAAATTACAGTTTTGTCATTTTAAATGGCAGTAGACTAAGTACAACAGGCACTTGACAGCATAAACATCTAGTTTAATGAGCCACTAGAGTAAGCCTTTAACATTGATTTGTTCACTGTGAGATTAAAAAAAAAAATTAAGACAAACAGAATTTCCCCAAAAAGCATTGTGAAATGTGCAAAGTATCTGTTCTGGCTTGTTCTCAAAAGGCATAAGGGATAAAAGGCCACTGACTTTAATCAATAAAAGTAAGTGAGGAATCATAGAATTCTGGAGTTGGAAGGGACCATGGGAGTCATCTAGTCCATCCCCCACCTATGCAGGATCCTTTTGCCCAACATGGGGCTTGAACTAGAAAATAGAACTTTTGCTTCACTCCTACTTGATTTTTAAATGGACACTAAAACTCTTTTTGATGTGTTGATACTTCTCTCCAAGAACAACATTTGTTCATTGAAAATATTTATAGGCAACCTTTATGGGTAAAACTCACCCACTCAAGGCCACTTATAAAAGCAACAGATAAAAATACAGTTCCCACGATAAAAATACAATACCCAGCATGAAGGGCGAAATTGAAACATTTTCTTCAGAAGCATTCTCGGAAGATAAGTCCCTTTTTATAGGCAAGAAGTCCAGCCGCAGCCAGCGAGGTGAGGAAAGCAGAACATCCAAGGAACCCCAAGAGGCCTGGGACAGATGGCAAGTTCCTCTCCAAAAACGTGGTAGTGATTGGGAAAGCTGGGACATCCTAGGTAGAATATGCAGTCATTTTTAGAGCACAGCAATTTCAACAACAAAGAAAGCAACTGTACAATGCAGTTAAACAGGGCACCAGAAATTGCTTGATGAAAGCTGGAAGAACCCCTATCTGGTATCTCAGCAAATGAGTGAGACTACAAGACTATCAGGAACTAGAAGGAGGTGGAGATAGGTACTATGGGATAGAGATGGGCAGTTTGAGGAGCAGAACGAGAGACTTGCAAAGCACAGGAATAACTTCCCACTGTACTTAACTAACTAGAAACTATTTATGTGCAATTTTTCTAGTGGGAGACTGCAGGGCTGTTTGGGCCTCTGTTGATGAAATATGCCCACCTTGAATGCACATACTAGAAACTAGGCCAAGATTTCCATTTTAAGTTCATGGCTATTTTTCTATCAGGTATCCCCATAATAATATGGCAATAAATTATAGTGATGCAGTCATATAAGCCAGACAATGAAATGTTGCGTTCAGCCGTACAAAAAGAGCATGAGAAATCATACTTGCCTTTGATTCTGGTTCTGTCGCCCAAATTTCATTTTTTGAAATCCTTCCCATATTGCACAGTATCTGGAAGACAGAAAATGGTATCCCACTAACAGTAATTCTTTTCATCACCATGCAAGTCATGAAGGCAGAAATGAGATAAAGACAACTGAGGGCCAATTCTTGCATTGCACATGGTGTTCAGACTCTGTTTCCACATACTAGAATCCCACATTGCAAGAGTGATGTCTAAGATCAGAGACAGATCATACACTTAACTTCCATGCTAACTCTCTTGGCTTCCCAGAAGGTACACCACTGATGTGGTAAGCACCACATTGTCTGACCATCCCAAATGATCCCCATTTCAAACATTACCAGTATGTTGGTGGTGCAAAACCAGACCATGTGAAAAAATAAACAGACCACAAGGGCAACTCATAATTCAGTAGGACAATGGGGTGAGATACGAATTGGTTCCATGTTTACTTCCCACAAATACTGCAAGCCAGGAAGATTCATAGATCCAAGTCCTCAATATCTAGCCTATACAAAAAATACTGCAACATATTTACAAAAGAGGTTCAGATGTCACAAGGAAGTTAACTGACACACACCTAATACCTTTATAATTTGAGTCATCTGAAGTGGTTTACTCGATAGCTGAATGGTGCACATTTGACTACTAAGAGCTATTGTTTAAATTAAAGCAGCTGCTCCACGCCATTCAAGTCTATTCTGGCTTATTCTGTTTGAATTCTGTTTGAAAAAATCCTATTGTACATAAAAACTTTGATTCAGGCATTTCAAGGATACATTAAACAACAATAGCTGGGATTCATTAGCAGCTGATTGTTATAAAAGAATGTTAGTTTCTATTGTTCTTCTTTGGTCCTTCTGATTTGCTGAGAATTCTCTTTAGTACAGTGACATTGAGATTTGAATACCAAGAAGACCCAAAATCTCATTGGGACAGCTATATCATTTAGGTCTTTAATGAAGATGCCCAGTGAGTTCTGGCTCTCTTTACCTCTCTGGCAGCTCTCTCTCCAGCTTGCACTGCACCTTCCATGTAGCCACTCCACTGAGTAGCTGTCTCTGTGCCAGCAAAGTAGATCCTACCTACTGGCTGACGAATGACCCTGTAAAACAAACATTGCAACACATAAGTCCCACTTGGTAGGTACTGAGAGCAAAGAGCTTTAGGCTACTGAACAGTAGCAGGCAGTATAGCATCAAATATTCATGATGTTCAACTTTTGCTATTATTACAGATCTGGTATAAACGTGTGTAAATAAATCATATTTCAAAGACATTGCAGACTCCACTGTGTCTCATTTCTCCAAAGGAACACAGACCCTGGTTGAGTGCCAAGACCCTCTTTGAAATCTCATGCACTGCTTGGCAGAGATTGGAGTGGCCAGTAACACTGTGATAGTTGTTTCAGGGAAGGTGCAAATGCTTGGAAAACTCACAGAACCTTCCACTTCACTGTTCATTCCCCCCCCCCCCCATTCATGATTATGCCATTACCCTAATTGGCTATTGTTTCAGATGGAAAGGAAAAGCATCTCTGCTTCCCAACTGTGCCACCCTTGACTGTTCTGTTGACAGCATCATAGTCAATTTGTATTGTGCAGCAAGACTCTGCCCTGCCTCCAATTATCACGTCTAATTATGCAGTACTAATCGTTGCAGGATGCGGACTTGGTTGCACATTCAAATGTGCATCTCTGTCCACATTCTAGCCCAAATATTCTGCTAATTGTGACTGGAGCCGGAGGAGAGAACATTGGGTCCAGTTGCCTAGCCAATGGTGACATGCCATCTAACCTAACACAGTAAAAAAGGAATGAGTGGGTGATGTGTTCTGCAAGAAACAAAAATGCTGTATGAAATGCAGCCTTCCCATTTCGCCTCAGCACTAGTAATCCCCAGTTCCAGAGGTTTAAATATATCCAACATCTATTAAGAGGAATCAAACAAAGGGAACTGGAAATATGTGGGCCATTTCGGGGGGTGGGAATCTCCAAACTGCACCCCCTGCCCCCCGCAACTGTCTTCTCCTTCACAGGTCATAAGCCACATATTTGCTAGTAATCTGTAGTTAAGCCCCATGACTGTAATTGAATTGTTTCTCCTCAATGATGCCTAAATCAGGAGCATGTTATCTACAACCTTAAAATAGATTATTATGCTTTTACAGAGTGCTTTACAGCATATTATTATTTTGCCTGCTGGCAATAGCTTCAGTTTTCTGGCATTTTTCTCACTAGGATAATGTATTAGTATGCCTAAGTGTAGCAGGCTTCATATCCAGAAGGTTTTATAGTTCAACAAATTTCTGCTAGCAACAACGAAACAAGAGTATATTATTAGCTAGTTTTACCTTCCATATTGGCACATAATGCCTGGTGGCAAATAGGCTGAATAGCAGCCACCAGAATATTGTTCGGCACCCCAGTTCTTTTCTTCATAATGCACTGGCTGCAGGAATAAATCAAACATAGTTTTTTTGTTTGTTTTTTAAGGCATTGATTCATGACAGAATTTACATTGTAAATGCTGGATATTTTTCCAGGTTTCCATTACTGGATTACATGGAGGTGTGTTAATTTACAAACGGAATACAATTCATATAAATCAGAGAAGGAGGTTATGCTACTACACAGTGCTGACTCAATACTTTGGACTGAGCTGGGTTTCACTGTTACTGGCTATGAACAAGGCTGTGATTTTTCAAGCATTTCTCTAACACAAAGCCTGATTCATATCTCCGAAGAGCCGAGTGCTTTGAGGATTGGTAAGTAAGAGAAATGACTATTCTTGCAGTATGTCTATGAAGAAATGGTAATAATGGAGCAGAAGTTTAATTTCCAGAACTTGCATTGTTTTCACATGTTGCAGTCCCATGGTATGGACTCATAGGTTATGCTCTTCAACCCGAGGGGTGGGGTCCTTTGTAGAAGTGACCCCTCCCTGCAATTTCCTCCCCCCTTCAGGAAGAAGTGAGAGTCTTCATGCAAATGGAAAGAGTCTGCATTAATTTGTTCCTATAAGTATTGAACATAATCTACTTTTTTCTAAACTTTATTGATTTGGCTTATTTTTATTTACCGTATTCTTCACCCTATAGGACGCACTTTTTCCCCTCCAAAAATGAAGGGGAAATGTGTGTGCGTCCTATGGGGCGAATGCAGGCTTTCGCTGAAGCCTGGAGAGCAAGAGGGGTTGGTGCGCACCGACCCCTCTCGCTCTCCAGGCTTCAGGAAGCTATCCGCAAGCCTTGGGAGCCTACGGGAATTCCCGCCGGTCTCCCAAGGCTTGCGGAGAGCTGTCTGCATCCCAAAGCCCGGGGCGCACTGAGTAGCGCGCCCCGGGCTTCGGGCAGATATCCACAAACCTGAGAAGACCGACGCAACTTCCCGCCAGGCTCCCTAGGCTTGCGGATAGCAGCCTGTTCTGGGGGCTGGGGTCGGGGGAAGCTCGGGCTTCCCCTGCCCCAGCCCCGTGCCTGGGGGAAAAAATAATCCCCCCCCTTATCCCCCCCCAAAAAAACCTAGGTGCGCACTATGGGCCGGTGCGTCCTATGGGGCGAAAAATACGGTATTTAAATGATTTATATACTGCTTACCTCTAATCATCTCTAAGCTGTGTACAAGGAATACAGTACAGAAAATATAAAAATGTGCCACAACTATAAAACCAGACTTCAGTTAAAATGTCTTTTGGAACAAACAAACAAAAGGTCTTCAACAGGTATTGGAAGTTCAATGGGGGAGGGGGCCTGCCTGACCTCAGCTGAAAGGGAATTTCATAAGATTGGAACCACAATGCTGAATGCACAGCTCTTGGTGGATTTGAGCTGTTTTCATCCAAGCCATGGGCAGTCGTTAATAGTGACTCCTCTGAAGATTTCAGTGATGGGATACAAGGGATTAGGCAATGCTTCGTAAACAGAGTGTTTCAACAGTACAAAAGAATATGGCAGTTGCCTTTTGAAACAATGTTCTAAGAGTAACGGTTAACATGTTTTAAGAAAGCATAATTCCACCTCTCAGGGTTGCTTTGGATAGTCTATAAAATAGGCAAACAAGCTCTGATAATCTTTAGATGTATAGAAATTGTTATGATTGCCATTGAGATTATGGTTGCTTCCACATAGATCCAAAGTAAAAGTAAGTTTTACCAACTAAGTTTTGCTCATAGGTAGTCCTATTGAAATTAATAAACTTAATCTAGTTTTCTTCTTACGTAAATATCAATGGAGCACCTCTGATTAAAAGGTAGTTGACTATCACTACATGGTTCTTCCTGCATCAGATCCCCAAACAACATTCCTCAAAGATACCTGCCTCTTTCTGCCTCTGAGATTCTAAGTAATTAAAGACCATCAAGCTTCTTTTGCTAGTCACTCATTTGATGCAAGATAGGCCCATTAACAGGGACGCGGGTGGCGCTGTGGGTAAAACCACAGTGCCTAGGACTTGCCGATCGTATGGTCAGCGGTTCGAATCCCCGCGGTGGGGTGAGCTCCCGTCTTTCGGTCCCAGATCCTGCCCTCCTAGCAGTTCGAAAGCACCCTTAAAGTGCAAGTAGATAAATAGGTACCGCTTTATAGCAGGAAGGTAAACGGCGTTCCGTGTGCTGCGCTGGTGCAGGCTCGCCAGAGCAGCGATGTCACACTGGCCACGTGACCCGGAAGTGTCTGCGGACGGCGCTGGCTCCCGGCCTCTAGAGTGAGATGAGCGCACTACCCTAGAGTCTGTCAAGACTGGCCCGTACGGGCAGGGGTACCTTTACCTTTACCTAGGCCCATTAACATTAATCAAAACCATTCACATTAATCCAAACCCTTAACAAGATTGCTGTCATATTAGATAAATTACATTTCCCTATAACAGAAGCACTGCTTTCAAGTTAGATTTGTATTTTGCTTTACAAGGAAAAATAAACAAAAGAACACTACATTAATCAATTACATGCTGTAAAATATATATTTCCAAATAAAAAGAAAAGAATGCTTTTACAAAAAGGGGAGTTTTCCAGCACCTTATTTTGTCTTGCATGCTAATATAATATAAAAGGATCCTCATTCATTTTCAAAAAGATTGTTATCACATACCCTATTTCATACCCTAACCCGTAAAGATTGTGCTAATTTACTTAACACACCTGTATCTCCTAATTTGTGGCATGCAATTATGCATTTTCCCCTTATTGATTCTGAGGGGTCTGCTCTGAATATGACTGGATATCACCTGATATTTACATTTAAGGATTTCATTCAGATGGCAAGGGATAAAATAAAAGGTAAAAGTAAAGGTACCCCTGCCCAAGGGATAAAATAGTTGTCATCTATTACCTTTTCACCTAAGAAACAAATGAACACAGACCTCAAATGTTCATATAGCTAAACCATAAGTTGTAATAATTAATACTCCACCAATTTTAGAGGCTCTTCTTCCTTACATGTAAAGCTTCTTCTGATCCAAAGACTTTTGCATAGAGTTCACAGATTTTTTTCTTCCTACATGAAGAAGGAAAAGGAATAGATAAAATGTGAAAGCACCCAAATCCATAATCACTAGGTTTTTGAAACTAATAGGATAGCAAAATAAGATTTCAAACAACTATCAAAACCACTGAACAACTCAAATCTTCCAGTGAGTGTATTTACTCAAAAGACTACATTTTTTTGTACTAAACTGAAGTTCATACACAAAGATGGCAGACTTTCGCCTCTTCCAGAGAGTCGGAGCATGCTATTTAGTTGCTGCTCAGCTTGTTAGGTGACCTTGTCCAAGGTGCTATCTCATAACAACCATGAAGTTAGGTTTGATTGTATGTATCTTGAAAATCTGACTTCTGCATCTTAAAAATGCACCACTATACAATAATAAAGAATTAATTATTGTTAGGGAATACAAATCAGAGATATGTTTAGGAGTTGCTTATTCTTACCTCTCCTCTTTGCTAAGATCTGCTAGTCTAAATGCCTTTCTTGTAAGGATAAAGCTAAACAGGGAGGAAAGTACATGTCAATATTGCATACATAAAGGTACCAACTGGAAAAAAAATACATGCCACCAAAATGTAAAAAAAAAGAACAGCAATATGCAAGAGCTACATGCAACTAGTCTTATACTTCAGAAATTGGTAACTTCAATACTGGATTCCTGCAATGGGATGTAGATTCCCTTGTGGTATGTGGAGATTTGTGGGCACAGCAACAAGAGCTAAAAGATAATGTTTGCATGGTGTGTGAAATAAAGGACAGAGCTCAGGACATGCATGATGGAACTAACAGCAAGGCATAAATACATTTCTCTATAGGGTTCTCTAATGTTACCTAGCATAAATTCCATAACTTCACACCAGTTGGTCTTGCACAAGTCTTTCTGTCAATATTTTTTGCATCTAATATATAAATGCAGGCTTCATTACCCCATAATAGCAGGTACAGAGTCATCAGGTTTAGTATCATCTAAGGTGATTGAAATTGGAGCCTCTTCATCCAAAATCATTGCACAACCACAAAAATCTGAAAGGAAAAATAGAATGGCCACCAGAAATACTCAGTGTGGAATACTATTTCCAGGAACAAATGTACATTTATTCTAACATTAAATATCTTGTTAGCTGTTGCACTCTTGTGCTGCACAAATCTTCCTGTTCAAACTTCCAAGGAATGCACTTTCTAATCTTAAATTCTTTACAATAAACATTTTTGCTCATTGCAATATTCAAAAACTCTTTGATATGCCTCCCTGTCTCCCCTTGTCATATACAATGATAATTCTATTAAACACAGTTACTGAGATAATACACTGCATATCTATGTTGTGATTAATATGAGTTAGAGAAGGAAAGTGCATCAACACTAGTGATTGTACATACTGACAGGATTACATAACTTGTGTACCCAACAGACGAAACTTAGATGCTTGATAATTCCACCCTTATTACAGTTTTACTTTGAATGTTGTTAGCTTTCTTGAGCTCAACCAGAGGCAGATTTAGGGCAGCATAACTGGGTGGTGCTGTGGTCTAAACCACTGAGCCTAGGGCTTGCCGATCGGAAGGTGGGTGATTCGAATCCCCATGACGGGGTGAGCTCCTGTTGCTTGGACCCAGCTCCTGCCCACCTAGCAGTTCGAAAGCATGTCAAGTGCAAGTAGATAAATAGGTACCACTCCAACGGGAAAGTAAATGGCATTTTCATGAGCTGCTCTGGTTTGCCAGAAGCAGCTTAGTCATGCTGGCCACATGACCCGGAAGCTGCCGGCTCCCTCGGCCAGTAAAGCGAGATGACTGCCGCAACCCCAGAGTCGTCCCTTTACCTTTAACTGGTTCTGCTACATTAGATGGATAGCCTAGGGAACGCCGCAACTATGATGTGAATTGAGCAGAACGGAAAGTGAGAGGTGGGGGGGGCACAAGATTTTGACCTTGCACAGTGTGCTACTCAAAATTGAAAGGCCAAAGTCCACTCTGTTTTTGTAAGCAGAAAGTGGGATATAAATGAATCAATTCTTAATTGTGCCAGACTGATGCACACATACCCGACTTCTTCCAAAAGGCTTCTTTGTAGTACATCATGCATTTGATAACAAAGCCCATGGGAATACGCTGGATTAACTGGTTTCTTTTTGTTGGTAGTTCTGGCTTGAAATGGATCTTTGTGGTTAAGGCTGGTGGGATGGCACTAATCACGTACTTGCTCTGTAAAATGTAAACAGGAAAACATAAGACGCATATCCCAGAAGAGCAACCATGGCAGTTAAAGGCTAACGCTGCTTTGTTAAATGTTGAAAGAGTAACATTTATTGTGGCATAAGCTTTTCATCCAGATTTGTACGAGGAAATGTTACACACTTTTGAGAGATGTTCGCTCAGTACTTCAATCATTCTGACATTTACATTTGTACAGGATAAAAGCAGTGAGCACTGTAGTGGCAGTCCAGTGACATAAATATAAAAGGAAGGAAGCAAGTGACAGCGAGGACAGGAAAATGTCAGAGGCTGATGAAGCTCTCATAAATAGATCAATAAAATAGATTTCAAAGATTTCCTCAGTACTGAGAGAAGCAGAGTAACACACAAGGGTGGGGCTGATTACATTGGCTTAAAAGCTATAGCGGACATGCCCCCTATTAAATGCATACTATGTTTTATTCTTATTGGATTACCTTATATGTCTCATGGTTCAGTGTCTCCACAATGACACTATCACCTGAGTGATCAATGTGGATTACAGGCCTCTCCAGTTTCACAGTGCCTTTGAGTAGTGCCATTATCTTCTCTGTTATCTGTCCAGAACCCCCGACAAACTTCCTCTCCTGGGAACACCAGCACCATCAGAGAAATAAGATAACAATGTTGTTATTTTTTTTTTTTAATGGTGTAGTCCATCTTTAGTTAAGCTTGAGAGAAAAAGACATTGAAATCTGGATTTCCCAAGTAATCAAAATCAGCAAACATCTTCAACATGTGCTTGACCTGGCTGACTACTGGCATCAGCCCTGAACCAGAACCATATCTGGACAAAAGCATATTAGTTTTCTTCTATGGGATATGGTATCTCTAATACATTTAGTATAATTATGAAAGAGGTGATCATAGACAGTCTTCTGCTATCATTTCTAGGTCAGGAGAATTCACAATTGATATGAGCACAGGGAAAGCATAAAGTTTCCAATTTATGAAATATTGCGTTCACTGGGGACAGAAGTGTTCCTGACAAAGTTTTCCTTGAAATAGTGTCTCTTTATTACTTTCATGTTCTCAGAAATAATAAAAACTATTTTATAAATTCTGCTCTAATTGAGGGACCTTCCCAAAGACCCTTGTGATTACCGTATGTCAGGCAATAAGTAGTACTGTACTTTGGGTGCATGTTTATTAAACTAGAGACTCTGGGCAGGAGGTGGTGGTGATGAGATACAGAATTCTTAAGAACACAGTAACTGGCTAGTAACCATAGAAACTAAACTGGATCATTATCACAATAGCACAGTAAAGCCTCCATAGTATGGGGTGTGTGAATGTGGGAGAGGAAATAATATTAATCTAATTTCAACACAAGTCTAAATGTCCAAAATAGCATGATCTTCTGTTTGTTTATTCCAGCACATTGAATTCTTGCCAAATGCTCTTTCTCCATCAGTTAGAGAAGATGCAACAGCACATTCTTCTCACAAGGAAGAATCCATATATGATTTCACATACCTGCCCTCCATTGGTTACAGAAAATATCCTGGTTGTTCCTCCACACAGCTTCACATACCACAGGAACCAGAGAGCAGAGACCATGTGTGACTCCGAAGTGACGTTGATATCAACAAAGAGTGCAGCAAAATCCCTAGTGGTTCTTTATACAATGAAGAGGTAGAGACAACAAAGATTGAGAGCTATTGATATTAATTTGCTATTATCAACAGTACTTTTCTCTACAATTTTTTTATATATTATTATTAGGAAACCAAACAAAGATTCTATTTAATTGGCCTTCTTGGTAGTTCTGTCACTACCAGAAGCTTGAGGGGTGGCAATGTGAGATAAGAGTAGCCCATAAACTGTGGAATTCCAACCAAACAGAGGTGTGCCTCCAGCAGCATCATTATTTGGCATTTATCACACATGAAAATGCACTTATTTATCCAGGGCTTTGATAACTGAATAGTATTATTTTGGCCTACCTGAAAATTGTAAATTAATGTAAGGATTTAAAAATATTATTATTGATTGTTGGCTTTCTTTTGTTTTAAACTCTATTGTTTCTGCCATTATAACCTGCCCTGGGACCTTATGGTGAAGGATAGGTAAGAAATCTAATAAATAATAATAGAAGAAAGTGAAGTGTTTCTTAATCTGATGAGGAAAGATCATTTGAATGAGTGACAGCTCCTCCTTTGTTCATTAATTTTGTAGTGCTATTGATTTGTTCAGAATTTATTGCCTTTATTACGTTCCTAGATGTTATCACTTCCACTAAAAATAAATTGTCCAAATTCTCTGTTAATTGCAAAGACCTTAAAACTGCAGATAGCATATTAATATTGGTCTAGACCAGAACTGACCAGCTGATGATCTGAGGTAGCTCCCAACTAGGCTGTTAGTCTACAAAAGCAACATGAATGTACAAATTCTATGGATTCAACATACTATAGCCTTATTTATTCAATGGTTGCAGTCAATGATTAATATTTGCTTTGGGGAAAACTGTATTTCATATTTAGTGGTGATGTTTGCTCTGCCCTCCAAGGGAGCCTCATTAAGCTCATCATTTATGTAGTTGAAAAGTCTTTCAGCATCTCTTTTGAACCCTCAGTACTGGTGTGTGTGGTGAGGCATGGCATGGCTGGGGCGTCATGGCTCCTTGTCTGGACAGGGTTGGGCTGGGGTGATCCAGCAGCTCTGCCAGTGCAACCACGTAGTCCCAACCTCACCATGGCCCTGCCAAGATAAGCAGCAATGACGTCAATGGCAGGAGGGTGGCTTTGCCCCACCACACACAGTGCAGATACCCCTCAATGTGAGGAGTCTTCCCTTGAAGTCCACCACAGTTCTCCCTATTCCTGTCTCTCAATGCCTGCATACATTGAGATGTGAGGAAACAAGTGGAACTACCTATTAAACTGTAGGGAATGGTAATGGGTACTATAATACCATATCCCAAAGCCCCTCCTTTCACCTTCAGAATCAGGAACGTGTTTTCTATACATCTTCCAGTATTCATGTTTATTATTCATTGATGCAATGAATGCACTTTAAAAAAAACCAGATTTTATGGAAGTGATAGAGAAAACACTGAAACGTGTGAGGTGGATCAATGTTTACCGGGAAGAAGTGAGAACACCCTGAAAACAAATCAGAATGACTACTCATTGTTGTATAATTACCCACCAAATAAATCAGAATGAATGCTCAGCAAAGGGTAGGTATTGTCTAACCTGTGCATAAGCTTTGCACAAGCAAATCAGGATGGATGCTTAAGGTCAATCTGTCAAGCATGTTCCGCACTTTAAGTATATTCTACATTTTTTTACTTTCTGCTCCCAAATGTATTTCTCTAGCAACACTGCATATGTGTGATTGGTTATTCTATGACTAGAGGAGAGAGGCAACATGAATAAGGCTTTGATGTATGTAGCCTGAATATGGCACGCAGCAAGCAAAGAAGCAAGTATCACATTAAGGTAAACTTTCAAAATGAATCAAATCACCTACTTGGTCCAGCAGTGTTTGTCAATGAATTCTTTCATTGTCATTTTGTCCCATTCTGCAGCATGTGGTGCATCCCAGGGAGCATCAGCCGGAATCTGAAGACCAGGAGTGGGAGGTGGGGAAATAAGTCACTCTCCTTACTACATACATCACAGTCAAAACTGAACTTCCATCCATGCACCGAAAGGGCATTCAGGCAATAGTTTCACTCCACAGCCCCAAATGCATGCTAATGCAATTCTCTCTCTCTCTCTCTCTCTCTCTCTCTCTGTGTGTGTGTGTATGCATGCGCGCATATATATGTACACACATGTGTTTCATGCTTCATAGATGCAGAACACTCCATGTGGAATAAAATTAAATAGGTGAATTCTTCTATTCAGAACCAGTAGAACATTGTTTTAATCAGTCAGAACAGCTGGAGATAGGACAGCTATTAGTAGATATTTTCCAATGCTGTCGAAGTTAACTATACGTACATTTAATACTCACTAAGATTTCAAGTGCAGTCCTATACATGTCTACTCAGATAGCAGCAATAGGACTTATACCCAGGTACCCAGTGGGGGCTAATCCTTTTCAGCCTGAGGGTCCCATTCAACCATAACCAACCCTCCAGGGGCTGCACATGCATCTTGTACATACACACAGAGAGAGACACCACTTAAAGGCAGATGTCCAGGTGCAAAGTCTCCTTTTCTCAGCTGATCCATGCAGATCAACTGGGCAGAGACCTTCATTGCCCCATCTCTGCCCATCAGATGATCCACCTGATGTCTGAGGAGGGGGCAATTTGTATCCCTCTCAAGGCACTGGGCTCTGCCCACCCCAACACTACGTCTGTTTTATTTTGCCCTTCTTTGCTGCTGTTGCAAAAAACTATCAGGTGGAAGGAAAGAAGAAAAATTGGCTTGGACAAAATATATACCACTAACTCTGCTTCTGGGCAAAATAGAGTGAAGCTAGGCTGGGTCGCATCCAACAGAGCCAGTATAGCTGAACACACAAGAGATTTCCACTATCTGTATTTCATTATTAGGATAGTGCCGGAAAGGCAGGTCTGTGCCTCTGGCACAATTTATTTTCCTGAAGTAAAACGCACTTGGTTGTTAATCATGCCAGATGACACCAACTCATTTGGCCAATACATTTCACAATTGAAGATTTCAATGTCTACACAATGACTATACAGTATAAAGAACTCTCTTTGATTCTTGATGGATTCTTACTGAATGCCATCTTCATGTAGCCCTAATGATTTTCCACATGAGCTTTTAGAAATATTGCAGATATTGATACATAGTATCCCTTCATTGTTTCTAGCATACCTCTTTTCCCAGTTCATCCATTGTCCTCCAAAAATTGTTAAAATCAAGATATACGATAGGATTCCACACTGGAGGAAATGCACCACAGAATGGATAGGACTTTCCCTGAAACAAATAAATATATGGAACAATGGATTTGTTTCCCGGCATGGATCTGAGGTCTCCATAGCAGCCATATCAGTTACAATCCACAAACAAAATTGGAAATGAATCCATAAACACAAAGTATAGAAAAAGATGGATTTTTCTGAAGACATCAGCCAATAAGCAAAGCTAGTTAAGGTAGCTTTCAGATAGAGAAGATCCCAAAATGTAATGTCCATTTCCAGGGTGTGGGTGTGTGGAATTAAACTTTCTACATGTTGTTATACCACAGTCAAAATCAAAGGAAATGTATTCCCTTTAGTGAGAATATAATATAATATTCAAATATAAGCCAGACCGATCCCAAAACAAACCCTTTACACTACATACAGATTAATCAATAAATATTTAACTGGATGCAAATATTGCTGCATCATATGTCATTTATGTGATTTCATGAATATTCTTAAGTGAATGCCGCTCTTCTTACTTTAGGACTACAGGGATCAGAACCACAAGGGCATGAAAGGGTTAAGGTCTGCCATTTCCTTTTGCTGACTGCATGAATGCTCTCATGTCTTGTGAGAAGAGCATAATTTTTTGCTGCTGAATCTACTACCAATTGATTTAATTTTGTGTCCCCAAGTTGTGATATGGGCGTGTGTGTCCAGAATGTCAGCAAAATACATTGGAAAAGCTGGATTGAGGCTATGGCAAGATAAAGCTTCTTCCTGATTTGCATTCATGCTTGAGTAAACCCTTTTACATTCATGCCATGTAGCTCATCAGATTGAAACTGCTCTTGAAACGGCTCTAAAAAGCAACATTTAAAAGTGTGCTCTATATAATTCATCTGCACAGGTTAGCAGGACGTTTCAAATATTCAAAAAGCATCAGCTAACAACCCCATTTATCCACCCCAACAAACTGAAATCAAAGAACACATAATAAATGCAATAAACAAAGCTCAAGTTCATTGTCCAACTGCCTCAGAAATAAAGGTTAATGATTGCAATGGAATGAGTATTCTGACCTCTAGGTATTGCAGAAACAAAATCTCCTACAGAGTTTCTTCTTCTTCTCTTCCTTCAGCTGTTCTCACAGTTCTGCCTTTGCAAACTGTGCTCAGTTTGGTCTTTAGGACAGAAACCCAAAATTGAAAACTTCATCTCCTAAGCAAATAGAGTTGCTTTCTTATACTACAGAGACCTGCCCCACCCATCCTACCAATTGCTAAACTTCAGTAGAGAAGCAGGCTAGCATGCACAAAGTAGGGCTTTGCCTATTAATTTCATGTCCCGTGTTTCCCTGGATGGCATAAAAACCACTGTGGTGAGGCAGAGCCACAAAGTCACCCTCCTGACAGCAGGGTCACTACAGCGCTGGTCCCAGGAGGATGGATCTGATAAGGTACATAGGGAGCTGCCTTATACAGAGTCTGACTATTGCTCTATTTAGCTCTGTACTGTCCTCACAGGAGATGAGCGCACAACCCTAGAGTCTGTCAAGACTGGCCCGTACGGGCAGGGGTACCTTTACCTTTACCTTTTTAAGTTGTTCACCATTACTGCCTCCTGCTGTAGCAAATTACATAGGGTTTTGTTCGGTTCTTCTGTATCCAGTTATTGATTTGCAATAATACAATGTGTATATAAGGAAACAAGAATTAAACTGACACACTCTTTCTCCCAACCCCAACCCCTCCTAGTTTTAGGTGACTAGTTACAACCCTTTTATTTCAGTGGATGTTTGGAGGAGCGAGAACCAGGATTTCTGCTGCTATTAGTAATTGTGATTTAATTATTCATTATTAATTTTTTAAAAAAGATTGTGTTATTTTATGGAATGAGGAGACAGTTCCTCCACAGAAAGCATCTCCACTGATAAGCATTCTTTTTAATTTCTGAAACCAAGATGGGACATTTTTGTTTTGTTGGAAACACGAGAACTCATAGCACTAAAGTCTGTGGTTGTCCAAAGAAGCTGGGTGCTGGAGGATTCAGAACAGACAAAAGGAAATATTTCTTTACACAGAGCAAAGTTGATCTATGTAATTTGCTACAGCAGGAGGCAGTAATGGTGAACAACTTAAAAAGGTAAAGGTAAAGGTACCCCTGCCCATACGGGCCAGTCTTGACAGACTCTAGGGTTGTGCGCTCATCTCACTCTATAGGCTGGGAGCCAGCGCTGTCCGCAGACACTTCCGGGTCACGTGGCCAGCGTGACAAGCTGCATCTGGCGAGCCAGCGCAGCACACGGAACGCCGTTTACTTTCCCGCTGGTAAGCGGTCCCTATTTATCTACTTGCACCCGAAGGTGCTTTCGAACTGCTAGGTTGGCAGGTGCTGGGACCGAACGACGGGAGCGCACCCCGCCACGGGGATTCGAACCACCGACCTTTCGATCGGCAAGTCCTAGGCGCTGAGGCTTTTACCCACAGCGCCACCCGCATCCCTGCAACAACTTAGATGGCTTTAAAAGAGGATTAAACCAGGCATAGGCAAATTCGGCCTTTCAGATGTTTTGGGACTACAACTCCCATCATCCCTGGCTAACAGGGCCAGTGGTCAGGGAATGATGGGAGTTGTAGTCCCAAAACATCTAGAGGGCTGAGTTTGCCTATGCCTGGATTAAACAAATGCATGGAGGTTTTATAGAGGTAAAGGCTACCAGTGGCTGCTAGTCAGGATGGTTATGCTCTGCCTCCATGGTTGAAGGCATTCTGTTTCTGAATGCTTGTTGTTGGAAGGCACAAGAGGGGAAAGTGCTCTTGCACTTAGATCCTACTTGCAGGCTTCCCATTGCTATCTGGTTGGCTACTGTGAGAACAGGATACTGGACTAGATGGGCCACTGGCAGGACACAGCAAGTTCTTATGTTCTTATGAGTGCTTTGGAGTTTGGGGATTTTTTTTTTGTTGGAGGGCAATAAAAAATTTGTTCTGCAAATCTTCAGGTTCCTGAATTTGTTAAGTCCTGATCAATTGCCTTCACTCAGCAGTGCTTCATGGATCATCCATATGCAGTAGGGAATTTATTACAGTGGTACCTCGAGTTACAGATGCTTCAGGTTACAGATGCTTTAGGTTACAGACTCCGCTAACCCAGAAATAGTACCTCGACTTAAGAACTTTGCTTCAGGATGAGAACAGAAATTGTGCGGCGGCAGGAGGCACCATTAGCTAAAGTAGTACCTCAGGTTAAGAACAGTTTCAGGTTAAGAACGAACCTCCAGAACGAATTAAGTTCTTAACCCAAGGTACCACTGTATTAGAAAAAGAATGCATAAGAAACATTTCCACTCAGCTGTCAATAAACGAACAGAAAAGAGATCTATGTCCTTCATATTACAATGCATCAAATGTTTTCCTGTGCACACTGCTGCCAAAAGGAGATGTAGAAAATGTAATTCTTACATTTGTATGCAGGATAACTCTCTCCTTTACATTTACTTTGTATGTTTCTATGCCAAGTTCTTTAGCCAGTCGCAGAATTCGGTTCTGGGTAGGTCCCACGTAGGCTCCACCAACATCTACGTAGTTTACTTGCTTGTTCTGTCAAAAGAGGAAAAATGCAGGAATAACAGAACCTACTAGATGTTCCACACTGGAAGAGCCAGGAAGTGCTTACGTTTCATAGCAGCAAACAAAGCTCCACCTCAGAATTAGGCCTAATTCACACATGCAAACTTAGAACCACAGTTATGTGTTCTACACAACTTTGTGATTAAGCAGAACCTTTTGCAGAATTGGCACCCTCTTTCAAGAATGTCATAAGCTACATTTACATAAAATATGGTTATTGGCTACTTGTTTCTTACCCTAACTGTGAAAGTCCGTCCTCCAACTCTGTCACGAGCCTCTAAAACCACAACATTAACTCCAGATTCAGACAACAACTTAGCTGCCGACAGACCTAAAACAAAGACAAAACAGTATTTTATTTTATTTCCTCTACTATTAAAAAGTACTGGGTTGACTCCAACAAAGTTGCTCCTTTCATGCTAGGACCTCTTCTCCTCTCTGTCCTCTCAAGTCCCCTGCATCTTCTCCAGAGGGTCAGGGAAACCCCAGTAGAGATTTGGGGAGTGGGGTGCATTGAGGGAGGGGGGAGTAGGAGGGGAGGGGAAGTTTATTGAATAAGTGCAAACAGAACAACTCTGTGAGGTGGAGACAGTAATGACCTTTAAACACATCTTAGAATCTTTTATGTTTACCCAAACTTTCCTGGACTCGGTTAATTTTTAATTTTTATTTTCCATTTTATACACTACTCAGTTTGATTTGTGATATACAGTAGCATTCAGTTGGTATATCGTTTTAATCTGGTTTTTAGGAATTTTTTGAACTGTTGAATGTTAATGTTTTTATTCAAACCACTTAGACTAGATAGATAGATAGATAGATAGATAGATAGATAGATATAGACACACACGTCTGCTCAGAAGTAAGTCCCATTGAATTTACTTAAACTTAGTCCTAAGTAAGTGTATATAAGACTGCAGTCATAGTTATGTCCCACTGAAGTCAATGGTGTTTGTTACAGAGCAATTCTAGGATTGTGTTGCAAGATGCCTAAAGGGAAGCAATCTGTATTGTGCTGCAGGATGTCCCTGAAAAGTGGGAATCAACCTGGCAGAATGATGTACCCTCAATTTCATTTCCAGAAAATGTGGAAAAAGAAAAGGCTATATACCAGGAGGGTACGTAATCCTGCAGGGTTATTTTCCAATTCCCAGGTCATTTGTGGTTTGGGAACACCTGTTGCTGGGCTCCCAGCTTGCCTTTTGGGGTTTAGATTAAGGAAGAAAAAAACCCAAAAAGACCACCATCCCCTGGCCACCTTGTAACACACACACACTGCAGTTGTGGGCCATGAACCGAAGATGGTTGACCTAATGATGCAGGGCAAAATTATTGAACACTTCATTTGATCGGGAGGTGTGAAACAAATTAAATGAACTCTTTTGGGGTAATCTCAAAGTGAAATAAATTGTTTTGCCTGCAGTTAAATTTAAATTCTAACAATTATTTCTAAATTTGTACCTACACATAAAAATTGGCAAATGCACATTTAATGCAAATTTCTGCCCTATTCCCCCCCTTTTATTCTCCCTTTGGGCAATGTGCAAATGGATACCCTCAAATTGGGTTTAATTCCACACCCCCCCCCCTTTTTTAAATGTATAGCTGCATGAGGATGGAGCTAAGTAGCACAAAGAACCCCTCAAAATACAAAAACCTTCTTAAATACAAAAAATGGCTGGATATGCAAAGTGTTAACTAGCTATATATTGGCTAGGAATATACTATGAGTGAGGAGGAAGTACACAAAACATCTCAGCGCTCCCAACAGTCTGAGGAAGGAAATAGGCGTACTGCCAGTCTTATATGTAATCCAGCAATTGGCTCTCTGTACTATCAGCTAGTACAGAGGCAGGAAGGAAAAGCCCTTTGGAGCCCCATATGTCTAGTCTCAAGGCTTAGCGTCACAAGCCTGGAAAGGACCCCAGGCTCATGTGACACAGTGCAGTCTTACAACAACCCAGAGTTCTAAACAGGAAAACCAAGCAAGCAATTTTGGAATTTTATCCTTATGCCATTTATTTTTCTCTGTTCCAGAATCTCACTAGTTCTTGGAGACTCCAAGTAGTAAGACACTACTTTGCCTTTTCCATGGAGAACAAAGACTCCAAGTATGATGGGGAGGGGAACAAGCTGCACGTGAGAAACAGGTGCATGTAACGTTTCTTTAAAATCAAAAAGCAGTTTCAGGAGTGGATGAACAGGAAGAGAGGTGGGTGGGGCTTTATCCTTTCCCTGCCAGCTGTTTTTCTGTTTCCAAATTCATTTGCCTGCCACAGTGTTTCTCTTTTGCAGAGTTCCATGTATTCCAATGCAGCTGGACACAGCAGGTGACTATATCCTCTGAGCTGACTACATGACAGCTCACAACCATGTAGAGTCTGGCTACAGAGAGAGGTGGATTTTACCTTTACCCCTCCCAGTAGTGGCCAGTGGGGCTGTGCAGCTGGGGTTGCATTGCTCTTCTGGCTTCCCAATGCTGCACATTGCTGTAGAGTAGACTACCAAGAGGGGGAGGGAAGGCAAGCACTGCACTGAATACAACCCCTTCTTCTTTCAACATGACTTTTTAGCACAGATAGCTCTCAGTCTGCAACTGTGTTGGAATTTTAGATGCTTTAATTGTGTGTTTGCCACCCTGGGTAACTTCAGGAGGAACTGCGGGATTTCTTTCCCTTCCTTCCTTCCTTCCTTCCTTCCTTCCTTCCTTCACCAGCAGTGGTGAACAGTACTCAGCTGTATCCCTCATGTCTTCCAAACATAGTCCTAGTTTCAAAAACCTTCATGCCATTACAATTTATTATAGACCTTGGCATTTTCTGATGAAATTAAGCCTTTCCACCCAAAAGTCACAACAAAACATTACTATCACAAATTTGACTTATTCGCAAGCTCCTAGCAAAGTAGAGTCTGCTTATTATTTGGTCAGGGTAAATAAGTCATAGCCACTTGAACAGTTTGCCCAGGCGTTTCCATAGCAACTCAACTCAAGCTTGGAGGTGCTGCAAAAAAAGGGGGGGGCTGCATCCCAGTTTGATTCTACAGTGGATTCAAAGACACTAAACTGCAACTGCCACATTCAGCACCAGAACTGACCTACTTTTAGAAAAAGCCCTCAATCTCATTGCATCCAAACACAGATGCACAGCGATATATACAATTTGTGCTACGATCCAGTATGATAAAAAGGGAAATAAACCAATGTCAGGCTAAAGATTACAAGCCAGTTCTTCCCAGCTGCCCCCAAATTTAGCTAAAAGTCAAAATAAAACATCAGCAAAATTCTACAAGAGCTGCTTGTTCTCATCACAACAAATCCTAAGTGTGTGAAGAACTGTGAGTGCTAAGTAGAAACTATCCATTTGGCTGCAGATCAGAATATGGTCTGTAGCAACCCCATTCACATTAAATTGACTTCTCTTGTGTAAACAAGCTGTAGACTGAGGGCTTTATCTTAGCATTACTTTTAAAAAACATGCATAAACTGTTAGTTAACTGCATTCCATTTGCAAGGTTCCCTACCGGAACCAACTCAACAGATCCAAACATGTGAAACTTGGGCTGTTGTTGCAATACTCCTCACAATAACTATTTAATATGTGCAGGAATCTCTCAGCTAGAAATTGTTCTAAATGTATTTATTTATGTCAAAGCCTGTAGAGATGTAGCAAGGTGTAAGTCGACAAGAAGGAAGTCAAAACACTTATCCATATATGATGTGCAGGGGACACTAACCCAAAGGAGTGTATAATATACATTGAAACTCCTCTCCACCAGCTTTGAGGGGAGAGGATTAACCCACCAAGGACTGTGTTGGCTGCTGGGGCTCCCACTGTGCAGGTGGGAGGAGACTCAGAGCCGTAGGGAGGCAAGCTGCACCTGGTCAGGCCTTAGGGGCTGGGGTGCCAGCAGTGCCTCCTTCTCCACGAGGAGAAGGATCAGCTTAGGGATGCCTGAGCATGCCCTGACCCTGGGCCTGTGGAGAGGGAAGGAGGGGTAGGGCGCCTGGCCCCTCCATGTGTCTGGGCTGTTGGAGCCACTGCGTGCACATGCTCCCTTCCACTCACTGAGCCGCCTCCGCCTCCCTGCAATCAAGCAGCATATAAATTTTGTTAAATAAATAAAATCAATGGCTACTTCTAAGAATGGAGGAAGGTGGTTTATATGATTTTCCTGTGCAGTTCTTTACTAATTAAGCAAGATTTTTTTTTAACTGCTAAAGTAATGAACAGCTAAAGAAATAAGTCATGAATATGAGCTTTATGCTAGAATGATAACACAAGCATCCTCCATGAGATTATGGTTATAGTGGTGCATTAAAAATAAAGTTATTGGCCCATTAGAGCAGTCACCTTGCTAGTTAACGCTGAACAGTAAACACAGAAAATCCCTTTATGGTCTTGTCTTTGCATTTTATTTGTGCGTTTATTTCCCAACATTTCTCCTTTCTTATTCACTGTCCACATCAGTTAGTGGTAAATAAGGCTAATTATTGATGTATCTTTATTACATTAGAGCTCCACCATAATGATGCACTTTTGCCATGATTTACTTTCGCTGCTTCCTCAATGGGGAATCTAATTATTCCTACACACAACTGAGAAATGAAATCTGGCAATGGCCCATCTTAACTTCAGCTCTCATTAGTCAAACAGGAATCTCTGTGCCAAGTAAAATGTGGAGCTGCCAATGTGGGCCAGATAATACTTTGAAAATCCCCCCAGGGATAAACTTTCCTGCCCATTCTTCCCTTTTCCAATATGCAGTTGTGTTTTAATGGTATTTTGTTAGAGCAGCTTACTGAAATGCATGGCCTAGACTTGTTTTTCCAATGCATCTTTAGGTGGCTACCAATAGTCAAAACCCCTTTCTTTTTAGGATTATAATTCCCAGTGATAAACCAGTCATGAGGATGTACAGACACTGTGGACAGCCCAAAGACCATAGGCAGGATGTTTACCACACAGAAGTAATTGCATAGTAAGTAAAGTTGTTGGTATTCTATCAAGATGACTTTGATATTGTGGGAAATTGCAGTCAAACATAACAATGCATGAGAGCTAGCTAGTGTATAAGGGGTGTGTTCTGTTCCTAAACTAGGTCACTTTCCCTTACCTCCATGAGGAAGAAAATGAAGCTTCTTCCCCTTCCTTCCTTCCTTCCTTCCTCTCTCTCTCTCTCTCTCTCTCTCTCTCTCTCTCTCTCTCTCTTTCTGTCCTTCCACCGCCCTCCCATGTATCAAGGAAGGACATGGCTATGCTTGCTCCCAAGCTTAGAGCATGTGTTTGGAACTATAGTCTGTATTTTCTACCCAAGAGTATTTTTCCTGTCGGCAAAGCATATATGATATTAGCTGCTGTCATTGCAGAATTCACAAAGCACACCTATATTTTCTGTTTTTCATATATTTGAAAACTAGTTAAAATTATGATTTAGCTGGATGAGCAATTCTATGAAATGGAATAGGATTCAGTTTTTTTCTTCTCAACTACTTGGCCATGTTTGATAGATAAATATGGTAGGAAGCACTTTCATTTCCCACTGCTACCAGCAAATTTGAGAATCCACTTATCTTGGCAACATGTTTTTGATGTTCCAAGCAACAAACCACTTACTACTATACTCAGAGTCCTCTGTACTAAATGAGATGATGCTAATTATGAACATAGCTTAGAGTTTCCTATGTCTTAAATTTACTCAGAGATATACCTGACTGCAGGGTTCTTTTTGATGTTGCTTACATACTTCCATTATAACCCCTAGAACAAATACAAGATCACAGAATCCTGACCATGATTAAAGCAGCCCACAAATGCATTCAGTTCCTTCTTCACCGATATTACTCGGGGAAGTGGCCTATATTAACTTCCTCTGTACTTTGATCTGCTATATAACATTGACTCAAGCTGATGCTGCTGGATCAGAACTAGGAAAACATTTCCCAGTATTCACCTCCATTTTATTTGTACTGTGGAAATAATCAATACCACCACTCAACTCAAGTTGGGATACACGAATGATAGGAATACTATCATCCAATATCCCATCAGAGATCAATACAAGTTCCCAGTTAATGCATTTTATTAAGATCCGTGGTTAGTGGCCAATGTTATGAGGTCAGAAGTACCTAGTTCAGATTTCACCTCAGTCATGAATTGGTCTTAGGAAGCCACACATCTTCACTCTTAGTTCACCTCCCCCATCTGTAATATAGAGTTACTAACAATAGCCAACTAAGCTGTAAGGGTTACCAGTAATAGGGATATGAGTGGCCAAAACACTTCATTTTCAAAAAGCACAATATAAATGTATGTATTTTAATAAATAAATAGGCAGCACCTATTTCATGGTGCTTATCCCTGGTAATTTTTTGGTTTTATTTGTATATTTTTATGGGGATTCCTTGTGTTGCTGTTGTTTTTTTAAAAAAAACAACCCTAATTAGCATGCATAGGTTTTACACATTTTGTGATTTTTAAACTTTTTTGGGTTCTCTCACCCAAGGGTACTTGCCCCAAACTTGGATCTTGGCATCCAGGGAATTCTCCTTTCTATATGCATTTATTTTCCCTTGCACCAACACAAGCTAGCACACAAAATACATGAATAAAATGTACAGCAGGCAGATAAGAACTCTCGGAAATATGTAATGCTTGGAGAGAAGGGGTTTTTTACTATTATTAATTAAGCACCTCAGCTGGTTCTCTTAACGCGATATGTATGGGGATGCTGGAGGGAGTGGGCAAGATTGCTCTGCACCCCATGTAGTGGAAAGAACAATTAAGACAAAACTTTTTTAGTTCTGGCCCCTGACAAATCTGGAACTCCCTTCTGATGGATGAATGTTCAAAAGTGATTTGAAATACTCATCTCCAAGTTCATGGGGAGGGTCATGTGAAATATGCTTAGGGACTGAGATGTAAGATTGCAAGTCTTCACGGCTGGGGCCATCTTTTGTACTGTGTGTCTCAAGACCTTCATCAGTTCACTGAACTTATAATTGCTGCCATAAAAATACAGCATAGAGTAATAATGAAATTATGGGACATAAATGACAAAGAAGGCTGAATTCTTATCCCAAGGCCAAACTACAGGCTAGGCTGAAAGATCCATGATTAGCTGATTCCCAAGCTTTTTTTTTTTTAATAAAAAAAAAGTCAGCCATGGAAGAGCGGAGGTACTAATCTGATTGGGGATAAACAGAAAGGGCTTGAGGTATTTAACCCTTGCCCCTGAACTGTTCTTCCAGTCTATATCACATACACATGGCATTTGCTCTGTCTTGATTAAAAATTCAGAGATGAAAATAAGGGACTTATATTTCTCCCCCATCCCCCCCACCCCCAGCATGGAGCAATATTTAAATTGGAAAAGGGTTAAATGCCACCATCCCCGGCACCACTTCCTGATCAAATTAGCATTCCCTGCTCCCCCAACTGCATTTAACAAAACAACAACAGATCTCCCATTATAACATGGAACTTGGACCAAAACAGGTGACTTCTAATTCTAATAAAGCATTGCTCTGCTGCTGTAAGATACCAACATCAACAGGGTGTGATATTGTACTTTTTGTTTGCACATCCTGCCTTATTCTATCCAGACGAGTGGGTGTGACATTGCTGATGTAGGTGTGGAACTTCACTTGACTAGATTGGGTGGGGGGCGCGGGAATGGCAAGCACCATGTGGGGGAGGAAGTCAATAATCAATAAGCCAAGCGCTTATACAGTGGTACCTCAGGTTACATACGCTTCAGGTTACAGACTCCGCTAACCCAGAAACAGTACCTCGGGTTAAGAACTTTGCTTCAGGATGAGAATGGAAATTGTGCTCTGGCAGCGTGGCGGCAGTAGGAGGCCCCATTAGCTAAAGTGGTGCTTCAGGTTAAGAACAGTTTCAGGTTAAGAACGGACCCCCGGAACGAATTAAGTACTTAACCCGAGATACCACTGTACTTAACCCAAGGCACCACTGCACTCTCTTTAGAAGAGGATTAGACCGATTCATGGAGGATAAAGCTACTAGCCACAATGGCTATGTACCTCCACTGCCTCTAAATACAAGTTGCTGGGAATAACAGCTGGGGAGGGTACTGCTGCACTCAGGTCCTACTTGTGGGCTTCCCATGGGCATCTGGCTGGCCAATTTGAGAACAGGATAATGGACTTAGATGGGCCACTGGCCTGATCTAACAGGCCCCCTTTTATGTTCATTTAAGTGTGGTTGCCTATTACCATCCGTGAGATTTGCATGCTTAATATCTCAGATGAAGTGGAATGCGACTCCAGATTGTTCAAAGTTATGCTCTGTAAACCCTACAGCCTTAAAACCTGTTGTTTTGGGGCTGGCTGTAGCTATTCATTGGGACTATGTGGAAAGCACTCTGTACCTTCTTAGGGTGCTTAGAGGCACCATCTTTATTCTTACTCCACATGAGATCTGGGCCCTGAAAACAAATTCAGCAGCCATGTTCTAGCTACAAATAAGCACCACTCCCACTGTTATTTAATAAGAGACCTCTGTCCTTTAATTTAGAATAATAATAATGCTGCTCTCAGTCTGAAGGGCTCTGTCTGATTTTTGGTAGCTTCCTGAGATAGAGGCTTGGAGAGAGGTCAATCAAAGGTTTTCCACATGCTCTCGCTGTGGCAAGCATCCAAGAAAGCAATATGATACAGCCAACTGCTACTGAAAAACAGGAACAAGGCTGGCACTATGTGTGTTTGCTCCCTTAGCTAACACATCCTTTCTTTTCTAACCTGAAGCACTGGAAGAAAAAAATGAAGAATAAATAAAAGTCTGACAGTGAAATAGCTAAATAAAGGAAGCTTTGCACCCCTATGCTAGGAGGACTTCTTCAAAAGCAGCCCTTCCCTTCAAAATTCAAGAGGTACTTACTTCTGAGGCAAGTGTGTGCAAGAGTGTAGCCTAATTGTGCATGCAAACTCTGAAGTAAGTTGTACTGAAATTCAGTAGGGCGTACTTCCTGGTATTTGTACACAGACTCATGGCCTTCCTTATTCTGTTTATATACTACTTTCCTATAGATGTGTTTTGTCATCTTAATTTTACAATTCCAGGCTGTAGCAAAGGTTCCTCCTCCTATGTATATGTATATGTATATTATTTGCTTTGAAAACGCCCATGCTGCCATTCTGTAAAAGTGCTCAGGGTGCTGAACAGTCTGCTCAAATAAACAATAAAAACATAAAACACCACATAGGGTTTGAATGGCATGGGCGTTCACTTTGGGACAACATTCATTTTTGAACATCCTTGAAAATATAATACAAGAGCTGGATTATATTTCTGCAAGTGCAGACTTGTTAAACAGGACAGAACTGTTAGCGCCTGCAGGGAGCATGTCTCTTTGTTATAAGGCAAGTAAGTGGGTTATAGTTCTTCCAGTGTTATATTTCTAGCACACAAGTTATTGTCAAAAAAAGACGCCCTGTGTTTGAAGTGTCCAAGGGAATTAATTTTAATGTAACAGACAGTAGCTGGGGAGCACATACTGTGCAGCAGGGGTAAGCACTGTGCTTTCAAGCAACCTGTTAACTGAGCATCCATCCAGACTTGTTTGCATGGGAATTAGATGATACCAGCTATTTAAAGAGCATTGATTCTGATTTGTTCAATGGCTGTGTCAAAACAAGTGCTACCTCACACTTTCCAGTGCATTTTCCTGTCAGTTTCCTTAATGCACGGAGTCTAGTCTTGTGTGTGTGTGTGTGTGTGTGTGTGTGCTGCACAAGACCTGCCAATCAACTATAACTGTACTGCCAAACTGAGTGGGACGTACTTCTGAGAGTAGGCACATGTAGGATTGGCCAAAAAAATGCCAACCCCTTTGGCTGAGATATACGTATTCCATATCAGAATGCAGGTGTCTGCCTCAGGTAGGAAAAGAAACAGAAGAGGAACTCAACAGGTGCCAGCAGCTTTCCTGGGAGCAATGCTGCAAGTCAACAGTTTTGGTAATTTGTGTGTGTGTTTTAAAGGGGCGACTCAATGTATTGCTTTCGTTATCCCTCAGTGAAGGCTTTTAAACACATACACACAATGGATCACAGAATCTCATAGTAAGAAAGTCTTCCCTAGCACCATAGCTGTCAACTTTTCCCTTTTCTTGCGAGGAATTCTATTCGGAACAAGCCTAGCACCTGCTCAGGTCCTGTCCTCTCCGCTTTGGCGAAACCCTTCCTCTCACTGCTGATATGATCCGTCTGGGTGCAAAGCGCGCTGGGCGGGGATGGGCAGACCAGAGCAAAACCGATCGCGGCGGGACAAGAAACAAACCGACGAAACAATGCGAAAACGAAACCCCCTTGTAACTCTCTCGGCTCGCAAGAACTTCCATCTCGCGGAGCCCCGTCCTGGCAGTCGCCAAACTGCCTGACAAACCCCCTGTGGCTCCTCCGGACCCCGAGCCCCAAGGGAGGGGGGCGCGGCGTGACCAGCCTTCTGACCCCGAGGAGAAGCCGGCTCCGTCCGCGACAGGCAGCCAACGCCGAGCCTCGGGTGGCCCTGGGCAGACTTCGCAGGGGGCGGGGCCAGCGTCCCTGTCCGCCGGGGGCCAGGCGCCTCCGGAGCCTCCGCCACCAAGTTCCTCTCACGAGCTCGGCCGACGACCTTTCCCCGAGCTCGCCTCACCCCGGACGCCTTTCCCGGCGGGGCCACCATCGTACCCAAGGCGCCCAGCCGGTCTCCCGTGACAGAGGGCGCGACCCTTTCCCCGCCCTCGCCTCCCGCAGCACCGCCAGGCCGGTTTCCTCACAAGGGTCACCCGGGCGGGCAAAGAGCGGGGAAGCTCACCCACCTGAGATGCCCGCGCCGACCACCACCACGTCGCAGTCGACGCTCATGGCTGCTGCTGCTGCTTCTGTGCCCTTCGCAGCTCCGGGCGCCGCCAGCCTCCTCGCGCGCCTCTCGTCCTGTCAGCGCCGCGCCCGCGCCGGGCTTCTCCACTCGGGCAAAGCGGCCACCGCGGCAGCCCTGGGAACTTCCCAGCTGGGTCTCCCTCTATGCCGCCCCGCCCCCTCGCCGGCGCCGCCAATCAGGGCAGAAGGTTGGTGCCCAAGGGGAGGGGCGGGAGAGGGGGCGGGGCGCTGCTTTTCTTGGCCAGACAGCGGGTCTCTCAGGCCCTTCTCGGGAAAGGAAGAGGGCGAAGTCCCCAAACTGGCGAGATCAGCCCAGCCTCTCCCCACTCATGTACGCTAGTGGCCAAAATTGTGGAAAGCTTTTGGAGAAAGTGGATTTCTGAGGTCTGATGGCTCATAACACCATTTTATTTATTATTATTATTATTAATAACACACTGACAAATGCCCTCCTTGTTGATGTTGTAATAAATAATCCTTCATAAAAGTTATTGCATTGCATTCTTCATTATACAGTGGCACCTCGGGTTAAGTACTTAATTCGTTCCAGAGGTCCGTTCTTAACCTGAAACTGTTCTTAACCTGAAGCACTACTTTAGCTAATGGGGGCCTGCTGCTGCCGCCGCGCCGCCAGAGCATGATTTCTGTTCTCATCCTGAAGCAAAGTTCACTGAGAGCCAGTGTGGTGTAGTGGTTAAGAGCGGTAGTCTCGTAATCTGGGGAACCGGGTTCGATTCCCTGCTCCTCCACATGCAGCTGCTGGGTGACCTTGGGCCAGTCACACTTCTCTGAAGTCTCTCAGCCCCACTCACCTCACAGAGTGTTTGTTGTGGGGGAGGAAGGGAAAGGAGAATGTTAGCCGCTTTGAGACTCCTTAAATGGAGTGAAAGGCGGGATATCAAATCCAAACTCTTCTTCTTCTTCTTCTTCTTCTTAACCCGAGGTACTATTTCTGGGTTGGCGGAGTCTGTAACCTGAAGCGTATGTAACCTGAAGCGTATGTAACCCAAGGCACCACTGTATTATCTTTCCATTGAAATATAATTTTATGGTATTACTAAAAAGAAGAGAAAAAAGTGGTGTTAAGAGTCATCATAGCCAAAACAAGATGCTTGGTTCTCTTAACACTCCTATTTCTGGTTATTTGGCTATATCTTTTGATAGAATACAGATAATTGAACAAACCTTGTTGCATTACATTCTTTATTGAATTATCTTTCCGCTGATATATAATTTTGTGGTATTACTCCATAAAATTATATATCAATGGTATATAATTGGTAGGCAGGTAGGCAGGTTGAGGAGCGCCCACACCAACTATTCTTATTATCATAGGATCATAGGGTTGGAAGGGACCATGAGGGTCATCTAGTCCAACCCCCTGCAATGCAGGAATCTTTCGCCCAAAATGGGGCTCGAACCCACGACCCTGAAATTCAGAGCCTCTTCCTGATATCTGTTGGCTGTCAGAATATCAGTCCTTTGAATCGGATCAGCTTTTCAGAGGCCCACCTATCTTTCTTTAAAGCATGATCTCCTTATCTTTTGAAGGCCATCGCTTGCAACACTTTCTTTGCAAAATTTATTATGATGTGATGATTTACTTTTAAGTATGTTCAAAGTTCTTTTGCATAGTGAGAAGTAAGGCCAAGCTCAAACTGCTAGTAAATGCCACAAATAGATAAGCAACTTGATGAGAACTGACAGAATCAGCTTTATTCCACCTATCATAAAATGCAGCACTGTATCCCCCCCCCCCTTTTATGGGTTCAAATGCTCATTCAGAATTGGCAAAGTGACTGTGGTGAAGCAAAGCAAGAATACACCCTCTGTGCAATCAGGAGACAGGTGTAAAATGAATGTCTGAGTTCACATAATATATTGACAGTTGTTAAATACATAATCATAGAACCAAAGAACCATAGAGCTGGAACAACTGTAGATGCCAACAATATCATTTCAGAGCAAGTTAACCATGGAAAAGTGTTAAGAGCCCAAGAGTATGAGGACAATAGTATGTCACTGAGCCCACCCACTCCCTCAATAATGCTACCTATGTAGCTATGTTTGCAACATTTACACTTGTATTTATGTATACCGGTTTATATTTTAACTGTATCAGTTAATAATAGTTTCAAATTCTGCAACAGTGTTAGACAGGGAACTTTGTACTGTCAGCAGCATCACTGTGATGTTGTCACTGAGTTCGTCTCAATTTTGGATGTTTTAGAAGGAATTGTTTCTACATTTTTGCTTGTTATGCGTCCTTCAAATGCTGCCTGTGCAACTTACATACACAGAATTTATATTTGCGGTGCGGTTTTTTTTGTATAACAGTATACATTTTGATTGTATCACTTCATAGTAGTTGCTAAATGAGCAACATTGTTATATGTGGATGTTATAGCAGCTGCATGGCAAGCAGAATTTGAAAAGGTTTGTGTATCTCTATGACCAGCCTTGGTTGTTAATTATTATCTGATGAGGTTCTCAAAAAAATGAAGGTTGCCTCCAACCTTAGCTTAGAAAACCACATGCTAAAAATAACCAAGGCTTGCATTCCGCATAGTTATATGGCCAAAGTTCTGTCAGTGCAAGGATTTTCCTTTGTCAAGAGAAACTTCTCCCCCTCTCCTCCCTTTGTGTGTCCTCTAAATATGCCCTGGGCCTTCCCCAACCCTCCAGAGCAGATTTGGGAATGGTGTGGGGTACGTGGGGAGGGGGGATTCCCATTATGCTAGTGGGAATCCTTGCACTGGCGCTCTCTCTCTCTCTCTCTCTCTCTCTCTCTCTCTCTCTCTCTCTATATATATAAATTAAATTAAATTAAATTAAATTTTCCATTTTAACAATCCAATCAAATCACATTAAATATTCCAAATTATACAAATACATATCATATAGTCCGAATATTCTGCCAAATTATAAATTTTTATTGGGACTTCCCATGCTTCAAGTTAAGGGGGGCTCTGATCATCTTATATCTCTACTGCCTTGAGTTTCCAATAGTTCCTTTAAATCTTCCTGTTGTTAACCTTCCTCCTTGCACTGGCTTCTACTAATGCAATGGTAAGCTGGACACGAACCCAAGATACAGAAGCCAATTTGCATTCATACAACCTCCCTTGTCTCAGCTGCTGATGTATACTGGGTCATTCACAACTGCAGGTTTTGGGATCACACTTTAAACTGAACAAGGGCCAGCAGTGTTCGAATGGGTCTGCCCCCTAACTCACCCCGGAGACTCCTCAAAGAGCTGTCCCCTCCATGGGAGCAGTGGCACAGGAACAGTGGCGTAGCGTGGGGGGTGCAGGGGGGGGCGGCTGCACCGGCCGCAACATCTGGGGGTTAGGGTTAGGGGGCGCAAATCCACGGGTTAGGGGGTGCAAATCCACAGGTTAGGGGGCGCAAATCCATGGGTTAGGGGGCGCAAATTACTTGCCTTGCCCCGGGTGCTGACAACCCACGCTACGCCACTGCACAGGAACACTGGCAGCTGGTGGCCTTTGGATTGTGTGGGGCTGTTTGCTGGTCAAAGAAGTCATCAGGATTGCAGACAGTGAATTTTCCTGGCCCTGCCCGGAGGTGTCAAAGAACTATAGCCCTTCCAAACAGATGCTTTGGTACAGTTTCCCCCTTATCATGAGTCTCAGCTGCTTGCTCCCATGTACAAGCCAAGACACAGGAAGAGGAAGAAAACAGATGAAGTGCACAAGTCAGAGAACTCTCAAGGATTTTTGTGTGTTGGAGTTGATGCTGGGGAGGAAGAGAGGCCAGTTCAGGAGCTGTAACACTGCTGCACACTTAGGGTTTAATGGTCCCTATGGGTGCTACTCTTGCCCCAAATGTCTTCATGGGGGGCTTCCACCATTAATCTTGGCCATGCTTCAGCAGCATGTGGCACATGGGGATAATCTTTTGCTGCAGTGGAGGAAAGTGTGCTAGCTTATGCAAATGTGAAGGCAGTATGGTGTAGTAGTGGTCAGAGTATTAGACTAGGATCTGGGCCAAATACCTGCTAAGCCCTGAAGCTCACTGGGTGACTTTGGGTCAGCTATTGTCTTTCAGCCTCACGTACCTTACATGGTGGTTGTGAGGATAAAATGGGTTGGGCATCATGTATGCCATCCTGAGATCCTTGGAGGGAAGGAGGAATAAAATGCAGCTAAAGACAGCCAAAATTAACACCTGTGTATTAGATACCAGACTTGAATGCGATTTTTATTCTGAGAATCTTTTGTATGGTGTTCTGAAATCCTCTTTTAAAAGCATTTTTAAAAATCTATAGAACAGAAGGATAACTGAAGTTCTGATTCTCTGCCAACAATATTGAAAGCTAGCAGAGTGGAGATTGGAGTCATTAGCTTTCCAGATGGCTGGCTGCCCTTCTTGACTGGGGGAAGCTTGTTTTGACATCAGAGTAAAGAGAACCTGGATAAAGGATGTGGAGAAGAGACTTCGTGGTAAAGCCAAAGACCTTGTCGATCACAGTATCACAGATTTCTTTTGTACATATGGAAAGCCATAATCGGTACAACAGTTAAAAAGCATGGCATTATTCCTGGGATGCATCTGAGGCAGAGTCTAAAATAGGTCATATCTTCTGTTTTCTTTCTTTTTCATTCCTGACTTTCAGAAACTCAAGGCTTTACCATAGACACCCAACAGAACACTAATATTGGATGTTAAAACTTTATTATCATGACTAGATACAGTGGTACCTCGGGTTAAAGGTGCTTCAGGTTATGCGATTTCGGGTTGTGCACCGCGCCAAACCCGGAATGGGTTACTTCTGGGTTTGGGCACTCGTGCATGTGCAGAAGTGCTAAATAGCACTTTGCACATGCGCAGAAGCACCGAATAGCAACCTGCACGTGCGCAGACGCAGCGCTGCTAGTTGTGAATGCTGTGGGTTGCGAACGTGCCTCCCACACGGATCACATTCGCAACCCGAGGTTCCACTGTATGCACTTTCTGATTAAGATTTCTAAACTTGTGTTTTGCTAAGTTTCCATACTTGTATTTTTATACCACCTTTTTCTCCAAGGACCTCATAGTTCTGTTCCTCCTAATTTAATCTTCACAACAACCCTGTGAGGTTAGGCTGAGAGCCAGTAACTGTCCCAAGGTCACCCAGTGAGCTTCATGGCTGAGTGGGGATTTGAACCCTGGTCTCCCAGCTATGCATTCAGACATAATACAGTCTCAAAGCACATAAGTGCTTTATTTACCCACATAAGTACTTTATTAAAAGTGCTCTTCCGTCCTGGAGCTCAGTAGTAAGACAGTCCCTGGCATCAGGTTTCCAGTCTAAAAGACATGACACATAAAGAAAAAGGGAAGGGGGCGGAAGAGAAGAAAGGCAAGCATGAGCACCAATTTTTAAAGTTTCAGCCTATCCTTTTTGCTCCCTGGCTGGAAGTTAACATACATCGTGTGAAAGGTACAGAGCAAAGCAAGGAGAGGAATTGGTTTAAGGTGGATGAGTTGCTGGGGGCGGAGGATGAAACTAATGGAAAGCTAATGGAAGCCCACTGTGATGATTTTGCAAGGGACTTTGAGGATGAAATCAGCTGTCTCCATGTGGATTTGAGGGCTGGCCCTGGTAGGGTCTGTTGAAGGGTCTGATATGCCATCCTATCTGATTGTGAGTTTGATTTAAGTTACTGGGGCCCGGGGTTGTGGACCTTTGCAGCTCTCTTGACTGGGTAGATCTAGGGTGTGGTGAAAGCACATTATGGGTTGGTGCCTGTTGTGTGAGGATGCAGGTGTGGCCATTCCAGGGGAGAAAAAACCATCCTGAAAACAGAGATTTGTGCCAACTTTCACCCAGTCACCAATACACACTTGGTGGGGGGCAAGATAATTGAGAGGGTGGGTGTTCAGATGCAGATGCTTTGAGTTGGCCTTTGTTGCCTGGGTGTACAGACTTTTTTGGAAGGAAACCAGAGAGTGCAACCTTGTTGCTTCTCCTGGTCCTCTCAGAAGCTTTGGATGCTGTTGACCATGGCATCCTCCTGGACTACCTCTGTGTGTTAGGAGCACAGTTTTACGGTGGTGTGAAGCCTATGTATTCCATGTAGTGGATTCCCTTAGTTACTGGACAAGATGATGAAAGCATTAATGCAGTGTAAATTAAGATTAGTCAGAATCCCCACCCACCCCTTTGCCCCAGTTCAGAACTTGCAGGTTAACCAAGAAATAAGGTTCTGTCCCAACAAAAGTTAATGGACTATGCAGAAATGGCAACACTCATGGGAAGATTAAGAAATCAAGAAGAAAGAACTTTCAACAAAGAATGGGGGATTATTGTGAATATGTGGATTATTATTATTTAAATGTAAACAATTAAATACATTAGCAGGATCAATTTAAAATCTAGCAGTTAAAAGGTGGCTTTGGAAGAAGTATAAAGAGTAATAAACAAAAGGAGTTAAGGAAGAGATGCAGTTTTGCAAATGCTCCCATAGGGAACCAAGGAAGGGGAGGAGGGAAGTCTAAACAACTATGTATGCCATCGTATTTGATTATTATTATTGTTAATTTGAAAAACTGAAAAATAGAATCATAAAAATAAAAAATAAGGTTTATTAACATACACAGCAAGCATAAAATTGCAGTCAGAGGACAAAAGGAGCAAAATGTTGGAAGGTAAATGATAGCCCAGGGGACTGAGATAGCTCTCTGGTAGAAGAAATATGGCAAGGCAAGTCTGAGCCAATACACAATCAGTGTCAAAGGTGAAGCAAAGAACACTCCTCATATATGATGACTGGAAGGTCAGGAAATGCAACGTTGCCCCTTAGGAACAGCAGGCTGGCTGGACTTATGGAGCATTCTGTGCTTCATATATCTTAATGCATTCCATTTCTAACGCTCCATGGCAGGTGCATGCCCCAAGGAATAACAGAACCCGTGCTGACATCAATGTAGGCTTGAAATATTGTCCTGCATTCCTGAGATCTGAGAGGGCTTAAAATCATAGCATTGTGTAGTTGGAAGGGATCCTGAGGGCCATCTAGTCCAACCCCCTGAAATGCTGGAATATCAACGCGTGGTCCTCTATCCAGTTCGAAACCATAGCAGACCCTGCTTAGCCTTGCAAAAGTGGTAGCAGTTTTCTTGTTGCACCACCAGGAGGAAAGGACAAATTTGTGCTGATTGGATATGACTCGGCCAAAGTTAAACATTTGTCAGGATACCATCTTACGTACACATGTATGCTCAAGTCCCCTTGAGTTCAGATGATACTTTTGAGGAAACATGCATAGAATCAGGCCACACTGATGTGCTTAACTCTCTCATTGAAATCAACGGGATTTCAAGGTGCTAACCCTACGTTCCTGTACCAAGCAGTATTATACCCGCAGAGCTTGTCCCAAGAGGGCTGGATGCTCACACAGCATCTTCCACTCCCAGAGCTCCTGCCATGGTTTTATCCTGGGTGGAATTGTCACAAATTGGGCCAGTTCCTGCCGGTTCTGGAATTGTATTCCCAGGTGCAACCCCAGCAAGAAAAGAAGCAGTGCTGAGGCTTATGAAAACCCACCACTGCCTTCTCCTGCTCTGTCCCTTGGTAAATTGCATCGCTCTGGGGTGGGCATCTCTAGTCAAGAATATTCTCTTTCACAGTTTCACAAATTCAACCAGTTCTCTCAAAAGGAATATTTTGGAGTGCTGCATATATGCTAATTGCATCTAATGAACTGCGGAGTGAACAAAAAGGGTTGAAGACCAGGAATTCCAGTTCAGTAGCACTATTAATTCATTAGTGGACAGTGCTGATTATTTGATGCTTGAGTAGGCATGAAATTTCTCTAATAACCCTTACTTCATATTTATGCCTTTGATTGTAATATAAAAGAAAAAGAAAAGGGGGGGATTTACCCTGAGAGAGCAGGGCCTCTCATCTAATTAGCTTAAATTTCAAGAACCCTTGTAATAAATTGATGCCAAGATCAATGAGATCTCTAGGACTAGATAATAGCCTTTTGCTTTAATATGCCTTCATTAAGTCTGCCTCCTTGAAATGCAATAAAGTACCAAAGAATGCATGCTGAGCCTGGTGTGTGATGCAAAAAACCCAATATTTTAGTGTCATAACTTTGTCCTTCAGTTTATTTCCTTAAAACATTTTAGGAAAATTAAACAAGAAAGAGAGAACGGGAACTAATATTGGGCCCCTACAGATTAACAAGGAAAGTGTGCAATATGGGCAGGTAGTGCATTTATAGCTGTACTTACACTGGCTATTAATCAGATTTCAAGTTTAAAAACAAGCTGTTATCAATGTGGCCACATGCTGCGCAAGGCTTATAGTTGCTTCCAAATATTTTAAAAGCTTTCACATTCCTACCTCTTTTAAATAGCATTCGTTTTGCACTGATTTCTGTTAACAATAGCCACAGTTGAGACACTTCCAAGTCCCATTGATTACCATGGAATATATTTAAGCTCACTGCTTAAACTCCCCATTGAATAATGAGATTCAAAAGCACTGAACATTGGCTAGATCCTACCCAATAGTCTGTGCACTTTTAGAACAAGGGCTTTTAAGGTTGGTCAAAGCAAGCTGCCCTTACTGTTCAAGTTTCCTCCTCAAAATGCCACTAAAAGAAAACAACAGAAGGCAGCTTAGCGTGTATAAAAGTCTTTCAAAATGGAAGTCAAAGTGGGGAAATGTGCTGTGTAGGGACATCTCTCCCTGACTGTCCATTACAACGGGTCAAAATCTACCCAAGTATATTTTTCTTCTTGATTAAGGAAAGGCTGTTGAACAGGCAGACACAGCCTTCTGGCAAGGACGCACCTTTCCTAGAAATTAATGCCTATGCTCCTAACTGAGGTTTGATTACATGTTTGGTACCATTCTATCAGGCTACAGAGTGCAAGGAGAAAAGAGAAGCAGTAATTGCCTCTATTGATGCCAGATGCCATTAGTCCTCCTTCAACTGTCACCCAGTTGCAGCCATTTCATCAGGCTGCCATCATGGTTCTGTCCTAGCTGGAGATGATAAGAACTGTAATTTTAAGGACTGGGCCCTGATTTTGCCCCCCCCCAATCCATCCCTTTTTTCTTCTGTGTTATGCCTTTTTAGAATGCAGGTCTGAGGTCAGGGATTGTCTTACTAGGAAGTTTTTGTTTTGTTTTGTTTTTGGTTAAAGAGCAGCATAAATGACCATTTCACTAACTCATTAAATAAATAATAAACGTGTTCAGACAACTGTATGCTATTGTGTATTTAGTTCATAAAATAACATGTGCACTACTTGATTGCAAAACAACAACAATCCTCAAAGTACTTAACCCAAAAAACAACAACCCCAAAATAATATGATTAACAATAAGAATGAACAACCATAATTTTAAGACTTCCAAAAAGTTAAAATAACAACAAACTAAAAACAGATTAAAACTCACATCAGCTTTCTAAATTTCTGGGCAGGCTTGTCTAAACAAAAAATGTTTTTAGCAGGTCTGAAAAAAGCGTAAGAACGCTAAAAGATAGCATTCTTACACATGCAGAACAGGCATTATATGGTATCTGTAACAGGACCAGTTCCACAGATTGAAGCAGTCAAATGTGGTAAGGTGATTTTATAGGCAAAGTGGTCCCAAGTTGCAAAGTTGTTACTATATACTGAGGTAACACCTTGAACCTGGCCTGGTAGCATACAGGCAACCAGTGCAGATCCCTGAGCACAGGTGTTATATCCTGACAAGGCCTCAATTCTGTCAGCAATCATGCTGCAGCATTCTGCACTAACTGCAGCTTCTCGATCAAGTGTGAGGGAAGTTCCACATGGAGAGCACTGCAGTAATCCAGTAATCCATTGCTATAGATTTCAGGAAGATTGTACTGATTTGGTGTAAATTTGGCATATAGGATTATGTCAGTGCCTGAATTCTGAGAACTGGTAAAATGGGAATATTTTATTAGCACCACTAAAATCAGGGTTAAACACTCACCAGTAGAGCAGGGAGTACACACTGACAGAGCAAGGATATCTGCTGAAGCTGAAATGACAAGCTCTGTCATTAAGGACATTGTAGACAGGGCAAATGTCAGGGGACTGAGCTCACCAAGAATAATAAAAAGTGCTATGCATGTAGGTTCAGTTCTTGGTAAACCCAGGCAGAGCTGAAAAGGAGACTCCTCTCTGCCACCCTGCAGAATGTTTGCCAGTGCATGTTGACAGTGCCAAGCTAAATAGATGAATCTGAGGCAAATTTCAATATGGGAATTGAATGCAGGATCAATACTGCAGAGGCTGAAACAGAGTCATTTAAGAACTACTCTCTAGGGATAGCAGGAATGTAAGAAATTGCTTGTAAAGCACATAAAAACGTAGTAGTAGCATGTTGTAGTTTAATCCGGTCAGAAGTGTGTGTGTGTGAGAGAGAGAGAGACTCTGAAAAGCAATTCTATTATGCCTGTAGTATTTGGTCATTAAAGAGTAAAAGATTATGTCCAGTGATTATGGATTGGAGTGAAGACTCCATCCTTAAGCTTTTGATTACTTTCATTTTCCTAAATAGTTGTGTGCTAACCTGTTCATCAGTTATCAGCCTCTTGTTCTGGGCCTGTAAAGTGTGCAACCTTGCTGTATATTAAATGAATAAAACACCACCATTTAACAATGCCGGTATTTACCACATGAAGTGTTTTAAAAACACAATATTCACGAGCCATTTCACCCACAGGCTGCTTCTGTGCTTAAACACCAGAGCCATTTCACCATTTATAAAGCTGAGCCTGCAGGGTGAAGCGAGATGAAGTTATGGATTCGGCTTATTCATTTATCTTTACATTCCTATCTTGGGCTTCCACAATTATGCTTAAGGCAGTGTGCAGCATGGAGCTAATAAAAAACACAGTGACATTAATAACACAGATTAAACCAAGAAACCTATGCACATTAATCAGGGAATCCTAGACAAGCAACAAAACGCCCAAGTTCATGGGAAACACTGGAAATTGTAGTCCCAGACATCTGGAGGGCACCAGGTTGGCAAAAGCTGGTCCAAAAATTACCTTACAGAACTGCCTATTGGTATAAGAGCAAAACCAGAAAACCCAACTGGTACTCTTCCTGGAAAGTCAGAAGGATTTGATGGTTAGCAGTATCAAAGGTTTCTGGGAAGTCTGGAAATATATCCAGGGATCATATAACCTCCTCTGTCTTTCTGCAGATTCTCCACCAGGGCCAATTAATTGCTTCTCTTCCACAACCAAAAATGGATATGAATTGAGATCACCTGTTACCTAAGCACCAACATCATACCCTCCAAGTGTCCTGATTTAAGCAGGACATCATAGACTTGACAGAAGCTGCCCTGGCTTCTGATCCACGTCCTGAATGTCCTATTTTGGCTCCTGTGCTCTGGCCATGCCAGGACCAAAAGATGGGTGTTTTTAGGTTCTGCGCTGTGGTGCGAGTCAGTTGGCTCACACCAGAGTGTGGGACCAAAAAACAGAAGGAAAACCCTGTGCATCACCACTTTTCTTCCTCCTTCTGCCGTGGCTCCATCTCCTGACACCACACAGGCTGGTGCAACCTTCCAGTAGGCCATGCTTGTCCCTGCAGCATCTCTTGACTCCCCCTAGGCTGTGGAGGAAGAGGAGGACAACGGACAAAGGTAGGGGCGCGTGGGCAGGTGAAGAAGGGCTTGGCAGCAGGAAGAGGGCAAGTGATGGGGGCAGCGGGATGGTGTGGGGGTGCCCTGAATTGCCCTCCCAAAATGTTGGGGGCTATGCAACATGTTTTACTATGTTATCCCAAAAAGGTTGACTGTAGTAAGCCTGTACGGCTGCAGCTCACATTAAAGGTAAAGGTAAAGGGACCCCTGACCATTAGGTCCAGTCGTGACCGACTCTGGGGTTGCGGCACTCATCTCGCTTTATTGGCCGAGGGAGCCGGCGTACAGCTTCCGGGTCATGTGGCAAACCAGAGCAGCGCACGGAAACGCTGTTTACCTTTTCATTTAATATACAGCAAGGTTGCACACTTTACAGACCCAGAACAAGAGGCTGATAACTGATGAACAGGTTAGCACACAACTATTTAGGAAAATGAAAGTAATCACAAGCTCCAATACATAATTGTGGTACCTATTTATCTAATTGCACTTTGACGTGCTTTCAAACTGCTAGGTTGGCAGGAGCAGGGACCGAGCAATGGGAGCTCACCCTGTTGCGGGGATTCGAACTGCCGACCTTCTGATCGGCAAGTCCTAGGCTCTGCGGCTTAACCCACAGTGCAGCTCACATTACACCATGCCATATAGCTAATGTTATCATCGGGGAGTTTGATCTCACTGCCTCTGCTCCTGCTGGGGTTGGTTTCGCCAACTCATGGGAACTCCTCTGCTTTTGTCTGTGGAATGGATGCTCTGTCACCGACTTCCAGCCCTTCCTCATATGTACCTTTGGCTGTGCTGAGGTCAGCAATGTTGAGCAGGATTCTGACTTACAGAAAACCTGCAATTAAGACTGCCATCAAGTTACCTGGAATTCCATCTTACAAGTGTAAAAGGAGCCACCATCAAAGCAAGATAAGCCATCTAGCACTGTAAACTGTCTTTTTCATTGTTTAAACATACAGTTTACAGCAGAAGCCATTAGTGAGTCATTCTTATGTGTGTTGCTTGCATAATGACCAAATAGATCGTTAAAAGTTGATGTCAAGCTCGGGTCCTTATCACCTCCCTTTGGCTATTAATGCGTAATGATCAAAAGAGGAAAATGAGATTTCATTACAGCTGGTGGTTAGTTGCCAGCTATTTAGAGTCAAACAATTGCAGCTATTAATACCTAACTGCATATTCCTAGTACAAGTACTGTAAAAACAAGCTTATTTGTTACAGAATCACTTTGCTATGTAAATTTCTCATGTTAATGATCATGGTATGAGAATTGCTCCTGGCATAGTGTGCTGGTGTCCAGGGCACTTAAAAAAGCCATTTTATTGAATGCAGGTGGGGGTGGGAAGAAGGTGCAGGACTGCATATGTATGAGCTGCACAAGAAAGCATCTATAAAAGTAACTGCTAACAAATTTCTCAGTCCTATATCTTCCTTTCTTTCAGTGGTAGCCTCTTGTTCAAAGACTCCTACTCCCCAAGCGTAAACAAGTCTGCAGCAATTTTTGTTTGAGTTTATTATAATATTATAATCTTGTTTGCAATGGGAGGCACTTCCGCAATCATTTTTTTGTTGATATAGTAGGTAGCAAAGTAGCAAATTGTTGCCAGCCTTTTAGAGATGAAAAATGTTTAATGGAAAGGCCTCCTAGCGAGGGGAAGGTTGTAAAGTGGTACCCCGGGTTACAAACACTTCGGGTTACAAACTCTGCTAACCTGGAAGTAGTACCTTGGGTTATGAACTTTGCCCTAGGATGAGAACAGAAATTGTGTGGCAGCAGCGGGAGGCCCCATTAGCCAAAGTGGTACCTCAGGTTAAGAACGGTTTCAGGTTAAGAACGGACCTCCAGAACGAGTTAATTTCGTAACCAGAGGTACCACTGTACTTTGCATGCAGAAGGTCCCAGGTCCAGTGTGAACAATACACAGCTAAATGGAATAATGATCTGCATCTATGACCCTGTTATGGACATTTCTACAGTTGCCTGGCAAGTGTTCAGTTTGTATGGTTCAAAATACAGGTAAGCTCTGCCCCCCCATAATCAATCACATGACATGGCACACACGCACCATTTGAATGGCAATGCCCATCAACTTGGGGGGGGGGGCCTGCCTCCCTCAAATATTTTATTTGGGAGGCCAAAGTATCCTCAGCCTCCAGTATTTGGCCCCATGGGCCTAGCACAGAACATGACCACGCCAAATAAATACTAAAATTAACCTCAAATAGTAAAATAAATGAAACAACATTACAGTGGTACCTTGGTTCTCAAACACAATCCATTCCGTGAGTCCGTTCGACTCCTGAAACTGTTCAAAAACCAAGGCGCAGCTTCCGTTTGGCTGAAGGAGCTTCCTGCACTCAAGTGGAAGCCGCATCAGACATTTGGCTTCCGAAAAATGTTTGAAAACCAGAACACTTTGTGGCGTTTGGGAGTCGATTTGTTTGGGAGCCAAGCCAAGGTACTGCTGTATACTGAAGAAAGCTAATGTCTGTTTTTACTGGTGCATCTGAGAGAACATCACATTAAGTAGCTTGAGATATGAAAGAAATTCACCAGCACAATGAATTCACACACACACACACACACACACACACACACACACACACACACACACATATATATATATATATATAATTTTAAAATCAGCATCTGGGGGGGGGGGAGTGTTGCATGCCTTGAGGAATGAACGTTCTCTGACCTAATTTTAGTTACTTTAATTCAGCAGGAGGGTGAAGTTAGGGGTTAAAGGCTATATTGTTGTCTTTTTTCAGATTTGATTTTTTCAGATGTGATTTGTACAATAGTCTGAAAAATGCATTTAGAGACTATGAGTGGTATTCAACTAACTGGCTCCATCACAGCAAGGGTTTTCACTCGTGCAATGGAACGTCCCCCTTCTCGGCACCCCACACCCTCCCCAAATCTGCTTTAAAGGGTTGGGGAAAACCCTAGAACAGATTTAGGGAGGGTGGGTAAGTTCCATTGTGCAAGTGGACATCCTTTCTCTGATCCATAATTGCAGAAAAATAAATAGATGGATTAGTGCTCAAAAAAATAAATAGATGGACTAGTGCTCATTCTGGAAGATCCACTTTCTTAGGAAGGCTTGAAATATTTATTGGTGGATTAGATGATTGTTAGTTTTCCATGTATGTTTGTATCAAGCAGCAGATGTTTACAGCTGGAAATGTCTGCTGGTAGGTGTTCACTTAGGAAATTCCACCAGGGGGCAATAAAGGTTTAGGAAACATTGATTTTGCACAATACAAGTTCAAGGAGGAAAAGGGGTGGGAAAGTGAATCAGGATTTTTGACAAGCTATATTGGAGGCCTGCGGAGTTACTAAAATCGATTGGAATAGCAATAGGTCAAAATGAAAGTGGTTTTTGCTTTTTATTTTTAATTTCTCCTGTTCCAGAATTGAGCATGCAGGCAAGTCGCCACATAGCCAATCATTTACAGTGCCAGATAGCAAACAACTCAGTTCCTCTTGTTTCTGAGAATGGCTAGGATGTTAATCATATGCATAGCTACTGGAAGCATGAGTCATGCTTCTGCATTTGCACATACTGTTAATGCCTGAAGCAGGGACTCCCTATCTCCCCCACAGGGAGGTGTGGGTATTCACTGTGTAGGCATAGCACATTCAATTCCACACATGGGAGATGGCAAGGCTTCATTTCATATGTTAATGATATGCACAAATACAGAAAGTGCAGGTGAGTATTTTGCATATTATTAATTCCAGAATCTGCTAGTTTCCACAGACTTCTAAAGGCCTTTGTAGTTTAAAAATACTCCACTTTCGGGGGTTTTTAAAAAGAACTTTTATTCAAAATTAAACATATTATCCAGAAACATATCATCCTTATTTCTCCCCATTTTTCCTCCCTCCTCCTCCCTCCCCCCACAGAACCCACCCACCCATCCCTGAGTTCCAGTCTTTGATTTCTCTAAAAACGCTGTTTTCTGCATGTTACACAGTTGTATAAATCCTCAAACTATTTAGCTGATTATTATCAATAAAAAGTTTATGAATGTTTATTCAAAACCAGCCAAGGAGTCCAGTTCGCTTTGTTGTATCTTCAAATACTTTGTAAAGGGTTCCCATTCATCTTTAAAGTCACAGTTATCCTTGTCCCGTAGCTTGTATGTCAGTTTTGCCAGTTCTGCATAGTCCATCAATTTTTCTTGCCATGATTCTTTGGTTGGGGTTTCTTCAGTCTTCCATCCTTGTGTTACCATTGTCGCATAAATGAAGATGTTTATCAGCTTTTTTGCAGATCTTTCCCTACATTCCCTAATAAAAATGCTTCAGGTTTTTTTTAACAAATGTTAACTCAAACAGCAGCACATGACTTGTTGCCAGTGCCCTCACTGCCACTTGTAGGTATATGGAGCAATCAAAATAAAGATGGGAAAAGTAAAATTTTAGTCAGATTTTTTTATGGCTGCAAGAATATTAATCTTTAGCTATTGGAAATATTTGGAGAGCTTTTCTATAGAGGTATGGTATGAAGGGGTATGGTTTTTGACATTTTCAGAGACACTGACTAAAAAAAAGACACATTTTACACCATTTGATCTGACTTCATTGATTATATAGCAAGATCAGAATATCCCAACGGAATACCAGTTCATATGGAACCAATAATGTCAGCTACTTTTCTTCAGAATCTGGATGCCTCTGATTGGCACAATGAGTTGTGATGAGTTGGACATTTCTGTGAAACAGCAGACAGATATCAAACACATTTTAAATTTAATTAATATTTGTTGATATGATTAATATGTACATTATGGAATGTGGTTCTGGGGGAGATGGCTAGTTGTTTGTTGTTGTTGTTGTTGTTTGGTGTGTGTGTCTGTGTGTGTGTGTGTGTGTGTGTGTGTGTGTGTGTGTGTGTGTGTGTGTATGTGTATGCGTATGTGTATGTATCTGCTTAATTAATTCAACAAAGTTTTTTTGAGGGGAGGGGGAACCTGGAGGGCACCAAGTTGGGGAATCCTGCTTTAAAGGGTAGGAGTAAAGTCTCTAGCATTTTCAGTTCATGGACCATTTCTGGGGGTGGGAAGTCCAACAGAGCTCCTGCAAACCAAATGTGCACCCCAGAACATGTGGCACTCCATACCATTACCAACCAGTGGACCCCCAAAGCTAATTGCTTGACTCAGCTACAGAGGTAGGAACAGAACCACTGTAACTCAATGCTTCCAATTCCCATCCCAGGAAGCCAGTCCAGGAGGATACCATGGTCAAGAACATCAAAGGCTGCATAGATATTAGGAATAAGGAGCAAGGCTGCACTTCTCTAGTTCTGTTTTTGATCGTGATCATCCATCAGGGTGAATCAAGGCTGATTCAATTCAAGGGTCAGGCCTTAAACCAGATTGGAAGAGGTCTAGATAACCCATATCATTCAAGAATGTCTGCAAGTGCCCTGCCATGACCCTCTCCAACAGCATCCCTAGAAAGCAAATATGATTGTATCTTATATTAATTTGACCCACTGTATTTGCCATCTCTGTGCTGGCATTTGATATTAGATAACCCAGTGCCACTTATGCTACCAATATTATGCAATTAAAGTAACCATTCTAATTACTGCAGTTGGTCTTCAGAAGGACGATGAACCTGGGCTGCAGAGATTTTAAGGGCTGACACCATATTTTGTTTTTTAATTGGATTAGTGTTGTTGTTTTTTTAAAAAAGCATTGACTGGACTGCTGGAATTGCAAACCATTTGGGAAATAGCTGAGCTCATGTGAAACACGCTGCCTTTCCCCTTTGTAGGTCTAGATCAAAGAATGGCATGAGCTTGCTAGACATTATGTTTTATGTGGCTAATATCAGGCATAGTGTGTTCTGAAAATGCATTTGACAGGCCTCGTTGATTACATGCCTCTTGAAGGACTTAAGAGTTATAGGACTCTCTGGGAATTTCAGTGTTTGGCCAATGGCCATATATTTATTCTAGCACAGCTCAGGTAAAAGTCAATAGAATTCTTCTCATCTTTTTAAAGCCCTTAATAGGAAGGGATTAGGGACTGAGGTATAAACTACTGGCCAAAGCCTTGTGTTACCATGACTAGACAGTCATCAGCATTAGCTCAATTTAAGACAAGCAGCGACTGCATCTGGCCATTAGCATACTCCTTCCAGCGAAACTGGGTCCCCAGCAGGAAGGGACAGATTTGACCATTTCCTTTTTTCTCAGTTTCTCTCTTTTTAAAAAAATCTTAAGTGCAGTTGGCCCTATTTCCATATCAGTTTGCAATTTTCTGCTCCAAAGGAAAAAAATGTGTGAATTTTCGTGCTCATTTTGCCCAATGTCCTCATTTTTGTATGCAGTTATCCTTAATATGCACTACTCAGAGGAGACCAATTGAAATTAATTTCAATTATATTCTGAGTATAACTTAGTTGTATGATAACCTGTTAGTTACATGTTTTTAGGCATAGCAGAGTTAGAAATGTTGGTGCCTATTGATGTCAATGGGCTTCAGCGTGTCAGATTAAACCAATGGCCTTAAGCATATCTATCTCTGATCAGGTCTGCTTTAGGCCCTGTGTCACAGGCTTGATTTCTCAAAGCTGTTTCACACATGGCATCCTACATCCTCGTGTTTCAAAAATTATGTATGCCAGTGCATGCTTACAAGCAAAAACTGCAATGAATTAGACTAATAGGAGACTGAACGATAAACCATACAACCTGGAACTTTACCAATTTACACATAAAATTTACTAAACGTTCAGTGTAGCATTAGCCCACAATGAGACTTTAAAAAGTGTTTTATTTTTATTTCCAAGCTGCTTATCACAGCCATTAATGAAGAGAAATGGTGGTTGCACCAAAACATTGCCAAGCCAAAATGTCAGCAATAAACAATAATGAAATTACATATATAGGCAGGCCAATGCTCAGGGGGTTAACTGTTAATCTAAGCATTAATCCTAGCTATACTAATTTTTCCATGCAATGAAAGTGATAATATTCACCATCTATTTTCAGTTCTGGTTTCTGCCAAGTCATTAAAACAAGGTGCAGTGGTACCTTGGGTTACAGACGCTTCAGATTACAGACTCTGCTAAGCCAGAAATAGTACCTTGGGTTAAGAACTTTGCTTCAGGATGAGAACAGAAATTGTGCGGTGGTGGCGCGGCAGCAGCAGGGGGCCCCATTAGCTAAAGTGGTGCTTCAGGTTAAGAACAGTTTCAGGTTAAGAACGGACCTCCAGAAGGCAGCCATAGGCATGCTTAAGATATTTCCCACACTCCGATGTTGCACCAGGCTCCATTGTGGCTTCATTCATCTGGTCAGCTCATTGATGCCTAACATGGTACAGCTAAGACTGGCCCCCATTGCTGTCTCTTATTCTCTTGCTTGTCCAAGCCCTGACTGCCTATGACTATGTTATTATTTCTATGTGGGTTATATGTAGACCAACTTTCAAAAAGTCTGTCCACAGAATGAAGAACCAAGCAGATAGTGCCAAGCTTTTAAAAGAACGGCAACCTTTATTTCAACTACAACACAGCCTAGAACATGGCTGACTGAAAGCATCACTGAGTGTATGAGAGTGAGAGGAGAAAAGTGATTTAGGAGTAGCGGCAATGAGCCTCCTAAAGATATATTCATGTATGTCGTATCTATAGTCCAGCATCTTCACCCCTTAGTCCGCTGCCACACCAAAAATCACCTATGGATTTCCCAAGCACAATGAAAATACTCTCAGCGAACCGAGATCTAATCCTGTTTTTATAAGCATGGTTGTTAATCTGACACGTTCCAAGAGGAATCAAATGTATACTTTAGTAACAAACAGAAGTGCTCACCTTCAATAATATTTAAAAGCAAACTCTGTACTAATTTGCAGTATAAGTACTTAGAATGGTCTACTTATGTCAGCTGCTCAAAGGACTGTGAGATCAGCATGGAACCATTCGGAATAGGGAAGATTTAAAAAAATCACACCAGTCACCTTCTCAGAGCAATGCTTCACCTGGTTCTATGCTAATATGTGATTTGTATAAAAATTCAAAGAAATGCAAGGTTTGCTGGACTGGCTACTACAGAGAAAAGCAGAAGACTGACTCCATTACAATGCATGAGGGATCAGATTTTTGTAGAAAGATTATTTGCTCCGTGAAATAATGAATTGCCTTAATTTGACATTAATAGCTTTGATCTGATTTGCTTTGTGACTAACCAGTGTGTCTGCCAAGCTGGAGTGCAGGTGGGAAGGACATCTTACTCTTTTCTTTTTTCTTTTTTAAAGTCCCTTCTACTACATTACTTGCTCTCCCCCCCCCCCCCCAGTGGAAAATGATTGCCCCATATTTCTAGAATGTAAGAACTCTTAGACAACACAATGGATGGCTTTTATTTCAGAGGCACTACATTTTAGGGGTATCATTTGGTTTGCATATTTAGGATGAAATTTTGGTGTGTGTATGTGCTAGTATTCAGTCTCTGTCAGTCTTGAAGGATTGAATATACATTATCTCAGCTTCTTTTATAAGGCAAGTCGCGTATGGTGTGTGGATGAAAGATAACAGCATACCTAAAAAATACCAAAACTGAGACGAGATTTGAATCATGGCATTTTAGGTCATATCAAAGCGATTCACCAACATTTTATATATTGCCTACTGTCGAAAGCTACCTGCTCTTGTGGCGAAGCGTCACTATCATACCCAAACATTAATTCATCATTTGCAAAAACTTGCAGCGGCATTTACAAAATAATGATGAAATGTGACAAGAGGAGGTCCTACAGGGAAGGAAATGTCAAAGATGAGCTTTGGGGATAACAGGGGAAGGGCAAGTCTCTCAAAGAACTTTTTGAGAGGCTGATATTGGCTGAGGATCCTAGTGGAGCAGGAAGCAGGCAGTGCAAGGGTTGCAAACATGCTAGTAACAAGGAGAGCTCCTGAGATTTGTATGTCTGCTAAAAGTGGTACTTGAAAGGATTGGGGCTTGTTGGTTGCATTACTATCAGGTTAATGAAATGTTTAAAAAAGACTGTAAAGAGTGTGGATATGGAGAAAAAGATTCAAAATTTCAAACAGAGGTATTGAATAATGAGTATAAAAATTTGTCAAAAATGTATAAAATGTTGCTGGAGTGGCGTACAAAAGATGAAGAGGTCAAAACGGTAATGATACATCAGGCCAGAGATTTTGGGTATAATATACAATATGATGATTGGAGAAAATTATGGAATGAAAGGTTAAAATTTACGGCCTGTACTGCGCTGAAGGAAAATATAATGAAAATGGTATACAGAGGGTATATAACGCCAGTAAAACTGGCCAAAATGTATAAAACATGTAATAAGTGTTGGAAATGTAAAGAAAAAGAAGGAACATTCTATCATATGTGGTGGGAGTGTAAAAAGGTGAAAGGCTTCTGGGAAATGATATATAATGAACTGAAAAAGAAGTTGAAATATACGTTTGTTAAGAAACCGGAGGCCTTCCTACTAGGATTGGTAGGTAATGAAATAAATAAGAAAGACTGTAAACTTTTCCAATATGCAGTAACAGCAGTGAGAATACTTCTGGCCCAAAGATGGAAACAGGAAGAAATTCCAACGGTGGAAGAATGGAGAATGAAATTGACTGAATACGCAGAATTGGATAAACTAACAGGGAAGATTCAATATCAGCGAGACCAAAAGTTCATCGAGGACTGGGGGAGATTTACAGATTATCTGAAAAGCATATGTGATGAACAGATAACGCTTGATGGTTTTCAAGAGACTCTGTGAAAAATTAAGAAATATTGTAAAAAAGAGAGTAAGAGGGGAGAGGTGATCTTTAAAGGCAATACTAAGCTTAGAAATGCGTTAATAATATAAATTTAAACGAAAGATTGGCAGAGAAACTGAGGGAAGTCAAAAAATAGATGAATGTGTGACAAAATGTGAATTGATTGTATAAAATTGTTTTTGAAAATGAATAAAAATATTATATAAAAAAAGAAAGGATTGGGGCTTGTAGGCTGCTGGGGACTACATATGTTAGGTGTAAGGCAAGTTCCTATTTTGTGTGTTGTAGTACCAGCCCTGTAAGCATTTGAACCAATGATCTGATGAACCTTCTTTGAGCATGCTGCACTCTGAGAAAAAACAACAACTCCTGTGTGCCCTGCTTTATTCTTCCTATCTTCCAATCATCAAAAATGGTTTCTTTGCCATTTCTAGTGCCTCGCTCGTTATCTACAGTGTTTGTCCATGTGCATGTTGGGTCAGTAGGATAACTGTGACAAAGCTCTGCCACCACCATATGTACATTCATGTGCATGTTTCCAACATGCCTAAATACATCATTTGGTCATATGTGCAGTTGTGGGACTGTGCTTTTTGCAAATCCCCAGGAAGCACATACAAGCCTAAGGGTGTTCATTGTACATGTGTTAAAATACCTGAGCAGTGCTGGTATATCTCACAGTTGCTCATTTAAATTCTTCTCATTATCCTGCCTAGTTCTTTATCAATCTCCTTACCCTGAGCAGTTCCAGCATTTATATTCATGACAGCTGACCTTGTATTCTCTTATTTCCCAACTGTTTTTTTTTAAATATTATTTGATCCTGAGCACCATATTAACTCCCTCATCCAACTCTGCAGTGTCACCAAAAAGCCCTTGGTCTTTCTCAGATCTTTCATTCTTTCTGATCAACACTTGATCTCCAACAGTTCAGACCCCCCTTTGCTAATCTCTCATGCAGTTCTCAAATGCTTTCCCATTCAATGTATAAACTAGACTTTTTTTGGGGGGGGGATATTTTTCACACAGTCTATCATATTTATATAGTGTTAAAAAAAATCGGGGGGGGGGGGATTGACAGATCCGTCTAAATTTGGTCAATACCATTTCTAAAAATGTTCCATTCAAACTCTCTTCTATGATTCTATTCCATCCCATTTGCACTTTAATGTGCAGATTTTATCTATTTTTTTTTGTTTCTTTCTATCTATCTCTGCATGCTATTCTCAAAAAAGAGATAAATTTATAATCTGATGAAGCGATCTGATAGCTGCCTTTAAAATTCATTCATTCATTCATTCATTCATTCATTCATTTCATTTCATTTTATACCCCGCCTTTCCCCCCAGGAACTCAATGTGCATACACAGTTCTTCCCTTCCTCATTTTATCCTCACAACCAAACCTGTGAGGTAGACTGAGAAACCTCACCAGGATTCGAACTATGGTCTCCCACTAAATGCTGCACTACACTGCCTCATAGCTGCTTGGAGTGGCTAGGGAACACAAGCTGCAAAGGAGTCATGAGTAAATTAGGTCCATTAATTTCAGTAGGTCTACTCTGAGTAAAGCCTAGTTGATTACCTGGGGCTGCTAATGTTAGCATGGGAATACTGACATATCCAAGTAACCACACAAAAATGGAACAACATGCAACGAGCTGAAATGCATTATTGGCAGAAGGAGATAGGATCTGCCCATGCAATGCCCACCTGGTGGAAACTCTAGCTCACATGGCCCTTAAATGTAATACGTATGATGATCTCCGCCAACAATTTCTAGACCATCTATGTATTCCAACATGGAAACCAGAGGCAGAGGTTATACGCTTCTTATTACAGGGGAGAGACCAGGAGCTCACCAAGACAGTAGCTAAGTTCCTCTATTTGATTTTTTTTATTGCCAACGTACGCTACAGGATCCTGCCCTTGCTGGAGACCCACAGAGATGAAATAGATTGCTCGCCTCTTCTTCCCTTTGGCAAATGACTGTAGTGTTGAAATGGTGACGAGATCGCACTGGCCTATTTATTCTGAATGTTTGTATATGATGCCAATAAAGGTTTGATGATGATGATGATGAAATGCATTATTTACTAGTGGAGCCTGAGAGCAAGATATAGGGAAATGATTTTGTAGCAGCGAAACCACTGCTAAAGTAAGATATGAACTGACGTTTTCATATCTGCTCTTGTAGAATTTTAATCAAGCTATTGTGCCTCACGTATGGTCAATCAGTTCAGATCCCAAACTAGGTTAGCCCTGAAGATGATGCACAGGTTTCCCTAAGTGCTGAGCCAGTTGCTGCAAGATTGCCTGACAAATCAGAATTGCTAGGGCACAGCAGTTATTGGAATTCCCTCACGTGCAAAGATGCAAACAGAGGTGGGCTTGAAAATTACGTGCAAGCAGTATTAGCCTGACCTTCTGTTAAATCAATTCTCCCATCGCACTGCTCATTATATTCTGTTATGCGATTTCAAATGTCCGGGAAGACAGATTGACTGTCCTAGGCAGTGGGCTGCCCAGTGCAGAGTTTGTTGGGGCAATGAAGCTTTTCATTTTGATTGCAGAATGCTTTTGTCTGAAATATCACCTGTCAGATTGCCCTAATTATGGAGAGACATTTGCTAGTGTCAAAGTCAATCTGCTACGGAAGCTATCTCGACGAAGTGAGTTCTGACAAGAACAGTTCAGCTAAGTCATGACTTGTATTAACTAATACTATGAAAACCAATGTCGGTTTACAAATTACATTTTTGTTAGTATTCTGTCATATATTGATTAGGGTTACAATGTTTAGTTGATTATATGTTTAGTTAATCATAGAGTAATCCTAGCCATCACTATTCAAAAGGACGTTCTACTAAATTCAATGGGGCTTGCTCCCAGTTAAGTGGGAATGGGATTGCAGCTTCAATCTATGCTGCTGCCCCTGATATAACCAGACTGTTTTGTTAAAGTTCTTAATGCAATAGTTTACAAATGCTTCTGTGTCTTACATATGGAAGACCATGCCTCTTCTAGGCAATGCAATTGTAACGTGTTTCAGCCCATTTCAGCTCCCCCCAAAGCTGTTGTTTTTATATGCAAATTTATGTTAATTTAATCAATAACTAATCTATTTGTCAGCTAAAATTTCTAGCGTGGCAATCTTAATATTGATTAAATAGAGATACAGCATGTATCTCTATTCCAAATATGTATATTATTCCAAATATTCAGAAATATAATGCTACCTGTTCTCAACGAGACTAGATCGAGAATAAACTTTAACTTGGAGCCATTTCATTTCCATCCAGAGATACAGTATAGGGAAAATTTCTTTGCTGACCATAGAAGTCAGATGTAATCAATCAAAGCTGCTGATAGTCAGATGGACTCAATACATTTTGCTCTTTGATCTGGAAACTAAGCAAGGAAAGGCTTGTTTTATCTACATTCATCATCTTCTCTTGTCAGGTTTGGCGGGGTGGCCTACTTTCATAAGTGAACTAATAGCTCTTCTTTATTAACATCATTAAGTCAATGTTGTCTTGTAAACTATCCTTTTATCTCAGTATGCAATCTTGCCTGCCCTGGAGAGTTTTTTTCTTTTCTTTTTAAAAAGATGTTGCTTCCCAGAAGCATGCACTTCTGCATTGTGCTTGAATACACACTGAAAGAATTGATTTTGGGTGCAGCATTAATGTACAATGTGTGTGTGAGAGTGAATGCGTTCATGGGAAATGCTTGTCTTAAGCTATGGGTGAAATCCAATTTTGCTATCCTGCTCACATTATGAGTTTTTGAAGAAGCATAAAAGGATGGGAGGCAATTTTCTGCAATTGTTCTCTTCCCATTATAGCTCCGGAACACAATCTGGTCCAGAAGGTTGGGGAGGAACCCACAGAACAAGTTATAAGGGGACAGTGGGAGGAGGGATTGAGAAGATTCCCTCCCTTCCTATTACATTAGTGCAGGGATGAGGAACCTCAGGCCTTGAGGTCAAATGTGGGCCCCTAGCGCCGTCTAAATGGTTGTCAGGACTCCTCCCAGCCAGACACCATCCTGAGGTTCACCCCTCACTGACTTTGCTGTGCACCCTTCTTTAGTGTTTTTGCTTGGCTGGAATGTGTCTTGGAATTCTGATAAGAATAGCAGTGGTAGCAGAAAAGGAAGCTTACTTTTCCACCACCATTGTATCTCTAAGCAGCTGTTTGGTAGAGCTTTTCCAAGGGGTGAATGGGCTTTTGACATCTGGCCAAGAGAGTGTTGCCAAGTGTAGTTCCAGTTCATTTCCAGATCTAAGGTGCTCATATTAGCATTTAAAGCCCTAAATGCCTACCCTCCAACATTTACCTGATGAAAATAGGGACATCCTATTCCATAATAATTTTATTAACAATAATTTTACACTCTGGGTGGCTTCCAACATATATAAAACATTAAACATTAAAAAAAAATCCCTATACAAGACTGCCTTCAGATGACTCAGGGGTCAGATAATGCCATACACACCAACATTTCTCCAATGAAAATAGGGGTGTTGGACACGACTAAACGACTAAACAACAACAAGAAAAAGTGGGACATTTCAGAATCAAATCAGAAACTGGGATGGCTTCTGTAAATCTGGGACTGTACCTGGACTATAGTGGCACTTGGAGCGTCTGTAAATGACCTAGGCCTCAAATATTTGGGAAGTGTCTTCCTTCCCTACTGACCTTCTCAGGTGCTAAGATCAACAGAGATTTGGAGGGCAGTGGCCTGATACCTGTCTGTGGTGGTCCCTAAATTGTGGTATTTCCTCCCCAGAGAGATGCATCTGACATCTTCATTCTATAGCTTTTGGTGAATCCTGAAGAGACAACTCTACCCTGCCTTTGATACTTGATGCTTTCAGAACCCGCCCTATTCCTGTGACTTTAATTTGTTCCAACTGTTCTTAATTTCTGGATTTTAAATGGCTACAGCCTGCCCTGGGGCCTCCAATTAAAAGTGGGTAATCGTAGTCATAATACTTTCGGTTTGCCTGGATGGAGGACCATCCAGTGTGTATGGAAATCACCCTACCATGGAAAAGTAAAATTGACTTCATCACTCACCTCTGGCCCCTCCCTCCACCAGTGTCTGATGCCTGGAAAGTTGCCTGGCAGGAAATGTGTCCTTTGGCTGGCAAAGGCTTCCCCCTCCTGTATTAGTGGACTCCTCAGCTGCACCAAAAGCCACTCAATGAGTGGGACCACAACACTAGTTTCCACCCTATAGCATCATGTCTTGTTTAACATTCCCTCCTCTCTGTGTCTCTTCATCAAAGGCTGAGAACAACTGAGAACAATTTTTACTGTACTGAAAGCCAAACCCCACAGTCCTATTTAACTAATCTTATGGAGAGAACGCAAAGAACGTCTATCCTGGGAACTGTGCGCCTCGATCCACACTGCCACAGGGGGTCTCAAGGCAAAATGAATATTTTTCTGTTTGCTGGCTTGTTTGTACCTAAGAGGATGACAAGCTGAATATACTTGCTGGATTTGATTCCTGCCTCTGTGAGTCTGCAATTTGCGAGGCTGCTGCCTATTCATGGTACATTTTGAAAGGAAGAGCTGCTACAAAGGGGAGAGAGTGTTCTGCCTAAATGGAAACACTGCAAAGAAAATAAATAATTGAGGGCTCAATCCTAGACCCAGTGCTTTTTTCTGGGGGGGACGCAGGGGTAAGCATACCCCTAAACATTTTGTGAATCTAAGTTTGGCCCCATTGAGGGGCAGTATTTTAATATGAGTAGGAAAATGAGAGTACCTATAACATTTTTTTAGAAAAAAGCACTGCCTAGACCCATTTACTTGGTAGACATCCTCATTGAAATCAATGGGACTTACTTGTGGGGAGATATGCATAGAATTGCACTCTCAAACATGGCAAGTTGTGCCAATAATTTCAAGTTTGATAGATTTTTTAAAAAAATATGTGTAATCATTTCTGACGTAGCAGAATATAGATAGGCTGCTAAGTTTTTTCTTTCGGTGCGGCATGCTATTCTTGCTCACAGAAAGAGGTGCAGCTGTACATTAGAAGGCACAAAAGACTTTCGAAGTTACTTAGGGGTGTGACAACGTGATCCAAAACCACAACACATTTCCTTGGAAATAAGCCTCATTGATTTTAATGAAATTTAGTTCCATTGAAAACACAGCCGAAGTCCCATTTATTAGGCTCATAAAAGTGAAATGGTGAATTTATGCAATCATTTTAACAAGGAACATATGAAGCTGAGTTTTATCAAAGCAGAGCACTGGTTCATCGAGCCAGGTGTTATCTACTGTGACTGACAGCAGCTCTCCAAGGTTTCGGACAGAGACACCTGCTGTGAAAGATCCTGAAAACTGAAGATAGTAAATCTGGGACCTTCTTTATGCAAACAATTCCATTTCTTCCCCATATTGGAGACGCTAATTTGCCTGTGTCGTGTCTTTTTCATCTACTTCACACAGTTGGGTGTTTGTGTGACTGGAGTGGTGTTTTGTTTGAATTTGTCTAATTGGCATTTGGGGTATATTGGACAGAAGCTTTACACAGGTACCATGAACACTCAGAGTGCACCAGACAGGGAATTTACACATGCTCCATAAAGCTCTTCCATACCAGAGGAAACACTGGCTTGCTCCATTATCTGTGCATTTAGAGTACATTGGATTATGATGACTCCAGTGTATGTACGTGGAGCTTCTTTATGCAAGGTTAAACCCTCTTGTGAAGGACCTCTGTGTGTGCATTGATGATGGGCATCTCCTTCTGAAGCTCTCCAAATCGCCAGTGCAGGGACAGAGCTGGCCCATGTGGCAGCAGCAGTCTGTGGGGTGGCACAGGTAGGGCAGTGTAACTCACTTGGCTTCCCAATGACAAACATCAGTTGGTTAGAGCAGGCCTCCTGAACCTTGGCCCTCCAGCTGTTTTTGGCCTACAACTCCCATGATCCCTAGCTAGCAGGATCAGTGGTCAGGGATGATGGGAATTGTAGTCTCAAAACACCTGGAGGGCCAAGGTTGAGGAAGCCTGGGTTACAGAACATGGTGCTGATAACACCAAGGCTGCAGGTTCAATCCCCATATGGGATAGCTGCATATTCCTGCATTGCAGGGGGTTGGACCAGATGATCCCCAGAGTCTCTTCTGACTCTATGGTTCTATGACTCTATGATCATTTCTGGTTACTGAGAAAGGGAGAGGCAAGGGGGCCTTGCTGCAGTGTGGGCAGACATTGGGGTGTCATATTGGCACCACACTGAGCTGCCTGTGCATCTCCCCCTCTGCCTTTCAGTATCCAACAGTGATTCTCAGCATTGTGAAGCCTGGTGAGCAATGCCCCACCCTGCACTGACCACCACTGCCATGTGGCCCACTCTTTCAATGCAGACCCTTCCTTAAACCAGGGGTCAGCAAACTTTTTCAGCAGGGGGCCAGTCCACTGTACCTCAGACCTTGGGGAGGGGACTATTTTTGGGGGGGGAAATGAACGAATCCCTATGCCCCACAAATCACCCAGAGATGCATTTTAAATACAAGGACACATTCTACTCATGTAAAAACGCACTGATTCCTGGACTGTCCGCAGGCCGGATATGGAAGGCGATTGGGCCGGATCTGGCCCCCAGGCCTTAGTTTGCCTACCGATGTATTAAACTATGCCATAAAGCTGCATTCTCTAAATGCTGAAACAGATGGCAGCCATGAGATCTCTTTGTGACTGATATGCAACAAAAAGCATTGAGAACAGCTTCATTTTTTATATATATAGCAGTGCTGTTCAAGAGCAGCAGGACCCTTTTCTGATTTTTCAGATTGCAGATTATATCAGTCATTATTATTTTTTGCCAAAACAGAGCTCCTAGCAACCATGCCAAGGATGAAGGCTAATTTTCAACTAGTAAATGTTAAGCTGAATGGCACCTTTTTCCAAAAGCTACCCATCGCTGGAGCTGCCATGTTGGAAAATGGCCATTCCTGCCCAAACAAGGCCAAATGAGGACTGGCCCCATACCCTATTTTGCTCAGCACGACAAACATAGCACTTGATCCAAATTTCATGCTTCTGCTTCAAATTGAGCAGGATTCTGGCGTTGGAGTGAGCCATCTCATCACTGTGATTTTATGATGGCAAGAATGAGCATGGCTTCTCCTAGAGTGACTATTAATTTCACAGTTGCTTCCAAGGGAGTAAAATGAAACACTGCAGGAGACAAAACCAGAAGGACTTGGCAAATGCTACAGGTGACGATTACAGACCTGCTGCTCACCACATCCAGGAAAGACAACAACTCTAACCATTCTTTAGCCCTCTATGTTGAGGGCTAACACTGCAGATGGTGACAGCAGTCACGAAATACCTGCTTCTTGGGAGAAAAGCAATGACAAACCTAGACAGCATCTTAAAAAGCAGAGACATCACCTTGCCGACAAAGGTCTGTATAGTTAAAGCTATGGTTTTCCCAGTAGTGAAGTATGGAAGTGAGAGCTGGACCATCAAGAAGGCTGATCGCCGAAGAATTGATGCTTTTGAATTGTAGTGCTGGAGGAAACTCTTGAGAGTCCCATGGACTGCAAGAAGATCAAACTTATCCATTCGGAAGGAAATCAGCCCTGAGTGGTCACTGGAAGGACAGATCGTGAAGCTGAGGCTCCAATACTTTGGCCACCTCATGAGAAGAGAAGACTCCCTGGAAAAGACCCTGATGTTGGGAAAGATTGAGGGCACAAGGACAAGGGGACGACAGAGGACGAGATGGTTGGACAGTGTTCTCGAAGCTACTAACATGAGTTTGATCAAACTGCAGGAGGCAGTGGAAGACAGGAGTGCCTGGCATGCTCTGGTCCATGGGGTCACAAAGAGTTGGACATGACTAAACGACTCAACAACAACAACAACTTTGGTTGGTGGGGCCAGCACTCACCTTAATTTACATGTTAGCCCTTAATGGCTGAATACACTCTTCATTAATCACCCCAACAGCTGGTTCTGCCAACATTATTGGTTCCTTCCTGCCTGCTGCTTGAGGTCCAGATCATGACACCATGATCTGGTAGAATCATTTTGTGAAGAGTGATAAATAGCATTTAGAGGATCAGAAAGGGAGAGCACAGAGGGTGGAAACACTAATTAAAAATGAGGAAAGTTATGCCTGGGAGCTTATGTGAGTTTTCCAGCACCCCTTCCAGCTCCATTTTTATCTCCGGAATTTCAATTGGCCAAAAATGGGGTGTCACACAATATTTAGATGTAGCGAAGCATTATTCATCATAGAAAATAATGCTTTGGGACAATTTGCATTGTTGAACTGTGTCATATGTCTTCCCTGCTTAACTCCACTATTTTTACTAATAACATTGGAAAGCCTATCTGCTATATTAGGCAGTTGCCTGCCAGAAAAGAAGAAAGAAAAATCGACCAGCACCAGAATGTTAAGATATTGCATGGCAAAAAAGAATAGCCCGAAGACTATAACATATGATTAAAAACAAAACTTCAGCTTTTAATATTGCAGCGGATTGTGCCGTTGCTGCCAGAGCATTAGGCATGAATGCACTATGTTTTCTGCATTGTAAGTCTTTATTTATATACAACTAATTTGCCAATAAGTAAATTTGTTTCTTGGGAAATGCAATTCAGGTGTGAAAAAAATAATATCTTCTGGCAGTTCAAGGGCAGAGCATCACTTTAACTGGAGAAGGTCAGTCAGATTTGCTTATATAGCTTAAGATGCCTTGATTACACTAGCAGGCAGCACTTTCCCCTCACTTCTGAGAAGAAATACTGATTCAACCAGTGCTTTCCTGTGCCTTTCATTACATTTCTCTTCACCCCTCTGCTCTAATCATTGTACATTTGATTTTTCTTCTATTCTTGTGTCATCAACACCAAACATATATGAGCATTAGCTTGCTGGAGCTTGCTGGATGTTGTTCCCGAAGTCAGCTGACTGGCTCTTTAAGTTGGAATAAAATACCCCTTTTAATATGGGCTGCAGGTAGCTTGCTCTTCAATCAAACAATCATAATACAGGCTTGACTACTGTAATTCGCTCTACACGGGGCTGCCCTTGAAGCTGTCCCAGAAACTCCAGCAGGTGCAGAATGCTGCAGCGAGGCTCCTCACAGGGTCTCTGCCTTGGGAGCATATTCACCCAGTGCTTTTCCAGCTGCACTGGCTCCTGGTGGAGTATAGGGTCAGATTTAAGGTGCTGGTTTTGACCTTTAAAGCCCTTCATGGCCTAGGACCCTTGTACCTACGGGACCACCTCTCCTGGTATGCCCCATGGAGGACCTTAAGGTCCATAAATAGCAACACCCTAAAGGTCCCGGGCCCTAAGGAAATTAGATTAGCCTCAACCAGAGACAGGGCCTTCTCAACACTGGCTCTGGCCTGGTGGAACGCTCTTTCTCATGAGACCAGGGCCCTGCAGGATCTGATTTCTTTCTGCAGGGCCTGTAAGACAGAGTTGTTCCACGTGGCCTTGAGCTTGGAATCAGTTTGATTTCCTCCCCCTCTTTCTTTTTCCTTTCTCCTCCTGTGAAGAGGCTGCATCCTAATGTTTTAATGTTGTATTTTAATCTTGTTTTTTAAATTGTATTTTAATCAACTTGTTTTCATTATTGGTTGTTAGCTGCCCTGAGCCCGGTCTTGGCTGGGGAGGGCGGGGTATAAATAAAATTTATTATTATTATTAAAAAGATCAAGATCCAAAGCTTCATGCTTTGGAAAAGATCAAGATTCAGTCAGAAGCACTTTGGATGCTGTTTCATTTGGCTTAGGGTTCGAATTTGAATCCCTGTTAGGGGAAAATGAAGCTTCATGGCTCCCTTCCTCCCTATTATGCTTTAAAAAAAACACACCAAAAAACTCAGATAATACTTTCCCCCTTTTGGCAGAACTGGATGGAATTTGCAGGCATATTAACCCCTTCTGAGTGGATAACAAATGCCATATTACTGACAAATAGGTCCAAGACTTTTTTGTGATGGACACCATTAACACCCCCACCACCAATAAAAGTGAAGAATTAGAGGGAATTTTCAGGCATGGCAGTCCTGAATAAATGAATGAATCCTGCCAACTTTCAGGAGGATAGCTGCAGTGTTTTTTCCTGCCAAGGCAGCATTTCCTGATTGGGAGTTCATTCATTCTATCATATTGTTTTATGGGTGATCTGTGTGAAAATAGCAGAGATGGGAGAGATTTTCCAAGGTAAGAAACCTTGGAAACAAATATGGATCCAGGATGTTTTGTGCCAGGCACTTTTAAATGGATTTGGGGTGGGGGAGAGCTGAAAGAGATTGCATCCCCCTCTCCTCTTTTCTGGGCAACAATATGAAAATGGCATGCTTTATAGAAGTGCCTCTAGGAAAGTAACCTACAGAACTTCAGAAGGAGGAGGGCAGGACCTAGGGAGTAATGATGAATTAAACTGCTTCAGGCTGGTGTTCTGCTAAATTGGCACAAAAAGTGACAGAAAGTAAGTGCAAAGGTGATTTGCCAGGGTGGGATATGTGGCCATGTGGCACAAAGGCAGAAGGACTTGAATATCAAGCATTTTTCAAACAAGTACCACTAGCAGAACTATTCCTTCTGAACTCCATCTGTTTTCCTCACATGACAAACTTTGAAAACCAAGTTTTCACTTTTAGAACATACACATCTGCAGCATATATTTTTAACACCCTAATATCCAAAGTGCCTCAGAGATCCCCACTTCACTCTGAGGTGCTTCAAAGAAATCCCACTTTGGCTCTGACAAGTCCCGAATCTGTTTGAAGACGCCTCCTTTGGCTATTGATTTCGCAGCATTTTTTGCACACCCCTACACTTGGGACGCGGGTGGCGCTGTGGGTAAAAGCCTCAGTGCCTAGCACTTGCCGATCGAAAGGTCGGCGGTTCGAATCCCCGCGGCGGGGTGCGCTCCCGTTGCTCGGTCCCAGCGCCTGCCAACCTAGCAGTTCGAAAGCACCCCCAGGTGCAAGTAGATAAATAGGGACCACTTACTGGCGGGAAGGTAAACGGCGTTTCCGTGTGCTGCGCTGGCTCGCCAGATGCAGCTTGTCACGCTGGCCACGTGACCCAGAAGTGTCTCCGGACAGCGCTGGCCCCCGGCCTCTTAAGTGAGATGGGCGTACAACCCTAGAGTCTGTCAAGACTGGCCCGTACGGGCAGGGGTACCTTTACCTTTACCTTATACTTGGGAGGGAGGCTCATCATACTTCCAGCTTAGCTGTACAGTGTGTCAGGAACTGCTGACTCACCATATAGCAAATGTTTGAGCTGTATGTAGATGGTAGTTTCTCAGTGAGGTACCCCAACACTCTTGACTGACACTGCTCATCCAAACTGGGCCGCTGGATCCCCTTGGACAGAAAGGAGTATAAAGGGGCTTCCTGTTCCAACTGAGCCTCACAAAATCTTCCTGGCTTCCGGAGTTCCTCTATCCTTTGGCTGTCCTTTTGTCCGACTTGTGCCTTGATCCTGCCACCTGATTTGCCAAGTGCTTCCAACTTACTCCTTGGTCCTTCCCACTGGCAGATCACACATGTTCCATGTTCCTGGAAATTTAAATGTGTCAAGGCAATCCCAAGCTACATATTTGGGAATAAATGAATTATCACCAGGACACATGTCTCCAGTGCTCACTCTTCACAAGCACCCTGAAGCCAACAAAGTGCCCTGGAATATCTTGCTGTGCTGGGACTGGGGAGTGCAAAACAGGCTTCAATTTTTTCTGCTGTGTAAAGAGAGAATTTGGAGGGTTCTTTAAAGAAATAAGCAAATAAGCTGCAAGCAATGTGTTTAGAGTCAGAGAGTAGAATTGCCATTACTGTTTCTGACAGTTCGGGATATTGTGTTATCTCTTTTCCAAGATTTACACCAGAGGCAAGTGTGCATTATAATTCAGTATTATTATGCCGTACATGTTGGATGCTCATATGTTTGTGAGGAACATACTGCAGTAAGACCAGGAATACCAGCCAGAGCATTTGGGAGGCTGGGGGAATAGGGCTTGCTCCTTTTCCCTCCTCCAGCATGTCCGTTTTGCTGCTGCCTGCCTCCTCTGGAGGAGAGATGAACTAGCCAGCTGTGGACCATCTAGCATGGTAAGAAAATTCCCACCCCATCTGAACTGTATTTGACCCAGGCTGTTGTGGCCACTTGGAGTACAGCAAAGCTAGAGCAGTTGTATTTCGCTTTGGGCAGGGGTGGTGGTGGTCTGTTAACTTATGTTCCCCTCTCTACTTATATTGAATTTATTCTGCTTTGTTGAAATATTATTTTGTCTCATTTGAATTTATTGATAGGTTTTGTGACAAGCATCACATAGGTTTAGTGTACCAAAATGTTTTGTATATTGATAATAAGATGGTGTTGTGAGCTTCTTTGTGCACAGTAGAAAACTGGCATTTAAATGAACTAAATTTAATTAGCCACTTTGGAAATGAGAGGTGTCAACAGAATTGCACTTCACATTTTTGTGAAGCATGTCTGTAAAGATGCAATTAAAAATCATACAGCATCTAGCATTGCACATTGCAATTGCTACAAGAGGCAGAAAAATCATTCAGTGGTCCACCAAGACCTTCAGCAGTTTTCAGATGGTCCATCAGAAAGCAAATGTTTGGGAACCAATAGAATAAATGAACTTGTTTCCATGGCTAGATAGATAGATGATGATAGATAGATGATAGATAGATAGATGATAGATAGATAGATAGATAGATGATAGATAGATGATAGATAGATAGATAGATAGATAGATGATAGACAGACAGAAAAGTGCTGTGATGCACAAAGACCCATCTATGTAGTTGATTCCCCTCCCCCACTCTTTGCGGGGCTTTGTTCTACCCCAGTTATCCTCCTTACCTTTTTCATCCTTGGAAGGCTCTCTGTGGCCAGGCACCTGCATATAGTACATATCACACAGCCCTTGTTTATCCTACTATATAATAAAAGGTTACAAAATCAATAAAAATAAATGGGATCTGCACAAACTCATGCTAGTACTCTTGTTCTGCTCTCAATCATTTCCTTGGTGCCTGGGCAGGAGAATTTCCAGGTGTTTGTACTCATAATTCCCATAATTTTGGACATTAGCAACAGTGGAACTATCCTGAATCTATAAAAGTTCCATGGGAGTTTGCCAGTGCCATAGGCAAGACTTGATTTTTAAACTGATACTTCTTTTTCTTTTTCTTTTTAAGGCAGATATCATTGGCTGTAACTAGAATTTGGATACAGAAGATTTTTTACTGTCGAGTCAACACAGAATAGAAAGCCTAATGAAGCTTGAACACATTATTACAGGGATTTTCTACTTCCCTTTCATTCATTTAAAGTAAATATTATTGTAGCATGTATTGAAGGCTTGCTTTTTGTTATTAACATTTAATGTTCAAAGCCTGAGATTTGAATACTGCCTATCCATGCATATATAGATGTCTTTTATTTTCATTTCATTTTCATTTTCAGTTTTTTAAAGAACGCAAGTATAATGTGCTTGAAATAGATGCTTGTTTTATTGCCTATGCAGTGCAGTCCTAAGTAAGTTTATGCAGAAGCAAGCAAGCAAGAATATTACTGGCATGGGGTATCTGAATCTCTTTTGCAGCTTTATCGGTCAACACAAATGTAAAGGAAGCACAATTCAAAGTTCATAGTAGATGGTGCATTGCTCTTGTTGGGCTTCACCTAATGCGTAGAAGCTACAGTCAGTACTGCTAGAAGGATTGTGGATAGATGGGCTTATTCTTTTCACCTTTGGTGGGAATGTCCAGCAGTTTTCCAGCATGGTTTCTGATTCCTGCCAGGAATGACTACACATTAGACCACAGACTGCACCTAAAAGCTATGCTTCCTCATCCTTTTGAACCTAATGACCCTGGGATCCCAATTTTGAAATAAGATTTCATGGCAGCATGGTTTCCATTTCTCTCCTGTGTGGAAGCCCTTCAAGCTTCTGATCACACCCCAAACTAAAATAAATCTCCATTTCAAACGTCTGTTCACCAGAATTTGGTGTGGCCAAGTAGTTGAGCCACACCTCCTTGTGTTTTTCATATGAAGGCCTCCTGGCCAACCTGGCTGCAGCAGCTGCTGGGAGAGATTAGACAGGACTATAAATAACCAGAGAGCTCCAGCTAACATAGTGCCAAAGGAACAGATAATTAGGCAGCTGGGGGCTATCAAATGTATTGTGCAAAATGTAACATGCATGACTATCTACCTGCTGGAAAGACAATGTTCACCACATTAACACTCCAACAGATCTTGCTTCCCCTTTAGATTTTGTAGGGGGTGGGCAAAGCCATAGCTTGAGATTCAGCACACAGAGTAAGTCAAGCCTCTGTCTATCTTCCTGGCCCAGTCCAAAACAGAACTGGCCCCTAGTCTCTTGTTCTCTTACACTCACTGATGACATCACCTCCAACCTCTCCCCTTTACTGGAAGAAGAAGGTAGCAGTGAGGTTTGCACAGTGCAAGTGCACTGGCAGGAGCACTAGATTGAATCTGCCAGTGCATTTGCACCATGCTGACCTTGCCACCACCTCTCTCCCCCTCCTCCTCTCTGTCCTAATATGCAGCAGTCATGTCGACAGCTGAAGGTCAGTTGAGCACCCCCACCATCCTATCTACTTCTGAACATTGTTAAATGACAGAGTTTGCTGCTGCCACATTAATAATAGATTTAAAAGGGATGTTGGTGGGTTAATGGAAGGTAAGGCTACCAATGACTACTTGCCTGTTGGGTTCAACCCTGAATATCAATTGCTGGGAATCACCAGGGGGGAGAATGCTGTTGCACCAAGGTTCTGCTTACAGGCTTCCCATGGACATCTGGTTGGTCACTATGACACTAGACTAGACACTAGACCCTTGATCTGATTCATCAGGGCTCTTGTTATGATTGCATGGGAATTTATGCAAGAGCAGCTGGTTAAGCTGAGACCTGTTGATAGTCCATGCCATCCGTGGGCAGGGCTAGCAACATGCCTGAATCTGGGGGTGGAACCATTTGCTGTCCCTTTCACACAATATGCACATGAAAGGAACATTAGCTAATAATGCAAACATTACATTTGGGGAGAGGAACCATGGCTGAGGTTAGAGAGAGCCTGACAAACAAAAGATGGGCTACACCCAGAGCACCAAAAAAGTGTAGTGAGGCCCCAGTAATGAAACAGGGTTTTGTTTTTAGTTTAGTAAAGTTAAAGATAGACACAGAGCATTAGGTTGTACTGACAGGGAGCTGCAAAAACTATCTCAGAAATATACCCACATTTGATTTATTTTAACGTAAATTAACCAACCACATCAGGGATGAGTGATAAAATGAGCATTAAACTGTTCAACAATGCTAACATTAATGAGGATGAGCTTGCCATTGTGCTTCTTGCCTTCTGTGCTGTTTTACCTACAGTTTTTATGTAATGAGTTTTTGCAATAAAGGGGGGGGGGGGACAAGTATGGACCAAGTACATCTCAGACATAAAAACAGAAGTTGCACAGAGATTATGAAGCGGATGCTTCAACCTCCAGCAAGTGTCGTCTGTCTTGTAATTATATAAGCAGGAGTTAATGAGGCCTATTAATGTAAAACCAAAAATCAACATTCTTTGGTCAGGTTGTGTTAAATCTGCAATATTTTATGTAGAAATCATAGCCTTGGATTTTATGCATAATTAATTTTTTAAATGTTCCCATTACTTGGTCCCTCTGCTTGCTAGCAAGTTATTGAGCTTGAAGATACACACACACACACACACACACACACACACACACACATGGTGCAAGCAACTTGTCATTTGTGGGAATGCTTTTTCCAAATGCTATGTTTTTTAAATAAAGAAGTTCTTGTAACTTTATCCTCTTATAAGGAGGTTAAGCCAGCATAGCACTTGCATTTATTTTAAGGGTGAATAAATGTGTTACAGACAACAAAAGATACACGTGTAATGTATCCCTTTACTAAAAGTCCCGCAACAAATAGACTTCAGAAAACAATGGAGATGAAACAGTGAGAATGATAGTATCAATGGCTCAATTTGAAACATTTATTACTCCGAAGTAATAGAGTAAACATAGAGTTTAGCAGCCTTATATCTCTAGGAAGTAAACTTCCATTTGTATCTTTAAATGTACATGGTTTTATGATGATATTGCATTTTTTGTATGCTGTCTCAAATGATAAGTGTGAAGCATAGCCGCAGCTTAAGTGTCAGGTCTGGGAAGTGAATGAGCACCACCAGCAAACTCTCCATCCCAAATTAGTCAACACTGTGCCCCTGGATTTCCAGACTAAACCTGGGCATGTTCACTTAGAAGAAGTCTGAGTAGACCACGTAGTGGAACTTCTGCATCCTGAGTGTGTTTGGGACTGCAGCCTTAGCAAGGTCTGCTGTGATGGGCTTTTGAGAATTCCTAAGTGGCACAAAATAGCAACTCCACAGAGAACTGTCTCCCTACTGCTTTAGGTAGTAGATCCAAAATTAACCACTTACCTTTTAAATTGGGGACAGCTTAACATTACCAGAATTCAGACTGGACTAAGCTCAATGGGAGAGGAGGGAGAAAAATTGTGCCCATTCTGGAACAGTTCAAGGAGAATATTTGCATTAAGAATCACTTACTGCCACTTTGTAATCATCCTATAAGGGAAGGGGGAAGATTTTCTGGGCAATTTTGATATGTAGGTAAAAATAAAAATAAATGCATAATTAATAAGACACAATGCATAATTAATCATCTTTAATACTCTCTTGTTAGAAGAACAGCTGAGCTTCTGTGATTGGAGTCCATGTTGTCCTGAGCTAATTCTTTACATTTCTGAACTGGGAAATTAACTTTCCCCAAGTGCTGATGTTTGCTCTTTTGGGCTCTAATCAGACTCCTTTGGAAAGAGTAATAAACGACATGAAAATATCTGTTTTACTGTTTCCCTTTTTAAATTTCAGTGTTCCAGGTTAAGAAGACTACAAGTTAAAACAGCCTCCCAAAATAATAAAGTTGCTGATGTGGAAATATTTTGCCATTAGGAACATTTCAGTATATAGGACATCTCAGTAGCACTGCATTTCTTTATTCATGGAATTAAATTTTATACAGCTGTGAAATATAGCTAAAGGACCTAGATTTCTACACGGATGATGTAGAAAATCCAAAAGATTGTTGTGATGAAAAAGGATGTCTGCATATATAGGCTCAGTTTCCTTCTGGGAAGAAAGTACTGGAGAATGATGGCGTCTCTTATAATAAATTGTTTATTTACAAATGTGCACGTGAAGCAGAGGGGACACAGAGATCTTTTTAGTTCCTTCCCAAGTGTGCCTTCTTGTTAGTTACAAAAATTCAGCCATTTCTCTTGTTCACTGTCTAAACACAACCTACTTTCTCCCTTCTCCTCTGCCCTCTTCCAAGACAAAAAACCCAAAATAGGAGGTGAGTGACCTTAATGCTAAAACAGCATTGTTGGTAGCCAAGCCACTAAAGGCAGGCTGCCTTCCAGAGTTTATTGTATTGCACATCCCATCATCTCTGACCATTGAGCAGCAGCAGTTGGCGAGGAAATAGGTTTGGTGCAGATGCAGCGATGGGAGCTCTGGGTTGTCTTTGTTGCTGTGCCTGCATTACACTCAGCTCCCCTCCCCTCCCCCTCCCTCCTCTCCTTCTCAGTAACCAGCACCAATCCCAGGATTGGCAAGCTTGGATAAGCAACACAGTCCCACCTTACCCCATGCTTCTGATTGCTCCTGCCATTGGTTGTACCAGCTGGGGCTGATAGGAGATTGGAGACTGACAATATTTGGAGGGCCACAGGTTGCCAACCTCTACACTAAGGGATCTTTCTCGCTAAGGTTATATTTGCAGTGTGGGTGCTGATGCCATGCAGCTTAAATCTGTGCTGTGAAGTCCTTGGCCATGAAATAAAAAGGTAAAGGGGACCCCTGACCATTAGGCCCAGTCATAGCTGACTCTGGGGTTGCAGTGCTCATCTCGCTTTATTGGCCGAGCGAGCCGGTGTACAGCTTCCGGGTCATGTGGCCAGCATGACTAAGCCGCTTCTGGCGAACCAGAGCAGCACACGGAAACAGGGTTTACCTTCCCGCCTGAGTGGTACCTATTTATCTACTTGCACTTTGACGTGCTTTCAAACTGCTAGGTTGGCAGAAGCAGGGACCGAGCAACGGGAGCTCACCCCATCGTGGGGATTCAAACCGCCGACCTTCTGATCGGAAAGTCCTAGGCTCTGTGGTTTAACCCCCAGCGCCACCCGCATCCCTTTTGGCCATGAAGTAGGGACCTACATTTGACTCTGTTCTTCACACCAACATTGTCCTGGTTTCCAACAGGCTGTAACATTGGGCTCCTTTCACATGCCTGGGGCTTCCCTCACTGCCCTTGTGGTCCAGAAAGGATGGAGACATGTTAGAATGTCTCACACATCACAAATGGGGCCTGAGAAGGGACCCTTTGTAGGATGGCAAATACCTTCTTGCTCTTACACAGTAAGATAACAACCAAATATTTCTACCCTATTAGAAGTTCAAGTGCCTCTGCTAGCTGAGGAGGCTGATCATCTTTGAAGCTGTGCCCCAGTGGAAGAAAGCAATCATTTGGAGGAGCTAGCCATTGGCAATGCCACTCATAATCTGTCCCCCTGAATGGAAGCCCTGCCAATGATGCAAAAAATGGCCCCACTCTAAGTGATAGTGGCATTATTTGGCATATAGCACAGGACTTTGGACCAAGCCATTAGTCAAATCAGATCACACAAAGAGCAACCTTCTATCCAGTTCCCATTACTGAAGATCCCTGTGCTATAACATTTATATTAAGACCAAACTGTGGTGCTTCAGAATTTTGATCAGTTCAAGTTTAGATATGGGGATAAGAAGAAGTATAATCCCTAATCAGCCATGTGTTGAATATTCAAATATGCAAAGCGCCAACTGTTCTGCTGAGAATTAACATTCTGGGGGACTGGGCAAGCTACATGCTTGAGGAATCCTTGATGAAATGATTATAATGAAGGCACAAAGACAGATAGGGAGCCACAGCATTAAAGCCTGCCTCAGAAAACCCCCTGCCAAGATAGGTTTGCTTAACAAAGAGGGAGTGACTTGCCAAAGCTTACTCAATTGGTTTCACAGCTAAGGCTCAAATTGCACATTATTGGTATTAGTATTAGTATTAGTATTAGTATTAGTATTAGTATTAGTATTAGTATTAGTATTGTATTAGTATTAGTATTAGTATTAGTATTAGTATTAGTATTAGCATTATTTTTTTACCTGCCTTTCACCCAGCATTAAAAACATCACCACTACCACCACCACCACCATCATCATTAAAAACAACCTACATTGTGGCAAACCAGTTGGCTTTACTCCAGATCTGCCCTAGTCATGTATAAAGTGTGGCTTAGAAGCCCTGGTTTTAAGAGGTAAAGGAGATGCAGAGTTCAAGGGAACCATAGCTCAAGGGAAAGAACATAGCTCAGTTGTAAAGTACAGTGGTACCTCGGGTTAAGACCTTAATTCATTCTGGAGGTCCGTTCTTAACCTGAAACTGTTCTTAACCTGAAGCACCACTTTAGCTAATGGGACCTCCCACTGGCGCCGCGCCACCGGCACGCAATTTCTGTTCTCATTCTGAAGCAACGTTCTTAACCCGAGGTACTATTTCTAGGTTAGCGGAGTCTGTAACCTGAAGCGTCTGTAACCTGAAGCGTCTGTAACCTGAAGCGTCTGTAACCCGAGGTACCACTGTATACACTTTGCATGTATCAAGTTACCTCAGTAGGTTACAGTGTGGTGCTGATAACACCAAGGTCACGGGTTCGATCCCCATATGGGCCACCTGCATATTCCTATATTGCAGGGGGCTAGACTAGATGATTCTTGATGTACATTCCAACTCTGCAATTCTATGAACAGGTCCCAGGTTCAATCCCAGGCATCTCCAGGTAGGGTTGGAAAGGAATCCCACCTGGAAACCTACAGAGTCACTGCCAGCCAGTGTAAACAATACTAAGCTTGATGGACCAGTGGTCTAACTCAGTGTAAGGCAGCTTCCTCTGTCACGCGCTCCCCCAACTTACCTCCTTACAGCCTTGCCACCGCCACTCCCCTTTCTCACAGCCAAGCTCACATCTAGTATTGGAGCTTTACAGAGAGATATATGAGTTTGGGTGATATACTTTGGGGAGGTAAGTTATGCGAAGAGAGAGGGTCTAGTGCTCCTCACTTGTATGTTCCTTTAACTTCTAAAAACATGGCTCCTCCTCGCCCTCACTTTATATGATTGGAGTTGTCCCAGATTTAACGAGATGGGCCAGCTCCTCTCATGTGTAGCTTGACCTCAACAGTCTTTCCTTAAGTCTAAGCTTTAGTTTTAGCTGTTCAGCTACACTGGTATTCTAGCATAATGCACCTTTCCTGTGTGATCTACTGCTATTGAATGATTACGCTTTGTTCAATTGTTCTTATTACCAAGTTTCTGTTTATGTCATTTAACTCAGCACAGCATTAGCATAAAGGAGCAAAGAAAGTCAGAGAGTACAAAAAGAGGACAGCATATTGCAATGATTTCCCCACATCTGGTGACTGAGTTGTGCCCTTTAGCAAATACTGCATAAGCTGAGGAAATTCTAGAACCAAGTTGTTTTTGATGAAAAGGCTTTCGCTTGTATGGATTTTCTACTGTGGCTGGCTGTTATATTCCCATGTAGGTGCACTCTGTTCTGAAACACACTGTCACTGTTACACTTGCAATGAAGCAAAACAGAACAAATATCTCACTGATCTGGCTCATGGCTCCAAAATAATTCCTGTTGGAATTAAAGAGATACTTCTGTCAAATACATCCACAAACACAGGCTAAGGAAGAAGAGATGTCAGTCTCCATTCAACATATTTTCTAACCTTAGCTTCAAAACTATGTGTGCTCCTATACGACTGTATCTTTGCTATAAAATGTAAATACTATATTTTTTAAAACCATATAATGAGGAGATTTTTGGATGCACAGTTTTCTAACATCATTCAGTCGTATTTTTAGGGCTGGTCTTAGGGCTGAGCATCTGACTGGTCAAAAAAGGGATTCTCACTTATTAATGCCTAATGGGCAAAAAGGCCAGTCATAATTATAACCCTAGCCCTCTAGTAGTACTATATATGGAAAGCACCTGGTAACTGTGGGAGATTTTATGCAACCAAACATAACTGTATTTTAATTGCCACTAACAAAGGGGTTGGGACGCAGGTGGTGCTGTGGGTTAAACCACAGAGCCTAGGGCTTGCCGATCAGAAGGTTGGTGGTTCGAATCCCTGTGACTGGGTGAGCTCCTGTTGCTTGGTCCCTGCTCCTGCCAACGTAGAAGTTCGAAAGCAAGAAGTGCAGGTAGATAAATAGGTACCGCTCCGGTGGGAAGGTAAACGGCGTTTCCGTGCGCTGCTCTGGTTTGCCAGAAGCAGCTTAGTCATGCTGGCCACATGACCCAGAAGCTGTACATCGGCTCCCTCAGCCAATAAAGCGAGATGAGCGCCACAACCCCAGAGTCGTCTGCAACTGGACCTAACGGTCAGGGGTCCCTTTACCTTTTTAACAAAGGGGTTAAGGATCACAGAGCTTTAAATTTCTAGAAAAGGCATGGCTAGGTCATACCCTCTTACTTTTTTGGGGGGGGGTATTGTTTGTTTCCCGATTCTTCTCTCTTTCCCCCTGCTTTTGAATCATATACTGCAAGCTAAGCAGACATCTGAGGCTGGTTCTCCAGACTCAGACCATGTGTTTGAAACTAACTTCTGTATTTTGCAACCAAGAATACCTTGCCTGTGCCGTTTCTGCTGTAGCATTGAACAATGCATGAATAAAACCTGTAGTTTACTGTAAGTAAAGCATTTAAACTTACTAAAGCTCAAAGTCTATTCACTCCAAGTGGGTAGAGGCAGGGGAGAACTGTAAGCACGCAATAGTGGGACATTTAAAGGTTTAACAACCTATATTTCTCATGCTTTGCAAATGCTGCGTAGAACTGTGTTTTAAACTGCTTTGGCTAAAGAGTGAGCCAAGCCCCCCCCCCCCCCCATAATTTCAAATTCAGGAAGTCAGCCATTTTTCTTTGTAGTTCCCCACACATGTGGGACTTCATGATTAATTGGTATTCCCCAGTTATTTCCCAACAGTAACAAACTAGTTAGCACCATGCCAGCCCATTTGCATTCCTGTTCTAGGCACATGTTCACTTTGCACAGTGGACTCCCTGAATTTCCCTGTCAGCAAAGCAAACTGTTGCTTTCCTACAATGTAGTCTGGGATTGCATCCCAACTTGCAATTGTGGTGGAGAACATAAGCTTCTCCTGGGTGACCCGATAAGGCACACTCAGGCCGTGTGTGAGAGATTAGAAACTGCCTAGACTAAGGGGGCTTATTGAAATAACCAATTACTTTACAACGTCTAATTCCCATAAAATAAAGGAGTGATTTGCTGCTCAGAAAGAGACCTATACTACTGAGGAGCTAGGATTACCACCTCCCACAGAAGGGAGGGAGCATGTTAATCAACTTAGATGCATGCAAATTTTAAATTGCCTATTATTTAGCATTGAGAATGAACTTAAAAAAAAAAAAGCTGAATGCATCCTAACTGATTCCTAGCCAACCTTTCTTAAAAACCTCCAAAGAAGGATTTTCCACAACCTCCTTTGGCAGCTTATTCCATTTCTGGACTGCTTTTGTAGCTAGGGAGGTTTGCTTAGTCTTTGCCCAATTCTACTTTCCTGGAGTTTAAAATCATTGCTCATACCCTCAGATAGACTGAAGAATCGACTCTCTTCTTTCTAATTTAAGTAAACCAAGAAAATAGTTGCGTATCTCCCTTTAACCTCCTTTGCCTTCCCCTCCAAGTTAAACATGTTCAGTTACTCTCACTTCCCTCATATGCCTTTCCTTATAGACGTGATGTCAGCTTTGGCCCCAACCTAGCACAGGAGCCAAGTCCTAGGGGCTGAGGTCCCTTGGCCTCCCCCCAATAAAATATTTGATGGGTCTGTCCCCCGCAGTTTATGCTACTGACTTTCAAACTTTGTGATTGTTAAAACAGATACAAAAAAAATAAAATAATGAATTTGAGTCATGCGACTCATATTGGGTCTACTAGACCCGTTTTTTAAAAGCAGTGTGGACTAAAGTCACTTCTGGACCCCCTCCAGGATTAAGGGCCCTGAAGCGTAAGCTTCATTAGTTTCATAGTAGATCTGCCCCTTGGGTTCAGTATGTGCTATAGCAGAGGCAGCCCTCCAGTTGTTGTTGGATTCTTGGATTCTATCTCCTACCATTACCGCAGACTGTTGGTTGTGCTGGCTACAGCTGATGAGAGATGAGAGTCCAAGAACAACTGGGGAGCGCAATGTTGGCCATCCCCTGTGCTATAGAGTTATTGGGCAAAGTCTGCTTTATACTATTTTATGGTTTCTGTGCTACTGTATTTTTTTTTAAAAAAAAGTGCTGGGGAGATGGAAAGTCCCTGCGGTTTCTTGGCAAATAAATTGCTGGCTTCGTATGTTGATCCAGTGCGCATGGATTGTTTGCCACCTAGAGAATGCCTCCAAATGAAGTAATTCAACCTGACTTATACCTGGGGGGTGGAGGGGGACCATGTGTGCGCTTCTCTTAGATGATACACTGTCAATGGTTTCACCAGGTGAATCAGAAGGTAAACTTTCTAAGCTGTTAGCAGCAGCTTTCACTGCATCTCAGAACGAAGTGGTTGTTGAGAGCATTACAAACTGTGACAGTTGCTTAGGTTGGGCAACCTGCAGTTTTTCAGGAATTAAACACAGTGGGCCAATGTGTGCCCCACGGCTCAACATATGCACGGTGCTTGTTAGAGATACAGAAGCGACCCGTATATCCGAGGGCACAGAGTAAGTTGTCTATTGTCTACGTTGCATAATCTGCCTGTGATGCCTTGCAGCGCTCTCACCTATTTCTTCTTTCCTTTTATATTAACATCCCCCTCCCCCAAGTCTTTTAGGGTGTCTTTTACATGACAAGAGTTTAGCACTCACATTGCCAGTTTTCATCTATTTATATTGTGTTTGTCCCTTATTTGCTCACAGACTGCTGCCCTGAAAACAAACAAATGCGGAAACGAAGTGTTAGGTAACTACAGTGGAACCTCGGGTTGTGAATGTGATCCGTGTGGGAGACATTTTCACAATCCGCACTGTTTGCAACCTGCAGTACCGTGTCTGCACATGCACAGGTCATGATTTGGCGCTTCTGCGCATGCGCAAAGCGCGAGTTAGCGCTTCTGTGCATGCATGAGCGCTGAAACCCAGAAGTAACCCGTTCCGGTACTTCCGGGTTCAGTGCGCTGCGCAACCCGAGATTGCATAACCTGAAGGGTCTGTAACCCAAGGTACCACTGTATCCCTTTTGGCAGTGCGAGCAAATTCATCACTCCCTGTGATATGAGGAGCATTTGTCCCCAGTAATAGGAATTAGGGGTGTTTCCCCCCTCTCTTTCTTTCTTCATTGCTGCAGTGGAAGCATCCTTCTAGCCTGGCTTTGAACCAGAAAGCAATCCTTAATGTATAAGTTTAAATCCCTTCAAGGTTGATATCATACTTCTTCTAAAACAACCAATTAAGCTTTAATTTCACTATCATTTTCAGATACACAGCCATCACTGTCTCCAGCAGTGCTGATAAGGACTACAGTGACAAAGACACACACTCAACTAGTAATTTAACAGAAAGAAAACAGGTGAAGGATATATATATATATATATATATATATATATATATATATATACACTGAACTATTATCAACCCACAGCTGCTGTTTGCTGCTGTGACAACTATTGATTAAAACAAGAAAACAAGAGTGAATATTTCCTCAACCTTCTGCTTTTCTCTTTAATTCAGAAAAGTGGGAGGGGGGAGTATAAATATTTTTGATCAATGAGGTGAAGGGTGGGACACATGCAGCAGAGGTGCCAGGTGCAGGCAACCACAGTAATGGCATTTCCCAGGATTGCTTTGCCGATTATCTTAGCGCTGACCTGTGAGCGCGCTCTTCCCTAGGGAGAGCCACTCATCAGTCTCCATATTAACTCATCACCGAGCTCCTCCATAGCCAAGGCTCTGCAATCAAGCTTCTAGCACATGGGGTTAAGCCGAGCGTCTGGTGTGTGTGGTGGTGTCTTGGCGCAGATTGCTATCAGCGGGAAACTAAGCTGCAGATTACTTATTTCATTTTGCAGATGATCATAGGAAAGGGGGAGGGCGCTGGTTCAGGAGGCTATGATGAAAGAGTCTGTCAATTAGGTCCTGATTCTGCCCAGGGTGTAAATGGAACCAGTGATCTCCACTTTCACAGCCATGTGTATGCTTCTCCAAGTATCAGTTTGGAAATGGCTCCCTCTAATTGAAGTAATCATCAGCCAAGAGGGAAGTAACTGGTGCCTTATTGATAAAAAGGTTCTGCTCTTGGGTAAACCTATTCCCTGGAATAGTATAATAGGACAGTTTTAAAAAGAAAAGAAAAACTTCTTATGTTCCTTCTGCTGCAGAGCCTTTTTCAGAAGCCAGTGTAGGACGGGCTACTGCACAGTACATGGAAATAATACACAGCGGATAGAGCAGAGCTTTGGGGCAAACTCAGGAAATTGCTATGAGATCTGTATTTGTTTGGTTGTACTTTATTGAGGTTTCCTTTCTTTCTCTTACTTTGCAACCTCATTGAAAAACGAATCTCTCACACACACATATAATAGTTCCAATGCAAACAACAACAACAGCAACAGCAACAACAACAACAACGGTGTTCTATATTCACAAGAGTTTCATGTTCTTTATTGGGAAATGCTGAAGAGCATGCTGTTAACATACTTCAATTCTGCCACATCTTAGGCATATTAAAGGGTAATTAATTAACTAACTAACTAACTAACTAACTCTAGATACAAAAAAGTGTAGAGAGATTCATGTTTCTATAAGTAAAGAATTATTATTATTATTATTATTATTATTAACAACAACAAACAAACAAACAAACAAACAAACAAACAAAATTATTTTTTATACCCCGCCCATCTGGCTGGGTTTCCCCAACCACTCTGGAAGGCTTCCAACAGAATATTAAAAATACGATAAAACATCAAACATTAAAAACTTCCCTAAAAAGGGCTGCCTTCAGATGTCTTCTAAAAGTCAGATAGTTGTATATTTCCTTGACATCTGATGGGAGGGCGTTCCACAGGGCAGGCGCCACTACCAAGAAGGCCTTCCGCCTGGTTCCCTGTAACCTCACTTTTCGCAGGGAGGGAACCACCTGAAGGCCCTCAGAGCTGAACCTCAGTGTCCAGGCTGAACGATGGGGTTGGAGATGCTCCTTCAGGTATACTGGGCTGAGGCCGTTTAGGGCCTTAAAAGTCAACACCAACACTTTGAATTGTGCTCGAAAACGTACTGGGAGCCAATGTAGGTGTTTCAGGACCAGTGTTATATGGTCTAGGCGGCCACTCCCAGTCACCAGTCTAGCTGCCACATTCTGGATTACATGAATAACTGATGGTGGAGATAGTAATTTGTTTTTTCTGCACCAGCCTATCTCAGATATCTCCCTCCTAGTAGCCTTGTGGGAAAATAGTGATGAAGAGTGAAGAAAATTTAAGACAGTAGCATTCTGAACCTGAACTGAAAAAAAATAAGTATGGTGTTGGGCCAAATACGACCTGGGAAATCAGGGTTCAAGCTCCAACCCAGCCATGAAGCTCACTGTGGTAATGTGAGGTAATGTGAGGTAAGGTAATGTGACCTTGGGCCAGTCACATTACCTTAGCCTAACCCACCTTGCACAGTTGCCATGAGGATAAAATGAGGCGGAGGACAGTCATGTATGCCACCTTGAACTCCTTGGAAGAAATGTGCAATGTAACAATATATATTTAGATTATTTGTGGTAAAGCAGAAAAATCCTTTTCCTACTTGATACCCATTCTACACAATCCTAAACATAAACTCCAATGTATTTCATTTTGTATTTTTATGTTGTGAACCAGCAGGTGATCTTCAGATGAAGGCCGGTATTATTATTATTATTATTATTATTATTATTATTATTATTTATTAGTGCAAATTATTAGTCAAGGTTTTGATGACTAGCTGTGTTACGGCTTTGATTCTATGCACTTCACTGATAGCACTGAGGAATCTTGACCAGAGAAACAAATAAGATGGAGAGACAATCACTATGCTCAGATCTGATTTAAAGCTAGGATTGCTTCTCAGTGTGTACTTTTCTAAATCAAAGGAAAAGATCAGTAAAAATAATATGCTCATTCTTCTCCCAGTGCACTCAGTAAATAGCGCAAATATGCCTATGGAAAACTGGAAGAAAATTCTGCTTTATCCTGACTCCTTGTCACAGGGAATTGCTTAATAAGTTGTGGCTGGAAAAATCCTAGGGAAGGTTTTTAGGAGATGAGCACTGATTGTTCAGGAGCCTGAAGCTATTGCTGACCTGTCTCTATTTCAGCGAAACAGGATTATTGCGTAAGAAGAAATACCGGAGGCAATTCAAAGTTGAATTTTAATTTCTTTCCCCTGCATGAGAGAAATTAAAAGTTAACACGCAGAAGATTAGTTTAACACACCTTATCTGCGTAGGGCTCTTTAATTCCCTCTCCACAAATATCTCAGTGCAGATATTTATGTATATGCCAAGCAGGAGCTTAGCTCAAAATTGGCCCAATGATCAAAGCAGAAATTAGGATCAGAAAAGGAGAGATGCAAGAACAAAAGAAGAAAATTGCTATTGACCCAACAGCGTTTTGGTCTTTTATGCGGTTCCTTGCAAAAACTAGCCAAGAGAAACAAATACTGTGGGCAGGGCTTTGGGGAGAATAGAAGAGACCTAGACATATACAGTGGTAACTCGGCAAACAGCTTAGTTCATGAACAACTTGGAATTCGAACGCCACAAACCTGGAAGTAGGTGTTCCAGTTTGCGAACTTTTTTCAGAATCAGAATCCGTTCTGAGTGTTGCACTTCCATTTTGAGTGCCACACTTCTGTTGCCAGCTCGCTTGCCTCCTGGCCCAGCCTTCCCTCACTCAGCACTAGGGCCTCAGGAAACACCTGGAACCTAAGGAGGGGGTGGCTGCTGTTGCAGTGGTGGCAGCTGCGGCGGCGAAGGGACCCAGCGCCAAGGGGCTGGCGACACCTGGAATCGGAGGAGAGGGTGGCTGATGCTGCAGTAGTAGCGGCGGAGGGATCCAGTGCTGGGGGGGGGGTGGCAGCAGAGACATGAGGGAAGGCAGGGCCAGGTGGCAAGCGAGCAGGCAAGGGATGTTGACACACACACCCCAGCACTGGGTCCCCTGCCGCCGCCGCTGCAGCAACCACCCCCTACTTTGGTACTGGGTGTCACCCACAGCCACCGCTCTAGGCCCCAGGGCAACGCTGAGCAGCTCGGCCCCAGCAGTGACTGCCACTGCTTCTCCTCACAGGGTGCAGGATGGCGTGGGCAGGATGCAGGCATCCCTGCTGCAGTACACGTTCTTCAGTGAGGAGATCGCACCCAAGTGGTGGGGGCTACTTGTGCCAGCCCTGAAGAAGGTGAGGACATGGTGCTGGGGGGGCGGCATCAAGAAGGCTAGCTTGGAGGGGGAGAGAGAAACCGACTGGCTCCTCAGAGAGAGAACTTTTGCCTCCCTTTCCTCCCCCCCACTTGAACTCCCCCTTCATGTGCTCCTCATCCCTCCAATGACAATAGGTAGATCACTGGGTAGAAGATTGCTGCCTGGTTTATTGCTTTCATTTTATGGATCAATGGTCACATTAGATAGTAAAATTCATGTTAAATTGCTATTTTAGGGGTTGTTTTTAAAAGTCTGGAACGGATTAATCCATTTTGCATTATTATGGGAAAGTGTGTTCTGGTTTTGGAATGCTTTGGTTTTGGAACGGACTTCCGGAACAGATTACGTTTGGGAACCAAAGTACCATAGTGTGTTGTGCCTCAGGTCTTTCCCATGGAAATCCACCAGAGGGCCAAAGTTCAGACCTCCCCTGTGGCCTGGCCCTTCCAACTTGGTCACCATGACTCTCTCTTCCTTCTCTGGTTGAGAACAAAGCACGCGGCAACTCGTTGCCTGAAATGAAAGTGGTATATTCTTCTTCTTCTGTTGGGTGCTATCAGAAGAAGAGGAGACAACTGCAGCAGTAGCAACTGTACAGGCAAATATGTGAAGCGGCACAAGGGTACAGCAGAAACAGATGCCGATACAAAGATACAGTGGATAGCACATTCATAGTACTTTGATCTGCCTTTATATCTTCAGCCTGCAAACACAGGATAAAATGGCTATTCTCTTGTTGCTCCTGTGCCCCATACTCTAAACAGAGCTTGCAAATCTAAGTATATAGGCACTATATATGCAATCGAGGTTCCTACAATGGAGGTGGAGAATATAGACAGGAGGCACGATCTCCTTCTCCACTCCATGCATTCAGTGAACATGTGAAAATGTAAATATATAAAATACAGCTGAAGGCATCTTTCCCACATTTCCAAGATGCAGAAAGGTTTGAGAAATGGACTTGGGTAGGAAGTTTTGGTCTGAAGGCTTATGAAGAATGGAGGCAAGGCTACTGCAAGGTGTTACCACACACCAGCTAGACTAAAATGTGGAGAGATGTGGAGGTGCAGAGTACCTACTTCTGTCTTTAATGCAAATGTCCATTAGTGTAGTACTTCTGTGACATGGTGCTTTCATGTACTGGAAATGCCAATTAATGTCAATTAAATGCCAATTAATGTAGTATTTCTGGGAGACAGTGGTAGCATGTACTGGAAGCGTTGCAGGTGCAGAGATCCTTAGATATCTCCTGCTTCTCTTTCTAAATACAGTGGCTTAAAATGGTGTTGTATGCCTTAGATAAAGAATTAATTTTCTTGCCATTGGTTGCTGCATGGATGAAGGATGTAAGGCTGTGGAATAAAATCATTATCAGTGGTTCTTCTGCAGTATTCCAGCTATGGAAGAAAAGTACCCAGAACAAAGCAAATTCAGCAATTTCATCCTGTAAGATCTGAACCTACAGTTTGCTCGGCACCCTTCTGCAGCTTCCATCTAAACATGATTTTGTAAAAACACATGATAAAGTTATAGCCTACGAAGTTACAGATTCTTCCCCTTCTGTTTTTCATATGGGAGACTTTGCCTCAATGTAATAATATATTTTGTAGAGCTGTATCATAAAATGTCAAAGCATTGGAGGAATTTTAAGCTGACTTTAAGGAGTTACACTTTTTTTAATTCTAAGTTTATTTTGCTTGTGTTTGTTGATTTGTCAGGAATTCTGAAAATTATAAATAGAAAGAAAAAAAGCTGTCTGAAACATGTTTCTGGACATTTAACTGCAGAAACCCCACCCCCACCCCCAACATTGTTAGCTCCTCCTTTCTCATAAATGTCCATTGTGTAAACTGGCCACAATAAGAATCTTGGTACACACCGAACCACAATGTCATTGGGCAGGTGTGGGTACACCCACACCCACACACTTCACCAGAACCTGTTTTCAAATGGACACACTATGCAGTAATGCAGAGTCAATCTGCAATAAGCCTCTGTTCAGGGGAATAAAACCAGTTTCTCAAGAAGTGTTTTTCAGGGTCAAAAAGTGTATAATAGTTCTAGATTGTGTGAGAAATATGTAGAAAAAGCAAGTACTCTTTCTCAATTGGTTCTTCAATAAAATTTGTGTGCACATAGCCAATGCCTCAGTCTTTTGTATCAACTAGGCTCTTGTCTTTTATCTAGCCATTGTGTCAATTTTCACTTTTTGTTGTTGATGTCCAATGTGTTGAAATCGTGTGGCTTTTATAACATAATATACCTGAATTATTTTGTTGTATTGCCCCATCTCCCACCCTCCCCATTCCATTCCTTTACCTGATGATGTCAAATTTACTCTGCTCTACATTTTTCTGCCTCAGCTTTCTTCCTAGGTTTCCCCCACCTCTATATCTGATGGTTCACATTTAGCAACTGGTGCTCCTGTAACCATGGCAACAAAAGTGACATGATATTAATGAGAGGATTCAACATCACAGTGAGGATTCCAGTCTTTTTTTATTTTATTTTTAAAAACCCATGATAATCAGTAAATTATTATTTTATATATCTGTAGCTCACTCTGTTATTCATTTAATTAAAAATGGAGGTGGGAGCATGGAACGGGGTTTGTGGGAGGGAGTGGGGAAGGCGCCATTCATAGATTTCTGCATGCACAATGAAAATGCCTCACTCCCTGCCCCCACCAGACTCCAGACAGTGTCAATTTCTGTCAGGGGAAAAACTTGCTGATACTACTGAAGTGCTCATCTGCATCTCTGTCCCTGCCAGATTCAGCACACAGATGCCTGCATAGTTACTAATGATTGGCTTGTAGTTAAAATAGAGTGGAAGGACGAAGCTTAGAAGTGACAGATCCCGGGGCTTATGCCAGACACAGCATTTTCAGGATTTCCAAGCAAGACGCAAAGTCTCTCTGTGACCTCCTTCTACCTTCCTACATCACAATGGTGACCCAAACCATTCTTTCTGTTCTTTCTGTGTGTAAGGTTCCTCTGTTAAAGTGGAAAGGTCAGCAGGAAGATTTCATTCCACTCCTCAAATAAGCTAACAGGGTTATATATATATAAGTGGGATTGGTGTTGGCTTTTGGTTGGGAGCAAGCCTGGCCTCTTTTAAGTTGGACAGCTAAGGCTGGCAGAACCCCCTTTCTCAACTGTTAAGAGAAAGCTTATAGGACTGGTTGCTTGATGGAGTGAGAGAAAGGCTTGGAAAACATAAAAGGGTGTAGATTCCTTCCTATACGCACACTAAAGCCATGCATTTCCTACAGCCATTATAGATGTGAGCAATCCCCCTTTTTTATTTACTGAGTCAATTCCACTTAACTGTTTGTAAATGAAGCTATCTCCTGGTAAAATGGTCAGAAAGCAATTTCCATCAGCCTGCACAATATGCAACCCACCAGTCTAAACACAACCCGGCAGCAGACATGTATTGTGGCCCACCAGGGGCTGGATGAGGGACCTGATTTCGTAGTTTCAGGCAGACTGCCGAACAAGGAGCTTCATCAGTCCCCTGATGGGCCTCTGTGTGTGGTTGTTGGGCTGCATTCAGCACCGTGAGTCACAAGTTGTGCAGGCCTGATCTACACTTTACCCCCAATATTCAATTCCCGCCAAAACAAGATTCCATTTTCTGTTCCATATGAAAGATACAACTGACACCCTTCCACCCAGATATGTAGACCCCATCTCTTTTGTTCTCCATTTAGCCTTTGTGGAAATAGTGCGATAGGAGAACTGAAGAAAATTTCACATCCAGCAACCAATGCACCCGTTTGGTTTCAGAGAGTACATGGGTAGATAAGTCTAAAAAGCCCAGGACACAAATTTTCGCAGCCCTCCAGTAGCTATGGTGGCTCATCTACCAGAAGTAATGTACTTAGTGTTATCTCTGGAAGTGTATACTCATTTCTGACCAGACTAAGCTTCCTGATGTATATTGTGGCTCCTCATACTATCCTGAGGAAAATAACTAGGTGAGTAGGAAATACAAGCTGCTCTGCTCAGGAAAAGAGACCACCAGCAGCTGCCACTGGGCCCTCCCAGCCTGAGAACACAGCTCTCCCACCTTCCTCGGACTAAGAATATGATGATCAATAACTTTTCTGTCCTACCTGCAGAAAAGAAGCTAGTGCCTATGGAAGCCCCAGTCAGCGGAGTCCACTGGGAACTGACCAGGGTCCTGATCTGCTTAACAGGACTTGCTGTGACTTTGCTTTGACTTACAATACTTGGAATTTGCCTGATGTGACTCTGCCTGGACCTTGTCTGACCTGGCGTGACCTACATAGAAGATACTTTGTTTATTGCTTCCACTTCCCCTGTAAACCCAAAGGACCAGAGCAGCACTTTTTAAACCACATGTTTACAATCCGAAAACTGTTTCACAAGCTATTTATCCCACTCTTGCAGTATCATATACAATTTGGGTTTCATTTTCAATAGGCCTTTTTTTTTTTCATTTTTAGGGCATGCAAATATATCTGCTAAATATATAAATATATACAAAGAAGATCAAAGCTGATCAAAGTTATTGCCCCAAGTTTTAATTCTCAGAAGAATATAGACTACCCACTTCTTCTGCACTGTATGCAGTGATTGAAGTGGCTTTTTAAGAAAAGGAAAATGTAGATCTCATTACTAGACAAGATCTGAAAGGTAAGAAATCTCAAGTCCATCAGCATGAAGTCTTTCAAATGTGGCTGCATGTTGGATTTGCATATGGGCATTATGTTATTAACAGTTTCCCCCCGAACCCTTTTCTAATCATCCAAATCATGGAATTTACTATCTTCCATGCTTCCAAGAGTTACCACATATTCAGACCCCATTTATTTGTGATATTGAGGTTTTGCTTTGGTTGTTATTGTTGTTTTGCTTTGATGTTCATCACTATACACCTGCTTACATTCAACTTCATTTGCCATTTGGTTGCTTATTCACCCAAATTAGATAGATCTTTTTTGGGAGGGGAGTCTCCACATTCTCCATGGGTTTCACCATTCACTAATACCTGTATGCCTGTTGTTTTTGTCCATGGTGTTTTCTTGCCAGGGATAATGGAGTGGCTTGCCGGTTCCTGCTCCAGGTGCTGGAGGAGACTCTTGAGAGTCCCATGGACTGCAAGAAGATAAAATCTATCCATTCTTAAGGAAATCAGCCCTGAGTGCTCACTGAAAGGACAAATCCTGAAGCTTCTCATGAGGTGGCCAATACTTGGAGATGGAGGGCACAAGGAGAAGGGGACGACAGAGGACGAGATGGTTGGACAGTGTTCTCGAAGCTACTAACATGAGTTTGACCAAACTGTGGGAGGCAGTGCTGGTGTGCTCTGGTCCATGGGGTCACAAAGAATCGGACACGACTAAATGACTAAACAACAACAATACCTGTATATGTATATGTATATGTATATGTATATGTATATGTATATACCTGTGATATGATATGATAAAGTGTTTAAACTGTATGTGTATGTGACTAGGTTCATAGGTTAGGAGTACTCCTTGACCTCTCCTAGATGCTCATAAGGTAGCTGTAGGCAAGAGTGCAAGAGTGCCTTGGCTAATGCACCCATTCCTGGTATGGTTCTGCCTACAGTTGCACATGCACCCACAGAGGCCTTCCCTCATGCCTGCAGAATCTCATTTGAACTGCCCCCCTTGAAATCAGGCTAGAAAGGAGCCAGTAGAAGGTTTTTTATTCAACCTTAATTGCAGTTTTGGGGTGGATCCCTCTTTGCCAAAAGCAGCTCTTGCACCACAGTAAATAAACCTTCTGTTGGAGCCAATAGAAGGGTGGGGTTTTCTGAAGCCTTGTTGCAATGCCAGAGGGCAATTTGAGGGTAATCAGCTAACCTGTTTCTCCCTAGCTGCAAAATAACACACATATCCCACCACACTTAGGCTTCAAAGCATCATTTTACTGGCTCCAGTAGAATATGTTTACCAGATTTTTTTTCCAATGAATCCGGGGACACTTTTTTTTTTTTTTTAAGTTGAGTAGCAACAGGGATGGTGGGGATGGTGAGGCAAAAGACCTTGGGTGCAAGCACACATGCATATTGTATAAAGGTGCAAAGCCCTTCTTTCGAACCTTGTGAAACATAAGTGTGCAGAGTTTTTAAAAAACTGGGCAACAGCTGCCCGTCTGCAGCTCCTGAGCCTCCCCCAGTCAGTCAAAACAAAGGGGGAAGGGGGCAGGAGATCTGTACCGCCGGACGTCCCCAGTTCCCCTTTGGCAGTGGTGGCAGCAGCAGCAGTCAGCAGCCCGGAGCCAGCCTGGTAGCGCAGTTGGCTCTGGCTGGCTTCAGGAGCTTGCTCACGGTCATGGCGCCCACCACTTTTCCTTTCTGGAAGTCCCCATATGGTGTGTGTTGTGCACAAGACACATCATATGGGGACTTCCGGAGAGGATAAATGGCGGGAGCCATGACCGTGAGCAGCTCCTGAAGCCAGCCAGAGCCATCTGCGCTACCAGGCTGCCTCTGGGATGCTGAGTCTACCGCTGCCACGTTTCCTGGGGACAGATTTGCAAATCTGGGGACATTCCGGGGACGGAATTTGTCCGGGGACAGATTTGCAAATCTGGGGACTGTCCCCGGGAACTGGGGATGTCTGGTAACCCTACAATAGAAGGCACTCCTAAGTGGTGTCTGCATGGTTCCAATGCATGTGTGTGTGTGTGTGTGTGTGTGTGTGTGTGTGTGTGTGTGCTTATTTCCCATGTTTGTGTGTTGCCTATGACAGTTTCTCTGATATGCAAATGTGCTCATTGGCCCCAAAAGGTTTACAATCCGTGTCCTAAATTCATTGGTTACATGTCATTTCAAACTACTGCAACATGCTCATGGTGGGGCTGTCCTTGAAAACCACTCAGAAACCTAAACTAGCTATTTTGACTGGGGCAAAGTGCTGGGATCATGTAATCATCTTAATGAATCAACTGTACTAAATCTGTTTTTTCAAAAGTACAAATTGAAGTGCTGGCTATTACTTATAAAGCCCTAACTAGCTTGGCAACCAAGCTCCTTCAAGGACTATCTCCTCTTCTGTGAATCTGCCCCTCCTTTACAATCAGGCCTCTTGCTTTTTAAACAAGCTTTGGATTCTCCTGCTTCTTAATGTATTGATTGTGATTGCTGCTCTTGGTGTTCTGGGGTGCTGCTGATGCTGCTATTTTTAGCTTGACAATTTGTTTCCCACACCCCTTAGGTACAATGGTAAAGCGATGACTGATCAGACTAGGGTAATTTAGGAATACTCTGTACATAACACACAGGTACACAGATCAATATGAAAATAATTCTGATAGCTTGCAATTATGTGCATTTTTCTCACGAAAGGGTATTGGGTGGGGGATCAAGGTCATCAAAGAGCGAGTGAGATGGGCTTACCAAGGAAGTACCAAAGCTTTGACACAGCTCCAGAGAAGGCTGTGTTCTGAGTCCCAAACAGAATTCTGGTGTTGGTGCATGTGTGAAAGAGAGCACTCCCAAAAGATATTAATGAGCTCATTAACTTATATGGGAGAAGATGGACTCTGGTTGCAAGGAGTCCTGTTTATGAGATGAGATTTAATCTGCATTTTGCTTTATTTCATTTCCCTCACTTTTCCCTACCTGATAGTTTTCATTTTATGTGCTCTTTCACATGACATTAAAAAAAATATCTAGGAATCTAGTGGATGTTTGGTGCTTATTTCTGTGTTGCTTCCAGAAATTAAAAACCCCTTTATAAGGCTGTTAACCTTGAAAATTGAAAATTGGGGCAGAATCCTGGCATCTAATTATTTCGCACCATTTTCATGGGTGAATCTCAGGGGAACAGAAGCACACATATACATAAAGGGTGGTGACATGTCCAATGGCATCTACTGCTGTGTCACACACCACCCACTGGTGTGAATGAAATTTACCGTGACATGGTGGTATATTGATCAAAAAGCCACATTTCCATAACACAACAGGTAATGCAGCATAAAAGGAAAGTTAGAAATTGGAACAGAAGCGCTAGCATTACAACCAGGAAAACAAACACAAGAATCCCCACATCTGAATGCACCCTTCCTTTTTCAAAATTTGCAAGACAAGAAGAAGAACTGACTGAGTGCTGCACATGCAAGGCATCACCCCAAAAGCTGATTTATTGCATTTAAATAAAACTTTGAAGGAATATGCAAATTGTGACATTGCTTTTATTTGTTTGCATATTCAATGACTGCATTGCACAGGCATGCAAATCTGTTTTTACCTATGAATTCAATTTGTCTTCAAGACTGAGGGCATTGTAATACTAAGGTGTATTTTTTAAGATTAGAAACATTTAAAGTTTCTGATGTATAAAGAGCCAGAGGGTGTGCAGAATGCTTCACAATAGGTTCATGCACCACACAAAGAATTTAATCCCTGCCATGAGGCATGGACAGAGATGTGTCTCCCACCAACATGAAATGCATATTTCTTCTAAAACATTTTAAGATTCTGCTCTGATGAATGGAAGTATGGACAAACAGATGGTGCTTTATGTGGTTATTTGCATTTCCTCTCTTAAACTGCAGCTGTTTTTTCCTCATTATATCCTATTATACTTTTTTAAAAATGTGGGCAAGGAGAGTTGCTCTTGCATTGGGGGCTCTATGAAGCAGGAGGTAAGAACTGTAAACAGACCTCCCTTCTCATCCAAGCCCAGAGCAGAGAATTGGGACCAAAAGACTGGCATGAAAGATACCCATGTTCTTTTTCTAGATGTCAAGTAGAACTGGAATCCAATGGGATTTCTAAGACTAATAGTACAATCCTGTACATGCCTTCTCAAAGAAAGCTCTGTACACTTCAATTAGATTGTCTCCCAAGGAAGTGTGTAGAGGATTGCAACCTGACAGATTTCCTCGAATATATTTTGAGAGCCATTTTGAACATGAGGAGGAGGGAAAATAGGAAGTGTGGTTGAGCAGTGTGTTTGTACTTTCTGCTCCATCATGTTCAAAAGTTGTTGCTTTTTTGTATCACCATCAGTAGGAACACACAGAAGAAGCTCTTTCTTCACTGTGCCATCAGAAAAAATCTGCATCAGAAGCAGTCCTTTGTGTATCTAAAAGGTCAGAATAGATTGTGAAGTCGTAATTCCTAAAAGTTTTGGGCATGGCAGAAACATGTGAAACTGGAAGTGCAAATCAGTTGTGCTTCCTGTGCCCACCGTCCTGAATGATCATTTCTTAAATGGCTCTAAGTTGAGACAAATCTCCCAGAGAATTCTGGATACCAACAGTATTTATGGGTTTCATGGCATCCATGAGAACTATAGACTGATCAGCTGGTATCTGTTCCCCGATTGAAGTGCAGAGTGTTTGAGAACCAGGACATTCGCAAGGAATCCAAAATCCTTGTTTACAAAGCTATTGTTCTACCAGTCTTATTGTATGCTTGTGAAACATGGACCTTTTATAAACGCCATCTCCAACTCCTCAAAAGTTTCCATCAATGGTGCCTCCGAAAATTTGTACACATCACATGGGAAGACTGGCTAACTAATGCCAGTGTACTGGAATAAGCAAAGATCATGAGTGTCAAAGCAATGATTCTTCAACATCAACTTTGTTGGACTGGTCATGTTGCTTGGATACTTGATTATCGTCTTCCAAAGCAACTACTCTATTCTGAACTTTAAAATGGAAAGCGTAATGCTGGTGGTCAACAAAAGAGGTTTAAAGACTCTCTCAAGGCAAATCTAGTATAAACACTGACAACTGGGGAACACTGGCCTGTGAGCGCTCCATTTGGAGAACAGCCTTTACCAAAGGTGTCATGGGCTTTGAAGAGGATGCTCGAACTCAGGATGAAAGGGAGAAACGAGCTAAGAAGGAGGCATGTTTGGCAAACCCTCACCATGATCAACTCCCACCCAGAAACCTATTTCCCCACTGTGGAAGGATGTGTGGATCCAGAATTGGCCTCCACAGTCACTTACGGACTCGCTGTTAAGACCGTGTTCATGGAAGACAATCTTACTCAGTTATGAGTGATCACCAAAGAAGAAGATCTGTTCCCACACAGTTGGCTGGTCATATACTTGATTTGATGCTTATATTGGACATGATTTAATGATGAACGAGATAAGGATGGGCCTCTGACAGATTATTATCTAGTGAGATTTAGATTTATATCAGGCCTGGGACTCTGCAGGAGTGGGAGATAAGATGGTCCATTTCTGGAATTTGATGGATCCAATCAATATTCTGAAAGCTCAAGGTGATTTTCTAGCTGATAGGACTGGCAGTTCTGTGGATGCTCTGGTCTGAGTCTGGGATGAGTCAGGACATGTCCAAGATGGTTGACACAATCATTCCTAGGCATTCTCTCAGACAGAGCTGAAGTTAATGAAGTGGTTGAGTGAAAAACTGGAAGCAAAGAAATAGACCAATTTTGACCAATTTCTGGTACACTTTGCAGTTTAAGTTATTTTGCTTCTGTTTTGTCTTGGTTTCCATAATTATGGATGTGGTTCTGACTCATATTTCCTTCCTTTTCATTCTTGCACTAAGTTTGAAATGTTGTGTTATAAATGTAGACTTGCCATGGACAAATTCAATGATATTTGGAAACCATTTGCATAAAAGTATGAGTATAATAACAATCTTGTAAGTTTATGTTTTCTTTCTTTTTTTCCTTTCTTCTTCTTATTTTGTCTTATAATTCTTGCTGTTTTTAATAAAGAATATTTTGAACAAAGTTTGAAATGTGATATTGCAAACTGGCATGTTAATCCAAAAAACCCCTGACCATGTCATGGAAATGACACATCTGAAGCTGCTCTTAGAATGCTGTAGCAAAACGTTTTTAAAAATCTAATACCAGGAGCCATTGTCTCCAGGTTTTTATTGGTGAAAGTGTTCTGAACATTAATATGTTTTTTTGGGGAGGGGAATAGAATAATGTACACCGGAATGGAACTGACCACTTTTGCTTTAAATCTGCTGTTATAGGGCATGGATGAGTGGATTATTCTTCCCCCATCCTAAGTGAGAATGCTTAAGGAAGTCTCTTGTGAACACTTTAGAATTTTGCAACTGTTTGTCCCTAATGTGGAAAAGTACCCTCATTTCCCTTCGTCTGAGCTGTGTTTTGATATTGCAACAACAGATGTTGAGTTCTGTGAAAATGTGATGCTCTTACATCAGGAGTAGGCAACCTAAGGCCCAGGGCCAGATGCGGCCCAATCACCTTCTCAATCTGGCCCACAGACGGTCCAGGAATCAGCATGTTTTTACATGAGTAGAATGTGTGCTTTTATTTAAAATGCATCTCTGGGTTATTTGTGGGACATAGGAATTCGTTCATCCCCCCCCCCCCCAAAAAAATAGTCTGGCCCACCACATGGTCTGAGGGATGGTGGACCGGCCTGCGGCTGAAAAAGGTTGCTGACCCCTGCCTTACATCATAAGATACAAGATACAAAGGTATCAGAGCAAAGTACTATGTTTACCTTGAATATAAATACTTATACTCACCTTAACGATTTATACTTCTAGAAATTGGAAATATATTAACAGTTGAGAAGCACAGAATAGCCAGGGACATCTGCTGTCATATCACCATTGTCTCTCCTCTGTACTTACCAATCCATACAAAAACCATTATACGTATAATGTAAGAACAGTTGGAGTTCAAGGCTCCACCTAGCTCTTTTTTCTCATCACTTTCTTTCAATTGTTTGTGGAATTGCTTCTCTACCAATTTCTGGAGCATTCCTTTTGAACAACATTGGCAAGACTCAATCCGTTGCTTATGAAGGAACAGGGATTGCATGCCCAGGTGCATGAAGCATGCAGCCCGGGGGGGGGGCAATTAGAAAACACCAGTTTTGGGTTGAAATAGGCCACAACATTATTGATTACAGATGTAGGTAGGTTTGAGCAAAGGCACTGGCTATGTATCTGGTATCAACTGGCTGAGAAGGAAATGTTAAGAGGGAGGCTGTGAAAAACAAATATCGTCAGTAGCCTCAGCACCCACTCAGACTGGGAGAATTGCTTAGCCAGCCCCTTGACCACCACCTGGTAATCTGACCCAAATTGGACCCTGGAATTATGAAATTCTCCTGCACAGATATATACCACCACCAGAATGGGGAACAATTCCAGGGAGGTTAAATCATGGATAATCCCCTCCTCCTTCCAGTGTCTTGGCCATGGTCTGGCACACCACTGTCCCTTAAAGTAAACCCTCAAGGAGTCTAAATGGCCAAAATACTGGGAAATTTTAGAGCAAGATGAGGGAAAAATCAAACTACAGAGCTATGAAAAATTGAAGTTTAAGGTACGAGACTGGCTTCATTATTATCAAATAATGGAGGTGTTTAAACAGGACAGGAAAATTGGCTTCCAGATGGAGAGGTCAAAACTAGAAACAGAACTGTTAGAACCCAATACTAAGAACTTGTCAAGAATGTATAATTTGCTGTTGAAATGGAATACACAGGATGAAACGGTGAAATCAGCCATGATTAAATGGGCACAAGACATCGGTCATGACATCATGTTTGTTGACTGGGAACAGTTATGGACCACTGGTGTTAAGTTCACGGCATGTAATGCCTTAAGAGAAAATATTATGAAAATGATTTACAGGTGGTACATGACCCCAGTCAAACTTGCAAAAATTTATCATTTGCCCAATAACAAATGCTGGAAATGTAATGAGGCTGAAGGTACCTTTTACCATCTTTGGTGGACCTGCCCGAAGATTAAAGCCTTTTGGGAAATGATCTATAATGAAATTAAGAAAGTCCTTAAAAGGACTTTTCCTAAGAAACCAGAGGCTTTTCTCTTGGGCATGGTCGGCCAATTGGTGTTAAGGAAGGATAGGACGTTTTTTATGTATGCTACCACAGCAGCAAGGATCCTTTTAGCAAAGTATTGGAAGACACAAGAATTACCCACACTGGAAGAATGGCAGACGAAGGTGATTGACTATATGGGATTGGAGGAGATGACTGGCAGAATCCGTGACCAGGGGAAAGAGACAGTGGAAGAAGACTGGAAGAAATTTAAAACATATCTTAAAAATTGTTGTAAAATTGAGGAGTTTTAAGATGTCAAGGAATTTGGAAATAGAGAATTGCAGCTGTAATCAATAAGTTAAAAGAAAGAACTTAAATGAAATTGAATTCGAATAATTAGTTAATTGGAGGAGTTGCTGAAGAAATGTAAAACAAGGATGCAGAAAAGGGGAGGTATGGGGAAGTCCGGGAAGTAAGGTATATGAAAATAAGATTATGAAATTATACATGTTTATATGTTTGTATGTTTGTGTATTGTGTATTGTTTGTTTTTATTATGTGTTTGGAAAACTAATAAAAATTTATTAAAAAAAAAATTAAAGTAAACCCTCAAGCCACAGCTACCTGATGAGTCCAAGTGTACCTGAATGTCTTGATGCGCAACCAGCCTGTCCTGCCCAAAATAAAGCCCTTGTGCGCCTGCAGGAAGGACTTCCACACCCACAAGTCCTCCTTCATCACTTTGGTAATATGCAGTTGGGGGTGTGGTGTGAGTGTCCCTGCAGCAGGCAAAGTTGAGTTGGCCCAGGAGGGATTATATCTGCCTCAAGGTTGCCTACTTTTGCAGCAGAAGCTTTGCAACCAGTTCCCTAGGAGCTGCACACTGCGCAAGAGGTCCCAGGTCCAGGCTGACTTTATTAAGGACTGGTGAACCTGGTTGATGCCAGTCTGTGACCCTTCCCCCTGCCTCCTGATTGGCCTGTTTGAATAGGCTTTTTGTGGCCTCCAGAAAAGGTCCCAGCATCCCCCAGTAGCCATGCAGGAAGGAAGTGGCCCCAAGGCTGAGCCATGGCTGCACTGATCCCCAGGTAAGCAGTTATTGTCCACATAGCCCATAGTAATAGATCTATCACTGTCACCCCATTAATCTTTTGGTAGAAAACCGTTGCCTCTTTCCTTCCCATAGAATGCTGTAGATTTTGGTCATCCTCTCATGGTGCTTACACAAATCTGTATTACTGTAAGCCAGTAAATCTCCATTATTGGAATTTTAAACCCTTTTTGATGTGCTTCACTCAAGCATTCATTAGTAATTGCCTGCATATCTTCCTATTGTTCAGTGGCATTTTAGGCTATTCCATTCTGAGTATTAAAAGGAGAATTTAGCTGATTATCACTATGAAACAGTTCCCAATGTGAAAAATATTTGTGTGTGTGTGTGTGTGTGTGTGTGTGTGTGTGTGTGTGGTGAATTTGCACTTTTAAAAGAAGACTTCAGTTTTGCAGGAGTCCAAAGAAGGTGAAATGGATGAACAGTGAAACTAGACCTTTCCAAGAGAGTAACCTTTCTTCTAAGTCAATAAATAGATTCCTGAAATCCTTCTGTGACAGTTCTGGGACTGCAGTCTGATATTAATGCCAATGCTTGATGTAAAAGTGTAGTGGGGCAGAATTGCAGTCACAGCAATGCAAATGTTTAATTTCAATGAAGTAATTAGACTGACTCAGACAGAGCTACTTCGGAGTCACTGAATTGTAAATTGGCTCAAATTTTTGCCCTTTGTCCATTCCGGACAAGCGTCTCATATCACTACATAACCGAGTCTCCTTTGAATATTTATGAATGGCCTCCTGTTAAAAAAGAAGAAGAACTGAAATGGCCAATATAGTTCAAATGAATAATGGAACTAATAAGTAAATAAAACTTACCCATTTAAAACACATCTTTTTAAAAGAACAACAGCAAAGTGAGTGTAAGTGAAAAAAGGGAGATTTTGTGCCGTTTCCTTAACACCAACTAATCAGTATATTGTGAAGCCACACCAGTCAGAAACTTCTTCACAGAGACTGCCTTTGCATCTGGCGAGTGGGAGTGAAATGGTAGGTTGCTCACCTGCTTATCTTCCTTTTCCACTGCAAGGCCTTTGTGTGAGATCCTACAGTTCCTAGGTACACAACTTTAGAAGTTTCTGCACCACGCAGTGAAGATTCGTGAGTGTTATACCACATTAATTTAAGTGTTAGATGCAGATGTTGCTGAGTGATTTTATTGTACTGAGCCTTAATGGAATCTTGTATATATGCCAATAAAGGTTTGAGAATTGAATTGAAAGTGTCTCTGCATATCATGAGAATCTCCAGCTAAAAACAGAAGATGCTTTATACTGAGTCAGACCATTGGTCTACCTAGCTCAGTGTTGTTTACTCTACACTGACCCATAGAGACTCCCTGGGGTTCCAGGTAGGTGTTTTTCCTAGCCCTTCCTAGAAATATAGGATATTTTGCATACAAAGAATGTACAGTGGTACCTCGGCTTAAGAACAGTCCGGTTGAAGAAAGATTTGGAAGAAGGGCTCCAGTGGCGGGAGATCTCATTAGGGAAAGCACGCCTCAGTTTAAGAATGGTTTTGGTTTAAGAATGAGCTTCTGGAACAGATTAGGTTCGTAAACCAAGGTACCACTGTACTCTGGTATTGAGCTACAACCTTTCTGGTATATTCATATAGGTACACACACACACACACACACACACACACACACACACGAGTTAAAAATAAGCTCAGATAACTGCTAAAGGAAAGAATTAAAAAATATGACATCATGTGTGCACACACAAATATTGGAGACATTGAAATAACTTCCACACAGGAGCTGAAAGCCTGGGGTGTTTTGTTCTTCCACAATTTGTCCAGGATTTCAATATAGTGTTATAGCAATTCCCAGTAATGTCAGCTACACAGATTTGGGGCCATACAATAGCATGTCTAAGTTCTTGCACACTGTGTGTGTGTGTGTTTGGGGTGCAATTAGAGGCGCAGAATGGGCCTGTGGATTGTATGCAATATGCGCAGAACCAAAAAAGAAAGAAAAGAAATTAATAACCTTCTGCATTTTTAAATTAAGGCAACCCTAGGGGTTGTTTAAAATAAATTGGGATTTTAAGGTATATGAGGCAAATTCCCTAGAACGCTGCTAGCAAGTTGATTCACCGAGAATTGCACAGCTAAATCAGGAGCTATCCTCACAGTTCAGTGGAGCGCAGCTGTTCTCTAGGGATGCCAGTATCAAAGGCAGCTTTATGGATGGGGCCAGGCTGCAAAAATAGCACTGATCAGGATGAGAGAAAACAATGTGGTGGAGGGGGGTGGGGTGGGGAGGGTGTTGCTACTTCTGTTTGATTCTGCTCCAGGTATTTGGGGGAACCTTCCTCTACCAGACTCACATTCTTTTCTTTTTATTCTTGTTCAAGGAGTATGTCAGGGGAGCAACTAACACTCAGTGTAAACAAAGCAGTGCTATATTTCCCCTTTCCTCTTCAACCACATGTGAAACCCTCTTAACAATACTATTTATTTCTGGAAGGGGTGCCTTCAGTCCCTGAGCCTGTCAGGATCTGAACGGCTCTCTGCACCACAGCTCAACTCCTCTAGTAAGTCAGAGCCACAGTTGACATGGAATGACTCCGAGGCGTATTGTGCTGAGACTAAGAACCATCATGAAAAGATCTCCTGGAGGTTTCAGTAGCTTTTGACAAGAGTGCAGTTGCAGATGATCTGACCAGATCTATTCTTAGACGAGCTGGAAAATTGTGAGGGAAAAGAAATGGGAAAACTGGATGGGGACTCATACTTGCAGCCTGAAATACAATCTAAGTTCCTGTAGGCATATGTAACATTGGTAGGGTGAGTGTGTGTGTGTGTGTGTGTGTACGGCAGGGGTGGGAAACCTTTTCCAGCATAAGGGGGCAATCCCTCATAGAGGACCTTTCAGGTACATGTGCCAGTGGTGAGTAGGGTGAGGGGCAAAACTGACCAGAGCAATGGATATGATGTCTCTTTCTACAGTAGGTTAGTGCTAGCTTGCAAATGTCAGAGGTTTCTACACACACCACCTCTCCATTCTACATCTGGCAAGCAAAAAGACATGATCACAGTTCAAGGACACAGCCACACATCCACAACCTCAGTTTTGGGATATGGTTGGTTCAGACATTAAATCAAACGATAGTTTTGCATTATATCTGAACCAAGCTCCTGGTGGATACATGGAACTAGTTGCACAGTTATGACCCATACAAGCAGTATTTCCAGTATTTGGAAGAAGATGAAGAATGAGGAGGGTCCTTCTCTATATCCGTGGAATTTGGTTGTGATGCGAGAGAGAGTGGTTGCACCCAGATTGTAGAACTGGCTTCCTCAGGAATGCCTGGCTTCAGCTGCCTACTTAAGACATTTGATTGGTTTGTCTTTATATAAACAAGTGTGGGCTTCAATGCAGCTCATTTTAGATGATCCTTATGTGCTGTGTAATTTGTTTTCATGATATATTGTTCTTTTGATGTAAATCATCTTGAACATCACTTTTACTGTGGAAAGGCAGGGTTACTTTAATTTGTTAAAGTAATTAAATCTTTAGCACCTTGCAAGCCAACTCTCTTTGTAGAGTTGCAACTAAATAGCTCTCTCTCTTTTTGCATGCTTGTATGTGGTTGTCTGCATGCATGCAGCTTTCAAAACATAAGAAATCAGTTCCACTTTCCTGTTTCTCAGTACAGTGGTACCTCTGGTTACCAACTTAATTCGTTCCGGAGGTCCGTTCTTAAGCTGAAAACGTTCTTATCCTGAGGCGCGCTTTTGCCAATGGGGCCTCCCGCTGTGCATGTGCCTTCAGCGTGCATTTTCATTTGCATCCTGGGGCAAAGTTCGCAACCAGGAGCAGCAACTTCCGGGTTAGCAGAGCTTGTAACCTGAAGTGTTCATAACCAGAGGTACCACTGTAGTGACAATAGAAAGAAATAAAGTGTTTGGGAAGTATTATTTGAGGGTGGTGAATAGAGAAATTGAATGGAATGAGATTTAGTTTGGATTATCACTTAGAGGTATGCCTGAGTAAAAAACAAACAAACACTGTCCAAGCTATACAGGCAAATAGAGTCTATCACATTTCTGTGGAAAGTATCCTCGGATCCTGGCTTGTGTCCAGCTCATGCATCTGTGATGGCTTTTGATGTGTGCATCCAGTAGTACTAAATGTTTTCTTGCAGGGAGGGGGGGGGAGTAATGCAACATGAAACCATTAATTGACTTTGCCCACTGTCCAAATAAAGAATTTCAGTATGGATTTGATTCAAGTAAATGCCCAAGCCAATGTTTTATCTTGTTTGGATCACTTTGCTCATCCCTCATCAGAAATGAAAAAGTGAATTGATTGCTTCTGCCTACACTGCTTCATTGATCTCCTCTGTCCCAATTGCTGAATTGATTCCTCTGTCCCCTCCCCACAGCCACCTGGCTATGTGCCTCCTTTGCTTTTGTCATTGGCAGCTTCAGATAGGGCAGGATAGCTTTGGTCCTCCTTTCTGCTAAAATGTCAGCTGTGATTAATTTTGCTGACATAAAAAAATGTTCCTGAGCCTAGGGATTACCACTGTGCAACATTAATCACATATGTAAATGTTTGCATGCTAGGGGTTTAATTTTGGGGATTACTCAGATGAAAGATGTAATATAACTAATTTACAAGACCCTTTATTTACTGAGCTCACACAGACAGCTTGACAGCGCTTAGGACTAGGCTTTTAAAAGTGTAGTGGATGTGCTGCCATTTTGAAAGTACCCCCAAATCATTTGAGTCTCATTCCAGAGAAGTGCTGTCAGTTGCTATCATTTTCAAATCAAATAATCCTGCTGCAGAACATGGTCATTTTTTATAATATAGATGGGTCCTCCACACATTGTCTTGGCCTTCAGCTGAGATTCTAACCCTTTGATGAATACCATGTTTGAAAACAGTTCTTCTGCTGGAGATTTTCCTAAACATTCAAAGTCCACACTTTGTGTTAGCATTTCGATGAAGGGTGGTATACAAACTTAAAATGGTATACATTTTTAGAGGCAGACAGGCATGTGTCCAGAAAAGTGGCCTTAAAGTATATTAAGTAATATGATCAGTACATAAATAATGCCAAACACATTTTGTACTTAAGCCTGGCTTCCACACTGATACAGTGGAACCTTGGTTCTCAAACGGCTTAGTTGACGAACAAATTGGCTCCCAAAAGCCGAAAACCTAGAAGTAAGTGTTCTGGGTTCTTGAACGTTTTTTGGAAACCGAACATCCAATGCGGCTGTCGGCTATTGTTTCCGGGGTGCCTGCACCAATCTGCAGCCACACCTTGGTTTTTGAACATTTTGGAAGTCGAACGGACTACAGGAACGGATTGAGAACCAAGGTACCACTGTATGGAAGACAAAAGATCTACCCACCGTGGAAGAATGGCAGATGAATGTGATAGACTATATGGGATTGGCAGAAATGACCGGCAGAATCCGAGACCAGGGAAGAGAGACGGCGGAAGAAGATTGGAAGAAATTTAAGGACTATCTTAAGAAACATTGTAAAATTATTGAATGTTAGAACTATGTTGGTTTAGAAATTAAGTGGTTTCTAGCTGTAATGATCATGCAATTAAGAAAAGAAAGGTTGAAAATCAATAGAAATTATGGGAGGGATTTGTTGAATTAAATAATTAGAAATTGGAATACAGAAAGGGGAGGTATGAGGAGGTCGGGAAAGTAAGGTATAAGAAAATAAGGGATTGAAATTATACTTGTTGTTGTCTGGGTTTTGTTTGTATTTTTGTTCTTTTTTATATAACTTTTTGGAAACTTCAATAAATATCTTTAAAAAAAAGAGAGAGAGAGAACCAAGGTACCACTGTATATGCTTGAGCTCTTAAAAATGATCTGTCCCCAAACTGAGAAATATTTTAAGAATATGGGTGGATCCCACATAAGTATGATGTTCAAAGAGGGGAGAAGTAGCAATGCCACTACCATTCCTGTCTTCATTGCACCCAGGGGCTATTTACCAACAGCGCTAGACCAATATGAGATAGGGCACAACCATTGTGGAATTTTGTGATAGCGGGCAGCACCAAGGTTCATATTTCTAAGAAACCATAACCAGCACCATGTTTCTAGAAAAAGAGGTGCCAGAACTCACCAGGAACGCCTCCCTTGTTCTCTTATAATGGCAATGGCGCCCACCTAAGAGGTGCCAAAACTGAGTTCAGGTGAGTTCCAGCTGAAAAAAAGCCCTGACCATAACCATATTTTGAAACTTCTCTCTGTGCATTTAATGAACATGCAGATGAACAACAGGCTTGTGCATCCAAAGTCAAACCAAATAATCAGAGAAGAACCAGCTTCTGCTTTGTATGCAGAAGGTCTCAGCTTTCATCCCCAGCATCTCCTGGGAGAGACCCCTCCCTTAAACCCTGGAGAGCCATTGCCAGTCTGTGTAGATAATACTTAGCTTGATGGACCAATGGTCTGACTCAGCGTAAGACAGCTTCCTTCCTATTTTAAACACATGAATGGCTTGTCTTATTAGGACTACTGTGGAGTTTCACATGTCTGTCGGGAGCTCTCTCCTCTTAACTTTATTATTTTTTTCAGCTTGAAATGTGGGAGTTCGTACAAAAGCACAATAACCATACGAGCCAACATTTCCTTTGCCTAGGAAATCCTAGGTAACTTTGCAGAGACCATACACAAAGAATAATCCTTTAAGCAAATTGCTGGGATCAGGAATGCCAATTTGATTAAAACTGGCAGCAGGGGGTGGGCAGGTAAGCTCTGCCCTGCATAATCGATCACAGGCTGCGGCATATGCACACCATTGGAATGGCAATGCCCATTAACTTTGTAACAGGGCTCAGCCCCTAGGAGTTGGCTTGTATGGATGGGATAAGGTAAAAAGGTAAAAGGTAAAGGTACCCCTGCCCGTACGGGCCAGTCTTGACAGACTCTAGGGTTGTGCGCCCATCTCACTCAAGAGGCCGAGGGCCAGCGCTGTCCGAAGACACGTCCGGGTCACGTGGCCAGCGTGACAAGCTGCATCTGGTGAGCCAGCGCAGCACACGGAACACCGTTTACCTTCCCGCTGGTAAGCGGTCCCTATTTATCTACTTGCACCCGAAGGTGCTTTCGAACTGCTAGGTTGGCAGGCGCTGGGACCGAACAACGGGAGCGCACCCCACCGCGGGGATTCGAACCGCCGACCTTTCGATCGGCAAGTCCTAGGCGCTGAGGCTTTAACCCACAGCGCCACCCGCGTCCCGATGGGATAAGGTACACTTTAACAAAACAGACCTTTTGCAGCTGACTTTATTTATTCTCAGACTTGCCAAATGGATTTCTTATTGAAGATCTATATTTTACATGGAAGGGATCTCATGATAGCGATATACAATTAAGGAACCTATTTTTTGCTTGTGTTTTCTTTGCTGTATTTAGCAAGCTTCATATCTGTAGTGTCTACAAGCATATGCACGTACATCTAATTAAGATCTGTTGTTTACGCTGAAGTGTATTTTTTCTCCAGTTCCTGCTTATCTTTCATTTCTAGCTTCGCTTTGATGAGGAACACACACAAACAACAGTATAAATAAATCCTCCCTGGAAATAAAGAACATTATAGCAAGGTGATTATAGCCTCTCTCCCTGGTGTGCTAGTTTGTTGCTTTTTAGTATTTACTTGCTAGAAGTTTGGGGTTTTTTATTTTTATAAAACCCATGATATAGTACACTGAAAAATGACAGGTCCATCTCTAGGCGGAAGACTAAATGAAAACAAATCTGGCATCGGAAATGTCAATATCATGAAAAAAGTGAGAGGATCCGTTTCAACATATCAGAACACTCTGTAAGGTGACCATTCAGGAACCAAGGAACTTCAAAGGAAGAACACAGTGTGAAACTGCTCAATTGCAATTCATCAAGAAGTTCACATGTGGGTTAAACTGAGACGAAGGAAGCATTTTTATCACACTACATGTATTAATTAGCTAACCATACATATCTATGACTTTCTTGTGAATGATTCCTTGAGCCATTACAAGTGTTGGTACAGTCATCTCAGCAAATTATCACCAATCTGTTACTGTGAAAGGTATGCCTATTTAACATATGTTCAAGCTCTAATTATCCCTGACATTAATTTTTGCCAATCCACTTTCCCCTTATCCATTTCTCACTTATATGGCTACCAACTAAGTTTTTGCTTTGTGAATTTGATGAATTGGGTTGGAGTCCACAAACAGTTATGGCAATAATACTTGCTGGTCTTTGTGACTTTTACTGAAACACATTGCAAAGCAATTTGCAAATAAAACAAAATAAAACATTAAAATTATTCATAAAATACAGTGGTACCTTGGGTTACAGACACTTAAGGTTACAGACGCTTCAGGTTACAGACTCCACTAACCCAGAAATAGTACCTCGAATTAAGAACTTTGCTTCAGGATGAGAACAGAAATTATGCAGCGGCAGAAGGAGGCCCCATTAGCTAAAGTGGTACTTCAGGTTAAGAACAGTTTCAGGTTAAGAACAGACCTCCAGAATGAATTAAGTTCTTAACCCGAGGTACCACTGTACAGTTAAAACATTCAAAACTATGGGGTGTTTTCCTCAATATTTCTAGTAGTTCTGCTTTTTAACACATTAAGCATTTACACAGCTTTCCCCCCCTCCAAAAAACCGATAAGATTGTAGGCAATAAGTATATCATGCAAATTATTATTATTATTATTATTAGTAGTAGTAGTAGTAGTAGTAGTAGTAGTATTTCAAATCCCATCCTTTTCCCTTGTGGGACTCAAGGTGGTACTTTTTTACTATGGGGTCTAAAATCAATTGATGAAAAAGCAGAACAGAACATCACTGGCTGGCAGGCTAATTAGATAAATAATCATTCACTAAACCTTTCTGTTTCTGTTTAGATACATCGAGACACACATATTGGAAGCTATCCATTTTTACTTTAAGTGAGGGTTATGACAAGAAAAGCAAGCATGATAAAACAGGGCAGGCAACAGCCACAAACTTGATTCACCGCATTTACTGAACTCAAGAGATCTATTCTTATCCTGGACTTTCAGATGCCATATGCAATATATGTGTTGCTTCTGTCTAGATGAAATAACAACCACCAAGCTACGGAGCTGTCTCAGTTCACAAACAGCCACAAGACATATTTCTTTCTCCATGCTTATTTTGTCCATGTTAAATTAGCTTTCGCACAGAGAGGTTTTCAGTAAACCCTATATAATGCACTCGCAAACCTCCACCAACAACCTGAGAAAATTTATTTTGCCATATGTACTGAGTCCTATCATGATTTACTGTAGTTAGTTGCCTGTTCTCAATAATTTGCTGCTTTGTTTAGGGACAGAACGAAGTTCCAGGTTGTCTGTGTGTGCTCAAAATTCACTTAAAGCAGAATGCTGTATTAGATGAGCCGTGGGTCGGATTCAGCAGGCTCTTCTAATGTTCTGTGGCTTGAATAGCTCAGTTGGTTAGAGCATGGTGCTGATAATGCCAAGGTTGCAGGTTTGATCCCTGTACGGGACAGCTGCATATTCCTGCATCACAGGGGTTTGGACTAGATGATCCTCAGGTTCTCTTCCAACTCTACAATTCTATGATGCTATGATTCTATAAGATGTTGCTGAACTACAGTTCCTATCATCCCTGACCACTGGCTACGCTAGCAAGGCTAATGGGAGTTGGAGTCCAACAACATTTGGAGGGCCACAGAACATAAGAAGAGTCTCCTGGATCAGAACCAATGGCCCATCCAGTCCAGCATCGTGTTCTCACTGTGGCCAGCCAGATGCCTATGGGAAGCCAACAAACAGGACCAGCACACTAGAGCACTCCCCCTTTTGTCGTTCCCCATCCCTGACACAAAAAGCTACAAGGCTCTTTGGATAACCTGCCATTTAAAAAAGAGGGACTCTGAGGACTTGCTCACACTTTTCTGTTTGCCCTGCGACTTCCTGCAGAACGTGCTCTTTAGTGCTCAGTTCAATCCAACATCAGTCCACAGAACACGTGACTGACATTTACTCTGACACAACAATAAAGAATGGGTTTTCCTGGGGGAAAGCAGCAGGACAAGTGGAATTCTGGACAAGCCCTTATATCAGCTCCTCTTTAGCCTCTCAACAGGGTTGTGCGTGACCTCCCCACCTCAGAAGGAGGATGGGGAATCCCCAACATAGAAGCATATTACATTGCCAACCATATAATCCCATATATACTAGAAGATGACAATGGATACACCTAGAGAGGGACACAATTGAAAATTCCTGCACCACAGCATACCCACTCCTCCCAAACAAACTAAGGAAAATTCCCACAACACTTAACAGGTACACACAGACCATGCTCAAAGCATGGAAAACAGAAATAGGCAAACTATCCCCAACCTCATCCCCACTAATTCCCCTGGCGTACCACCCATTATCCCACCATGCAGCACAAAACCACCCATCTCTCTCCCCCTTCCCCCCCTTCTTCTTCCAAATGTCTCAACAAATGAAACTGATCTGTAAAAAATGTTACGGGGGGTGGGGGAGAGAGACATTGCACATACTTTTGTAAACTAAGAAAATCTTTAATAAAAATACATTTAAAAAAACAGGGGTTTGTGTGTGCTTTTTTAATGGATTTCTGCATGCATAATCTTTTACACCTCTTTCGTGTTTTTATAACCTATAGTGGCAATGCAGCCATGCTTCATCATCTACATGCACCTGAGACTGGGGAGCGGGTGGCGCTGTGGTCTAAACCACTGAGCCTCTTGGGCTTGCTGATCGGAAGGTCGGTGGTTCGAACCTCAGTGACGGGGTGAGCTCCTGTTGATCTGTTCAGGTTCTTGCCAACCTAGCAGTTCGAAAGCATGCCAGTGCAAGTAGATAAACAGGTACCGCTGTGGCAGGAAGGTAAACCGCATTTCCATTCACTCTGGTTTCCATCACAGTGTTCTGTTGCACCAGAAGCAGTTTAGTCCTGCTGGCCACATGACCCAGAAAGCTGTCTGTGGACAAACACCAGCTCCCTCAGCCTGAAAGTGAGATGAATGCCACAACCCCATAGTTGCCTTTGACTGGACTTAACCATCCAGGGGTCCTTTACCTTTTTTACCTTTTGCACCTGAAACTGCCTCAGCATATGGAAATGAAAGCCTTTGTGGTGATGTCATGGACCAAATAAAGGAACCAAATTAACAAAAAAAAAGGAGCGCAAAGAGACCTCTGATGATCATGCAGAGAGAGAAAAGAGAGAGTACTGTAGGTGAGGAGAGAAAAAAGAGAGAAATATGCATATTGCACTGAGTGAAATACTGGGGGGGAAAGCAGGCGACTGAGAGGTGAGGGTGCGTTGCAGATCTTTGATGGCGGGAAGAGAGAGAATGTGCAGGGGGAAGAGAATGATTGCAATGGGTTGAGAGAGAAAAGAAGGGAGAGTTAACAAAGAAAGAGGTTTAGCGATAACTGGCAAATAGAAGGTATGCTATGGACTGAAGGGGGTTAACAAAAATGTCTGTAAAAAGAAACTATGGAAATAAATTTATTATCAGTTCTTGTACTGTTTGCAGAGGGCATCTAATGAGTTGAACAAAATTAATTTAATGAAATTTATAATTGCTGGAGACATAATTCTCCTACATAATTTCTTTATTTCTTTTTTGCATATGCAGTGGAATTGTCCCATTGCATAAATGTCCTGAGATAAAATATATTAAGGAAATACATAGAACTGTGATAGAAGATAACATATAAAGCGTATTGGATAGAAGATAACATATGTTGCGTATTGGAAAACAGATAGATGGTGCTAATATCAATGTTAATTTGGCACTGGTGTTATAGGTTCTTTATGCATGTGTTACACAGTGATACATGATATAGAATCCCTTCACTGGCAATAAATTTAATAAAATAATAATAAATAATGAAAATTCACACACACAATATTTTGACGTCTCTTGACGTATTTTTGGGTGATGTAGCGGTAGCTGTCATACTCAATGTGACATTTGTATTTTTATATAATACATATTGATTTTTGTTGAAATGTGTTAACTGCCTGGAGACTTATTGAACTATAAGGTGGGATACAAATTAAATAAAGAAAAGGACATAAAGCAAAAATGAAAATGAGGCATTGCAAGGGATTATGGGTAATCAGCAGTGAGAATGAATTTTAGGTCTCCCCCATGACCATAACTTGCAGAAGGCAAGCCTAGGCCTTCTTACATTCAAATAACTAAAGCACACACTTTCCAATAATTCACCTGCTTCTGACTCTTGGTTCCATGAAAGTGACCATTGGAGGCCAACAGCTGTCTAACAGTGAAACAGAGTGCCTTGGAAGGTGATGGCCTCTCTTTTATTAGATGTTTTTGAGTGGAGGCTAGATGGCCACCGACCAGGGATTTTCTGCATTGGCAGAGGGTTAGGCTACATGATTTTGGAGCCCTGTGCCTTCCAGCTCTATAATGCTATGATCAGCCAGCAAAAGTTTCTCTATTTGTTGAAGTTTCAGCTGTTGCTGAGCTACAACTCCCAGCAGCCCCATCAAGCATAGTCAGGGATGGCCAAGGCTTCCCAGTGCCTTTTAAAAAATGCCCCCTTCCTGATTCTTCAAGCCAGTTTACATATCAAATTAAGAATACTCCAGGTCTAATGAAATTAAACAGCCTGAGAACAATGCACAGAACAATTCAAATAGACAATTCTATTTGGTTGACGAGGAAATGGAGAGCATTTTTTATCCTTCCCTCTGACGACAAGAAGCACTTCCCAGCTTTTCCCTTCCCATTTTTAAGCCTTTGTGGGAAACCTCCCAACATGTTTTCAGGTGTTTCAGAAGCAAATTATTAATAAACCTGAGATGGTTACTTAAAAGGCAAAAGGAGGGATTCTTAGGATGAGAAATTCTCCATGCCTGTACAATGAAGCCATGGATATCTAGAATACATTGAACTTTGCTGGTAAGGAAGGGATTTCCAAATTCAATTTAACCTTCCATGTTAGAAACACTTTACATAATTATAACTTAAAGTTGAAAATTATATATATACAGTTCTGGGCACAGATGAAAAGTTAGTTACCAAAACTTTGTGTTACACATAATATTGAGTTTCCTATTACATTATTTTTCTCTGATTCTTTGCCAATCACTAGTTTCTCCAGACAAAGAAAAGCTATTATCTACTCACGTTTTGGCAACCAGAGCAATCCTGCCTTACATGCGAGTTTAAAAGGAGCAGCCTTTCAAACTATGCATTAATAGAGAATTCCTTGTGGTTAAGATGGAAAATAAACACTTTAGGTTTTCATGCACCTTCATTTCAAAGATAACAGGCTTGGCCAGTGTAACTGCTCTCATTGACATCAATATTGCTTTTTCCTGTGTGTAGAATTATAATGAGTTTTTTAAAAAAAGGTTTTCATTTTCTTATTAACTGAAGTATGAATTGGATACATCCCTGCACAACTGAACTCAGTCGCTTTGATTCAGTAGCTTGTTGTGGAGGTTTTATTTATTGTAAAAATGTCTATCCTACTGAATCTTCCTAAAAGCAAGACAGCTAACAAATCAGAAGCAGAATACTATGAAAGCAAACCACTATCCTCAAATTAAACCCAGCCACGCAGTCGAGACATTAACATAAAGCTAAAACAAATTGAACAATTCCAAAACAATCATGGAAGAAACAAAGAACTATGCTGGTGAAGAAACTAATTAGCCGAAGGCCCTTTTAAGAAGCCTCGTTTTCACCAACCACCCAGAGCAGTATAATAATGGGGTCTGAACAGTGATGCTTTGTAAGCATTGGAATTGGTAGGGTGGAAGGCTAGGAGGCCAACAGTAGGTGGAGCCAGAGCAAATGAAAGGCAGAATATCCTAGTCATACTTTTGTCCCCATCCTCTGCTGAGATCTTCAAACACAAACACGGTTTTAACAATAAGTCCATAAGTGACTGTGGAGGCCAATTCTGGATCCACACATCCTTCCACAGTGGGGACATTGGTTTTCCGGTGGGAGTTGATTATGGTGTGGATTTGCCAAGCGTGCCTTCTCTTAGCACGTTTCTCCCTTGCGTCCTGAGTTTGAGTGTCTTCAAAGCCCATGACACCTTTGGTAAAGGCTGTTCTCCAACTGGAGCACTCACAGGCCAGTGTTTCCCAATTGTCAGTGTTTATACTACATTTTTTTAGATTTGTCTTGAGAGAGTCTTTAAACCTCTTTTGTTGACCACCAGCATTACGCTTTCCATTTTTAATAGAGTAGTTGCTTTGGAAGACGATAATCAGGCATCCGCACAACATGACCAGTCCAACGAAGTTGATGTTGAAGAATCATTGCTTTGACACTCATGATCTTTGCTTATTCCAGTACACTGATATTAGTTTGCCTGTCTTCTCAAGTGATTTGTAAAATTTTTCTGAGACCGTTGATGGAAGCTTTTGAGGAGTTGGAGATGGCGTTTATAAGTGGTCCATGTTTCACAAGCATACAGTAAGGTTGGTAGTACAATAGCTTTGTGAACAAGCATTTTGGTTTCCCTGTGAATATCCTGGTCCTCAAACACTCTGCACTTCAATCGGGAGAAAGCTGCACTCACAGAGCTCAGGCGATGCTGGATTTCGGCATCAGTGTTGGCCCTTGTGGAAAGATAACTGCCTAGGTAGGAGAAGTGATCAACATTTTCCAACTTTACACCATTGAGTTGGATTTGTGGTGCTGCAGGGGGGTTATTTTGTACTTGTTGGTGTAGCACTTTGGTTTTTTGGATGTTGAGTGATAGGCCAAGCTTTTTGTAAGCTTCTGCAAAGATATTTAGGATGGTTTAGAGGTCATCCTCTGAGCGTGCGCACACTACGTTGTCATCAGCATACTGAAGCTCTGTGACGGAAGTTACGGTAACCTTATTCTTTGCTTTCAGCCTGCTCAGATTGAAGAGCTTTCCATCTGTTCGATATATGATTTCTACTCCGGTGGGGAGTTTCCCTTCGACAAACTGTAGGATCATGGCAATGAAAATAATGAATAGAGTTGGGGCAGTAACACAACCCTGTTTAACTCCTGATCCCACTGTGAATGGTTCACTTTGAGAGCCATTGTTATCTGCGATTGTTGCTGTCATATATCATGGAGGAGCCGAATGATGTTTACCCAATTTTCAGAAGGATAGTCCACAGGGCATTACGATTTACAGTGTTGAAAGCCTTTAAAGCATGTGAGGAGGAATATGTTGAAGAAGGTGGTCTTGAAGGCATCCAGGTTCCAAGCTGGTGAGAGCTTTAAAGGTTAACACCAACACCTTGAATTGAGTCTGAAACCAGTTCAGATCTTGAAAAATGTGTGAGGGAATCAAATTGCCTGGTACTTGTTTGTAACCTGGCTGCAGCATTTTGCACTGGTTGATGTTTTGAAAAGGATGCAATAGACAGAAGTGGTTTGCCTGGCAGGGCAGAGCCACAACGCAAGTTTCCCGGCAGGAGAGTTGCTGCCACCTACTGGGAGGGAAAAAGGAAGGGGTGAGGTGGTGGGGAGGTCAGGGCACACTGGCGGAAGCACCAGATGGGATTTACCGGTGCACCTACACAGCCCTGACTTGCCTGCCACCTTGCTCCTACCCACCCGCCTCCTGGTAAGCAGCAGCAATAACACTTTCAGGAAGCTAGCATTGCAGCTAGCCACTTCTATGCATGGAGATTCCCAACCATGAAAGATTCCCCTTTCATTTGGGCAGATGATGGGTGGGATATACAGCAAAATCAAACCCAGTTGTTGAAAGGAAAATTCAGGGGCTTTCAAATCACATGAAACTGCAGATAGCTGAGTGGAGAATTAGTTCAGCATACTTACTCAAAAGTAGAATTTGATTCTTTGGGGCTAAAGAAATAAATGAAATATGGGCTTGATTAAGATAGAATTGTAGGTATTATCTGCAAAGTTTTATTAACCTTGCAGTGCTTTTCAGCATTTGTTCTCAATGCTTTCTGAAATCTCAGTTCTTGAGAAAATCCATTCCTGCTGGGACTGCAAGTGCCATTTCTCAGTTTCAAACCATTTTTGAGTTGGGAGGTTCACCTTACCTCTGGGAAAGCACTGCAAAAACATTTCTGCAAATACTGCTTTAAAAACGTTGTTTGCCTCTCCCATGAGTCGGGCTCCCACTCACTGTTCCATCAAATAAGCTTAATGGCCAAAATACTGACTGGAACAATAAACTGTAAAAGGGAAAATGTTTCCTTTTTATTTATTTTTTGCTTTTAATGATAGTATGTTCCCTATTTGCTTTTCCCAGTCAGACACCTCAAAACTTCAGGGTCTAAAATCAGGCAATAAAATGTGCTTGTGGAAATATTTAGCTTTATCTTCTGAAATATTGGTACATGATACAGGCCGGTGTGTATAACAAACCCCAATGAGTGCTTCTGTTGGAAGGGGAAAAACAACTTTAGGGTGGGATTATATAGCTTGGAGAAGTGGTGAGTGAAAGGGTAAACAAGACTCTAGAATCCCATGGGAAGGACCCAAATTGGGAGGAGTTGCAGTGAGAAAGCGATGGTTTGAATAAGTGCAAAGCTCTTGCACCCCCCCCCCCAAAGTTAACTTTCACAATAGAAGTGGTCATTTGGGCTTTCTTTGCATTCACTTTATATTTCTATCCCAAGCCACTGCTTGTGAGTAAAGATATATATTCCTCCCCAACTCTGAGATTTCAAATAGCCATTTTTGCCAATACAGTACATTTCTTCACAATACCTCATAGTGTATTTTCAGTAGATGATTGATGTATAAGTATTGGCTGCCCATACTATTGTTGCACCCCACCCTGATCTCTGAGCGGCGAGAGATTCCAGGGGATCCAGGTGTGCTTACTCAGAGTTCGTGTTTCCTTTTGGAAATGAGGCACAGCGGAGACTGTGGTGTCTTATGATATATGGTTTACTTACACATATATACAACCTGAGGGGTTCACAGCATAATTAATACAAGAGGGTCTTGTTTCTCCCATAGCTACAGCCCTGGATGCAAACATAGATATCAGCCATCGTGCTCTGACCCTCTCTCCAGCTTTCCGCCTTTTCCAAATTGCAACCTTTTCCCCTCTAGGTCACATTTCAGACAATTCCACTCTGAGACTCTACTTCAAACTCTGCTTTGTCTTCAAAACTAACACCTGGCACAGAGCCCCTCTTTCTGGCTTTCCTAGTTTAATTTTATTTTTTATTAAATTTATATACTACCTGCAGGTCTCAGGGCGGTTTACAGGATAAAATCACAATATAAAAACACAAAATAATCAAAATAAAAACAAGAACAACCCAGTAACACCCCCCAACACATTTTAAAAGAGCATTGCATGTCAGTCAACCAAAGGCCTAGTTAAAGAGGAATGCTTTTGCCTGGTACCTAAAGGTGTATAATGAAAGCGCCAGGCAAACCTCACCTTCCTTTTGCCCACTCCAAAAAAACCCTCCAAGAACCAGACATCTGTCCACAGATGTACATCTGTCCACAGATGTACAACAAACAGCGCCTCCATAGAAAAGTAACAGAAAAGTTACATCTGAAGGCAGCCCTGTTTAGGAAAGTTTTTAAAGTCTGATGTTTTATTGTATTTTTTATATTTTGTTGGAAGCCACCCAGAGTGGCTGGGGAAACCCAGCCAGATGGGCGGGATATAAACAATGAATTATTGTTATTATATTATGATTACTGAAGGTATTAGAACACACATAATCAAAAACAGATCATAAAACACAATTACACTTTTAACCCAACACACCAAACAATAGCATCTTATTCCTTTCAAGCGAGTCCACATCCCTCAAGGCCTTCCTTCTGTCCTTTGTGCTAAAACAGCACAAGATAGCTAAAACAAAAAACAAAGAAACCCACAGTTATCAGGACACTTCCTAAAAATCATTAAACAGTCCCCATCACCACAAACATGCAAAAAGCACAGATCAACAGCATTTAAAAAACCATTGCCAAAACTTGCAAGAATGATCCCTGCACCAAGTAAGTAAACATTTCCCCAAAGCAACAACCGTACACCCTGAATGTTGCCTGCATAGCTTATTCTCAGGCTTTATTCCCAACCCTACCCTTGCCCGGCTCCCACTTTCAGCGAATATTGAGCCACAATCAGAAATGCAATTTCCATCCCTCCATTTACATTTGTGCATGTATGCACAGTTATTTAAATGTAATAAACAAACCGGCAGAGATTGCTGGAACTACTGAACCCTACACACCGCAGTGAGTTGAACTTCATCACCATGGAGGTTCCTTCCAGTTCTGTAACTCTGCCTATTTTTAAAATTCATTAACCATGGAAGTACTTTCAAGGGGTAAGGTCTTTCCCCCTTAATAAATAGGGGTTTGTGCTATCATTTTTCCCGATTTTGAAACTGTTCGGCATCAAAACAAAGCATTAAACTCACCATACAGCACAAGCCCCAGTGCCACAGTCATCAGCAGGGAAAATACAACTTTCATACAGCAGCTGTAGCTGCTTTAATGAGAAATCTACATAGAGAAAATAGGCAATCAGATTTCTGCAAAGTATGAAAATTTCCATTAAATTGTCTCTTCCTTTTATATAGCACAGCTGCAAGTTTTCTCTATAGTCTTTTGCCCTCCCAGTGCTTCAGCTTAGTTGACATTTGGGCACAGAAGCATTACTTCAGAACAATTGATTTAACATTCAGTAGATTCCATTAAAGGGGGGGGGGCTCATTTGATTTCCAGGAATTTAGGGAGGGGGAAATGGATGAAATCATCAGCAACAAAAATATAAAACTGGCCATTCTAAATAGGCATACTTCTAAAAGTAAAAAAAGAAAAAAAAAACCAAAAAGAAAAAAAAAGCCTGGAGAATGGGGAGGGGGATATGCCATTGGTTTCCTCATGAATATCTCCTAATTTTGTCAAAATATTAATCTTCAAAGGTCTTTGATGTTGTGGGCCATTTTTCTTTGTCTACTGAGCTTCACAGTTTGGGTTTTAATGAGGAAGGGGTTCCGTTGCTTTCATCAGAACAAGCCACTGCTGGTAGATGGAATTTCCTGAGTTACTGTAAAATAAATAGTAAATGTCAGACAATCATCCGATGGGAGTTGTGAAAGCTTTGAATGTGTGGTGTTGTTCTTTTCGTACATTAATTATCACATCTTCATATATTATAAGATTCTCTTTCCAATCCCCTGGGGAAATTACATTCCTTGATCTTGGCAACTATGGGCCATGCAAGCCAAGCAGCTTCTGCTCCTGTTCTATCAGTCTAAAGGTAGTCGCATGGCAATATACGCCATGTTCGACCTTTCCCACCCTTGGTTTCCTAGATATTATTGAGTTTTCACTAGCTCCAGCCAGCACAACCAATGGTGAATGGGGAGGGGAATTATAGCCCAACAACACTTAGGTACCCAGGTTTGGGAAAGGCTCACCTAGGTAAACAGGAGCTGCTGTGTGGTGGGGCAGGACTGGCAAGTCTGCCTTCACCTGGATGTTGGCAGGGCCTAGCAGTGGTGAGGTCAGGGCTCATGGGCATACTGGTGGATCCAACCATCATCACTTTTCATCATCACTTTTAATTTGTATACCGCCTTTCTATCTTACAATACTCAAGGTGGTTTACAAGCTGAAGAGACAAAGAATGTACAGTGGTACCTTGGGTTACAGATGCTTCAGGTTACAGACACTTCAGGTTACAGACTCTGCTAACCCAGAAATAGTGCTTCACGTTAAGAACTTTGCTTCAGGATGAGAACAGAAATTGTGCTCTGGCAGTGCGGCGGCAGCAGGAGGCCCCATTAGCTAAAGTGGTGCTTCAGGTAAGAACAGTTTCAGGTTAAGAACGGACCTCCAGAACAAATTAAGTTCTTAACCCAAGGTACCACTGTACACCTTATAACAATCTAATGCAATACAAAATGTGATAATAAAACATAGCTTTAAAATAGGCAATCTAAATCAAATAAAGTAACATTCAGCAATCATTAGAATAGTATAGAATAATAATATCAGCATATAAAAATTAAACAGAAGCCCACTCTTAACAATTACAATAAATGACTTTGAAACTACAATCAATAAAACAACAGCAAGCCACAATGCATGAAATAATAACTAGGCACTCCTGTCTGTACACACCACTGAAGTACCTCATTTTTCCATGTATACTAAATTTAGCTCTTTGCTAATTTTAGTATAAAAAAGGGGGGTCGTCTTATACACGGACAGTAGCCTTACACACAGACTTTTGGCTTGGGCGGGCTGCAGTGCACGTTTGGCGGGGCGATTGGGGGCTGTGGTTTGCCCACTCAGACAAAAATAGCTTAACAACTTTGAGGGTGATTCCATATGCCTCCCTAAATACTACAGATTTCCATCTGCTTGTAAGTTGCAATGTCATGTGTGGTTTTGGCAACCCTAATTTAAAATATTGATTTGTTAATTTGGGGTTTGAAAAAATAAAGCTCGTCTTATGCATGGGGGTTTCTTATACATTGGAAAATACGGTAAGCTGCAGTGCTGCCAGTGTCAAGAGGCTGGCTTCATGGCACCACACTAGAGCCAGGGCATCACATTGGACGGGACCTCAGTGGTGGCAGCCTCTCCTCCTCCTTGTCTGCTCTCCAGAAGCCACTACGAGCTGCCCAAGGGAGAAGGCCAGTAGCAGCAGCCATGGAGAGGCAACAGGACACTCACTTGAGAACACTGCTCGGGACAAGTGGCAGCTCATCATCTTTCTTGAGCTCAACAATGGCAGCATTGGTGAGGGAAATAGGGACATTCTGGGATCAAATAAGAAGCTGGGATGGCTTTTGTAATTCCAGGATTGTCCCTGGAAAACCGGGACACTGACATTTTTATACAAAAACAAAACAGTTCACAATTTAATGTTAGGAGTGCTATATTAATATATAAATTGAACAACAAGGGGCAAAGATCTCCCTGTTACAATCCGCATATAATCTAAATTGGATCTATCACAAAACACCAACAATGTTGCATGTCATCAGCTACACCACCGAGCTCTGGGTTTCTATTGATCATAAAGGCCTAGTAACTCCCTAGCCCCTCTCAGCTATTCAGAGAAGGGGTACTCCAAACATGGATAAGGTATGGAGCTGAACCTGTCCCCATAATTGAGACCTCTGTCATCTCTTGGCTTTCAGGCCTCACCATTCTGCCCCTACAAGTATTGCTTGTGTTCACATAATATGAGTTTTAGTGGAGGGAGGGAGTGTGCAGCCAGAATAAAAATATATATTACAGTTTGCATAATTTATTTGATTTACAGAATTTGTCAGGGCAGGTATTCATCCTCCTGACCCTAAGCTTTACCTTATATTCCTTATGAATTACAATGGCATGGTGCATGGAAGCATCATGGTCAGCAGGAAATGAATGGTTTACAGTCAATCAGAAAACTAAGTAGCTTGGAAGTAAGCATGTAGACTCATGCCTAAGAAAGAGAGAGAGAGAGCCAGGTAGTCAAGTTAAAAATATACCATTCACAGCTCAGTTTTGTGTGATCTTAGAAGTTAAGTGAGTGCTTTGATTAGCTAATCCCAAATTCATTGATTTAGAAAACTGCCTTACAGATTCACATGAAGTAGATGAGAATATGTACCAAATAGGTGAGAATGTACATTTTCCATGCAGTTTACATTCTTGTGGGATTCAGAAGGGTCTTGGGTCATTTGTCTGTTCTTGTACAAAAGGTAATGCCCCCATTTATTTCATTCTATGAGCTAGATCGACTATATCCTGAAAAGTGCTAGCTGCAGAGGTTATGTTTCTTCTCTGTAGCTGGTATTTCTTCCACTAAAAGAGCCATTATTGTGAGCTAACTAAGAGAGAGAGAGAGAGAGAGACAGAGAGAGAGATGGAGTTTCCTTTTCTATTCTTGTTAGCTTAGAATTGTTTGTATTAAAACATTTTGAGGCATCAGCAAATGCTCCATTGCTTCTGAGGCATGGGAGTCAATCAGCATTCATGGCATGGGCAGGAACAAATGCTGCGGTCTCTATGCTGTGAGGTCTGTAGGAACAAAATAATCTTGTAACCTCTCACCCTTTCACTGCTTTATCATTACAGAGTTGCTTTGCTGGTGGGATGGCGATTTACTGGTTGAAGGGAAATGGCCCATATGATAAGGCAGTAAGCAGTCTAACTCCATCTAAGGTCACGGTAATCTTCTTACTATCACCTTCATTCTGAACGGGGTTAATGTGTGGTTGCCGAATGCCAAGACAAGGTGAACCTTGGCACAAAGAGTGAGACAGTGAGGAATATTTGAGTTAAGCAATGGCCAAAAACCAAAGCAGCAAATTCCAAAGTTGCTTTGTTGCACATATGTATGTGACTACCACAACATCTGGTTTAAAAAAAGGTTTTGCTTGCAATTTCATTTACCCAAGAGATATGGTTACACCAAACAGAAATGCACCTGGAAATGGGTTTGATTTCTTTATACCACTGCAGGCACAGGCAAACTCTGGCCCTCCAGATGTTTGGGACTACAATACCCATCACCCCTGACCACTGGTCCTGTTAGCTAGGGGTGATGGGAATTGTAGTCCCAAACATCTGGAGGGCCAGAGTTTGCCTATGCCTGAACCAGTGCCTCCAGTAGCAGTCAGTGGGATGGCTAGAGTGCATTGCTCACCTGGGTTCCCAATACCATGTGGTGCTGGTGGTTACTGTCAGGGGAAGAGGTGAAGCAATTTGGTGCTCCCACTGCTGTGCCTGCAATGCACCAAGCTCACCACTCCTTACCCTCTCAGTAACCATCAGCAATGCACAGCATTATGAAGCCAGGTGATCAATGCCACCTTGCCTGTATGACCCCTCTGAGTGCTGCTGAGTGCTTTGCTTCCAAGCGATTACATATGGGCACAATCCTCTCTCATGCAAGGGCACAGTGCTCGTGTGTGGAAATATCCCCACGAGGAACAAAAGGAGTCCTCTTTTCCTTACCTCTCACTTCTGTGCAGACACCTGGGTGCATATGGAACCAGCACTTTGAGTGTTGCAGGGAAAATAGCAGGGTCCATGCATGCCTGACAGCACTGCCCTATCCAGTGCCCCCCTTCCCCAGTCTAGTGTCCACCCCCATCATTCAGCCCAGACACTGAGGTCCAGCTCAGAGGGCCTTCTGGTGGTTCTCTCACTGCGAGAAGTGAGGTTACAAGGAACTAGGCAGAGGGCCTTCTCGGTAGTGGTGCCCGCCCTGTGGAATGCCCTCTCATCAGATGTCAAGGAAATAAACAACTATCTGACTTTTAGAAGGCAGCGCTATTCTGTTGGAGCCACCCTTATTTATTTATTTATTTATTTATTTATTTATTTATTCATTCATTCTATTATTATTATTATTATTATTATTATTATTATTTAGTCAATGTTGGGGGTGGGGAAGAAATTCAATCAGTTTGCACCTTCAGGCAAACCCACCCAATACTTTCTGAATTGAGCCAAATCATACCTGTCCGAAATTTGCACTTCTCCGAATCTTGTGATGTAGTTCTTTGACCGAAAAGGTTCACACAAACAGCATATATCAGTCGAAATAGTGTACAAAACTTCATTATATTATGGGAAATTTTCTTGCAGAAGTGCATATATTAGGTCAAATTATGTACAAAAAATGCAAATAGTAGAAATCTGCAGAAAAATGCATAGTGCAGATTTTTAAAGGAGCATTCACTAATTGAGGCAGAAAGCGGAACCTAAGATCAGAAAAGTGAGAAATGGAGAGAAACTGAAATTGGCAGGCTCACCCATCCCTAGTCAAGGTATCAAGAACAGACTCTGCAGTAATTTCCAGCATATGGTGAGGGAGGCCCAGTTGGCAGTATAGGCAGTGTGTAGAGGTCTTACAGTGTTCTTCATTTGTCTATATGCATGTACTGAGGGCAGGGAAGACAGAAGATGCTATCGAGCCCCTATGAGGACTCAATGGCACAGGGAAGGATCACACACTAATTGTGATAGCAGGCAAAAGCTGGATTCTTTCCCAAACACTCCCACTGTAAAGCGTCCCTCCTAATAACACGCTATCACAAGCGCCACAAAGCTGGTCTTACAATGCTCCTGGAAAGTAATGAGATCCTTGATGAGAAGCGGATTGTGCTTAAGTGTTAACTTTAAATATTCATTAGGGAAAGTGGTGTGCTGACAAATCCAATATTGTTCAGCTCCTCGCCCTTCTCGTGGCGTAGTGGCATTAAGTGACATAGGACACCGCCGCTGTGGAAGGCGGCTCTCTCGTCGCTCGTGTGCTTCCCACAGCAGCTGAGAAAAATTAACCTTCCATTCTTGCCATTACCACTCAAGCTGTGAATATTTAATAAGGACAAATCCCCTTTCCTTCTTTGTGTTTATTAAACCAATTACTTACTTTTAGTCATTGTTAATGGCTGAGCTGTAATGTGTGCCTAACGAACTTGGAAACAAGCAACAGGCCTGCAACAGAAGGCTGTGAATCACAGGCTACTTGTGGCAATACAGTTAAAAATCAAGCTGGCTTAGCCCCATTAAAATCAATAGAACTGAGCCAGCTTGAGAGTAGATACGGCAGTGTAGTTAGCATTGTATTTTTTAAAAAAAATGTACTATGCACATCTCCATTTATTATTGCACACATCAATACATTTTAATAATGAATCATTTGATGTTGTGAAGGAAAAGCACTAGGCAAGTTGAAGACAACTTGTTTCAGGGATTAGATGCACATGCTAAGTATCTGATCTGTTGCATTCAATACTAGTATAAATAAATGAAAAGAAGGAACGCTAGAGCAGGCATAGGCGAACTTGGCCCTCCAGATGTTTCAGGACTACAGCTCCCATCATCCCTGACCGCTGGTCCTGTTAGCTAGGGATGATGGGAGTTGTAGTCCCAAAACATCTGGAGGGCAGAGTTTGCCTATGCCTGGGCTAGAGAGTTCAGTTTCTGTAGAACAACAAGCCCCACCCCACCTTGTATAGCAGTAGTGGAGGAGGGGGTTTGTTTCCACTCCTTTGAAGCACAAGGAAGCATCTACACCAGGGTTTCTCAAACTTAAGTCTTCAGTTGGACTACAACTCCCATCATCCCCAGCTAGCAGGACCAGTAATGGGAATTGTAGCTCCAAAACAGCTGGATACCCAAGTTTCAGAAACCATTATCTACACCAGGCACCCCCAACCTTTGGCCTTCCAGATGTTTTGGTCTACAACTCCCATGATCCCTAGCTAACAGGACCAGTGCCGGGGATAATGGGAATTGTAGTCCAAAACATCTGGAGGGCCAAAGGTTGGGGATGCCTGATCTACACCATCTACAGAGCCATGTGCAACTCAACCAGCCCAAGGGAGACATGACTAGATCCCTTTATGGTGACCACACCTCTCCCAAGCAGCAGTTCCCATCCACAGTGGCAAACATCTGGCAGTGGAGGTGAATTTGTCACCAGCAGGGCTGAGTAGGAATGTTTTTGTTCCCAGCAGCTTCTTTTCTTCTTCTGACCTCCACCGCCAATGCATTGTCTGGGTTCAAATCACTGGTTTATTTCAGCCTTATCTACATGGGTCAAAAGTGGAAAGTTCAGAATAGCCCCCAGCCTTCCTTGTTTGGTGGGGCAGCCACTTTTCTAGCGGGGGCATCACTGGTGGAGAGGATAATGCGAGGGCCAGGCCAGGGGAAGGGAAATAGTAGAGTCATAGAATTATAGAGTTGGAAGGGACCCTAAGGGTCTTCTAGTCCAACCCCTGGCAACGAAGGCATTTCAGCTAAACCATCTATGACAGATGACCATCCAACCTCTGCTTATAAACCTCCAAGGAAGGAGAGTCCAGCACCTTCTCCATGCAGAGAGTGTGTTAAATTACATCAGGGGTCCCTAACCTGGTGCCCATGACTGCTTTCACTGGTGCTCCTGGGCAGGTGACCCAGACGCTTGAGTTTTCATTCCTTTTTTAAGAAGGCAAGTCTTCTAGTTCTCCTAGAAAAAAAATGGAGGCAAAGTGTGCAGGTAACTTCTCAGTGATTTCAGTGAAATGAGAGTGGCTGTGGTATGGCATGGCTATCTTGTACAGTATATTTTTCCTGTTATACAGTAACAGCATAAATGTGGGGTGTGTGTGTGCGCGCGCAAAATCAATATTGTGTCACCTCCACAATTGAGACCAGCAGGACATAGCTAACTTCCCATGGTAAGCATAAGGCTATTGGGAGCAACAGTAAGAAGACTGCTTTAAGCAATGGGTGATAAACTCAAGCACCATCTTCCTCACCCTCCAACAGCAGGAGGCAGAGTATTGTCTACTTCAGGCCTTCCAGGTGTTGCTGGACTCCAACTCACACCAGCCCCAGCCAGCATGGCCAATGTTCACAGATAATGAGACTTGTTGTCTAGCAACATCTGCAAGGCCACAGGTTCCCCACTGCTGGTCTACTTTATAAAATGATGGTGCTGGACCTTTAACTCTGCACTTAGTTCTAGATACCTTTAGAATCTGACTGGTGCTACTCAGGGAGAAGAAAGGGGCACTTTTGTCTATTACTATCCCACAAGCTCCAGAGTTAAACAAGAACTTGCATTTCAGCCACATTCGCACCACACATTTAAAGCATGATGATAGCATTTTAAACACTCATGGCTTCCCCCAAAGAATTATGGGAGCTATAGTTTGTTAAGAATGCTGAGAGTTGTTGGGGGGGGGTCAATATTCCCTTCACAGGGCTACAATTCCCAGAGTTCCCAATGAAGAGGGAATGATTGTTAAACCACTCTGAAAACTGTAGTTCTGTGTTGGGAACGGGTTCTTCTTACAGCTCTCTGCCCCCTTAATGAACTAAAAAACCCAGGATTCTCTGGGGAGAGTCTATGACTGTTTATCATAGTCTGTGGTATCAGAGAGTATGCTGTGAATGTGACATAAGCTTCAGGATTGAACTGTATGAACTACATACAGGAGGAGGAGGAGGAGGAGTTTGGATTTGATATCCCACTTTATCACTACCCTAAGCAGTCTCAAAGCGGCTAACATTCTCCTTTCCCTTCCTCCCCCACAACATACACTCTGTGAGGTGAGTGGGGCTGAGAGACTTCAGAGAAGTGTGACTAGCCCAAGGTCACCCAGCAGCTGCATGTGGAGGAGTGGAGATGCGAACCCAGTTCACCAGATTACGAGTCTACCGCTCTTAACCACTACACCACTCTGGCTCTCAGTGAGAGGTGATGCTGGGTAACTGGCTGCAACAGGCAAGTGGAAACGGGTGGGGGATACCCTTCCCTCCTGAAATACAGCAAGGCACTCCTGCATGCATCTATGACAGGACTCTGAGAAGAGCTGTTTCAAATTCTGTTAATGTCCAAGCGGAACGTTTCCTTTTTAACATGCTTGTCACTCACATCCACTCACATGCCTCGATTCTTGAACATATCCTTGTTAGTGAGAACAGATGGTTTCAGTTTCAGCAGACAAACCTCTCAAGTTTGTCAGAATTGCTGTTCAAATTCCAAGATAATTTGCTTAAATTGGAGCCTAAGCCACTGTGCCCTTGTGATGTCATTCCATCTTCCACCTTTCTTTAACGCCGCCTGACAGAACGAAAGAAAGAACAGCTTACCCCTGCAGATGCCGCCAATCACCGAACATTAGTTGGCCATTTGCAGTAGGTAGTTAATTAATTCCTATGCTTTCTAATTATATTCAGTGTAACAGAAGGGAAACTTGGTTCTGAAAACGAAGCTTGCTTGCACACACTCTTGGGTTTGAAAAATCTTGAGTGCGCCGTGCATTAAAAATTCACATTCACATTCTGCTCAGAACCTGTTCCAGCAAGGTCAGGTGTAGCCCCGTTCCTGTTTGTATGACAGTTGAATTATACTTTAAAATAAACATTAACACAAAGAAGAATTGAAAGGGGAGGACTCTCAGCTTCCAGACTCCAGGTTCCTAATTAAAATCAGAATGTTTGTAAAATGACAAGTGGAGGGGGGGGAGGGTTTGAGAGGAACTGCTAGAAAATAATTACAGTATTATATGCGATTTCTCATTAAAGCTTCAGCAATGCTTTGAATGAAAGCCACACCAGACAATCTGTTTAGGGAGACATAACACTGTTGAGCATTAATCCCAATGAAAAACTGCTCTGCTTTCAAGGAGTGGCTCTTAGCTGTCCTGCTCAGCAGTGAAAAGGGTGGGTGTGCCAAAGAACAAATAGCTGAGTCTGTAGAAATCTATTTTTGACCTCTGGGAGAAAATATATCTCCTTTCAAAGAGTGTTTCCACAGTCCAGGATGGTGATGATTCTTCATTGAACCTGGAAACCATTGGCAAATGACAGATTATTATTAATCTCACTGACTAACAGGTTGTTAAGAATACAATGCTTCAAATATTCACACAGAGTCTGTGTCTCTCCGCCACCACCCCTTAAAAACAAAGGCTTAGAGAAACAACAGTCAACATACATAACACAGATGTCTGATTTGCACCTGCAGATGGTATTACCAATGTATTTGTAATGCTGTGTCTTTAAAAAAAGAAAAGCTTTCTGCCGTAAAGTTTTCCTCAGGCCCAGTGTACTGGAAAAGATAGCCTTGCTCATACAATACAAGATCAAAGAGGTGATCTGCTGTAAGCAATCAATCCAAATTGAGTACAACTATCAGGCTGATGAAAATTATTTGGAGCTGGCTAGGAGAAAGAGATGTTTTCTTTCTTTAAGGTTTGATTTGGTTTGTTTTCCACTTCTTGACATCCTTCATGGACAACTGATGTATATAATGCACATGTGAGAATCTGCTTTTTAAAAAAACAAAACAAAACTTCATTTCATGTCTTGGGTTGTATCCAACTGGTGTCCTCCACTGACTGAAGATGACTGATCCAGGAGATTGTTCTGCCATTTAAAGAGGAAAGGAGGAGGGTTATGGCGGTGCTGCCTTCACCCCTCTAGCCCCCACATGACTCCAAAACCTGTTCCAGGCAGATGGACCATTTGAAATACCAGGGGAGGTGGCATGATGGGACTGCAGGAAAGAGTAGGGATAATCACCAAGAATCACCTCCCTCTGCTGATGGAAGCCTCCATTGAGGAGTCAAAGAGCTTTTCATTTCCAGAGGGATACCTCCAGGTTTTTTTAATATAATATACGAGTTTCAGTTTTTATACTAGTGTTGTGTCCAAAAAGTAAGAAAATACATACCTATTCGGGGGAAATTCAGAAATTATTTTGGAATTGTGAATGCTATGGTGCAACTTATTACACTATTAGCTATTTTAAAAAATCAGTAGTACAAATGTTGTGATAACTAGATAGTGTTACAATACTATTTTAAAAAATGCCAGTGTGATTTTAGGCTGCATTAATAGAACTAGTTTCCAAGGGCTGCTCCAGATATATTTTTTGATTGCATGTCCATGTGCTCATGATGCTGTTGGGGTAGTCACAAGCAATTCCACTTTCAATATTGGTAGCACCTGCAAAATTTTGGGGACTGGCATACTTCTTCATTTCCAACCATTTTAACTTAGGAATGTAAGAAAAGCCCTGCTGGATCAGGCCAAAGACTCATTTAGTCCTGCATCCTGTTCCCACAGCAGCCAACCAAATGCTTACCAAAAGCTTTCAAACAGGACTTGAGGACAATCGTGCTCTCTGGCTTCTGCTCTTAGCAGCTGGTATTCAGAAGCACATTGGCTTTTGAGGTTGTAGCCATCGTGGCTAGTAGTCATTGGTAGCCTTATCTGCCATGAAGATTAATGTGGTGAATACAAACACAGTGTAATTGCTAGAAGTAGAAATATGATGCAAAACCCGAATGCATAATCTGTACTTAGAGCCGTGAGCTCTGGGTCCAGATCTCACTTCTTCCATGAAGCTCACTGGGTGACCTTCAGCTACTTCATGGATCTGTAGTGATGATGGGGCAAAGCCTTGTCTACTACCTGGAGCTCTAGTAGAAGGGCAAGGTAAAAATGGAATGAGTTAATAAAAAGCTGAGTTGGAGCATAAAATACAAATAGGAAACAACTGATGAAACATTAAGCATGAACATATGCCGCACAGGAAATTTACGCCAACAGGAATACCATCCACAACCCTTGTTCACATTTGAGAAACACATCCAAGGTTTGTTCATAGATTTTAATTTTGTAGTCTCTCACTTTAATTACAGTCTAATTTCTCTCTCTTGCTCTTTTTATATATAGCATCCCTAAGGTTGGAGATGGTGACTCCAGGGAGAATGAAATGCTCTAGGAATCAGTGAAGCAGTAAATAATTGACTCATCTCGAACTTGGTTTAGGTCTGCACTAGATCTCTGGCCGCAAACATGATAAGTATATTGTACAGAAGATGAGTTTTTATTTAAAAGGCTCTCAGTTTTCTTCCTCCAGCTACTGCCTCAGTGGTAGGTAGACATAAAAAGTGGAGATTTTTCTCTTTAATGACGGAGAGAATGATTGTCTTCTGCATTTTTATGGATCTGTTGTCGACTCAAACATAACAGGGGAGAGTATAAAACCATTTACAAAATATCATTGCTTTGGGACGGTATGCATTTTGAAGTTTTTCCTGTGGTGAGAATGATTGTAATTTATACATACTTTGAAAAGAATTGCAATTTGCTTTTATCATAGGTTTCAAGCAGCTTCTCACTTTCCCTACCGTGTGTCAAAAACCAGAATGGCTAACCATCAAATAAGAAAAATATCAAGTATATTTTCAAGCTTCTATCTATACGACTTCTATAATACAACTTGACGACAACGTACATATTAAAAAATCGTATTAATAAAACATAAAATACACATCAAGAATTAAAAGGGGGATAATAAACTACCAGAAAACTCAATTCAAGTAGGACAATCCTCAAAATTTATGCAAAGATGGATATTAAGATCCACAGGTCATTTGGGTCAATGACTTCCATAAATACTGGGCAGTAGCAGCCGGTGGAGCACAATATTGAGGAGAGCAGTGCTGCTTACCTGGCTCCCCAATGCAGAAGTCACTGCCATTAACTGAAGGGGGTGGCAAGTCGATGGGAGGGTGGTGTGGGCACCACATTGGTTCCATTGCTGTATCTACACCACACCAGCTGCCTACCCCCCCCCTCAGTTACTGGTAGCTATCTCTGCACTGGGAAACCAAGTAAGCAATGCCATGCTATTCCACCCCAGTCTGCTCCACCAGCTACTGATGTTGAGACCACCCAAAAGGCCTTGTTGTACACCAGCTAGACTGGTGACTGGGAGTGGTCGCCGAGACCACATAGCACCGGTCCTGGGAGACCTACATTGGCTCCCAGTACGTTTCCAGGCACAATTCAAAGTGTTGGTGCTGACCTTTAAAGCCCTAAACGGCCTCGGTCCAGTATATCTGAAGGAGCATCTCCACCCCCATCGTTCAGCCCGGACACTGAGATCCAGTGCTGAGGGCCTTCTGGTGGTTCCCTCACTTCAGGAAGTGAGGTTACAGGGAACCAGGCAGGGGGCCTTCTCGGTAGTGGCGCCCAACCTATGGAACGCCCTCCTATCAGATGTCAAGGAAATAAGCAACTATCTGACTTTTAGAAGGCAGCCCTGTTTAAGGAAGTTTTTAATGTTTGATGTTTTATCACTTTATTATTATTATTAATATTCTGCTGGGAGCCACACAGAGTGGCTGAGGAAACCCAGCCAGGTGGGCAGGGTATAAATAAGAAATTATTATTATTATTATTATTATTATTATTATTATTATTCTCTCACACACACATGGGCCTCCCTCCCTGATCTTTTTTCTTTTACCGTTTTATTTGTTTTCATGGTACAGAAGTTAATTTTTGATAAAACAATTGTTACAACAGTAAACAACAAGTAACTTGTTCTGATAAAATTACAGACTTTTACAATGCCATGTGTTGAAGTTTCATTTGATTACTCAAAGAGATCCCATGAGTGCTGGGTGGATTCCTGCCACAGTCTGAACAATTTACATATTCAATAAACATTTGCCATATGTTATAAAAGGAATATGGATTGTATTTGCCCTTTGCCTCTCTCACCTGACATGTTAATTTCTCAGCCAATGCTATTGACCATACTCTGTTATACCAAGAATCAATGTTCAGCCCACCAGCTGTTTTCCAACATCTGGCTATCTCCATACAAGCAGCAGTCAATAGAAAAGCTAAGAGGATAATCATGAGCAGACGGATCCTAAGTCCAAGTAGTGCTATTGCAGGGAACTTTTAAAGTGTTCCTTCCTGATCTTAAAAGGTGGGTAAGCTAATGTGGATTTGGCATTTATGGCTGATTTGCACCAGTTTGATCAGGAGTCATTTTCTATAGCTTAAGCAATATCCCTCTCCTACCAATGATTTCCTATATAAAACCAGTGTCTCTCTCTTTCACACTCACCCATTCCAGCATCCAGCTTGGAGTAAATAGTTCCCTTCCCTTAAGAGAGAACTGTCACAAATATCACATCATATTTTACTGAGTATAGGTTGATAGGTCCACAAATTTTGCATTCCTCTCCTGTCACTTCCATGACTAATAACCAAGTTCATTTTGAGATAAAGCTTTTCTACAGCCATGTGAGAGATTTGCCGCATCTACAATTATAATTTATAAATTTCCACTTAAATCTAAAAGGAGTGTTGACTTCCTGATAATCAGATTCCTTACAAATGGAGTTCCTCTCATGTTTCCTTTACAGTGGTACCTCGGGTTACATACGCTTCAGGTTACAGACACTTCAGGTTACAGACTCCGCTAACCCAGAAATAGTACCTCAGGTTAAGAACTTTGCTTCAGGATGAGAACAGAAAGTGCGCGGAGGCAGCGGGAGGCCCCATTAGCTAAAGTGGTGCTTCAGGTTAAGAACAGTTTCAGGTTAAGAATGGACCTCCAGAACGAATTAAGTACTTAACCTGAGGTATGAATGTACATCCTTTGAATATGCAGGTGTGGCAGTGGATGTGCTGAACCATCAATGGACTGGATGAGAACCCACAAACTGAAGCTCAATGCAGGTAAGATTGAAGCAGTGTTAGTAGGTGGTTCCCTAGACCAAATGCATTGGAAATCACTTGCACTCATGTCTGAATCCTCAAAGAGTAGGCAGATTTTATTAGGTATACTTTCATTTATGGTGTCTTTGCAAAGCAACCTCATGATTTAGAATTGAGGTTATGAATGATTTAGAATTAAGCTCAAATCCACCCAGGCCTGAACCCTGAGTCTCAGTTTTAGCAACTACTGTAGTCTAAATCAGACCAGAATCGCCACAGCCAAACTCACACACTTTGCAGATATGTCTCTGGTTTAGTGTAACACAAGGGAATTGTTTAGTGAGGCTCTAGCCCATGAGAGCTTATGCCACACTGAATGTGCTAGTGTCTAAGGTATTGCACATAAGATTGGTCGCAATAGCTCTTTTCTTAAGATAATGGTCAATTAAACAACCTGAATCACAGCCAGTTTATCAAGGACCAATCCCAAGACAATTAACCTAGCCATTACTTTGGTATTTTGTTGGGTTGCAGTTATGAGTCATCTCTGTTCTGGGGGGGGAACAGAGAGCACAAAAAGTGCTGATTGTGGAATTACAGGCTCTCTTTTACCCCCAGGGTATCATCCCTGCTGGAAAAGACATTTGTTTTATTGGCCATCTCCACCTCTCACCTTCATGCCTGCTGAGGCATAAACACAGGGTATCTCGCCTGATTTACTGTATTGCCAGTCAGGGTCAGGTATAATTTACAGGTCATATTGTTGGTTTGTACCAGTTGATTATTAAATACTTGATAAGGACAAAGACAAGCCAAACACCACCTGTAGAAACAAGGCAATCTATATTTCCTTGGATATAGATTGGATATACAGCAGAAATCCAGCTGTTCAGAAATTTGCAAAATACGGTTAGGGGACCTGCGCAAGATTGCAAGGAGTGGATTAACAAGCAGGAAATCTCCTCTAGTGCAGTAGTGAAAGACTGAAAAGTTCTGGGCTGAATGAATAACTTCCTGCCCACTTAACTCTGAACCAGGCAGAGGGCCTTTGCAGTAGTGACGCCCGCCCTCCCATCAGATGTCAAGGAAATAAACAACTATCTGACTTTTAGAAAGCAGCCCTGTTTAAGGAAGCTTTTTAATGTTGGAAGTTTTATTTTGTTTTTAGCGTTCTGTTGAAAGCTGCCCAAAGTGGCTGGCGGGGCAGAAATAATAAATTATTATTATTATAAATTATTATTATTATAAATTATTATTATATATGAACCCCAGCAATCCAGCACTGTAGCAAAATTGCCTTAACACACAGATGACTGATGTTGGCAGCTGGATGATCTGGACACTGGTTCTCTGGAAGATTTGATGGTGAAACTGGGGTACAGCAATGCATGCAACATGATATGTTTGATTCAGTAGTGGAGGGTGGGGCATGTCGTGGTGGCAGCCCTTACTGCACCTCCCAGTTGTGCAGTGGCTGCTGTTTACTAGGAGCCAGAGTGGGAGGGTCTTCTTTTCTGATCACTTAGCTGTTAGAGTCTTTTACCACCTTACATCTGAAAGAGCCCTTGAGGATCGGGACCAAAGAAAGTGTAATTCCTTTTACTATAACAAATCCGTCCTCAGGACTCTTTAAACTTCAAAGGTAAAAAACTTCTATCATTCTCAAATGGGGAATGTTAAGGCTGGCAGATGCACGCTTCGTTGCATGTATCCTTCAGTCGGAATCCAGGATATTATAAGCTGTTAGGGGCTTAAGCAGCCAATTTCACTCCTGATTTCCTTTCCCCACTTATATTCAATTGCGCTCAACATGCCAAGGCTCTTGGAGGTCAGTGATTATCCTTGTCAGGGTCTTTCACTGCCCACCTATGGGTGGGTAGCTAGGGAACTCTTCATCCCTGTGAGAATAGGATGCTGGACTAGATTCAGCAGGCAGGGCCGTCTTACCCATAGGCCCTAGGGGTGCGGGGCACCCAGGCACCGGACTCTCAGGGGCGCCAGGCCGAGAGTCTGGGGCCTGAGAGTTGAGTCCAGGGAAGAGCCCGTCCGTTGGTCGGAGCACTGTGGCGGGCTCTTCAGCTGTGGGCAGCTCTGCGCTGTGAGTTCAGGGGCAACTGAGCCAGTGAGATGCTGAGGCAGCCAGCCAGCTCCACCCTCCTGCGCGCCTGGGACTGGGCAACCTGGGGGGGGGGGGGTCGCCGGGAGGATCTTTGCACCCCGGTGCCGCATATGCTTAAGACAGCCTTGCCAGCAGGGCTTGTCTTCTGTTCTTAGGGATCCACTTGCTAAAACAGGATGCAGCATAATCACTTTTTCTGGACTTCATTCCATAGAAGTCACACACAAGCAGCTTTTAGGATTCTCCCCACCACCACCACCACCACAGCATACATTCTGGGAGAGTTGCAAATTTAAAAAAGCAGTGATACATGGTTTGATTGGTTGTATCAAGACGTTCAGTCACAGCTCAGCTGTGCTCAGTGGTATGCAGCCCTGACACTGCCAGGCTCTTCATTGCATAAATTTGCTCACACTGGGAGCTTTGGTTTTTCTTTAATAATAACGAGCTAGAACACTTTGCTAACATCCTCTACTTAAGCAGTGGGGGAAAGCCAAGTTTAGGGCTTTAATTTCAGCACTCATTACCTCTCTTTTTAAAGGCATAATTGCAATTTTAATGGATCCATGCAGGAACCCAAACAGCTGTGTCTTTCAGCGATTCAGAATCAACAAAGCGCTCAACCTGGGAAGAATCTTTTTATCAACTGAAGGCAACGCTGGCCTTGGCCCCAGAACTGGGATTCTTCTTCCTGTGCCAAAACAATACTGAGATGAAGAGGCAAGGCTATAACCCTATAGATGCTTACCTGGGATTAGATTCCACTGAACGCAACAGGATTTACTTCTGAGTAGACATGGATTTACTTCTGAGTAGACAGGATTTACTTCTGAGTCCCCTAAGGGACGCGGGTGGCGCTGTGGGTTAAAGCCTCGGCGCCTAGGACTTGCCGATCAAAAGGTCGGCGGTTCGAATCCCCGCGGCGGGGTGCGCTCCCGTCGTTTGGTCCCAGCGCCTGCCAACCTAGCAGTTCGAAAGCACCTTCGGGTGCAAGTAGATAAATAGGGACCGCTTACTGGCGGGAAGGTAAACGGCGTTCCGTGTGCTGCGCTGGCTCGCCAGATGCAGCTTGTCACGCTGGCCACGTGACCCGGAAGTGTCTGCGGACAGCGCTGGCCCCCGGCCTTTTAAGTGAGATGGGCGCACAACCCTAGAGTCGGACACGACTGGCCCGTACGGGCAGGGGTACCTTTACCTTTACCTTAGACATGCCTAGGGTTGCATTGTGAAAGTAACCTGTGCAGGATAATAATAAAAAAAGGAAGATTCTTCGGCAGGCAGGGCAGGTACACTTTGCCTTCCACACAAGAAATAAGGAGGAGATGGAAAGAAGAAGAAGTGCCAACCAGAGAAGAGTGGCAGACCAAGCTGATGGAATATGCAGAAATGGCAAGACCGATGGGAAAGATCAGAAATCAGGAAGACCAAGGATTTTTAAAAGACAGGAATAACTTTCTAACATATCTGAGAGATCACTGTAAACAGTTGAAATCATTGGCAGGAATACAATGACACTCATAATGTAACACGGATTTCGGGTACTAGATTACGGTAAAACATGCAGAAATAAAATTTAGAATTGGAACCCATGGAGGGAAGGAAGGAGGTCTCAAGGTTCAAAAGAACCCCCGTTTTAATGTGTAATGTAAAACTAACAAAAAATTATTTTAAAAGAGAGAAAGAAATAAGGAGGAAAATATCTCACAGCATCCAGCAGATGTGGTCAAGCCACAAACATTTTCCCTTGGCAATCATTTCAGGGTTTGATTCAATTGTTTTTTGATGCCTCTATTTGATTTGACAGAGGAGAAAATTGCTGTGGGCTCATTGACAGAGGTTTTTGAGAAGTATTTCTGCATACCTTAAAGATAATCTAGTATATTTTCTTCTAGTTTACAACCAGACTCAACCTGTTGCTTGAGCAGTGTGCCCTAAAACCTAAAGCCTGATCAGTCCCATGGCCATAGTGAGAGACTCCTATTTGCAGGGCTCCTTAAAAGGTGAGTTCGTTGCTGGATTAAGACCTTTAGAGACCCCAAGCACTATAGGAGCCAGCTCCTTGGAGCTGAGCTCCTGCCACAGCTTCTAGAGGGCTGCATGTTCCCAACCCCTTTTACACAGCTCAGGTGCTTTCCAGAGAATAAAATTAAGACTGTCCAATTTTGTTGCTGTGTTGTTATTAAAACCAGAGTATAAGGTTTACTAAATACAAGGGTGATGTTTTGTTTGTTTATGAGTCTATAATAAGTAAATAATGAACTGTAAATTATTTCTGGGGTAATTGTTCATTTTTTTCATACCGCTTGGCATGAAAATATAAATGTCACGAGTTACCAAATCATCTGTCTAATGAGAACTTTGGGTAATGGATTAGGGAAGTGTATGAAATCCAGACTGAAATGTGCAGACTTGCTCTATTCCCATTTGGCTCATTTTAAGGTTGTTTATGTTGAGCTTCATTACTAGCTGTCATAATATGAGCAGCCTAATTTTAACATCAAGGATCACACTTATAGAAATAATAGACGAAGTAAAAAAACAAGGGTGGGTGTGTGGCAGTGTAGTGCCTATAAAGCATATAGACAAATTAGCACCACAAATTCCTCCAATAAACGTTTTGGCTAAGAGCCAAAAGAGATTATGCTTAGACAATTAGGGCACAATTCAGTCAAAGTTAAGCACTTTTAAGTCAATGGGAAAGAAGTAAGCCCATTTTTAACGTTTCTGTTAAAATCAATGAATGTAAAGTGTTCTTAACATTGGCTGGATTTTTATGTTTACCAAATACAACCTCAGGAACCTAGGAATCCCCCCTGTGCTGCTGCACTAATAGCCTATAAATGTCCATAACAAATGGCAAAAGTAGTTTCTTTCCAAAATATGTTTTATTTTGGAAAGGAACCACTTTTACCATTTTTATGGACGTTTATTGTTTGTTTACAGATAGTTGCCTTGGTGATATTATCTTGTGTCAATTGCAGTAGTCATTGTATCACCACCCTGTTCATTGTTTTATTGCACAAATATCCTGGCAGGTGGTTTGAGCAGAGGGGGCTCCTAGTAAACACTTGCTACTGGAAGGAGGCCTGAGGGCTCTGACAGGGTCCTAGAGTCCTCCCACCTCCTTCCCAAAGCCTAGTAAGCAATTTCTCAGTTTTGGGAAGGAGGTGGGACACTTGCCTCCTTCCCAAAGCTCCAAGGGGAATTTGGCTTAGCTCAGGGCACCATAGTCTGCTTTAAGCCTTCTGGCATGGGCGTTAGGGTGCAGTTGTACCTCTGGCTGCTGCTTAACAGAGTTTAGCAGAGCTATGGGGCCAGCAGGGCAGCTAGACAGGGCAGAAGACGGGGTACAACTTGGAGTTGCCACAGCAATTGAACCCAGATTAGGATTGGTGTTGTCATATGACATTAGTATGGCTAGCTGGGGATGCAACAGAAGAGAAATTAGTTTGGTCTGCATTTTGAAGCAAACCAATGTGATTCACTAATCCCAGACTAATATGACAATTGGAGCATAGCTCTTAATTGGATTACATACTCCTCTGAATTTTGTGATGGGTTTTGGTTTCAAAAAATGTGCACAAAAGTCACATTTCAAAGGAAAAAAACATACAAAAATATATATCTGAGGGGAAAGAATTGGAAGGCATACAAAAATGAATGCTTATGGGGAAGAATGTGTAGTTTAAATGTGATATTTCCCCCTTAAACGCATTTTTTAAAAAAATACAAAAAGAGAGTGACAGAATGGACCTATGACTGAGCGTTTGTGAAACTTAGATGGAACAGAACTGTCCCTAGCTGGGGGCAGTGCATAATATGTATTTGAGAATGGTTTGTCTGCGTGCCAAAGTGGAAAGAAGGTTATATATGGAGAATGGTTAGTGGGCTACAAACAGAAAATCACTGGCAAATTGTGTATTTATGAGACTGAGATTAAGAGGCTTATTCTCTATGGACTGAGCTGTCCCAGTCTTCTGACAATGAATAGCTTACTTGTAGCTGAAGCCACAAATCATATGGAAGGTTCCAAATTGCAAAACCAGTGGTTTTGTTTGTTTGTTTCCTCTGACCTTCCAGGCCAATGGCCCGTCTAGTCCAGCATCAAGTGGTTAACTTGATGCCTGTGAGAAGCCCAAAAGCAGGACATGAGTGCAGCAGCACTCTTTCCTGGAGGCAGACCATAGCCATTGTGGCTGTTGGCCATTGATAGACTGGCGTCCCCCAAATGTCCCATGCACCCTAAATTAAGAAATTTGCAATGACATCATATAATTAGGGTAAAAGCAATTAGGAATTACCAAGGAAAATGGGTTTTGAAAATGGGTCCCGTACCATATTTTTTGCTCTATAAGACTCACTTTTTCCCTCCTAAAAAGTAAGGGGAAATGTTTGTGCATCTTATGGAGTGAATGCAGGCTGCGCAGCTATCACAGAAGCCAGAACAGCAAGAGGGATTGCTGCTTTCACTGCGCAGCGATCCCTCTTGCTGTTCTGGCTTCTGAGATTCAGAATAATTTTTTTTTTCTTGTTTTCCTCCTCCAAAAACTAGGTGCATCTTGTGGTCTGGTGCATCTTATAGAGTGAAAAATACGGTACCTTCCCCTACTGTTGAAACATTATTATCGGACTCAGTAACATCAGATTATCAAGATTTCATTTGCTTGCCACAATTGTTGTCATGCACGCACACCAGCCAGCTTCTCGATCCACTTCATGCATCCTCTTTTCCTGCTGAAGCTCATTCCCAATGAAATCACCTTGGCCTTCAAAGTATGTTGAAATAAGGCTAAAGAGGCCTTAACTATCATCCCATTTGTATTTCAGATTGATAGACAGACACAAGGAATGCAAAACCTATGAGTAATGATGGTCCATTCTATATTTATGCTCAGGAGACACATTCAATGGTGTGTACTTCCAGCATAGACTTGCATCTTTACTCAGAAGTAAGGTGGCCAGGTAGAAATGAAGGCAGGACTTTTGCACCTTTCATGGTTGCATAGAAGAAGGAATATCAGGTATTTTCTAAAACCATAGGTAAGCAGGGCCATTTTTTAAAAAGGTGGGGGCATTTGAACTCTTCTGGCACCCCTCTAATTTGAACACTCAATTCCCACACCCACATATTGCTATTTGCCAAATGCTACAGTTCATTGTCTTCATTATTCCATCTAATGAAAAGCATTTTGTGCTTCCAGCATTGATGAACAGGTAAATCTAGGCAGGTTTTTTTATACATCTGTCTAATATTTCCATATATTTTCCTGTTCTGTTCCTCTCAAAACTGAGTGGCATCCTTTAGTATTCAACAGTTCAGAATGATGACATCTCAGGCTCTTAGCAAACAATGGAAAAAATGGGGCAAAACATAATTGTGCTCTCTGCAGAAGAACAAAGGTAGCCAGCTGTTTACAAACAGAACAAGGTGAGAGAGCTGTTCAGAAAATGTATTGCAAAGCAAGCACAGAGGGAGAGAGAGAACAAAAGGACTGAGAAATAGATGAGAGAGAGAGAGAGAGAGAGAGAGAGAGAGAGAGAGAGAGAGAGAGAGAGAGAGAAGTAGAAGCTGAGGAACTCCCATCTTTAAAATATTTGGAAAATAAAATGACATCTAAAATGACATCAGCGTCTCCACCCCCATCATTCTGCCCGGACGCTGAGGTCCAGCGCCGAGGGCCTTCTGGCAGTTCCCTCATTGCGAGAAGCAAAGCTACAGGGAATCAGGCAGAGGGCCTTCTTGGTAGTGGTGCCCGCCCTGTGGAATGCCCTCCCATCAGATGTCAAAGCGATAAACAACTACCTGACATTCAGAAGACATCTTAAGGCAGCCCTCTTCAGGGAAGTTTTAATGTGTGATATTTTAGTGTATTTTTGGTTTCTGTGGAAGCCACCCAGAGTGGCTGGGGAAACCCAGCCAGATGGGCGGGGTACAAATAATAAGTTGTTGTTGTTGTTGTTGTTGTTGTTGTTGTTTCATTTTCTGAAGACTCTCAGGCAGACCAATCTTAATGAAGGTCCAGGTAGGAATGACGTGGTGGATCTACTGTCACACCCACAAACCCAAACTTGCAACATTGTTTTCCTCCTAGACTCAAAGGTCAGACCCCTTGGAAGATCTGTATTGGCTCCTCAGGTTGTAGACACTGAAACACCTTGTTTGTGAGCTTACCACTTGCCAGTGGCATAATTTGGGTTGCCAGTGCCCGGGGCTGGGGGGGGGGGAATGTATGGAGTACAGCCAGTGGCAGCTTTCTGCCCACTAGGGCAGAGCAGAAGCTTTTTCTGCAATGGAGATTCCTCACCCACACTTACCAGTGGCGCTCCTCTACACAAGCAGTGTTTGAAGAGAGACAAATACAGTGGTACCTCGGGTTTAGAACTTAATTCATTCTGGAGGTCCGTTCTTAACATGAAACTGTTCTTAACGTGAAAACTGTTCTTAACCTGAGGTACCACTTTAGCTAATGGGGCCTCCTGCTGCTGCCACCACCGCACGATTTCTGTTCTCATCCTGAAGCAAAGTTCTTAACCCAAGGTACTATTTCTGGTTTAGCGGAGTCTGTAACCTGAAGCGCCTGTAACACTACTGTACACACTTTTCTACCCTCCAAGCCATCAACATAGATTGTGCTCCTACTTCCATTGGATTGATAAATGCTGATGCGATTCTTGGCTTATAAAACTTAATGGCATTATCTAAGGCAGCCTTGGCCAACCTAGTGCCCTTCATGTATTTTGAACTTCAGCTCCCATTGGCTCTGTGGAATTCCACGGACTCCTTCAGAGGTATGGATGGCCTCTACACCGTTAGGGTTCTCAGGCATAGTTAAGGTGCCTTTTGTTCATCCAGGCTGGTCATTGATCATTGTGTAAATTATGATAAACTGCTGCTGTTTTCCTTATATTGTTCACTTTAATAATTTTATAATGTGTTTATCATTGTTACAGTAATTGTGTTCTATTTTACATATTTTTTATAAACCCCCTGGGATCCATTTTTGATGAGGGACTGTTGAATGAATGAATGAATGTGCCTGCCCCAGGTTGTCTTTCATTCCCCATCATTGCTGCTGAACAAATTGTGGTACTGCTGGAGAAGTAACCAGGCTTATGAGAAGAACAGACTGAAGGCAACATGCTGCTTAAGAAAATAAGAGACAACAGACTAAAACTGTGCACCCACCCATCTCACCCTAAACAATTCAAACCCCCAAGAGTTTGTAATTTGGAACAGAGGAGAAGGACAGAACTGGGAGTGCAGTGATATGGAGCAGCTCCAGCCATTAATCAGATTGTGAAGAGAAGCTGAAGTAGTGAAATATGACCTAATATAAATTGTCCCAGTGAACCCACAAACAGCCCACTTTACTCAGGAAACAGATCCCAGCAAACAGATCTCTGAAAGCTAATAAGGAGACTTTATGAGCTCTATAAATAAAGAGGTTTATCCATTTGCTTTTGTTTGGAGACTAGGTAGGATGTGGATACCCACATGAAGTCATGGGAAGCAGCTGAGAGAATAGTGTCCTATAAAATTAACTTTTAGCTCTTATGCCATGATACAATATGTGAGAGGTTGTGAGAGCTGTCCTTTTTAAGTGGCTCATTCATGAAAAAACAAAGATGGAAGCATTGCAGCTAAAGGCATGATTTACTTTGAATTAATCCCTCTTAGGGACACGGGTGGCGCTGTGGGTTAAACCACAGAGCCTAGGACTTGCCGATGAAAAGGTCGGTGGTTCGAATCCCCGCGACGGGGTGAGCTCCCATTGCTCGGTCCCTGCTCCTACCAACCTAGCAGCTCAAAAGCACGTCAAAGTGCAAGTAGATAAGTAGGTACCGCTCCAGCGGGAAGGTGAACAGCGTTTCCATGCACTGCTCTGGTTCGCCAGAAGCGGCTTAGTCATGCTGGCCACATGACCCGGAAGCTGTACACCGGCTCCCTCGGCCAATAAAGCGAGATGAGCGCCGCAACCCCAGAGTCGGCCACAACTGGACCTAATGGTCAGGGGTCCCTTTACCTTTATCTTAATCCCTATCAGCACCAGGCCAAGCAGCATAGGGGAATTTCACCACTTGGGACTGCTGCAGAGGATGTCTTCTTTGGGGCCACCACCACCCCACAATGGCCTTTTATTCCCACTTCAGCCATCCAATAAGGTTGATTTGACACACACACCACATTGTTCCTGATGTGCATCTTCACTCACCCACTTTTCCCTGCTGAAGGTGCTTCACCTCCGGTTCCAAAATGTCTTGGGTCAGCCTTGGCCACTGTCTCTTCCAGATTCAGTTTCAATTTATTTCCTTCTCCGACAAAATGTGAAACCACTATAGACAAGAGTTAGCCTGGCACATTGAACATGGAAAAATGCAGTTTTGAACATCCATCTAAGTTAGATGTTATCTAAGATGATACCTTTATGCTTTTTTGTCAGTGAATATACCTACCAGGAAGCAATTCTGTGATTGCAGTCTCTGAATGTAAGGTGAAAGGCAATAAATCTACTCTCCCTCCCCCCTGCCCTGGTCCTTAGAGAGCAGTCTTATTGAAACAGATGTATCTGTATGCATCAGTTGCTTAGCAATGCTCTGGCAATGTATAGCAGCTGTGAATCATCAGACCATTAACCCAGATTTCCATGTGCTGGGCATAGCTGGAGAACCACAGTGCATTTGTTGTGATGTGTATGAAGAGTTCATGGTGTAATAAACACGTACATGGCAGTTACATGAGACAGAGCGCAAGCAGTGAATGTGGTCTTTTCTATACAACAGAGCTTTCCATGATGGAAAATGATGCCCAGATCTCTGCATTCAGGGTGGGGGAAGCTGGGGCCCTTCAGATGTTGCTGGACTACAATTCCCATCATTCCTAACTATTGGCCATGCAGCCTGCGGCTGATAGGACTTGGAGTTCAACAACATCTGGAGGGACTCAGGTTCCTCAACCCTGCTCTATACGGTTGTTATTTTAAAAAACAAAACAAAACCACAAACCAACCTGTGCAGCCTGCTTCTGAGCAGTGGAAGGACCAATGAAGTGAGACTTTTTGTCTCCTGTCACTTCCTCACTCAGAATTACTCTCTTCTCCCTGCACTGTTTGATCATCCATGGAGGGTAAGGCAGGACTCTTGTGCCTTTAATAGTTATGTATAGCTGTAGTTTTCCTCTTCTTAAAGGTGCAGGAGCCCTGCCCTCTTTTCCACTTGGCCCATCCGTATAATCACCATCTGTTTCAATGGCGTTCAGTGGATTTTTGCTCTAAATCTCTTCTGCAGAGCTTGGAAACTTTCCCCCCAAACAATTACCCCTCCAACCTTTGTAAAAGAAAGTTATATCTATAATATCAGGGGAAATTCTAACCAACCCCTGGTGTTGAAAACAAAAAAAATCAGTATCTAATTGTAATAAAACGTATTGAAGTTGTTTTCCTCTTTTCAGGATAACATTGTATGTCATGCTAATGTTAAGATCCAATTACTAAGATACTAAGAGCTAAGTGCTGTGTGTGTGTGTGTGTGTGTGTGTGTGTGTGTGTGTGAGAGAGAGAGAGAGAGAGAGAGAGAGAGAGAGAAATGATCCTAACAATAAATTTTCCTTAATCCTGAGTTCTAGCCTATTGATCGAATACTGTTCTCAGTAGAATGCCCTCGTACATTTTATAGCCATTTAAGCCATTACTTTTATATTTAGCACCATATTTTGTGCTGAGGAAAGGTAATAAATGTCTGCACAGTGATCTGGTAAGGCAACAAAAGAAAGAAAGGAAAGGTGGATACTGAGAAAACATTCTCATGAGCTAGTTTCCACAGTAGCTGTGGAAGAGCGGAATTGTTTGGAATAGTATGAACAATGAATCAGATATCCATCATGCCTTTGCAGCCCATAAGAACATTGTAAACAATTGTTCTACAGCCTCGGAGCTCAGTAAAACATGAAGTGAGGGAAGAAGTCACTTTGGAAACAACCCTTTATTTATTTAGGCTGTACATATATATACTGCTTAATTATTCACATTTCTAAGCAATGTACATAAAAAACAATCCACCGGAAATGGGACAATGAAAAACAAAATAATAAAAGCCAAAATCATAAAGCCAAATCATAAAGTCACTACTTAAGATGCCTGCTGGAACATGAAAGTCTTACTCATGTGCTGAAAATTCAGCAGGGAGGGTGCCTGTCTAATCTCAGATGAAAGGGAATTCTGCATGCCTGGGCCCACTGCACTTAATGCATGTCTTCTAGTGCATCTGAGCCATAGGGAATGACTAACAGAGATTCCCCACAAGACCTCAGTGATTGGTCTGGGATATAAGGGGTCAGCCTGTTGTCTTTGTCCATGGAGTTTTCTTGGCAGGGATACTGGAGTGGCTTGCTGGTTCCTGCTCCGGGTGGATCACATTTGGTCAAAACTCTCCACTATGACCTGTCCATCTTGGGTGGCCCTGCACGGCATAGCTCATAGCTTCTCTGAGTTATTCAAGCCCCTTCGCCATGGCAAGGCAATACTTTGGCCACCTCATGAGAAGAGAAGACTCCCTGGAAAAGACCCTGATGTTGAGAAAGATGGAGGGCACAAGGAGAAGGGGATGACAGAAGATGAGATGGTTGGATAGTGTTCTCGAAGCTACCAGCATGAGTTTGACCAAACTGCGGGAGGCAGTGGAAGACAGGAGTGCCTGGCGTGTTCTGGTCCATGGGGTCACAAAGAGTCGGAGACGACTAAACGACTAAACAACAACAACAACAGTAAGGGGTCAGGCAATCCTTAAGATATCCTGGACCTATGTTGCTAAGGGTCTTATAAATTAATACATGAACTTTGAACCTGGCCTGGTAAGGTATGGGTATTCAGTGCAAGCTTTCAAGCACTGGAGGTTATGTGTTGGTGGTAGTCTGTTCTCGTCAGCCGTCTACCCATAATGCATTTTGCAGTAGCTGGAGCTTACAGACCAGGCAGGAGGGTGGGCCTACATAGAGAGCATTTCAATAATCAAGGCTTGAGCCTACCAATGCATGAATCAGCACAGCCAGGCTATCCCTGTCCTAGAATGGCTGTAGTTGGCACACTAGCCGTAGCTGGTGAAAGGTACTCCCAGGCATTGAGGCTACCTGAGTCTCAAGTGGCAAAAGTAGGTCCAGGAGCACTCCCCAAATATGCACCTGTTCTTTCAGAGGGAGAAGGAGCCCCATCCAGGGCAGGCAGATGGCCACGCTCCTGGACAACGGAATCATGCACCCACAAGGCCTGCATTACCTAAGGCTCCAAGCTTAGTTTATTAGTCCTCATCTAACTGCATCCAGACAACATTCTAAACCATGCTCATCCTCCCTTGACTCAAATGTTATGGAGAAATAGAGCTGGGTATCATCAGCATACTGATGACATTTTGCGCCATGGCTCCTAATGACTGCTTCCAACAGGATGTGAAACAGCACAGGAAACAGGTTTGTGCCTTGCGGCACACCACAGCACAAGGACTGTGAGGCCAAGACACTATCTCCCATGTATTTACTCACTGCAGAATTTCCTCTCCCATTATCTATGCATTTGGATGAGTAGGGCTGCAGTGTGTTGGGTAGGGGGGCTGCAGGATTCAAAACATCATCATCATCCCTCAAAATATATATCAAGGTGCCTGAAGGTTTGGATCATCCAATATCATATTTGTCAATGCCCAGCTTCAGCTATTTATGAACTAAATGCAAATGGAAAGTGCTATCTTGGTTACTGAATATTCTGTAGTTAATTACACAATTGTAATTAATCATCATTAATTCTAAGCCCAGGACGCAGGTGGCGCTGTGGGTAAAACCTCAGCACCTAGGACTTGCCGATCGCATGGTCAGCGGTTCAAATCCCCGCGGCGGGATGAGCTCCCGTCGTTTGGTCCCAGCTCCTGCCCACCTAGCAGTTCGAAAACACCCTTAAGTGCAAGTAGATAAATAGGTACCGCTTTATAGCGGGAAGGTAAACGGCGTTCCGTGTGCTGCTCTGGTGCCGGTTCGCCAGAGCAGCTTCGTTACGCTGGCCACGTGACCCAGAAGTGTCTGCGGACAGCGCTGGCTCCCGGCCTCTAGAGTGAGATGAGCGCACAACCCTAGAGTCTGTCAAGACTGGCCCATACGGGCAGGGGTACCTTTACCTTTACTTTAATTAATCATCATAATATAAATATTCAGATGTTTGCTAAAATAATCCCAACTTTTAAAAAAACACCATCTAAAAGCCATGGAAAAACTATTAACCTTTATTTGAGAATAAGCTAACCATTGGCTTGGATTTAAGAGGAAGCTTGATTCAAAATGGTACTGTATGCTTAAGGTAACCTGGCCCCAAACTTCTCAAATTTGCATAACCCTGATACTTCTAAGAAGCTGGGTGGTGGCATGTGTACTATGGTAGGTGTTGCTTTGACTGTGTTCTGAAGCAAAGGTATGTTTGCCATATGGGCATACCTCACAAGCTGTGCTCAGCTGACTAATCATCATCAATGGGGATACCCATCACCAAGGATGGGTGATGACTCAAGCAAGGGCAGCTCAGTGGTTCCTGATTCCCTGGGCTGCCAATATGTCAAGTTAGGGCAGAACAAAGCAAAAGTCAGCATCTCAGGTCAAGGTGCGAGTTCAGAACCATGGATAGTGCTCCAATTTCTCAGCAAGGTCCTGGAGCAACTGGCCATGTTTTCTAGTAGGGTTAGGTCAGGCATCCCCAACCTTTGGCGCTCCAGATGTTTTGGACTACAATTCCCATCATCCCTGACCACTGGTCCTGTTAGCTAGGGATCATGGGAGTTGTAGGCCAAAATGTCTGGAGGGCTGCAGTTTGAGGATGTCTGGGTTAGGAAGACACCGATCATCTGAGTGCTGCCTTATGGCCATTTTTCTGCAGCTGTTGAATGTGCAGTTTCTAGCTGTGAAGATATTTCCTCAGGACTTGATCCTAGAGGAAGTCTGTGGACCAATCATTAGAATATGGCCTCAGAGATGCCTCTTCAGGGCTCTGGGGAGGGTCTGATGACCATGAATCCACCCAGGATTAATCAAGAAGTGGGTCTTTCTCTTCCTCAAAGCTGCATTTGCTAGTGGACTCTCTCCAAAGTTGGGGGCTGTGGCACTTTTTTTCTAAGGCAAAAGTGGGGAGAGATTTCCAGGACAGGAACCATGGTTACTGGAAAGATACCGGAGGCCATATGCTGCCAAAAATGTCAAAGGATGTTCTTGACCTTAATAGCTGTGAATCATATGAAGAATAAAAATATATTATTTCTTGAACTTATATGTTTTCTATGATCACTGGTTCTTTTTATTTGCTAGTAAAACCAAAAAGCTTGAAATTTGGACCATGTTAGTAAAATTATAATAATGGAACCCAATTTCGTTGCACTCAGGTCAGTTTAAGTGACTTGAGGAATTCAATTTAATGCAATTGGAGAGCAGAGTCGTCCTCATTGAAAAACCTATCAATGATAGGCTAGGTCAGTTGGGGAGACCACACAGAACTGGGGAGTTCATGCTGGAAATTGCATGTCATTAAGGGGTATTGTGTGGTTAAATCACCATGGGACCTGATTAACAACTCAACTCAGATGGCTCGTACTGTTGCAGAGTTGCCCCAAACTGGGTTGAACCATGTCAGAGTAAATGCATGTTGTATATTAGGTGCCTGTGAAGGTAATCACCCAACGGCTTCTGTATGGCCTAGTTTAGGCATACTCTGGCTTCCTCATGAGCACTTGAGACTCTCAAGAGCATTCATACGGAGGCACATTTGTGAGACAGGGCAGCCATGATTTGTGCTGTCTTAGTAACCATTTTCACTATGAGTTCTCACAAATTGTGCATGCAATGCTGGCTGTGAGCCCAGCAGCAGTGTCCTGGAGCTCATGAGGTGCTTTCATGGGTCCTTGGATTTGTCTGAACTAGGCCTAGACTAGAACTCTGCACTTATCATCAACCCACAGACTTGTGGATTGACCCTAATTGTTCTGTTCTGTGATGGTGGATTTTAATTTGCCTGTATGTGTTACATTGAGAACATATGATTGATTGGTGGGCTGGTCAAATTTTCTTTTAATTTCTTTGAACCAAGACTGTAATTTTGTAATTTATCTAGCACTTTTTCAGTCTCTCCTGGGTGATTTTTCACATGCACTGAGCAGATTTTATATGAAGCTGTCTGCTTGCAGCTCCCTGTGCTTTGTTTTTTCTCATTCTCTAGTATACACCTCCCCTCTTTGTCTTGCCAAAGGCCTCAACAGGAGACAGCAATCAGATTTTGCTGCCCTCTTCTGTAATAACTTATATATTTCCTTTGTGTAGTAAGAAAAGAAGAGGAAAATTATTATTTGAGGACTGATGCTCTCTCTCCTCCCCCCACCCACCACCACCACATGGTATGATAAGCAAGAAAGAACAAAATGGCACCAATCACATCCCTGTTTACATTCAACCTAGTCACTAACCTGCTTTTTCACAAACACTGCATAGATGTGCCATTTCCCTATTTCTAGATGAGGGGTAGTCAACATGGTGCCCCTCCATCTCCCATCAGCCCCCGTTAGCATGGCCAAAAAGCATATGTTTGGAATTGCAGTCCAGCAACTACTGGAGGGCAGCCCATTGGCTACACATTCTAGATGTGAGGGAGGAAAGAGAGATTGAAGGCTGCTCAACCAGCATGCCATGCACCTCCTATGCTAGCCTACTGACCTCAGATGCGGTGGAAAGTACTTCTTCACATAAAAGGTAAAGGGACCCCTGACCATTAGGTCCAGTCGTGGCTGACTCTGGGGTCGCGGCACTCATCTTGCTTTACTGGCCGAGGGAGCCGGCGTACAGCTTCCGGGTCATGTGGCCAGCATGACTAAGCCGCTTCTGGCAAACCAGAGCAGTGCACGGAAATGCTGTTTCCCTTCCCGCTGGAGTGGTACCTATTTATCTACTTGCACTTTGACGTGTTTTCGAACTGCTAGGTTGGCAGGAGCAGGGACCAAGCAACGGGAGCTCACCCCATTGCGGGGATTTGAACCGCCAACCTTCTGATCGGCAAGTCCTAAGCTCTGTGGTTTAACCCACAGCACCACCCGCGTCCCACTTCTTCACATAAAAAGGTAAAGGTACCCCTGCCCGTACGGGCCAGTCTTGACAGACTCTAGGGTTGTGCGCCCATCTCACTCTATAGGCCAGGGGCCAGCGCTGTCCGGAGACACTTCCGGGTCACGTGGCCAGCGTGACATCGCTGCTCTGGCTCGCCAGAGCCGCACACGGAAACGCCGTTTACCTTCCCGCTAGTAAGCGGTCCCTATTTATCTACTTGCACCCGGGGGTGCTTTCGAACTGCTAGGTTGGCAGGCGCTGGGACCGAACAACGGGAGCGCACCCCGCCACGGGGATTCGAACCGCCGACCTTTCGATCAGCAAGCCCTAGGCGCTGAGGCTTTTACCCACAGCGCCACCCGCGTCCCACTTCTTCACATAGTGCATAGTTAAACTATGGATGTTAAAAAAAAAAAGCACTGGACAAAATTGTGGAGGATAATGCGGTCAATGGCTACTAGCCACAGTGGCTATATTCTACCTCCATTGTTGGAGGCAGAAAATTTTGAACATCGGTTGCTGGGAATCGCAAGTAAGAGAGTGCTATGACAACCAGAATTTTTGGTCTGATCCAGCAGGACTCTTATTATGTCCTTATGATAAAGAGATGTGTCTTCAGCTTATGACAAGAGCAATATCATGAAGGTAGCAGACACACATCTGTGAATTCTGCTCCCCCCTCCCAAATCCTGCACTAACTGCAGCACTGTTCCTAGATCTCCTGCATTGCATCTAATTTAGTCCAGATATCAGGTGTGATAATCTGGCAGCTCAAATTTTTCAGTATGAAAGCTCTCCCTCTTCACATTTCCTGCACTTCACAACAAATAGCATTTTGCTAACACTAAATAAATATCATGGGTTTGTGGCAAAGGGTTTATGCTGCACTGCAGAGATAGACTCGGTGCCTACTCTGCTATTTTATACTAGAGAAATGTCTTTCTTTTTGTTTGGCTTAGGGCCAAGAGGTTGCCATGGGAAATATATAGGGGAAGTTTGACTATTGTTTAGACTTCTCTAATCACACCAAAGTCTAGACAAGCTCTGCTATGCTGGAAACACTACTGAAACAATAACCACCGGCTCCTAAAAACTCTTCAGAGAAGAGAAATTTTATAACACATCGCCCCCTAAGGCATATTCCTATCCACAGTCAATCTACACCAGAATAAGTACTTCCCAATTTAATTAAAAAGTTACTTCTCTGTTCCGGAATGTGGAAAATACTGAAGCATTGACCTCCAAGTTCAGGTATCTGAACAGCTTCCTAGATTATTATTATTTTTTAAAAAAACACAGGAATTTATTCTCAGAACTAGACTGGCACTTGCCTACAGCTGTTGTTTAAACCTGATTTTAACATTGTGTTTTAATTGTAACCCACCCTAATAATAATAATAATAATAATAATAATAATAATAATAATAATAGTTTTTCCCCTGGGCTGCTCTGCCTTTTTGCATCTCCGTGACAGGCAAGAATTCAACATATAAACCATTTTCTATCACCACAAAAAGTTCCCCAGTTCAATTCCTCCTCCCCCGGCCATGTCTCTGTTAGGGACTTTGGCAGGAAAGTGGGGATCCTAATTAGTCTCCGTCCAATTTAGTCACAAGATATCCCAAATCTTTAGATAAAAGCACAAAGGTCAGCAAGATGCAGTTACTGTTGCAGTTTTCCTTCTGTACGACTAAAGTGATTGTAAGTAAATTTTCAATTGATTGTCATCTGCACAGAAAGTGTAAGAGAAGGGCGGACAGATTTCCTGATTCATTACTTCCCCTGTGGATCAGCAACACTCAGCATCCTGCTCCGCCTGTCCTCCAATTATTTATAGCAAATTCCTACAATTAATTCCAGGACTGACATAGGTGTAATTTGCACTCGCTGCAGCATTCCAGTCCAACCATTTGGGTAACTATAGATCTGCAAAATCTATAGATTCCTAGACACTTTGAAAAGCTTTCAGCAGATGTCACAACTGCTATTTTCCATGCCCACCACCAGAACTCAGTAAATTTAGGAATAGGAGAAAGAGGGAGGAGGAAATAGTTGTAGAAATACTCACTGACACCCCAAACTAACTCTTTCTGGGGTGTGGAGAATTCTTGGGAAAATACTACTAATAATAATAATTTATTATTTATACCCCACCCATCTGGCTGGGTTTCCCCAGCCACTCTGGGCGGCTACCAACAGAATATTAAAATACAATAGTCTGGAAAAGCCCAGACTTTATTGAAAATTGTAGAAACATACTTGAAAATGTGCAGTCCCTTCTATATTGAGACAGGCAGGCAGGCAGGCAGGCAGGCTTTAATCCATCTCTCCTTCATCACAGGGCTCCTCCGGGCAACCTATTTATTGAGCACTCATACTGATTTGCTTGCACAAAGTTTACCTAGAGGTCAGATTATATCCATGTGTGGTTTTATGACAATGAGCATTCATCCTGATTTGCTTGTGGGGTGTTTATATGTCTTCCCAGTAGTCATTCATTAGGAACAGAATGTTGGACTTGGATTGGCATTTGATTTGATCTAGCATTGCCCTTCTTATGTAAAGCCTGTGATTACTTGCTGGGTGAAAGGAGGAAATATTCAAGGCAAAGAGTAAGACTGGAAAACGGCAGGAAAAACAATCTATATGTGAACAGTGTGACTTGCAAACCCCATAATTCCATTCCAGAAATGGATCCAGTGCTGCTCTATGACCAGAAAAATTTATGGTGCTAGTCTAATGTACGTCTACTCAAAAGTCATTGACCAGCAGTGGGGAAGAGGATTCAAAGAACAGAAATTGGAAACAGGTTAACATGTTCCCATTCAGTGCTCTGAAATACCTTTATTTAGCAGATATGGCAGCTCTTAATTTTCCATGAGATAAGAGGAACAAATTAAATTACAAGGATGCTGTGCAAAGGGAGAGAAACTCAGGCGATACGTGGAAGCCTTAAATAACTCAGCAGTGTCAGATTCCAGAAGCATGAAAAATGCCTCTAATTTAGAGCGTTTCCTTTGCATCCCAGTTTATACATTGGCAAAATGTACACTAGTAAAATCTTTACTAGAGAGTATGAAGGACACAGTTGCTACCAAGGTTGGTCCTACCATTAGGCAAAGTGAGGCAGCCACAACAGGTGGTAAATGCTAAAGGGCGGGAGTGCACAGAGTTGCATGTGCCACATAGTGGCCGCCCCTGCAGCTTCTAAGCTAATGTGCTGCCCTCAGGTGCAGTGGAGCTTGTGAGATTTGTAATGATAGAACTGAAAAAAATAGAAATAGTCCCTTGGCATTAAGAAATTGGTGGTTAGAGGACTATCCCTAAGGTCACATAATGCAGGCAGCTCCAAGAACCTAGAAGTTCTGAAGAATGAAGTTGTTTCAAGTCATTTTTAATTCCTCTGGCTTGTCTTCGGACCCAGAAAAATTACATGGTGTCAGAAGAACGGAATGAAGACTGTACTGAATAAGCTAGGAACAGTTTTCTGATGTTGAGTTAGATATAAGCAATAAGAAGAGGTGGAAGCCTCACTTTTATTTTATTTTATTTATTTTATTTCCAAGTCACATCTGCTTCTTTGGCCAAGCTCAGCTGAAGGCAGAGCTGCAGAAGGAACTGCAACCTTCCCTGGCATGGCTTTCATAAATTGTTATGGAATGTCATGTCATTATAAGTATAAAGGCTGACTTATGGTAGGTAACATATTGTAACCATCCATCAAGCAAGAACTGTAATGACTGTCAGTTCTGTGGCTTAGCTGCTGGACAAAAAAATATGAAATATGATGTTGCATGTGGTTATTCAGACACTTATATATGGTCTTGTATGGTGAGTGAATTTTGAACAGTGATAATAAATTCCTTAAACATCCATGGTGCATAGAGATCAACAAACTTCATGTAAGACTACAGGTATTGGTGTTGTGAATATTGGTTGGTGCTTTGACCACTAGATCATGCCACTGAATTTAATGACACACAACAGTTCAAGGCAAAAAACTTTGCTGAAGATTGTTAGAAGACTGTTAGACTTGGGCCCACCATCTGTTGTTGATGCTACACGTCATACATCAACCAGTGTGATCAGCAGAGTATGCACAGCTCTAGCAGAACATCAGAGTTTCCCTGCTTTCCTGTTGTCAGCCTTTTCCAGTGTTCCCGGTTAAGAAAACCTTTCCTACTCAGTTCAGTTCAAGGTGTAAAGTGTGTATTGTTTCATGGTGCACGACAAGCATAAACATACTGGCTACATAAACTTTAAGAACTAATCTGCTCTAATAAAGTTCTTCTGGTCTTCAAAATACAATAAAATACAATGCAGAGAGATCCACTAACACTTTACCATGCTAGCTCACCATACTACACTTTATCATATAGCTTATACCTTGCATGGAGCAAATACCTTATTGTCAGTGAATACCTCACATTCTTGCTTACTGCTACTAAATCCAGCCTTGACTTTATACCCCCCACTGCATGTGCACACATTTCTTAGACAAAGGGAGAGTGGGTGAGTCATTTAGCCCTGGACCATCCCATACAGCTGGGTCTTTCTCTAAACAGAATGCAGACATGGGGGATGGGTTGCTCAAGACATGGCCCAAGCACTTTGTGCAATGTCACCCATATTTCTAAATTACACCAACAGGCATGCCTGGCCTTGAGCAGACAAACCACCACCAATGATGCCTACACATTGGCTATTGAAGATTGACTACACCTCCATGACTTAAGGGACGTGGGTGGCGCTGTGGGTAAAAGCCTCAGCGCCTAGGACTTGCCGAACGTATGGTCGGCGGTTCGAATCCCCGCGGCGGGGTGCGCTCCCGTTGCTCGGTCCCAGCGCCTGCCAACCTAGCAGTTCGAAAGCACCTTCGAGTGCAAGTAGATAAATAGGGACCGGTTACTAGCGGGAAGGTAAACGGCGTTTCCGTGTGCGGCTCTGGCTCACCAGAGCAGCGATGTCACGCTGGCCACGTGACCCGGAAGTGTCTCCGGACAGCGCTGGCCCCCGGCCTATAGAGTGAGATGGGCGCACAACCCTAGAGTCTGTCAAGACTGGCCCGTACGGGCAGGGGTACCTTTACCTTTACCTTTACCATGACTTAAATACAAACTGCTGCTACAGACAATGGACATTAGTACACATTCCATGCATGGTCCACTGTTATCACCTGGTTACCAAGGCCGTCCTGTCAAAGTGAGGCTGTGATGGGGAACAGATTCTTAAAAGTGCACATGCTATTTGTGATCACTATCAGCATTTGGAGAAGAAGAGTACAATACTGCAGTAATTCAGGATGCTGCTACCCACTGGTACATCAAGCTGCCATAGTGATGCAAAAAGTAAGCCACCTTGGTTCGGCTGCCAGGAACACTTGTTATATACTCCTGACACTCTCCACTGTCCAGAAGCCACCTAACAGATCAGTCCTGCCCTGTGCCAACATAGCCCCTGAATGCTGAACTATTTTAGTACCTGGGCTAAGTTCACAAGTCCCTTTCCACCAGTGCAATGGTAGGAAATTTACCTTTTGCCAATTGCTCAGCTTCAGCAGGCACGCCCATCAAAGGACCTTTCACATGGAAGCACCCTGACAGTATCTTACGCTTCTTCTGGATGGCTGCCTGCTTGGAAACCTCATCTGCTCATCCCAAGCCTGCCAAGGGGCACTGCCACTCTCACTTCTGGGGTCCCTTAACACCCATCCTGGGTGTCTCTCTCACGTCAGACAAGGTATAACAATTCTATTACAAAACTAGGGGGAAAGAAATATTGCAAGGGTCTGAATTGTAAACCGGCACATTATCCTTTATTTGTTTTATCCTTCTTTCCAGCTGTATGCTGACATCTTGCACTGATTCTAAGGAATGCTGACAGAGGAAGCTTGACTCTTCCTTTGAAGCTGTTTGGAAGAGAGACATATGAAAATCCCCTACAGGCAAGCAGAACTCAGTCTGATCACTAGGCATAGTAAGTTTTGCTTTGTAACAGGAAGCATAAATCAGCAATTCATTATTAGCCTCCTAAACTATTCTTCCACGCTCTCTTCTAGATTAATAAGCTTTAATAAGGTGCATGATAAATGCACAGAATATGACAAAATACTCCTATGTGTTTTGCAATAAGATGTCATGTTGGCACAGCTGGAGGAGGCTGGAGGGTGCAGGGAGAGTTCCAGATACAGGGTAATTTATTTCTATTCTCTGCAAGTTCTTATGTCACTCTCACTTCTTAGACCAGTGGAGCTTGGCCATGGGTGAAATGTTCGGCCCAGCTAGGGCAGAGGGGCAGGAGCAAAGTCTTTGCCGTCTATTTTTTCCCCTGGCACTCCTTTTCTCTCTGGTTCATGGAACATGAGTGGTAGACGGCAGTCCTGAATTACTCTGTTTTCCCATGGCTGTGAAGGAAAGGGGGGGGGGGAATTGCTTCAAACACATTCAGCACAAGCCTGGCTAGGAAAAAAGTCCTTCATATGTGGAAGCACATGGAGGCAGCATGAGGGGGGGAAAGAGGTTAATGAAGTGTGCCAGAATTTATCCTTGCATGCTGTATTGTTGTGAAACTTATCAAATGCCAAAAAATAGCAAGTGTGAGGTGCACATCGAACTTGAGCCTTAGGTCAAATGCACACACACACCCCCCGATTGGCCCTTTTTGTTTGTCTGTATGCATGGATATGTAAACACACATCTGAGGAATTAGCAACACTCATCTTTGGATCTCTAGTGGAGACCATTGTGCGCACGCAGGCAAGACTGACTTATGAATATCTTGTTTATTTGGGGCAATTTACCACTGACCAAAAAGGAACAAATGTGAGTGAACTTGCTCTAGCAGTAACCACACCGTTCTTGCAATTGTAATAAGTGGATATAAAAGAACAAAGGGTTTACCTCGGCATGGGATTTGTATGTGTGTGTGGCACAGAGTTCACACTGCCTCTTTTTATCTCCTTTGGATTTATAGATAGAGATTATTTTGCACATTCATCATCTCTAGTGAATGAACTGGTATCATAACAAGATGGCTTGCAGTGCATTTATTAGCCAGTCATATGCACTCAATTACTGTGTGTACAGAACCACACTGCACTTACAGGCAATGAATAAAGAAACATAAACAGATGGGACTTTTATCTCGGGCAGGATGTAGAAGACATGCTTAATTATTTTGGTGTGTGATGTAACTCCAAGATTTACTGGCAACCAGCCACTGTGATTGTATGTATCCATGCAGGATATTATTCAGATGTGCTAAGATCTAAGATTTGTACTTCTCAAGTATTATATAAAACTAGAAACTCACTCCAGCATGTTATCGGAGTTCTCTCCCTTTTCCTCTTCCCTTGTAACTTTATTAAAGATCTACCAGGTTTTCTTGTCCCTCTCACAAGAAGTTAGATGTGAGTCATCAGATGTTCCACTAATGAAGGTGAGGGGAAGGTTAGAAAATCAGTGATACATGCAAGACACTCTGCAGGGATCTGCAGGATTCCTGTGTCTTTCCAGCAACTGCAAACAGTAAGTGGAATAAGGTGTTGCAATGTCTGTTTGATGCTCCCCAAGCAGACCTTTAGTGCTATAATCACAAATGCTTTGATCTGAAGAATGTGACACAGCAAGGCTTTCCTCAGAAATCAGTTGCCATTTGCTCTGGAGTGTATGAACCTAGAATTAAGTGCCAACCAGTGGTGTCTTTTTTATAAGGAGAACAAAAAAAAAGTAACTTCACCTTGATGAACTGTTCTGGAAACCTGAGCACTTGCACACCTATGAAATAAAACATTCATAAAAAAAAAACCTGGGAAATGTTGGCATGTGTCTAACAAAACAATACAGTGTTACCTCAGGTTACAGACGCTTCAGGTTACAGACTCCGCAAACCCAGAAATAGTACTTTGGGTTAAGAACTTTACCTCAGGATGAGAACAGAAATCTCGTGGCGGCAGCAGCGGGAGACCCCATTAGCTAAAGTGGTACCTCAGGTTAAGAACAGTTTCAGGTTAAGAACAGACTTCCAGAATTAAGTTCTTAACCCGAGGTACCACTGTAATGATATAGTCAATATTCTCAGTGAATAGAATTCAAGCTACATTCTAGCAATGATGTAATCCTGACCTCAGTTCCATTAAGTCCCAATTTACTTCAGTAAAGCTTATTGTGGCTTTATTTTATTTATTGTGTTTTTGATGATTGGATTCTCAGTTTTGTTTTTGAACATCTTTGTTGAAAGTCTCTTGCAAAGTGAAATGTGGGTTATAAACTTGATTAAAAATAAGTGTGTGAGTTAAATAAGGGGCTAATACTGTGCCTACCATGGGTGTTTACTATGCATGAACATCTAATATGTATTTTATTGGCATATCAGTTGCAGCATCTGTGCTGCACATAGTTAGGAGTCTCTGGGGAGTTTCAAAAGCAGTTAGCAATGTGGCAGGAGAGCCAGTCTTCAAAGAAAAGTCGTAAGTCACACAAGATGCATGCAGGGCCCTTGTGTGTGTGCAAATGAGCTCTCTGAACCGTGGCCTCTATCTCCCAAATGTTACTGGTGAAGTCTGGAAATAATTGATAGGGAACGAATGCCTTTAGAGTAGATAGAGCACAGAGCACTATGGATTATTGGACTGACCTAGCAGGAATTTTCTTTTTATAAGAAAAGATGTCAGACACAGCATTTTATTTTTTTTTAAAGAAGTATCTGGACCTCTGAAGTTGCCACAGTGCCAAATCCTTGTTTGGTGCCTGTGTACCTCAGATATGGGAGGACAGGAAGGAGCAGACAAAGACAGGCAAATGAACTGTAAGAAAAGGCATTCCCTAATTTCAAAAACTTGAGAAATCCTGCAGGGAACATGCAGCACTCTCAAAGACCCCATTTCAACTTGTGGATAGTCTGGTTTAAGTCACATTGAATTAGCTTCATGTCTAAAGGACATTTTTTTCTATTTCATTGCTGCTCAGGTTTTAACTAAGCTGAAGACCGCATAGCTAATTGCTTGCATAGTCTGCCACCAGTGCTGTGGCTTGTTTACCACAGCACAAGATGACAATGGGAGGAGGGTGGCATGTGGGGGAAGCCAGAGTGTCCTCTAAGTATCTGCTGAGTAAGACTTCACTCAGATTCTCTTCTTCCCTGTATGTGTGGCAAGATATTGCAGTCAGTATCGACAGCAATTTCACCAGACAAAGAATAAACTCCATGGTCCCCAAGATGAAATAATACTCTCTGTGTAAAGCTGAGGTGAAGTAGAAGGCTTCTCCTCAGCAGGAAATGATGCTTTCCACTTACTTATATGACTAGGTATAATCTCACATGATTTGGGTGCTGAAGGACTACAAGCCCCATGATCCACTGGAAATGGATACACAGAGCCTACCCTCTCCTACCCTCCTCTAAAATTAAGCACCAGTAGCTGGACTGTTCATTAAAAGAAATAAGAGAAAGGTGCAATTTCACCTGGTTAAACTGTTCTGGAATCATATAGTCTTGAGCATTGGCATGCCTATGAAAGCAAACATATCATTGGGAAATGCTATTCCAAGCTATTCAATCTTCTCCGTGAAGAAAATCTTGACAATGGTGTAATCCTGATCTTGATTCCATTTGCATAAGTCCCAAACTGTAAAGAATTTAACTGTTTGGACTGGTTCCAGAAGCAGATTGGATGTTCCAAAAATGGAGTCACACACTACCAAGAGGAGCCTCTATTAACAACCTAATGGAGACATGCCGGACCAAATGAAGTTTCTGGTTCCCATTCCAAAGGCAGCCCCATCTAAAGTGCATTGCAGTAATGTAGCTGCTGTGCCATAGGTTACTATCACCAGAGCTGCAGTATTCAGAAACATGTGCAGCTTGTGCAACAGCCTCAGCTGAGTGGAAGAAGGCACAAATGGCCACTACCATCACCAAGACAACCAGTGTTAAGGCCAGGTTCAAGACCTCCAAATAATTAGCCTTCATTTTCAAGAGGAGCACAACTCTCCCTAGCGTAGTGTGAATCTGTGTCTCCAAGCCAGCATTTTTAGTGATTAGGAATACCTCTGGGTTAAGCTTCAATTTGTTTGCCTTCATCCATTCCACTAGTGCCCACAGACACCAGTTCAGAACTTCAGCAGCCTCTCTGGATTCTTACAGAAAGGAGATACAGAGCAGACTGCCATCTTCATAAAGATGAAATTGCATCAAAGTCTCCCTAGATGTCATATGGAGCTGTGCCAGGCCATGGATTGCTTAGTGGTTGTGTGATTTCCTCCATGGCTCAAGCACTTTTAAAGCATTAAATTGTAGTTTAGATATATAATATCTAGGTAGACAAGACAAACATAGCTGTACTAAATAGGTTCATAAAGAGAAAAGTGAATTTGTTTAGAGGATTTGTCTTCATTAATGAAACTGACTGATATAGTCATACATTGTGGTCTTTTTCAATTCTAAATCCTCCTTGGACAGAGATGTTTTAGAGACTATTGGCATTAGCTTGCATTAGCCTCTTCAGGACAAAGCTCTACCATTTCATGCATAACAAGCAGCTTTTTATCGTTAATGTCTCTCCCGCATATGATGTAACATAGGAAAGGGGAACTCAGTAAAGAAGGATGTCATCTTGATTTTGTTTTTCCACTTCCAAAGACAGACAAAGGGATCTGCCTCCAGCAGTGCTCTCCCTTCAGACACTCAATAGCAGACAGAAATAGGTTTAGCATAATTGATTTAGCATTGTAGGGGGACACCGCATCATGTGATGACAAGTGGCTTGTGCCAGCTTCAAAGGTCATTGCTACGTAAGTGTGCCCTATGGTGTATTATCTGTAAACATGGCTCTTGATTTAGTGTAATTGATTTAAAGCTGGATAGTTTGCCAAATTGATTTGCAAGATGAATCACTGCTGAGATGAAAGTTCTGTGTAGTTGTAAAATATCCACAAATATAAGCCAACTCTCAGCAGTATCCAGTGGTAGTCCCACTCAGAATAGATCCATTGAAATTAATGAATAGGCTCGTCATTTTCAGTGGGTTGTGTGTAATATAGTGCAACGGTGAGCATTCTTTCCCTCTCCTCCCTCCATGAGCCTCCTAATTCTAGGTTTTTCCCCAACCCACTAGAGAAGATTTGGGCATGGTGCAGGGAGAGATGGAAAATCCCATGGTGCTATCATAACTATTCAGTTGAATAGCCCACATTGAACATAACTTAGCTGAATATAACCCTCTGTGTCTGCTGTCCTTCTTTACCATCCTGATGGCAAAATAGTGATGTTTCCCATAGACTACAATGTGAGGATTGAAAACAACCAAGGGACACAATGGAGCTCTTTTCTAATTATGCTTCAAATGTTTTGCAGATACCATGCAGGAAGAACCGTTTTTGGTCGAAAAGTTCCATGCTACACTTTGAATGACTTTGTTCCACTTTACTCCGTATTGAAATAGTTCTTGAAAATGGTTTTTTTTTCCTCCAATAATTTTTGACAGGTTCTTGAAAATACTTTTGTTTCTTGTTATTCTCCAGTACCCTTTCAAAGCTGGCTTTTCTCTACCATTTTGCAATGTTTCCTTATCTTTTGTAGATATGTCATTATTTGTAAAAAGTGAAAGAACAGAGAGTTGATCTGTAACCTTTCTGTCACTTGTTCAAACATTCTTATCTCGGCACAGTCTTGATAACATGGCATCCCCTTTTTCTTTCCAAATCTGAAAAATCACTCACTGGCCATCTAAGTTAAAACTTCCATCATCAAATATAGATGCATTATGTGATATCTCTAGAATCAGTTTTTGTTTACACTCACCCCATATCATTGAGCAAATGTTTATAATATAGTTTTGGCTGCTATAATTCACTTTCCTAACTTTTTTTTAGTAATCCCTATAAAATTTAATACTAGTTTTAACTGAGAGCTCTTCTACAGGTCTCAAATACCTATTTCCGTTCTGTTTCATTGTGGGGGTGTCAAACTATGACAGGAGACTCAGATGGGGGAGGAGGGACTGAGCTGCCACACACCCAGGCTGAAAGCAGAGCCCAAAGAAAAGACCCACAACCAAGGTTGGCCTTAGTGCGAGCCAATGCTCAAATGTACCGACCAGATGGACTGGGTGATACAATCAGTCAGCAGGCAGGTTGATTGAGGCTGGACCAAACCATAGTCTAGCTGTAGTCAATTAAGTTGTGGCATTTCCAACCCACTTTTGAACTCTAGTGTGTTATTGCCCCTGAGCAGCATGCCAGGATACATGTAGGCCACTACAGTGGTACCTCAGATTACAGACACTTCAGGTTACAGACTAACCCAGAAATAGTACCTTGGGTTAAGAGCTTTGTTTCAGGATGAGAACAGAAATCGGGCGATGGTGGTGCAGTGGCAGCGGGAGGCCCCATTAGCTAAAGTGGTACCTCAGGTTAAGAACAGTTTCAGCTTAAGAACGGACCTCCAGAACAAATTAAGTTCTTAACCCGAGGTACCACTGTATAGTATTCCTGCCTCAGTATGTCTCTCCACCTGGTATCCCTGGTCCACCTTCTTTCCACAATATTTTCTCTTCCTTCCCATACAAAATCACTTACTACTTTTTGCCATTCTCTTAATATTTGTTTAGAACATGGTACCAGTAGCTTCTGAAACATAAATGCTGTTTTGGGTAAAATATTGCATTTTAATTGCATTTATTCATCCTGGTATGGCTAGTCTCAGACAGTGTTAGAAACTGACATTATGTAAGCTAGGAGCTAAATGGCACCTTAAACCCTGGTTATGGGCACAACAACGGAATGTCTGGGTGTGCTTTTTTTATAACAAGAATACGAAGCTGAAAATGAATGAACTACAGCCAAAATCCTATGTTCATTTTTCACCTGGTCTAGTCCTCATTTGCAAAAAACAAAACAAAGCCAGGCTTCCCCTGCCCGCCCTCCTAATATTCTTAAGAGGGTCTCTTCTCCAGTCTTCAGAGAGTGGCTGGAAGTGGGGAGACAGAAAAAGGTCCTTTAATCTGAAATTAAAGGTGTGGTACTGCGCCCAGAGCTCAGAAACTGCTCGCACTAATGAAATTCCCAGCCACAAGACACGCCTAGAACAATGGGAGTTTCAAATGCTGGTCCTCAGATGCTTCCAACTTTTAAGATTTGTTTCCTGCTTTTGTTTTTGGAGGGATATATCATTACCTTTATGTCGATCATTTAGATATTTAGATTTCTCTCTATGTCGATGCCTAGACATTCAATCTTTCGATGCCACTTAATTCCTTGAATCCTCTTTGTCCTCAAGATGTAATAACAAGTTGGCTGCTAGCCTTATTAATTTTAATCCGAACTACTTCTTCCTAGTATTGTAATATTTTCACTAATTTATTTGCACAGGGAAGCCCTTTTCTTGTTCTGCTTCGAAAGGTTCACACATACTGGCAGTGTTGTTTTACTTCTCATTTTAAGGTACTGCGCTAATAGCATTGCTGTGGGATTTTTTGGGGGGCGGGGGTGGGAAATTGGATAATGAGAAAGTTGAATTAATATCTGAAATTCCCATCTGTGTATATGTGTGATGTTCACTACCATTCATACATTAAAGCATGCAGGCCAATTTGGGGAACACGTATATGTGAAGTCATCCTTAGATCACAATTTCTCTGGAGTGTTCTGCTTTTAAGAACGATCAGCAATAGATGAGCCTGTAAGCGAGGCTTCAGCAGAGTGGGGGCTACACCTTCTCACTTTGTCTCCAGTGGTGAAACAGGATGGGCTGCCCCTGGTTAACAGCACAGTTTACATACATTGTTCTTGTTCTGCGTTGTCACATAAGGCAGTCTCTGTCTACATTAAAATGTCTGCATTGAAACTAGCACACTGCTATCACAGGCCAATGCAAATTCATGGCCAGACAAGTCAAACACAATCTTCTCTCCCTTGGCGAGGTCAGGCCTCTGTAGAAAACTCTCCCCCAGACATTACATCTGAGTAAATGTCATGCTTTGTCAAATCGCACAATACTAATATGCAGTTGGAGCACACACTGGCTGTTTGTATGAGATACATTTTGCTGCAAACCTAGACACAAACATGTACAGCAGTGCACTGTTAGTGGCTTTCTAGCCCTTCCTCCCCACACATCAGAGGAAAATTAATGTAATAAGCCACTAGAGTCTGTTTCAAGGTAACATTTTTGGCAGCATTGTCCCTTCCCCTTGTGACCTTCCTCAGCATTCAGTATGCACACAAACAGATGCATGAGTCAGATAATGCATCTACCCTGCACTTCTTTTCCATTTTTAGTTTGAAGGCAGAATCGAAAGCCGCATCCCAATGCACATAGGTCATAGTGGAATGAGTGGTAATGATCTTCACAACATTCTGAATGGACAAGTGAGCAAGGATTATAATCAGTTAGGCGAGGGTTATGGTAGCCAAGCTACAAGGTAATTAGTCTGTAGTCATTATGCACTCTTTTCTGATGTGATATGAACACTGCGATGCTTCAGTGGATCCACCCATCATTGGGAATAAGGAAATCAGAGCTACACCATCTTATCTCTTACAAGACAGGGGCTGGGATCACTTTTCCAGATTTTCCCAGAAAAGCATGTAAAATATGAAAAGCTAGTTTGCACCAAGTTCAAATACCATGCGAAAGAAAGTGTACTGCACAAATAGAAGGTTTCTCCATGCATTCAAAGGATGTCACTCTATTTACTCCAAGCTCTTACACACTGCTCCAAATCATTCCCTCTCTCACACACACATGCACAATGGCTTGAGCAGGGGTGGGATGAAGGATGGGGAAAGACCCAGGGTATGTGGTGCTCTGCACATGGCAGTTTGGATCCTGGCCTATATAACCCATGTAAATATATGGGGCCAGCAGACATTTGTGACAGAATGTGAGTGAGTGAGTGAGTGAGTGAGTGAGTGAGTGAGTGTGTGTGTGGTCAGGTATTAACCAGCGTTCACACAACATTAACCTGTGTGCAGATTTGTTGGTCAGTGAGGTCACAACCAAAATAAGGGAGAAGAATGCTGCGGGCATTTCCCAGAGCAAATGTCGATGAATTCCCAATTAAACCTCAACTCCTTCCTTGGACAGTTGGACAGGCAAGGCGAAAGGAAACTGCAACTAGTTAACTACAGCCTTTTCCATATGTTATGCTGCTCCTGATCAGAACATTCAGTTCACCGTGCAGTGGGTAGTAGCAGCCTTCGTTCTGATGAATGAGAATCCTCTGAATACTTGAACAGCCCTGTGTCCTTAACCATGAAAAGGAGGCCATCAGTTATTATGCATGCCTAAGAAGGGCTTAGTCTAGCAGGTGTCAGATAGGGTTTGGCTGGATTACAGGACTTTGGATAGCTCCAAGCAGGCACTTTTCTCTGACAACAGCTGGAGCTCAGGGGAGACCTGTATGAGGATGTGCAGGGACCGTGGGATCCACCCTTTGGTCCCAGATTGGGCAGATTTATCCTGTGCTGCCCTGGAGGCTACCCACTGTGCCCTAGATCCACCCCTCAAGCAATTTAAGGAGCAGCTCTAAGGGTTTTTAAAGAGGTTTTTTTTAATATAAAAAAAGCAACCCTATTTTAACATGACATTTCAAATAGAGTTTAAAAGGGGCTGGCATGCACCAGCACTGCATAGGATTGGATCCTCCTATTTACCAGCTGTTAAGCAAGAGCAGGCACCCCCAAACTCGGCCCTCCAGCTGTTTTGGGACTACAACTCCCATCATCCCTAGCTAACAGGACCAGTGGTCAAGGATGACGGGAATTGTAGTCCAAAAACATCTGGAGGCCCAAGTTTGGGGATGCCTGAGCAATATGATTCAATTCTGCACAGTGTAGGTTGCTTGAAAAGCAGCACCTGCAGCCCACAGATACAATGCACACCTGTTGTGTGTAGACACTGCTCCTGGGGGGAGTCAGGCAGGAAGGGGCATTGTTTAACTGGATCAACCTTCTCCCAGGAAGACACAGCAGCTGGTCAGGTAGGTCTCAGCCCTCTTCCTGTGGTTTTCCTACCCTGCCTGCCTCTGATTCCTGCCTGATGCCCCACCTGATGCCTGATTCCTGCCTGCTGACAACCACAGGCCACTCTGTGTCCATCCAACCCAACATTCTGCAATTCATGGGTGTATATGTGACTCATCCAAGGATTCCCAATTTGGCTCAAGATTCAGGCCTAGGCCGAATCCAGTTCATAACCCTACCCTGCACCCATTTCAGGCTAGGCTACCCTACCCAGGCTCCATCTCCCACCTGAACAGCAGATATGTAATGTTCTAGCCTGGAGCCCAGCACACCATAGTCTCTCAGTCAGCTCCCACCTTGTGCATTGGCTGCACTAGCAAATGAATACTGAGGATATCCCTGCTGCACATACAGGAATATTTTTTTCCACACATTCAGTGACTATGTCTATATCAGCAGACGGAGTCTACCATTGCGATGCTATCATCTATACAGAATGCATGGAGAGGAAAAGGAGGAGCTAACAGAAGAAAGGTCTGAAAAGAAGTCTTTCCTAGCACTGTTTTTAACTAGATATACCTAAGATTAAGCTGATCTACCTTACAGCCTGAATCAATTTTTCTTTCTTGTTTTGAGCTACAGTGGTACCTCGGGTTACATACGCTTCAGGCTACAGACGCTTCAGGTTACAGACTCTGCTAACCCAGAAATAGTACCTCGGGTTAAGAACTTTGCTTCAGGATGAGAACAGAAATCATGCGCCGGCGGTGTGGCGGCAGCGGGAGGCCCCATTAGTGAAAGTGCACCTCAGGTTAAGTACGGTTTCGGGTTAAGAACAGACCTCTGGAAGGAATTAAGTACTTAACCCGAGGTACCACTGTATTTACTGCTATCCTGCTTATACATATGAGTGTCTTGGAGGAAAACTTGCACTTTCTCTCCAACATTCCTCTGAAGCAACTGAAGATTCAGCCTGAAGTGAGAAACAGAAGTCCAAACTTTTTTCCAAGTCAATGAAGCAAGCATTTTGCTTTCAGTTTAGTAAATCAGTTTCTTGAGATGCAAAGGTGTGGTCAGTGCCTCTTTCTCTATGGTGGGGGGAAAAGGCTTTCAAGCATTATGGTATGGCATCATTTATTGGGTATTATAATATTATTTTGTTCAATGTGGAACAAAACAATTTGTGGATCTTGCTGCAGTTATCTTCAAGTGAACAGGGGATAACTGTTTTTATATACCGTGTGCTTCCTACTCAGCTGAAATATTTCGGAAAACCAGCATCATGAATAGGTCCAGTAATGTGTTATTAATAGGCAATGTTGGTTTTGTTTCAGATAATGTTTCTGTATTCCTCCCTCAATGAGTGTCTGAGCAGGAATCTGTCAGGTCCCTCCTTCCCTCCCTGGAAACTTTTCAATGTGTTCCAAAATCTTGCATCAGACTATATTGCTTTTCTTTTTTCTTTTAATGGAAATACTGCACCCGTATTTTGTTATCATTTCATGTGTTTGAGCTTCCACAAGACAGTTTCTCATACTAAAAAGGTAAGTTCATAATAGTTGTCCTCACAGCCAAGTGATCATGGACCAGCTCATGAACCATTGCTAGGGTTTATATTCAACTCATACTGATGTTTTTGTTTTCTCAGTGTAAACTGAAAATGCACATTAGCTCTATTCAGGCATTCAGTGGAGGGAGCTCCCAGTCCATATTCTGTCATTGCAGAAGCTCAAACTCCTACTCCTAACAGTCCGCTGATGGGCAAAATGGGATGAAATGTAACTTGGAGCACACGAGCAGCTCCATTCTTCTTTGGTACATTACCTTAGTTCTTTCCCTATTCCTTGTAAACATGGCAGTATAGAATTTCACTTGCGCACCTCTGCCCACTTGAAACAGGCTTTAGCTGCTTGGAAAGGCATTAGGTGAACAAATGGGTAATCAAGAAAACCAGCTCTTTTTGTTGTTCTATTACTTTTCTACTCCATCCTTCTTTGTAATAGGAACAAGGTGGTGTCTTAACCCTGTTCTTTACAGTATCTTGTTATTTAAAGATCACATGATGGATCAATGGAAACTCTTCGAAGAGACAAATGTGTCATTCAGGCAACCTGTTTTTATCCTGGAGACGGTTCAGAATATGTTGGAAGTAGGTGCCATAATCTCTCATTTTGGTGCACAAAAATAAATAAGGAAGACCACTCAAAGGAAATGCTGTTACAACTAGAGCACAAAATTGCTTCGTGCTCTACAGAAGCAGGTCAAAGAGGGAGGGGGTGTTAGCTCTCTGTGACTGCAAGCAGAACCATGAGAATTCGGGTCTACTTTTGACTCTGACCCTCTCGAACTATGTGGCCCCATTAATATTACAAGCATGAGAATTAATCAAGAGAGACGTTCACCTTTGGCTCATGGAGATTTCACATCCAGCCATAAGGCAGTTTCATCCCACAGGGAGCAGAACAACAGCAGCAACTTCTCTGCGTTTCCCTAATGAGCTCCCAAATTAGAGAGAACCTCTTGGCATGATAAGATGCCAATTGCCAAGAAAAGAAATACTACTGAATCATGTCACAGCAAGCGGGCACAGAGTGTCCATGTGGGGGAGGGGGGTTCTGCCTGAGGAATCCAAATTGCATTCCCTACCCCCAACCCAACCTACAATGCTAGGGCCAACACTTTTAAAAGTCTCAATGCATAATTCAGACATCAGTTACTGCCATAATTTCTTCCCCATCTGAAACAGGTCATCTCCTTCTGCTGCACGGTAGAGAGAGTATTATTATTTGTAATGTCATTATAAAGAGAACTGAGCGGGATCAGGATTTGATTGGAGTCCATACTCAGCTTTAGAAATTTGAGCACTGGGTGTAATTTGATCACTATCAAATTACCAACTTTGATCAAAAATCACCAACTTTGATCAAATTAAATAAGCTATATAGAACACTTTCTATATAGCTTATTTAATTTGATCAAAGTTGGTGATGTCACATCATTTTTAAAAACTGTAATGATTGAGATGTATTTTTTACAATTAAAAGTGTAACAAAAGGGGGGGGACTAAGAACAGGAGGATGGTCTAAACATACCTGTAATCACAGCCAGCCCTTTCACAAATGAAATTAAAGAGCTCATCTTTCAGATCAGAGCTTCTCAGCAATTTATAGTCTCAACACTCAAGCACCAGTATGGAATGATTTTGTGATAATATTTAAAACAACAACAACAAAAACAACAACAACAACAACAACAATTGATATAACATGCACTTGGTGATTATTATAATAACTCTAAAAGGCTGGCACTTCTTATCTTTGCATTTTAGCACCAGAGGGCTGAGGTTACAAGAAGTCATTGTGGCGCATGGCTGTTAACCAGAAGGTTGGTGGTTGGAGCCCCCTCAGGGATGGCTGTGGGCAGGATTATTGCATTGCAGGGGGTAGACAAGATGACCCTCAGGGTCTCTTCCAACTCTACAATTCTGTGGTTCTATGACTATCTTAAGGCTACCAATGAATTCATGAGGAAAGGGCAATTTGAACTAGGGACAACCTGTTCATAACACAGGGATGATGAGAGTTGCAGTTCAGCAACATCTGCAGGGCCAGGGTTACCCACAGCTGTATTAAAGGCTGTAGTAAAGAATCTGAGGGGCAAATGGCAAACCTGCTTGCCAGGGAGACACAGGAAAAGGACATAGAAATGCCTATTATCATATCACAGCCTCTAAATTAAAATGGATATTGGATCAGCCTTCCAGTACAGGAACACTGGTCCTTATCAATCAATATCTTGCCTCCAACAAGAGCCTAACTCAACCAGTTGCTAGGGAACTGGAGTATCCAATGATAATTCCCATTCCTTCTCATGCTTCCTGTAAGCTTATGGCAGATTTTAACCCAGGGGACCCTCACCACATACACTCACCACTGTTTTGTGTGATTTTTAAAGTCCTATTTTGAATTCATTCATACTCCATTACTGTAGCCACACCATAGCTGTCAACGTTTCCCTTTTTTAAAGGGAAATTCCTTTATTCTAAATAGGATTCCTCACAAGAAAAGGGGAAAGTTGACAGCTATGATCCACACCCATCGTCTAAATGAGGTGTGAGGTCTCTGGTTCTTTTTATTGTGTGACTGTGTAAACAGCTGTTTCCTACCTGGCACTTTCAAACCCATTCATGTTTTTATGTACTTCTAGCCCAAACTCAATTAGCCTTCTCCTTTGTAATAGCATGAAGTGTAAAAGCTGCCAGGCCTTGGCAGGCATATGTGGCAACTGTCAGCTTGTCGAATACTTTGGATATGTTTCTTCCTGCTATTTCTCTACAGGTTTTTGCTGTGTAAGCAGGGCCCTTGTAACTAGCTGTGGACTTCAGAGGCCTGAGAGCGAGGAGCTGGCGGGAGTCGGCACAATTTTGCTGAAACTTCATGAAGGGGAGCGGGCCGTATCCTCATCAACCACAAATTGTCAGCTTGCAGCTGATGCAGACTGACATAATCTCCAATGGAAATGGGAGGAAGTAACCCGAGAATGTGGAGGGATTGGTGCAGACAGACAGAGAAACAGACTTCAGAACACCATGGAGATATGATCAAGACTACATAAAGTACAGAAGTTAAGAATGTTCTATTCAGCATAAAAACTAATTCCATAAACATTCGAACTGGTGCCCTCTCATTCTTGGATGACTTATACAGTCTGACTATACATTTGCTCTCTGCTGCTCTTCTAGTGAGGAGAGAGGTGTTTTTCTAAGAACAATAGTAGTGGAGGGAAACGTTTGCACATGCATTGTTGTGGTATGTGGGAAGGGGTGTCAGACAACCCTCCACACACACACACACACACACACACACGTCACATTAAACAAACATAAGGTTAATGCAATTGAAATATCAGTTTATGTGTCCCAAAGTGATGTTCCACATCCAATCTTCAAGGTGAGGGTTAACCTTAGTACTTACACGTTCAGGATAGTCTTCAAAGAATTTTCTCCCCTCCCAAGTATGGTACAATGTGCATAATAGGCAGTTTGGGGTTAGGGCATATCTCAAGATTGGGACCTACAATGTCAGACATTAGTAGATGGTAGCATGTATGCACGTACAGTGGTACCTCAGGTTACAGATGCTTCAGGTTACAGACGCTTCAGGTTACAGACTCCACTAACCCAGAAATAATATCTCGGGTTAAGAACTTTGCTTCAGGATGAGAACAGAAATCGTGCGCCGGCGGCGTGGCGGCAGCAGGAGGCCCCATTAGGTAAAGTGGTACCTCAGGTTAAGAACAGTTTCAAGTTAAGAACGGACCTCCAGAACGCATTAAGTTCTTAACCCGAGGTACCACTGTACAGCATTAGAACACAAGCAAAATACTGAAAAACGTTATCTTTGTGCAAAAAAAGCACACATAATCCATATTGATTTTATCTTCCCGAAAGCGACTGATAAATACCTAACAGTATTTTTCCTACATTTCCATTCTACAAATTGCCAACTCTGTTTCTATAGCAACTCTTTCGTTTGTCACTTGCAAGCCACACTGGAAATAGCCTATTTTTTTAAGAGGGACGAATCTAAAAAGACTTTGATATAAATAGTTATAATAATCCTACAATGAATGTAAACCCCACTAGAAACTCAAATAAGGAGGAACTCATTTGCCAGATAAAGAAAACTGAATAGAGGATCGCTATTGAATTAAAAAAAAAAATAATGGGTGTTTTATGTGTAGATTTCATTTTCTTCACTGGCACTGGAATGGCAGCTAAATTGAATTACGATGGTGTTCTCACATAAGCATTCTAGCTCTGTAATGTACGGCAAGCACTGCTGTGAGCACATACGCACATTGTATAGCTATGGCTCCCCAGTTGTACATGGAGACCATTTGTGGAGTTTCTGGGTCAAAAAGGCAAGAATTAGCTGCCCAGGGCATATTCCTGAGCACCATTCCATTTGTTTACTTGCAGTAGATGTCTTATGGGGTGGAGGCGGGTTCACAGAACCAGAGAGATTGCTTCGACCCAAACATACATAAGAACACAATAGCTGCATTGTCCATTTTTATTTTTATTATCTTTATGAATTTGCTGCTAGCTATTTCCCCTCACTTACCTGAGGAATCTTTTCCTCCACCTTTTTGGCAGACAGGACTTGTTTGTTTGGCAGGCATTAAAAAAAAATCTACCACTCACCACTCTGGATTTGGTATCAAATTAACAGGGTACATTAATTTTAATTTTAATTCTTTAAATGAACTTTTATTTCTGTCAGTAGTTTAAGAAAAGAAACCTTTAAAGCAATACTAACATTTGCACAGGCCCGACTGGGCAAGGCAGAAAATGCATAAATCATCCTCAAAATAGCCCCCTTTTGTGACGGTCCTGCCTTATTTTCTCAAGGGGAAGAAAGTCACCAGAAACACTGAATTGTAGTTAGGCTAAGAGTTAGAAGACTGTACCACTGTAATATTCATACAAGCCTCCAAGATTCACGAAAAATGCACCCTGCGCTATACTTTCCATGAAACAATTCCACAGGGCAGGCAAGTAGACACCGCATTTGCTGACTGCTCTTTTCCACCATTGGTGACACTGAATTGGCTGAAAACTGAAGTGCAGGCATCATTCAGACACCCCACTTTTTTTGACCACCTTTTCTCCAGGATGTCTCTGGGTCCCATGTGCTTTGCTAGCTTTGTTGATTCCATGGTGTGTGCATTGTGGGGGTGTTCCCTGCACTCTCCCCCTCTTTTTGGCTGCTTTGTCCTGCTTTATCTTTTATTTTAGGGTGGGGCAGTTGCCTATCATTTTGTCTGTGCTTTCATTTATTTATTAGATGTATATCCAACCCTTCTTCCCAAAGGAATCCAGGGATTATTTTGCAGATGGCAGCAGAGGTCAGAATCACCAACATTTCATCTGCGAAATAGGTATTTTGTAGTGTTAATGGCAGCTTCTTAGATTTCCAAATGAGCCCACGAGCCCCAAAAGGTCGAGCATGCACACACCACATGCATATCCAGAAATGTTTTTCTTTCCTTTAAGAGGGCTAAAAGAATACAATAAATTCAGAAAAACTAAATACCGTGATGCTTTTTGGTAAAGGGTTTAATGTATACAAAAACAATATTTTCAAGACTTATGACTTTGGTTTTTTAAAAAAGACAAACCAAGTGGCCCCCTAGCAGAAGTGTTGTTTTGAAAGCTCGCATGCCTTTCTGCTTACTTTCCTCTGTGTCGTGAGGATCTTTCAGTGAGACATATAAATGTATAAGCTGCCATGCTGTTAAAGATCTGCTGCCTCAGGAATGTTTTCTGCAGGCTGCAAAACCAGTTAGCAATTCAATCTTGCCAGAAAGGGCTTCGTTTGTATTCCAAATATGGGTAAAACTAATGTTAATGTGGGTATTTGTTTAGAGCAGAAGTACTTGGTATTGCAATAAGACACAGTCTGAATATATTCTGTAATATTTCTCAAGTTTCCCTTCAATTCAGAAACAGCTTTCTATTCCTATGTGTACTATAGAAAAGAAAATAGTGGAGAGTGTTTTATTAGAGGTGGATATTGCAGTTTCTAAAACTTCTATATTGGGCCTAGTGTTAATATGATATTTAAATTTCATAAATTATAAACAATGGCCACAATTTTTTTTCAAGTATAACAAAGATCTGCTAGCTGGAGGTGATTTAGAAGGAGTGGAGGTTCCTCTGTACCAGTGGAGATCTTTGCTAGCAGTGGGGCAAGTCCATCGGATTGGCCCCATGACATTCACAGGGAACTCTGAAGGGAGAGCGCTGCTGGCGGTGATTTTACGGGGCCGGTAAAAGCAGGGGTGGGGATGAGGGAGAAATTAATTTTGATCCCATTATAATGTGAGCCGACCTAATTTTCACTTCCTGAAAAAAGAAAACCAAAGCACAGCTATCCTCTGAACTTTGCACTACTCTGAATTTTGCAGTGCAGTTTTCCAACCAAAAATGTGCACAAGAATGTGCTTATTAGGGCATTTGGAGAAAAAATGTATCTGTGTGTAAAAAATCTGCTTCCTATCTAGGTTTCCCTGAGACCCTGTGATACAAAGCAGAGGTAGGGGTAAGGATGTAACCCTAGGGATAGAAGGAATGCTTTGATTAGAAAAAGTCCTAGGTTCAATCCCTGACATGGCCAGAGAGCTGGAGAAGATTTCTGGAGAGCCACTCAAAACCTGCCAGTGCACTGTGGATAATACTGAGCTAGATAGATCAATGGTCTGACTCGGTGGCCTGGTTCACACATCACTTGAAAACATAATTCAAATTAAGCTATGCTTTAAGGTGAACAATCAACATGCTGGTGGATGCTGTTCAGATGTATCCACAGCATTCCTCCCTCTTCCTTCCTTCACCAAACAACAGGCTGACCTGTTGTTACATGTTGCCAGCAATCATGGCTTGTTTCTGTCTGAACTAGGAAAGTAAGCCAGATAACAGCAAGCCAGCCTCCAGTTTGTTTTCTCCTATGTGCAGGAGAAGAAGGAATGGAAGAGGAGCAATTAATGAACTTTTAAACAGCAGGCATCAATACATTGCCCATTCTTGCTAAACCATAGTTAAAATTATTTTGACTATGGTTCAGTGTCATGCACAAAATGGACCAGTATAAGGCAGCTTCCTATGTTCCTCTGGAAGTAAGTAAGATGCAGAGACCAGAAACTTTGACCTGGACAAGATGTTGATACAGTGGTACCTCGGGTTAAGTACTTAATTTGTTCCAGAGGTCCGTTCTTAACCTGAAACTGTTCTTGGCCTGAAGCACCACTTTAACTAATGGGGCCTCCTGCTGCTGCCGCACCACCGGAGCAAGATTTCTGTTCTCATCTTGAAGCAAAGTTCTTAACCTGAAGCACTATTTCTGGGTTAGCGGAGACTGTGACCTGAAGCGTCTGTAACCTGAGCTACCACTGCAATCATTATTGCTGCAGGATTGCAGTTTGGGGCTTTGCAACTAATAGTACGCATATTTAGCAAAAGTGCAATTTAGGACTTCAGTTTAGGGAAATCTTTTCACTCCATTTCTTTAACTAAAGGCCTGAATTGCACATTTTAGATAGTTAAAAATAGTACAGGAGGCCAAGTAACCGTCTTCCATTTGAGCAGAGATCAAATCCACATCTGGAAAATATTAGCACGTACTGAGGTTTTAAAAGCGTGGGTGGTAGAATGTGCTCATTTACTTCACATGTTTCAACGATGATGCTCACATTCATTTTGAGACCAAAGTTGGTTTCTGTTTTATTTTTTGTCCATCATAGTTGCTGTTTTCTACTAGAAATATATTTAAGTTGGCCAACAATCAACTCCATAGCCCAAGTGTAGATCTCATAAGAGCATAGAAGCAGAATTTGTGCAAGACGAAGTAAAAAGGGATTCCCACCCCTGTGTAGATTCTGTCCTTTTAACAAGTAAGAAGCCAAACGCCAGCAGGGAAAACTTCTCCGATATATGCAGATGCAAGGTTTTTCCATCTGACCTGCTCTTGTAAGTTTAACAAGAAACCAGCACGATGGTGAACTTCTGCAGCGCATAGATGAAAATAAGCAATAACGCCAGCTAATGTCAGTAGTTCAAACTGCTATTAAATGCAGGGGCATATGAAAATGTTGGGAAGCTTAACAGATGCAATGATTTCCTTCTGTTATGCAGCACAGAAGCTTGGTTTGGAGTGGGGGGGGAGCAGAGGGGAGAAAGAGAAGATCGGAATCCTAGCCTATAAAAAGAGGAAAGAGAAGAGCTGTCCTGGCAGAAGCAAGAAATACCACAAAAGAAGGGAGACAGGACAGAAAGTCCAAAACCAGAAAGCCACAGGTGCTCTCAGTTATGTATTAGGTAGTGAAATATCCTAGGCGTTTCAAGCTGTGCCTGTTTATCAGGGACAGAAAATCCAACGCCAGCTTCCCTATTCCAGCCTTTGAGTGAAGCAAGGAAATTAATTCCAACCTCAGAGTACATATACTTCCTTTCTTTCCCCTTGCTGTGAGGAAATAATTTACAAAATGCACAAATGGCACATCAAATATGAAGCATGCCTGTGTGTATTTTTAGTAGCATTCGTCGCTTGCATGTATTTTAAAAAGGAACGGGAAGAAAATGCTCTCTGTTTACCATGCTGCTTCAATCTTGAGGGCAAGCACATCCAACACACACTTACAGCATGCTGCATTCTCCAAAGGATACTGGAAACTGTAGTTTTGTGAAGGGTGCTGTGAATTGTGTCTCTGTGCATGGGAAACTACAGTTCCCATGATTCTTAGGGGGGGCGTTGCGTGCTTGAAATGTGCATTGGGTGTGCTGTAAATGTGTGGAATGCATCTACCCTAGGTCTCCCATTTTTTAAAGCAGAGCCAAGGAACCTGTGGCCATCCAGATGTTGTTGGATTTCAGCTCCCACCAGCTGCAGTCAACAGGATCAATGGTCAGGGCTGGTGGGAGCTGTAGTTCAGCAGCATCTGGAGGGATGGAACAAGCCACAAGCTGAGGAGCACATAGGGTGACCAGATGCACTTTAAAAAGTTTTGTCCCTCCACTTTCTCTAGAAAAACTCACTGTTACTGGTGAATAGGAACAAATGAGACCTGATTGACAATTGTTCTGATTCATCAGTAAACAGTGAGTTTTCCCTGGGAAAGCAGCAGGACCAAAAGAGAAACCCCTTGGACAAATGAAAGCATGAAGGAGCCCTAAGATGTGTATAAGAGGGAGGTTCAGTAGGTTTATCAATGCCTGCTGAAATTTCATTTATTTCTTTAAAGTTCTTACACACGTCATGCAGACCTCAAAGCAGTTGCCATGAAAAATATCCCTCAATAAGAACAAGATCAATGAAATATCGATGAAGTGTCATGAAATACAAAACATACATAATCATTCTATTAAAAATAGAGCCAACCTCCAAAGGCTTTTCAAAACAAGCCAGCAGCTGAAACACATTAATGCTGGATGTACATTAATTGTACATCCAATTCCCTCTTTCCCATAATTATCGAAGGTGCAGGAGGAGCCCTCTTTTGCACCTGGTCGCCCTAGGAGGGACTCAGAATACATGTGAAAAAGCCAGGAAGATGTAGAACTGCCCTTTAGTTGGTCAGCTGTTCAGTGTGCCACATGACACCTGCTGAGGGACAGCAGAGGATCAGGACCCAATAAGTGCACCAGCTGTGCTTCCATGAGGCTGCCTATGCTTCCAGGTATAGATCCTCCATTCATTTTGAATCTTGCAAGATTTGAAATATATATACACCAATAACGCATAAGGCGTCTCCTCTTCTATATCCTGGAAGGTATGCTTTGGTGCAAACTCAACTGTTTCATTTTCAACTTCTATAGTTAATTAATCTTTGTCCAAAGGGCATGTTCTTGTTTCTCAGAAGTATGCCTTCATATTGCTAATGTTCTACCGAAGTGACCTGAAGTGGGTTAACAATTATCACTCTATAGTTTTCTAGCCAATTATCTCCAAAGGTTTTAGAACGGATTATTTATTATACTCCATTCGTGCAGTGATAAAAACAAGCTTGCAAATTAATTTAGATTCCTCGGGGGGAATTATAAATCTATACTTTAGCACAATGAAAGGGCAGCAATTATTTATTTATTTATTTATCTCTCTCTCTCTTCTTCCTTAATCTTCATATAACATTTTCTGTGTCAAATGTAATAAAACAATGATTGAAAATGCAACTTTTTTTAAAAAAAAAGGTCAATAAATATTCAAGAAGATATGTGTTCATAATATATAATGTACTGTGGATGTGTTACATGTGTTTAAAATGTTTCTTATAGGGTGGCCAAATACAAAAGAAGGCAGGGCAAGGCAGGGCAAAGCCATCATCTCAACATCAACATCACTGAAGCTGACATGGATGAGGAAAGGTCAAGGCTCATGGGCAAAGCAGCAGAGGCAATTCTGTGCTCCTATACAGTGGTGCCTAGCAAGACGAAAAGAATCCGTTCTGCGATTCTCTTCGTCTTGCAGTTTTTTCGTCTTGCGAAGCAAGCCCATTAGCGGCTTAGCGGATTAGCGCTATTAGCGGCTTAGCGGGCTTAGCGGATCAGCTGATAAGCGGCTTAGCGGGTTAGCGGATCTGCTGATAAGCGGCTTAGCGGATCAGCTGTTAAGCGGCTTAGCGGATCACCTGATAAGCGGCTTAGCGATCAGCTGTTAAGCGGCTTAGGGGATCAGCTGATAAGTGGCTTAGCGATCAGCTGTTAAGCAGCTTAGCGGCTTAGTGGATCAGCTGATAAGCGGCTTAGCAGCTTGGGGAAAAGGGGGGGGAGGGGAAAAAACCCTGCAGGAACTCGCAAGACATTTTCGTCTTGCGAAGCAAGCCCATAGGAAATTCGTTTTGCGAAGCACCTCCAAAACGGAAAACCCTTTCGTCTAGCGGGTTTTCCGTCCTGCGAGGCATTCGTCTTGCGGGGCACCATTGTATAACCCCACCTTCCTCACCACTGCTGCCTGGTCCCAGAAGTTGCAGTGACCATGGTGTTGGGAGGTCAACTTCACCTAACCACACTGGTTACTACTGCGAGTAGAGGAGGGCATTTCACCAGCTGCTGCTTGACATAACAACACCACCTACTGAAATTCGCCTTCTACACTATTAAATGTGCAAAAGCCCTGTTCTATTTTGTATCTCCCCATCCATATTAACACAAGACACAATCTAGCTGCAACTAACAGCCCAAACCATGTTTACTTGAACAGAAGTCCCCTGAGTTGAACTCACTTTCGGTTCAGTTTCCATCAGACTACAGCTTTCATCACCTTGAAGTCAACAGCATTCAGGTCACTACTTTGACCAGTTCTAGTGCTTTCAATGGGATGTGCATTAGAATTCTTTAAGTGCGCATTATGATCATAGAAACAAAACAAGACAAAGGGACTTTATGCCCAATCACTTTTCTAGATGTTACTTCATATGTCTTATGTGTTAAAATAATAGGGATGAATAGAAGATGTAAGGTGAAGTTGCTGCTTTTTACAGTCTCTCCCGAGACTGGTTGTTACCTACTCTTATAAAAGGGATAACCAATTCATTGCAAGAATAGACTATGAGTGGGAAAGGTAGCTGAACCCTAAATGAAAACCACACGACACACACCTTTAATTCTTCCCATTCTAGCCACTCTTTAACCTTCTAAAAGAATAGCTAAGGGCACTGCCACAAAAGGTAAAGGAGTAATACCAATGCTGGGTGGGGCCCATTGGGTTTGGTAGGGCAGAAGGAGGGGGGCAGGGTCAACAGTAGGGAGAGCCAGGGCCAATGGCAGGCAGAGTCAACTAATTCTAGCTTGGTTCCCAAAGTTTCCCCAGCTGAGTTCTGCAAGGGTGACACCAAGATGGAGGAGGAGGAGGAGGCTCATTTGCAGTACTGCCCCCTAGAAGGCAGGGAGGAGAAGGGGTCTGGTCAGTGCTCGGAATGAACTAGTTCAGTTGAACGAAGTTCACTGAATTCATTCAAACATCTCTGAACTCCACCTGACAGTAGTTCCCATCATTGCTAGGTGAACTGAACCTGAATTAGGTTTGTTTTGGGATAGAACTTTGAACTAGTTCTGCTCAGTTCATGTGTTTTTTACACTTGAGACTCTTTGGGCCTCTATGGTTTATTGATGGTGGGAACAGACAAATTAAATGTTGATGTTTTATTAGTCTTCTTAAGTATATTTTATCCTTCAGCAAAGCAGCTTGTAGCACTGTGAATGCGGAAAATAAATTTCCAATGATCATTTGGATGAACTTGAATTTGGAACTGAACCAAACTAGTTTGTTTTGTACAAGGAGGGATGCGAATTAGAATCCATTTCTTTTGGGACATACTGAGCTTGAACTAGTTCCTTTCTAAAATGAACTTTCAAAGCTGTGCGCTGGTTGAAAGCAGACTGAAGTTGGAGGGCAATGCCCCACTCACTCTGATGGACCAGCCTCCCTGAGCCATGCCCCCTGTTCCACCCCACCTTCCCGTAATTCAAATGCTGATGTTCTGATACAAAAATATATCAAAATATTAGGTTTTCCACAAGGTGCTGCATTAAGTTACAAATGAAAATATGAAATGCAGTTCTCGATAGTCTCTTGGAATTTGAGTCTACATTATATATTAAGCTACACTGAGGACAAGTTTTCATGATTTCATCTCCCGAGACTGGTTGCTACCTACTCTTATAAAAGGAATAACCAATTCATTGCAAGAATAGACTTTTAGAACAGAAGCTGCCTTGGCGCAGGCTGCTTAGTAACTCAAACACAAAAAAGGCTAATAGCAGCTTAACAGACAGTGAACGGTGTGGGAGAGACAAAAGAGAAATATAAACTGCGCTAAGGCAAACTACCTGAATAGCAAACCTTCCTGCAGCACTGATATTTTCATGTCCCAAGACTCCTAATTTATCCAGCTCCTTCTATTTTATTCACTTTCATGCTTGTTACAAGTGCCTGTCACCAAATCTGCTGAGTTTTGTTTGGCTGCCTTTGCAGCAAGGCTTTTGACATCGGGAATTCAAGATGTAGAACATGCCAGTGACCACAGTCCTGCATAATTAGCGACGACTAATAATTTTCTAGTACAGCATTGCACACACAAAATGACTTCTTTGCTTCTTTAAAAAATTGAATAGGCATGAATCAAAACAGGACCAAGAAGGCCAGCACCTTTCAAATTTTCATCGCTCTCTGATCTGGAGTTCAGAAGGTAGGCTGGTAGCAATTTTGTTTGAACATTTCTGCAAGTAACCAGGTTCCAAACTGCAAATTAACATTGTGGGCAAAGGTGCCCCATTTTGATGCTGTCTTCAAAATAGAAATCTGTAATTCTATGCAATCTTTTCCCTTTTAGCAGCCAACATATCTAAATTATTACTTTCTTGTTTCTAACAGACGAAAGGTTCTGAAATAAATTCTGGACAAGCATCATTTATCCATTCCCAGGAGGTTGTTCTGGAGCAAAGCTAGAATAACTAATTGGGTCTGATCTTCCTAGCAATAATTTGGCTGCAGATTTTTGACCTTTGCTCTTTTCATCAGCAGTCAGTCTCAGCAGAAGTATCCCTAAAGTGCAATCCTATACATGCTTACTAAAACAAAAGGCGAAAAATGGGATTCAGTGGTGCTTACACCCATACAGTAATCATGATTTCTAAGAATACTCTCACAGTGGAGTAACATTGGATGACCATTTATTAAGTAGAAATTTTTCACAGTCGGACAATCAATCTGTGTAGTTATGGGTAGACATGCAACAAATGGGCAGGTCTCTTACACCTTTAATAGTTGTGTGAAAGAGGGAATTGCAGCGCTATTAAAGATGCAGAAGAGCTCTATTCACTTTTGCATCTGGCCACTCTATGTATTCCGTCAATCACCACAGTGGGAAGAGTTTTACTATAGCCTTGCTGCCAGTCAGAAATCTCTGGAAAATAAACATCGCAAAAATCTCACCAAGAAAGCAGATGCTACGGATGACCAGTAATTCTGCCTAGCTGTCTGCAGACCACAGTAAGATTCTGCTTTAGAAACTGTCATCTGTAGCCACCCATTTAAATGCATCCATAAAGTACAATGAGCAGGTACAGAGTGTCAGCAAAACATGAAGTTATTATGAAGCCAGTCGTTTTAATGACTGTTCTGTATTGCTTCTGAACATTTCTTTTCCTGTTGCTATGCCCTAGACTGATGTTTTGTGATAGGGAAGGATGTAAATACTTTTCATAAATAAATACAGTGGTACCTCGGGTTACAGACACTTCAGGTTACAGACTCCGCTAACCCAGAAATAGTACCTCGGGTTAAGAACTTTGCTTCAGGATGAGAACAGAAATTGTGCTCCAGTGGCGCAGCGGCAGCGGTGGGAGGCCCCATCAGCTAAAGGAGTACCTCAGGTTAAGAACAGTTTCAGGTTAAGAACGGACCTCCAGAACGAATTAAGTTCTTAACCCAAGGTACCACTGTAAGCAAATAAAATAGACACCACCACCACCCCTTCTTAATCACCAACCTTAACGTTGTGTGTAAACATATAATGGTTCCCTCATAGCTCATTCTTCAACTTTCACTGTCCCAAATCCTTTCAGAAGCGAGGCTAAGGATATCTCTGGGTATCCTTTGCCTGCCCCCTCCTTCCATGTTATGCAGAGTCATAATGACCACCCATCTTCCTTGCATTTGAGTCAAATCTTCTTTTTCCTATGGAGATCCTGGAATTTATTAACTGCATTTATCAGGTCACCAAGCCCCTTGTACTTGCTGCAGGGAATGCTGCATAGACCACTTGGAGATCAAAGCTATGGCCGTGCCCCCGGTTTGATTTTTTAAAAGATTAATCTTACACAGAGATACATCCAATCAAGGGACTGCAGCTGTGACTTGAAAGTGATAATTGAAGTTGTGAGCCTTTGATTTCCTTGGAAGGCTTCCTGTTTCACACTTGTCTGACCCCCCTCCCCCACACACACACACACTCCCCCCCCCCTTCTCAGAACAGGCTCACGAAACCCATATACAGCCTCTACCTGCAGCTTTACTTTCAGTCCTTAGAGTGAGATTAAACAGTTGCAAACCTTAAAGGCTTTGTCAGTCCTTATTGATGGAAGGAGCTAACCAGGGTGGGAGGTATGGTAAACTTGGTATTAATTTTCTTTTTAAAGAAATCCACTGCAATTTGTTCCACTGTGTTCAATCATATGCAACTTGCCAATCAAGTATCATCACACTGGCTCACTGCCCCTTCCACCCATGGTCATCTCTCAAGAAAGAAGACAGGACACGGGGGCTAAACTGGTGCCAAATGTATTGCTCTACTTTCCTTTGGACCACATCAGCAAGGCCAAGAGGGGGGGGGGCTTGTCATATGGGCAGCCCAGAATTTCCATACACACTTGTCAGAGGCAAGCCAGCAGTAAGTGACACTGTGCAAGTCAGAGTTTTTTATTAGCAAAACAAGATTGACACAGCAGTGCCAGGCCTAATGAGGACAGCAACTCATATCCAGTAGGTCTTGCCCCATGTAGCAGAAACTGAAGGTTCCCACCTCCTCACAGCTACCTAAGTCCCCTCCCCTCCAGGGCTTTTTCCAAGCAATCAGAGACTGCATGTGCACCTCCCCTATCTCTCCCCTGATCTTTTCAAGCATCTTCTGGTTTTGAGAGACTGGGAGCAGGGGGAGAAGAGCTTGTCACAGCAGGAGGGGGAGACACCCTTGACTCTTCACCAGCTTGACTCATCTCTGCCTCTTGGCCTCCCTCCTCCCACTCGCCTACTTCAGCTTCTGCCTCTGATTCTGGACTTATCTCTGCCAAAGACTCTCCCTGTTGTGATACTGCCAGGGAGACGGAGGCATCGGGCAGGCCCCCAGTCGTCTCCGGACAATCACCGGTCTCCCGTGAAACAGCATCAGTCAATTAGCAACACGAGCCTCAGAGACATCCCAAGGCCCATGCACACCCTTTCAGCAAAGTCTCCACAATGAAAGGATGCAGACAGGAGAGCATATTTACAGCTTTATTCAACGTAGATCAGAACAAAGGAAAAACATGACTGCTTGCCTCCGTGTCCAGGAAAACAGCCGGAACAAAAGCTATATACAAAACGGAAGTTCCCAGAGAGCTGGAGCTAAACAGGCATGTGACACACAACAGCCTGTTCCCTTTTTAAGGTGGAACGGAACTATCCTAACACTCCCAGCTCACTAAGACCTGTCACCTCTTCAGCTTCTGACACCTCCTCCTCCCAGTCTTCTCCCTCTGACTACTCATCATTGTCCCACCACCATTCCCTGGCCTCTGAGCCTTCCTCCCTTGGGGGTTCCCCAGCAGGTTTCTCTCACCATTCCTCTGCATCCAAGCAGCTTATGACTACACTCTCCAGGCTTGCGCTCTGGGGAGGTCACTATCAAGGAACCATCAAGGTGGGTCCAATGATATAGTCCTTATCAGGTCACTTTTCTCTGACCGCTGTACAGCAACTTGTTATACAACAGCACCACGTAGCTGGAGAAAAATGCAAAATCTGGTGGCTACTCAAATATAGCTTGAGGGGCAAACAGAACAACAAAAGGAAAGCAGCTAAAGACATTCTCCTGCAAATCTCTTTGCAGACAAAAGCGGTTGTGTGAATGAGGTGTCCCCCTAACCCTGGCGTTTTCATGGAAAGCGGCATAACACCCTAATCACTGACCTTTTTGGTGTAGAAAGCTCTTTGCCCTTCACTTTCTTTTGGCCAAGGGGTGTGTGACGAACAGATTCTGGGGTCAGCCTCTTGGTAACACAGCAACCAATCAGAGCTGGTTAGAACATCAGTCAACCAGGAGGGACTAGTGAATCCAAATTTTGGAATTAAATGGCTAGATAGGGATTGTTTGTCACCTGGGAAGAGGTGGGTCTGGGAACAGGGGTTAGCTAACTACCCGGTTTGATTCCCTGAGGGTAAAGTAAAAATCTTAGATGGGGCTGTGATTGTGTTGGTGGTGTAGTGATACTAATAGCCATTTTAGGTAGAAGCAGTCTATTCTGAGACTAGATTTAAATAAGAGTGCTGAATAAGGTTTTAAAGTTCTCTGTAAAATTTAAAAGTTCTCTTGTGGGAGGTTTATTATTATTATTATTATTATTATTATTATTATTATTATTATGTATTTTGTGTTCTCATTTTGTAGTTTTATGTTGTGAATTGCCCTATGATCTTTGGATGAAAGGAGGTAAAATACATACATGCAGACAGACAGACAGACAGACAGACAGACAGACAGACAGTCTGCCTGAAACTAATAATTATATCTCACATGAGTAACGTCCAACCTTAAAATCCTCGCTGGGCATGAATAAATAAAAAGTGTAGCTTTGTTCCGGAACAGCTTCCTCATTGCTTTGAACCTCTGGTTGGGGTTTAAGAGGACGCAGAACATTCTCTCACACCTGGATGAGATTTGATAAAGAAACAGTACCCCAAACAGTTAAAACAGGCTTCTCTAGTGTTGTTACTAGGGAAAACTGAATATTTTAAACATCCAGAAAGTTGGCCATGCTACCCAGCTCACACCTTTTAGTGAGGGAGTCTGTCGTGGGGGATCTTTTGACTCCACCTGCCCTCACAGTTCTCAGCATCCATAATAAACCTTCAGGAGTGACATGGTGCCCTGTTGGTGGTGTTGTGTTGGTAAAGTGCTTTGCTTCCGAGAAAAACAAATGCCTTAGCAGAATCACTGCCACAAGGCCAACGTCTTCTCAGTGTTTCCCTTTACAACATAATGTTTATATCAGATTCTTTGACAGGGCTTTACTGTAATGAGACTGCTGGGGATGCTCCACAAAGTGAGCCCTCCTAATAAGGGAAGAACAGATATAGAAGAGCACCACACACAAAAAGACATTTCACCAAGCCCCGCTCTTTTTCCTGGCCTACGTTGCTTTTGGTATCGTGTCCAATATTTCTTCCTCTTGCTGGAATTGCTCTTGCAGTTGAACACAGAGTGAAAACTGATCTGGTTTAATATATTCTCTGCTCTCCAAGGTGCAAAGGGCTAGTTTCACTCCCTGCATCAGAAAAGAACACACTTGGTTCCCTCGCTGCTCCGGGATAGGCCTGTAATCATAAAGATAGTGAAAACAAATTGTTTCACCCCGAAGTGTCAGGCAAGGGGTTGTTAGCGTGGTTGATGTTTCAGGAGATGATGTTAGATGGATTATGAAAGCACAGCTGAGGAAACAACTTTTACAGCTGCTGATGTCTAGCAAGACAGGGGGAGGGAACCCACCTATTGCTGCAACTGTAGATTACAACATACGTATTGGACTGCTTGATCTATCATCTATCTATCTATCTATCTATCTATCTATCTATCTATCTAATCTATCTATTCTCCATCTGTGTCGTGGCATATATATTGCACTGTTCTGTGAAAGAGGATTGCAAAATCTGTGTTTTCCTAACCCTTGAAAGAGCTTCAATCCTCTGCCAGAATTATTATTATTATTATTATTATTTGTAAAATAAAAAATACAAAGGTGCTCTTTGTTATCTCCCTTTACAATTCAAAGGAAGGAAGGCATCCATATTCTGGCATGTGATTAACAAGGCCTGGTAACTATGTCCAAGGGCCCGCCACCCCAATCTGCATGATTTTTCCAAATGTTCATTTGCTATGTTTGATTTCTGCAAGACTCTGCCCAATGGTGAGAGTGTGAAAAGGGTCTGGCCAGGAGGCTGCTGGCCTTTCTCTTTTCTGTGCCATCTCTTCTGGGGTCTGGAGGAAAAAAAACCCAAGTCATTTATCCTTCCAGATTCTGCCGTGGAATGTAAATGATAACTGGAGGAAACAGCTTGACAAAGTGAAGAGACACAAGGCCAGTTCTACTCATCTTTGCCATTATTTACAGTGGAAAGATCTTGCAAATGTTCTTGGTGGGAAATGAGCCGTTGATAATGCTCTTGAAAATGCTATACATTCAGAGAAGGAAGAGTGGTGTAAATTATTACAAAATTTGCCATTCCAGGTGTCACATTCTACCCTAGAAGGTGATGGCTGTGCACTATTCCTTTATACTGTAAAGTATATCAGTAAATACAGTCGTGATCTGAGCTGCTGCCTTGAAACTGTTACAGGGCTCAAGAGAGAATGCAAGCACACTGCATGTCCTGGCACTTCTTAAAATTATTATTAAGCTTAAACTTATTAAGAAATTCCTGTGGTCAGCAACTGGGAAGGACGGGCTGAACCATGCTATCATGCTCTCAGCGGAGAATGCACCTGCAAAGCAAATAAATTAAGATGATGTAATTTATGACTTTGCAACAAGGAAGGCAAGAAACAAATACTTTGCTTATACCTGTAATTCCCCTTGCATGCACCTAAACAAAGAAAGTGTTTCAAGCTTTGCTTTGCTTTTTTATTTTGTATTCCTAACTTTGTGGCTTAAGTTTAATGAATGCTTCCCTTGCTGATAACTTGTCTCAGAGATAAATTCTGCCAATCCTGCCGTGGAAAAGTCCTCCTGTTTTCAGGGCAAGGAAGAGCTGCATGAGGAATGTCTTATTTCTTGTATGCAGTCTGCGCATGCAAGAATTCTCCTATCTGGAACCTTGGCTTTGGATACAAATTCATAGGTTCTGGTAGGGGTCCCTGAGTGCTCCGCATGCTCCAAGTTCCAGTGTGATCCAGTATAGCTACTTTTTGGAAAGCTGCACTCAGTTTTATCTTCACTGAGGTTTCAAAAATATGTGATTAGCAATTAAGGTAAAACCGCTTCAATTCTGGGTTCCATTTGCAAAGTTTAATCAAAAGGAACCTGCAGATGGAATCCTTAATGGATGCTGTTTTACCTTAATTTAAGTCATAAACTATTACCTGTGCCTGGGAGCTATCTAAGTGAATGTAGCTCTGGCCTTAAACCCCACCCAAATAATAGCCCTTATTACACAAATCTACTATAAAAATATATGCAAATTATATGCACACAAATGAATATTTTATGTCATTTTGTTTTATCACATTTGCTATACCATTGTTGATCCAAAAATTCACAGTGGAAGAAAATGTTTAAAATAACTTTTATTTAAAAACCAGAAGCTTTTCTTTTAGGGATAGTTGGCACAGAGTTACCTAAAGACCAAAAAAACCCCCCACCTGTTTATGTATGCTACAAGTGCAGCCAGGATGATTGATGCTCAGAGATGGAAAGAAAATTCTGTCCCGGCCTAAGGAAGAGTGGTAGATTAAATTAATGGACTATGCCAAAATGGCAAAACTTACTGGAACAATAAGAAACCAAGAAGAAAGAAATTTTATTAAAGAAGGAGGAAAATTTGTGGAATATCTGAAAAGTTTTGTATACATATAAGTTCATTAGCAGGATTAGTTTAAAACCAAGCAGTTAAATCTAATGTTAAAGAAAATATAGGGAGTAATTAATAATTGGAATAAGTGGTAAATGCATGGTTAAGAATTTTAAAATATAAGAAACTGCAAAAGGGGTGAGGGGAAGTCAATTGGGAAATTATTTGATGTGTATGTTTGGTAAAATGTGAAAACTGAAAAATAAAATTTATTGTAAAAAAATTCACAGTGGTTTACAAAAATTAAAAACAAAAACATATTCAACTAGGGCAGCCATATGTACTACTTCACAGACGTCAATCCTCTGTTGGACTGTTGTTCAGTCCAAGGTTGGTCACCATCTTCCCCACTATGATGAGATTAAGTGGTTTCCATTTAAATTATAGCATTGTTATGCAAATTTACCATAAAAGTAGCATATGCAAACTGTGTGCAAAACTGTATCTACCTGTGTTGTCTCCTTTGGCAATGCACAAGTGATCACCCTATAGCCAGCAAAATCAAGCAGAGAATAATACAGCACAATAGAAACTGAACAGGCCAGAGAGAATTAATTAGGTATCTGATACATTAAAGACACATGGTGAGCCTCTTGGACAGGCCATTCCTTCAGATGGCAATGGTCCCATTGCTGTTCCATCTAGCTCAAAGTGAGGGTCCCAAGCTGGCCCTATCCAGGCACTGACCAGACCTAGAACTACTTCTCTGCAGTAAGATTGCTACACCATGTTTCCTTCAGGCCACACCAGAGGAATGTAGGTTAAACTACTCTGTATATTTACATTTGTGCTGTTCTGTGCTGACTTAAAATGGCTTGCTGAGTACATCTGCAGTGGCTTCTTTTAAATGGCTCTAGGTCTCTATTCTCTGAGGAGGTTAGTGACTCAGGAACTTAATTTAAACATCTGTAAACTGAAATTAAAATGTTTTAAAAGACTTCCCAAAGAGTTCCCAATGAGCAAGATCAAAAGACCTACTCTTTATACAGCTACTGGAGTATATGAAGTCTTAAACTGATGGTCCAGGACTCTTCTTTCCTGCTTATTTTTCAGCCTTTATTGAAAAGGAAAATGGAAAGAGAACACACACAGCCGCTTGTATAAATGTTTGAACAGCCCTCATCCGTTACTATTACAGAAAATATGGGCTAGAATCCAATTACATGGAAGCCCAAATCCACGTAAAAACAACCTCAGTGGGTTTGTTTTCAGAGAGAACAGCATCCTTTAAAGAAGAGCAAATCACTGTGTTTAGCTATATTCCAGCACAATCTTCTCTTGCTTCTCTCTCCCCCCACCCCACCCCCTCCCAGTTTCCTGGCAGACTGTCCAAGCGAAGAATGAAGGCAAGGAGCCTGCCAATTCACAGTCCCAACCACATCCTCCCTCCCCCTCAGCTTAAGTCATTTGCCAGCATTAGTTCCACAAGGAGGTGCTAGGGAACCTTTCTTCCCCTGCTTTGTTTTTTTAACTAGTCAGTCGATCTCAGTTATTGTGGAATAGTGTGGTCTTTATACCACAAGGTGCAAAATGCCATGGATTTGGCCTGCACGGTTCCATACATTTGAATTGTGTCTATTATATGTGAGGCCACCACTGAAATGCCAAGAAATTCTGGGCCAGATGCTTTGGACCTGCACTACTCAATGCAATTGTTTCTGCAATCTCATCAAAATAGATTCCTTCCAAATGTTTTATCCTAAATGGCCTCGTCCCTGTATACCTGAAGGAGCATCGCCACCTCTGTCATTCAGCCACTGTGTCTCAGGACACTGAGATCTAGCTCCAAGAGCCTTCTGGCCATTCCCTCAGTGAGAGAAGTGAAGTTACAGGGAGCCAGGCAGAGGGCCTTCTTGGTAGTGGTGCCTGCCCTGTGGAACTCCCTCCCCTCAGATGCCAAGGAGATAAACAGCTGTATGACATTCAGAAGACATCTGAAGGCAGCCCTGTATAGGGAAGTTTTTAATGTTTGATTACTGTGCTTTTATATTCTGTTGGAAGCCGCCCAGAGTGGCTGGGCCAACCCGTCAGATGGGCAGGTTGTTGTTATTATTATTATTATTATTATTATTATTATTATTATTATTATTATGCAAATTAAACAAAGCCTGTATCTTCTTGTGAAATGTCAGCTTTACTTTTGTTCTGTTATTGTTACACTGTTGAATCTTCCTATCTATGCTGTAACAGTAAACTTAAATCTGAGTTAAGTTCTGAGGACACTATAGCAATGGAAACAAAAGGAAGAATGTTGGTTGAGCTTTCCCGGTTTTGATAAAATGACACACTCAGAAAGGAAAAGGTATCTACTTGTGTACGTAGCCTAAGTCATTTAATTATATGAAACATGTTACAAGAAGAAACAGAGGACGTGACAAAATTGTTCAAAAATGTGGACCACACAATTGGTGGAGGGAAACATGGAAAAAACCAAATGATGTGCATATGTCTAGGCTGCCTGAAAACCCTTTCTCGCACTTATTCACAAGACAGCAAAACTTTCAGGAAGAGATATCTATTGATCTTTGACAGAATAGTTGGTGACATGGTGAGGCAAGTTTACAGAGAAGGGTATGATAAGGAAGCTTCAGATTCAAGTTGCAAAACTGATAGGCAGGAAATGGCTGAGCATATCAGCACTTTTAACAGGCAATTTGAGAAGAGTTGTCAGATGAAATCTTTTACCCCTAGCGCAGTTTGCTGTTGTGAAGAATATGATTCTTTATGGATCTTGTTGAGGAAATGTTGACCTCATCTCTCCATCTGCTTTCACAATATCACTACTTCTTAGGATGGGTGGGTTGCAAACTATGTTTCAAACCATCTGGGAGTACAGTAAGATACCAAACCAATGAAGAACTTCCTTTGCCAGTGGAACTTTCAATATATGTAATGAGAAAAAAGGGAAATTGTGGAGACATGATATAACATGGCCTGTCAATCTCATTATACCCATGTTTGAAAGCTCAGTTTTTCTGGAGGTCATGTGGGGTGGTAAAAGCTTTCTGGGAAATGATATATAATGAGTTGGAGGAAAAATGTTTAAGATAACTTTTGTTTAAAAACCCAGTGGCTTTTTTGTTAGACATTATAGGTGTAGAACTACTAAAATAAAATAAAAGACTGTTTATGTATGCAACGACAGAGGATGCTTCTTGCCCAGAGATGGAAAGAAGAAGTACTGACCAGAGAAGAGTGGCAGACCAAGCTGATGGAATATGCAGAAATGGCAAGACTGACGGGAAAGATCAGAAATCAGGAAGACCAAGGATTTTCAAAAGACTGGAATAACTGTAAACAGTTGAGAACGTTGGCAGGAATACATTGACACTTGTAATGTAACATGGATTTTGAATACTATGATTATATAACAGATACAGTAAGAAATGCAGGAATAAAATTTAGAATTGGAACCCATGGATGGAAGGAAGGAGGTCTCAAGGTTCGAAAGAACCTTTTTCTTTTTCTTAATGTTTGAAAATGTTATGTTTATGGCATATTTTTATGTAAAACTAATAAAAATTTACCCCCTAAAATGAAAGCTCAGATTTTTAATTATTATTATTATTATTTGTTTATTTATTAAATTTGTATACCAGAGAACTGAACTCAAGATGGGCAAAATAAGAAATTCAGAGAAACTGAAATTCACAGATACATATCAGTTAATTGCAGGTTTGCTAGAAGAATTAAATTACCAGCAAGCTCTTGCAAATTACTCTAACCATCCAAATGAAGTGGGATTGAGAGTCATAAGAACTGGGCAAATCCATGTAATTCTGATAGCAGGGTCACTACAGTAAAAGGCATCGCTTCTTTAGAGCGAGCTTGTAAGAAAAAACACCTGTACATCTCCTTTGCAGAGTAACTTCTCATCAAGAGCAGTTCCTTATTTGAAGGAGGTGTTTCTGTCTGTTCAGTATGCCAGCCAAGAAGAACAGCAATCAAAATTCTGCCCTAAAGTACCTGAAGACAGATGTTAAACTGTTCTGGGTGTTTTTCATGGAGAGTGAATCGTGAGATGGATATTGAAAAAATGTTCAAACATGAAAATCTGACCTTTCTTCCAACATTCTTCATCAATAGTGCTGTACGTGTGGGCAACAAATCAGAGTTAATACCACTTTTAGAGGTAGCATGTGACCAGAATCAGCATAACTTTTCGGGTTCGTGTGATGCCACAGTGTGATGAAGCAGCCCTTGCTAATATTTTGAGATCCGTCAGTGATATCCAGGGGCTATTATTTTGACACTTGTCAGCCCTATGAAGCCAAAGACATTACTGAAATGTCTCCTCGGCTAATTGACTATAAGGCAAAGGGCTGTTGCTCGGTAGCAGGATACATGCTTTGCATGCAGAAGGTGCCAAGTCCCATCACTGGCATCTCCAAGTAGGCTTGAGAAAGAACCTTGGAGAGTTGCTGTCAAGACACCTGACTATGCAAGAAGACTGAACTGGATGGACAAGTGATCTGATTCAATATGGGAAGGGAAGCTAGCTATGGCTTCCCTATCCAGTGGCCCTGAAACCATGAAAAAAAATCCAGAAATATCAGATGCATGCTGCAAGTTGTTGAAATATGCTTCTGCAAAAGTGTGTGCAACAGAACCTGTGGTTACACAAAATCAAGACTATTTTATACTGCTCTGTGAGCAAACTGCAAAGGTGGCTGCTGAATATGATTGGTACATCTATTTTCTTCTTCTTCTTTTGTAAAACAGACCTTCTTTCATGATAAACACTTCAGTTCTATTGATTTGAAGTCTTAAATGTATTTCTAAAATTTTCCATAATTACTGGACTTTATGCAGGAAATTCCATTTCATGTGTGTTGCTATTATTTATTTATAAACATATTTACATCTTTAGTTCTAAAAAGGAACCTTATAGTGGTTTACAATAAGATACTTTACTTAAAAAGAGTTCCATCAATCACAGTCAATTAGTAGGAGTGAAAGAGAGAGTGGGGGGCTTTTAATGCCTATTTCTTCTAAAACAAAAATTATATACTTGTATTTTTTATTTTTCAAAAACCATTAACCATGGCTTAGCATGAATAAACTATCATGCTATTGCACAATTAGAAAATCAAAGCTGCTTCACTTCTCTGCTCCTGTCAGGGACACACTACCAGAGGCTAAGCCATGGTTTGTCTTAATGTTATATCGAAACCTGTACTCAGTGGCGTAGCGTGGGTTGTCAGCACCCGGGGCAAGGCAAGTAATTTGTGCCCCCTAACCCATGGATTTGCACCCCCTAACCCGTGGATTTGCGCCCCCCAACCTGTGGATTTGCCCTAACCCCAGATGTTGCGCCCGGTGCGGCCGGCCCCCCCTGCACCCCCCACGCTACGCCACTGCCTGTACTTGTGACTTGTCTCACTCCAAACAAACCACAAGCGGCAACCAAGGTTTGTTCTTGGATTTACCATTCATGGTTTGTTTGAGGGAGAAAAACCATGAGCCCAGTTTGGGATATAAACCAAAGCATGGTAGGTCCTGGCAGTCAGGAAGCAGTAGGACCAGTGGAAGAGCCAAATGGTTGCAATTTTCTAACCGTGCAGTAGGTTGCTGGCTCCTTCACACTAAACCATGGTTTGGCTTAGGCTTCGTATTACATGTAAACAAAGCCCCTATAATTTGCACACAGAAATACAGTATGTATCCTATTAATATACTTCGGCGATATAAATACATCTACTGTAATTTACTCAGAGCATATTCAATGTTGAGAAACTCCTTCTTTCACCTCAAAAGCTATAGAAGTGACACCATACATATCATCATGCATAATATGGAAAGTTTTAAATACAAAAGGGGGGGAATCACCATCATGAAGGAATCTGCATTTTCCAAGATGGTTCAACACCTGAATAGGATATGTAACTGGTACCTACAATTAGGCAAAGAGTTATCAACATTTGAGGTTTTCTTATGAATAATTTGAGTTAGCAGCCCAACTACTTCCTTTATGTTTCAAATATAAAGCTCATATTTGCATGAGGTTCTAGGGGGTCTGCTTTTCTTTTATTTTTATTTTTTCATATTGGCCTGCTAAGGTTTTTGCATTTATGATGGAAATAAAAAAATCAGGGATGCTAATTTTCCTTGGCATCTTTATTTTAGCACAAAGGTTGAATTGGCATAGGAAAAGGAGCCATCTATCAACAGCCAGATGCAGATGCTCATCTTATGGTCTCATTCCAGCTTTCATTTCCTCAAGAAAATCTCCACAATATATAAGGCTTTTAAAGTCAGGGCTCTTTGTCTCTTACAACTATTGATTGTTTGAACGCTAGGGAATAGGGGATTCAATTAACTGCCCAAAGCCTTATAATTCAAGACATAACAGCATCTCCTGTCTATAAACCTCCCTTTTCAAAACACATGCAAAATTGCAATAATAATAATAATAATAATAAGGTTGGAAGCCAATGCCACTAGACTAGACGTCTGCTCTCACAAGGGGACTTCCCTTTCCACTCCTTCCTACTGTGTTGGCCCATATCCTCAAGTCTGGTTCCCCAAACCTTCAGAGCAGATTGAGAGGCTGCACAGGGGATTCCAGGAGAGAGGAGAGTAAGGGCAAGTCCTGTTGCCTAAGTGGAAGTCTGTTCTACTTGCAGACAACCCCAAAAGTGGTTGTCACTGGTTTTCTTTGAAAAATATACCATTTGTTGCCTTTGACCCTTGGTTTGTTTTTCTTTATTGCCTTTATTATTTCTCAGTACCTCGGTACCTCGGGTTAAGAACTTAATTCATTCCAGAGGTCCGTTCTTAACCTGAAGCTGTTCTTAACCTGAAGCACCACTTTAGCTAATGGGGCCTCCTGCTGCCACCACATGATTTCTGTTCTCATCCTGAAGCAAAGTTCTTAACCCGAGGTACTATTTCTGGATTAGCGGAGTCTGTAACCTGAAGCGTCTGTAACCTGAAGCGTCTGTAACCCGAGGTACCACTGTATTACAAAATTACAGTTTGCCTATGCTGCACTATTTAGGATGATGATGTGCAACTCATACAGTGTAGTGTGTCCAGCTGGGAAATGTTCCCACTGTGTTTAATTAAGACATACATTCTTGAACTTAATCCATTCTGGGAGTCTGTTTGACTCCCGAAACAGTTCGAAAACCAAGGCATGGCTTCCGATTGGCTGCAGGAGCTTCTTGCACTCAAGTGGAAGCCGCTTCGGATGTTCGGCTTCCAAAAAATGTTCGTAAACCGGAACACTTACTTCCGGGTTTGCAGCGTTTGGGATCCAATTTGTTCGAAAACTAAGCCGCTCAAGAACCAAGGTACCACTGTACTTCCATCTGGGGAACGCTCTCCCCAGAGAGGCCCTCCTGGTGCCATCATTACATATCTTTAGGCACGAGGTGAATACATTCCTTATTACCCAGGCCTTTGGTCATTAAATAATCTATGGCCTGTTAATGTGGGGTGCGGAAAACTGTTATTATGATTATTTTATTATTCTGCCGTGTATTATTACGCTCTGTATTATGTTTTTATTATGAAAATGCATAAATTATTTTCTTAATGTTGTACACTGCCCTGGGATCTTTGGATAAAGGGCAGTACATAAACTGAATAAATAAAATAATAAGTAATAAAATATACTTCTCCCCAGCCCCAGCATCACTGCAGCTTAATGGGAGGAGCAAGCCAGCAGCGAGGTTGCCATGGTGCAGGTGTTCCAGTGGACCCAATCCTGCACCCCCACCAATATGTCCACACTGCACTGCACTGCCATCCCCAGTGCTTCTCCCTCTCTAAGGCCAAGCTCTTAAGAAACCAGCAGCAGAAGCTAGATATGAACAGTGTGGACTGGCCAGAGACGGTCATATTTCAACTGCTAATTTATATACTTATTTTTGGACCACCTTTTAGGGCATAGCCCTTACAAGGTGACTTTCATAAGCAAAAAAATACATTAGAAGCAAGGAAATGCAATCACTATAAGACATAAATGATAAGACCCATGTCCAGTCCCTACAGCACAACCTCTAAAAAAGAACAATGTCTACGCCAGCTGACAGTGGCTTTCCAGGATTTTGGGAAATGCCAAGGATTGAACCTGGGACCTTCTGCATGCAAAGCAGTTGCTCTACCACGGAGCTACAGCTCTTCCTCAAAGAAGAGCCTACTGCCTTCCGTAGCAGTTTGTTCCACTGCTAAGTTGCTTATACCATCAAGAAATTCTGCCTAATGTTTTGTCTAAATCTTGTTTCTCATAACCCATTATAATGATCTCTGGCAGGCAAGCAGCCTGATCAGCAGCAAGGACTCTCTGTCAGTTTTATGTAAATTTATTTAAAAGAAAAACACATCCAGAGCTTGGCATTCTGCCTGCTCTCATTAACATTAGTTGCTCGGTCTGACTCATCATCCCACCCCCAACAGGAAGAACGCCAAAATCCCGCCTTTCTTCTCTTTCCCTTCCATTGGTCTTTGAGCTTCTCCTGTCTCCTCATACAGGAGCTGAATGGCTGACCTGTCTCTTCCCCAGAAGACACACCCTCAGACTCTGGCTTATCTGATGGTTGCCTAGCAATGCTTTGGCCGACTTCCAACTCTTCCTCTCCTTGGGAGCTAACAACTTCTTCCCTGGGAAGGAGGGGGCCTGGGCTGTCCTCTCTAAACTCAGACAGACAGGTCTCATCTGCAGAGTCGGCCCCTTGCTCACTCAGCTCAATTTCTGAGGCTGACTCTGGGGGCCACATTCCAGACACCCATACTTATTGGTTTGGATTTTGCTTTCTGAAGCAACAGAAAACAAATTTTCCCCCTAATCAGTGCCACGGGTATTCAGATATCTGAAGATGGCCATCACATCACCTTTTATTGTCTCCTCTCCTGACTAGATATCCAAATCCTTCAACTTTTCCTTATAAGGCTTGATCTTCATTTTGTCACACATGCACCCCAGCACATCTTCTAGCTTATCAATATCCTTCTTAAACTCTGGTGCCCAGAGCAGTTTTGTACAAGGGGTTGAAGACCTAAAGCAGCTATGGTGACTTTTTCTGGTTCCCAATTCAATATGGCTCTGTGTAAGGCATGTATTATGAGCAGTATTCCGAAGAATGGGACAGTTCCCTATGTGGCCACATTCCATTGGGAGTCACGTTCACTTAGGTCCAGAGATCATTGCCAGGGATCAGGGATAGGAGCTGGAGTCCAGCAGCATATGGAGAATCAAGGGCTCCTCATGAAAGAAAGAAAGAAAGAAAGAAAGAAAGAAAGAAAGAAAGAAAGAAAGAAAACAACTAATACACTGTACCATAAAATAATGTTTAAGGAATTTCCCCCTCTTCATTGCTTTTTTTCTTCCTGTTAAAATCTTATCTTGCCAAACAATATCTCTACTTCAACTTGCAAATTAGAATTTACACACTAGGAAGATAATTGAGATTTAAGCAAGAAACAAAAATATCTGGTCACGGAAGCAGTAAGAAATGTAGCACCATTTCCACTGTGATATATTGCAGTCTTATGGCACATGAATGTCTTCTGAACATTTTGCCATATGTTATCTCCAACACTGATTTTTAGGATCCTGATGAAACATTACATTTCCCCCCTGAAGTTGGCTGTAAATGCATGGGTTCACGACCTCTGTTTTGAAAAATAGTTTACAGAAAACAGGAGACTGAATTCTCTGGGGAGCCTGCCAAGCTGGACTTTAGCTGCTATACATGTAAAAGGTCCATATAATTGTGTTACTCTTAATTGGTAGTACCTGCACCTAGTTGTCCTGAGTTTTTTTCTACATATGGTAGGGAAGGCTCATCGCCGAAGAATTGATGCTTTTGAATTATGGTGCTGGAGGAGACTCTTGAGAGTCCCATGGACTGCAAGAAGATCAAACGCATCCATTCTTAAGGAAATCAGACCTGTGTGCTCACTGGAAGGACAGATCGTGAAGTTGAGGCTCCAATACTTTGGCCACCTCATGAGAAGAGAAGACTCCCTGGAAAAGACTCTGATGTTGGGAAAGATGGAGGGCACTAGGAGAAGGGGACGACAGAGGATGAGATGGTTGGATAGTGTTCTCGAAGCTACAAACATGAGCCTGACCAAACTGCGGGAGGCAGTGGAAGACAGGAGTGCCTGGCGTGCTCTGGTCCATGGGGTCACGAAGAGTCGGACACGACTAAACGACTAAACAACAACAACAATGGTAGGGAAAATGAGTCCTTGCCAGCCTGCCTAGCTACCCTCAACAAATGGGAGGAGCTTCATCATTGCCTTGGTGAGTGTGTTGGGAGTAAAGCAATAATTTACCTGAACCTGTGGTGGAGCAATAGACAAAAAGACAACCTATAATTCCCTCCCTGGTTTCTTTTAAGCAACTGTTGGTTGATATGTAGATTGCTTTTTCTTGGGCTTTCCTTTCTTCCTCCTTCTTGTTCAGTTATGGTCAGAGTTAGTGTTAACCTCATGTCCATATAGCTACATATCTGTTTCCCATAACTAATAAACCTTGCGTTTTCTTTATTCTTTCAACCACCAGTCTTGCCAGACTATTTATTTCTGTTCTCCACTGATATATATATGCCAAGCTCCAATAGAATTGACTTTGATACATTTTTATTGACCTCCACACCCAACCAGAAATCTCTAATTTGTTTCCATCACTGAAATGCAGTACAAGGTCAAACAGGCATTGACATTTTGTTGAAATCCCACATCATGTAACCATTAAAACCAATGCCCATTCTTGTCAGGGACTGGACTGAGAAGGAATGGCGAAGAACACACCCTCCTCCTCCTCCTCCTCCTAAAACTTCCAGAGAAGAGAAAGACAGTATAGATTTACAACAGTGGTTTGCAGAAGGTCATGGCTCAGAGATAGATGAGGGGCAAAGCTGGGAAATAATGGGATAAGAGGAGGGGAGAAGCAGAGCCAAAGCAGCTGGCTGACACATTATCACTAGAAAGCATTCCAGACCCCCCTTCTCCCAGAACCCGGTGAGCATTGAAAGTAGGAGAGCAGAGAGCTAAGAGACAAGTGGCCTTAAGCAGCCACTGTAAGGGGGTTGGTGCTGTTGGTGATTGAGAAGGGAAGGGGGAGGAGTTTACTCTGAGCAACGCCATAGAGGCTGACTTTCTAAGCCTCTCTCTGTGAATATTGAATAAAAAACATTGGTAAGAGCTTTTCTTGTCTATTTATCCCTGCCTGCCTCCCGTGGGTGGGGGAAGGCTTGGATTCCCGGACGCCTGAAAATTCTACAGAAGCAGAATTATTTGTTTTTGTTTTTATTTACCATATTTGTAAGTCTGCTCTTCACCCAAAGGTCCCAGGGCAGAAATGCATATAACTGAAACACATATCACCAACATAAATTACATAAGGCCTAGGACCCTCGTACCTACGGGACCGCCTCTCCTGGTATGTCCCACAGAGGAACTTATGGTCGTCAAACAAAAACATCTTGAAGGTCCCAGGCAACAGAGAGGTTAGGCTGGCCTCAACTAGAGCCAGGGCTTTTTCGGCTGTGGCTCCAATCTGGTGGAACGCTCTGTCACAAGAGACTAGGGCCCTGCAGGACTTGACATCTTTCCGCAGGGCCTGCAAGACAGAGCTGTTCCACCAGGCCTTTGGCCAGGGCACAGCCTGACTCCCTCCTTTGGCAATCTTCACAGAACTCTAGCGCAATGGTTGCCATCAATTTGATTTGAATTAATTTTATAATGAAATGATTTTAGAATGTTGTATTATTTTATGGTTGTTAGCCACCCTGAGCCCTGCTTTGGCTGGGGAGGACGGGATATAAATATTATTATTATTATTATTATTATTATTATTATTATTATTATTATTATTACAAATTAAAGCAGAAGTGGCAATAATAATCCAATCCAACATACCTCCCGCCATCCCCAAAGATTTGGGCAAAGAGGTGTGCCTTAACCTGATCTCAAAAGAACTGGAATTTCATGGTGAGATGTACATCAGAGGGGAAGGCCTTCCTGCCAGTCCCCACTTTATGGATCTCATTGGGATGCGGACCATTAGCAGAGCTGCTTCTGCAGATCTTAACACAAGCATTGATCAGTGTGGAGATGTTGTAATATTTAGCACCTTGGTAATTTAGGGTATTGAATATCAGCATAAGCACCTTAAATCTGATCCAGAAGATGGAAGGCAACCAGTGCAGTCACATCAAATTTGGTTTTATGTATGAGCATCTCCAAGCACCCACTAGCACGCTGGCCACTGAATTTTGCACTGACTGCAACTTCCAACTATTTTCAAGGGCAGCACCATATAGAGTACATGACAGTAGTTCAGTGTGGATGTTCCCAGATTACGGATAACCTTGGCCAAGCTATCTCCATTTATAAATGGCCATAGTTGGCACGCCAGCCAAAGCTGGCAATAGGCACTCCCAGTCAGTGTGGTCACCTAGGCCTCAAGTGACAAAGATAACTGAAGTAATGCCCCAAACTATGCACCTGTTCCTTCAAGGGGAGTTCAGTCTCCTCTAGAGCAGAATAACCTACCAGTTCCCAGACCTGTCCCACTGACAGAATTTCAGTCTTGTCTGGATTCACTTTCCAATAAATTGGCCCACAGCTAGTCCCACACTGCCAAATTTCAATTTGATCCTTGGATTTACCTCAGAAATATTATGTTTGGGGCTGGCAAAATAGAATTGGCAGTGAAACTCCTCTTGTGTGTTTCACAGATGATTACTTTCATAGGTATGAGAGTAACTACAAAACAGCAGTCTGTTGTTTTGCCTTTTATCTTTGATTATACTTTGATCTGCAAACAGTTCAATGCTTACCTCTAAGAGCTTCCTTAATATTCACTCGGCAGCATATTAAAATTCAGTTTTCTGGTTCTCTTTGCTCCTTTCATCTCTCCTTCTTTAGGTGAATTACAGTTGTTGGGGGAGGGGTGGAACCACATTTATGTGAGTAACAGGCACAATATTTTCTTTGCTTCCATAATTTTAAAATATTTGCCCATTCTGTTTGTTTTTGTTTTCCATTTTGTAGGTATGTAGCCTCCTTATAATATTTACTTGTTTTTCCCATTTGAAAAAGCACTTTAAAATACTTCTGGAGAATTTGACTAAAAATGACTTAAGATGCCATCTGTATACAGATTCAGTGTCTATTCTTATATTCCTGTTAAATTGTCTTGTAACATTTTGGAGCTACAGAATGAGTCCTGTTGAAATTATCTGCAAGTATCTTAAAATGCTCCATGGCAATGGATAATACATGCATCTTGATTGGAAACCATACAAAGTCAAGCAAATGATGAGCAACATGCACAATGTTGCAGTCGCACAAATGAATCCACCGAAAATAAATCCAAAATAGGGTGGCCACGTATGCATGGCCAAAAGCGAGGAAAGGTATCAGCAGAAAAGAAGACAAAAGGAGGTGGATATTTGCATAAATTTGAATATGTTAATGTATATGCAAATTTAGAAATAATTACTATGATCTAAAAAAAAACAGAATAAAAAAAACAGAAGCAGAAGACATCAAGAAGAGGTGGCAGGAATACACAGAGGAATTATACCAGAAATATATGGATGTCTTGTACATCCCAGGTAGTGTAGTTGATGAAATTGAGCCAGACATCCTGGAGAGTGAAGTCAAATGGGCCTTAGAAAGCACTGCTAATAACAAGGCCAGTGGAAGTGATGATATTCCAGCTGAACGATTTAAATTTTTTAAACAGAGGACTGTCCTCTGTAAAGGATGCCAGGAACCACCTTACTCCAAAAATCTTGTGACTGCAAAATGTCACAGTGGAAGTGGCCCTTAATGTACTGTTCTAACCGGCGATGGAACAAAACAAAAGCAGGAATCCAATCGCCAGTAGCACATTGTCAGGGAACTGCCATCGGAGCTGGAGGCGGAGGGAGGGCTCCAGAAGGATGCCGGAGAGGGTCCTAGTAGGGAGAGAGGCAGCCCATCTACGGGGGAAGAAAATCAGCGTAACACCAGTGGAGAAGGGGGGCAGATGGGGGAATCGGAGGGGAGGCTCCAGGACTCCTCACCGGAGACCAGCGGAGAGAGTACGGGTACTCCGCTGCCCACACCCTCCCTGCGCAGGAGACTTCCGCGCAGGGAGAGTAGGAGGAGACTTGGTGTCAAACAGTGTTTATGCTGGAAAAGGTTCAAGAGACGCCCACTGACAGATTCTGCCAGCGACTGAGACAGCCACGAAACCTGAGGCTGTCCAGACAGAGAGGGTTCAACCAGGCAACCTAGCCAGGAGTGGCAGCAACTTACGCACGAGCAACCCCTAGAACCATTACACACATGTTATACCATTTGTTGTTGCAATGGGGGGGGGGGTTAGTCAATTGATTACAAAACTCTGAATGCCTAATGTCAGCTATGAGAAGGCTAACTTGACCCTCAGGCCTCCAGGGCAAAGAAAAGCATTCATTTTATATAATATTCCGGCTGTCCTCATTCTTTCCACCCCACAGTGTGCTCCATCACTAAAACAGAGAAGGAAGAGGCAGGCAGGGCAGGTATAAACTGCCACACAAGTGCTTCTGACTGAAACCCATGAGCCCTAAGAAGATTAGCTCTAGCATTCTCAAATCTGGTGATCACACTAGAACCCCCATTCAATACATATTGAATAAGTAAAGGCTTTTAAAAAGAGTCATTTCTTTCCCATGTTGTTTAGATTTAAACCTCATATTCATGGGCAAAGAATTAATCTAAGAATCCTCTAGGAAGTGAAAAATGTTGCGACATTCTCATGAGAATACCAATAAATACAAAGTAATACAATTTGGACTAATAATTGCAACATAGATAAAGTGATAGCAACTGAATTAGCTGTAAATCCTCCAAAAGATATCTAGCAGTCATAAACTTACATGGCGGGGATCTTTTCTGTATTATTTCCACGCAAAAGGCAAGCCATATGTTAGAAATTATTAAGAGCCCCAAAATAAAACAGCAAATGCTAGAGCACTATGATAAAAAATGTATGTTGAAGTCATACCTAAAATACTGGGCACAATCCAACCCAAATTAAAAAGATTTAAGTACCATTAATTCCAGCGGGAGAGTTCAACACACACTTAAATCTCTCCCATTGAAAATAGGAGTTAAACTTGCCTATCTGTGGCTAGATCCAGCCAGCCTTTTAGGAAGAGTTAGAACAGCCTTCGTCAACCTGATGCTGTCCAGATGTTTTGGAATATGACCTTCAACAGTGAAGCCTGCAATATAACATAGCAAGTGAAGATTCACAGAAAAGGGCTTGAGCAAAGCACTGTAGAGGTGTGGGTGGGAAGTGAGTCTATGAAACAAAGAGTTGTTATGTAATTATCTAAGCTGATTTGAGAAAATTTGAAACCTAATTAAAAATTATATTGGGGGAGGGGGGAGAATACCTCAATACAGAACCCACAGGATGCACTCTGCCTTGTAGCGGAGGGTGGGGCTGAGGCCAAAATTTGATGCCTCCCGCAGCCCATTTCCATTGGGTTTCTGGATGATAATATAAAATTCGTGAGTCTGGAATCTGGATGACAATATGGATTCCATGAGTGGTATTCATGAGTCACATGGGAAGAGGGATACAAAGCCATTGTTGCAAAATACAGGAATGTGGAGTAATCCCAGCTGAACTGAAGGGCAACAAGGTTTAAGACACACTGAAGGAAGTGCTTCTTCACAGAAATGAAGTTCATTGCCGGAAGTGCCGGAAGATCTGTTATTTTATTTACAAACGTAGGGAGCTGCCTTACACTGAGTCAGATCTTTGATGTTGTTGTTGTTTAGTCGTTCAGTCCTGTCCGACTCTTCGTGACCCCATGGACCAGTGCACGCCAGGCACTCCTGTCTTCCACTGCCTCCCGCAGTTTAGTCAAACTCATGCTGGTAGCTTCGAGAACACTGTCCAACCATCTCGTCCTCTGTCGTCCCCTTCTCCTTGTGCCCTCCATCTTTCCCAACATCAGGGTCTTTTCCAGGGAGTCTTCTCTTCTCATGAGGTGGCCAAAGTATTGGACCCTCAGCTTCAGGATCTGTCCTTCCAGTGAGCACTCAGGGCTGATTTCCTTAAGAATGGATAGGTTTGATCTTCTTGCAGTCCATGGGACTCTCAAGTGTCTCCTCCAGCACCATAATTCAAAAGCATCAATTCTTTGGCGATCAGCCTTCTTTATGGTCCAGCTCTCACTTCCATACATCACTACTGGGAAAACCATAGCTTTAACTATATGGACCTTTGTTGGCAAGGTGATGTCTCTGCTTTTTAAGATGCTGTCTAGGTTTGTCATTGCTTTTCTCCCAAGAAGCAGGCGTCCTTTAATTTCGTGACTGCTGTCACCTTCTGCAGTGATCATGGAGCCCAAGAAAGTAAAATCTCTCACTGCCTCCATTTCTTCCCCTTCTATTTGCCAGCAGATCTTTGATACATCTAGCAAAATAAGGACCCAGCAGTAGCTCTCTAGGGTTTTAGCAAAGGGTGCTTCCTGGCCCTGCTTGGAGATCCTTCAGATTGAACCTGGGACCATCTGTGTGCAAAGCAGATCTATCCCACCAAGCTATGTGGCCTTGCCCACTCTTCAACTCAAAGGAAACTTCCACAACAGCTAACAATTAAAAACCAGCAATTTAAAACAACCATCTCATTAAAACAAACAAATAAAAAACCCAACATTATTGAGCATTAAGCCCATGGCAGTAAGAGAAAACATTCTCATTTGCATCAGAGGCTTTGAAAAACATTTGATGATTTCAAGGGAGTGGGGTACTTAAAATCTATCGGTAGCTGCTTGCTATGATACCCAGAATGCAATGTCTACAAGCAGAAAGGCATACTCTCATTATTAGTTCTTGTAGAGAACCAACGGGGGATTCAGCCAGTGCCCACCTCTCTTATTAGCTGGAGTTGGTACACACACACTTGATTATTTTCGGGCAGTTTATATTGCATGCCATAATGAAATTAGTTTGATAGCAAGCTATAGCACCTCAAGCACTCAGTCCTTGTCAGCAGAGACAGTTGACACAGCAATTCATCAAGTGTTAAGTAAATCAAGTGCTGGACATACACTGTCGCTATGGTGCCAATGTCTCAACTTGGGGGCGCTGCTTGTAATTCCCTGTTCTGACAGCAGCACAGGGAGTAAGTAGCACAGGGAGCCAGTGCCTGGTCTGCAGGGATCCCAGCAGAATGTCATCTGGTTGAGCTATTTGAGTGGTGAATGGATTATTACTCTCCAAGTATTATACAACCAGAAGAAGAGCAATCTACATCCCACTGTGTCACACTTGCAGAGCATTTTGCAAAATAAAATTGCTCACCTCCAGTCTGACTGTAGTCCTCTTAGTCCAAGCCAAGGATGTCACTGTCAAAATCTTGCTGTGACTGTAGGGATCATTTTCAGCTTGCTTCATCCTTGTGTAATGGCTAATGTGCATAAAGGTTTTATCCAAGTAAAGGGACTGAGCCTGCATTTTTTATATGTTTATATTAATATTTGAAGGGTTTTTTTCCTGAAAACTCCAACAGTGTGTGAAAAAGTTTTAATATTTTTTATTAGGAATTTAAACAAAACATATTATCTTAAAACGTATCATGCTTATTTTTTTTCCATTTCCCTCCTCTCCCCCCCATAAAACAACCCACCTTCCCCTCCCCCCCCCCGACTTCCCTCAGTTCCAGTCTCTGGTTTCTCTATAAATGCTATTCTCTGCATGTTACAAAATTGTATAGATCCTTAATTTATCTGAATTGTTATTATCAATAAAAAGTTTGTTAGTGTTTATTCAAACCCTGCCAAGGAGTCCAGTTCACTTTGTTGCATCTTTAAATACTTTGTAAAAGGTTCCCATTCATCTTTAAACTCACAGTTATCCTTGTCCCGTAATTTATGTGTCAATTTTGCCAGTGTGCGAAAAAGTTTAATCTGACTGCCTCTGAAGACTGAAGGATATCCTCAGCCTCTCTTGATGTTTCCCAATTAACAAGAAGAGTTCACTCCATTTTTAAAGCATTGGGGTCAGGTGGGAGGTTACTAGAGTGTGCAGAATTGTGGCCAAGCTCTCTCAATCCAGAAAGTCACCGAAGCCACTAGATCTAGAAGCATCCTGCAGACTAGTGGAGGAGTGCTCTTCCACCCTGCCCAGTTGCCAGACACGAGAACTGCTCCTCAACAGGACCTTCATCTTGCCACAATTCAGTTTCAATTTATTGGCCTTCATCCAGGCCATTACTCTCTCCAGCTACATCTGGCTCTTATGAGATGGAGACATGGAGGTGTGTATCCAGGGGCGGAGGAAGGGGGCGGCCCACCCCAGGTGTCACCACTGAGGGGGTGGAAAATGCCGGCCGGCACTCACCACGGGGCCTGCAGTGCGCCTGAGCCACGCGTCTCTCCTGCCCCGAACATTCTGCCCACTACCTCCTCCTCAGCTGTAGAGTAGCTGAGTGGGAGGAGGCAGGCAGACTCCTCAGAGGCCCTGCGGAGTGTCCTGCCCCAGCTGGCCCCGCCCCCGCAGGTGGCTGGCCCTGCCCCTGGGTGCAGTCATAAACACTGCCCCAGCTGCCCAATCGGTTTGCTCCACCGCTGTGTGTATTCTGGTGACCTGGAGCCCCGACCCTCTGATGACTGCACCCAACAGCTTCATATATATGTTAAATACCATCAGGGACAGAACTGATCTTTAAAGGAGCTCACAGCAGAACTGCAAATTCACCCAGTGCTACTCTCTGCAAATGGCCATGTAGGTAGAAGTCACCAGTGTGCTGAACCATGGTAGAAGGATGCCATGGTCAATAAAATTTTAAAAAAATCATAAGAGATCAAGTAGAACCATCAGGGTCACACTTCTTTGTCCCAGCCTTGATGGAAGTCATTTATCAGAGTGGACAAAGCTGCCCCAATACTGAAGCCAGTCCTGAAGCTGGATTGAAATGAGTCCAGGTAATCAGGTTCATCCAAGTACTTCGGGTTAAGAAGTTAATTCATTCTGGAGGTTCGTTCTTAACCTGAAACTGTTCTTAACCTGAAGCACCACTTTAGCTAATGGGGCCTCCTGCTGCTGCTGCACCGCCGCAGCACAATTTCTGTTCTCATCCTGAACCAAAGCTCTTAACCCAAGGTAATATTTCTGGGTTAGCGGAGTCTGTAACCTGAAGCGTATGTAACCTGAAGCGTCTGTAACCCGAGGTACCACTGTACGTCTAAAGTTGTACAGCTACAACACTCTCAAACATCTTGCCCAGAAATGAAAATTGGGTGGTAGTTGTTTCAAACCTGAAGTTTGGGGGGGGGGGTTGGGGGGCTATTAAGAAGGGTGAGCAGCACTGCCTCTTTCAAAGGGGGCTGGAACTGCCCCCTCTGACAATGAGGCATTCACCACCACTCCTTATTGGTTAGCTCATATTAGACATGTGGGGCAAGGTGCAAGTGAGCTGGTAGCTGGAAGTAAAATTATTTATATCACTTTCTGCAACATATCGTTCCAGTAAAGGTGTGTCTATTGCTTCAGCACATATCTAATTAAATCCAGAGGGGCTTCCTCTTTCCAATTACTGAGACTATGATAGATATAATAATAACAGCTGCAAGTATGTTAAGCGCTGGGAAGGTTACGTCTGAAAAAATTATGAGGCTCATTAGGAAGCAATAGAGAAATTACTTGTGTGACCCACAGAGAGTCCTTTGAAGTTGACTGAAAACATCCTAAGGCTGGGCTCACATCGTGATTTCGGTAGAGAAAAGGCAGCAACGTTACCCTCTGCGCTGCCATGTCACTAGCCCTGATACAGGAGCAGGCTTGACACTTATAGAACATAATACGGAAGGCCGCAGGGAGCAGGGGAAAGCGGTTCTCTTAAGCCCCATGTGTTACTCATGTGAAGGGGCATTATGCCACAGTATTAGGGGGGCTGTGCTCCTGGTATCCTGCATGCTGCCTGACCCTCTTTCAAAGCACCCACATCTTAGTGTCGCCATATGCAAAGAAAAAGCTTACAAGCGACTGTTCAGGATGCATGTGTGGTCTGCAGCTGCAGAAGAACAAGACCCTACTAAGGCCTGAAAATACAAATGGATCTGCAAACTGCGCCACTGAGGTAGCAAGGGATTTAAGGGATGGTGCTCTGGCTTCAAGCAACACAGGATATCCAATGGCTTCTGATTAAGAGTGTGCTGGAAGTTTCCCCATGAAGACCTTTGGCTGAATTTTATGGACAGTTTAGAACTGAAATTGGCCTACCTCTTTCACCACCACTAGTTGCTTTTGCTGGCCACTATTTATTTCATGGCAATGGAAGCCATGATTCAGCTGGACAGCCACTGACTAGCTGTTGTGCATTCTGACTATTATTGCTTAAAATTGATAGTTAGCCTAGCTATGTCACTTTGGAACTTTCTGACAACTGAGAATTGCTGGATGCCAAGATCCAAGTTTGGGGCAAGTACTCTTGGATGAGAGAGCCCCCAGGAGAGATTTAAAAATCACAAAATATGCAGCAAACATGGAAATATAGGCTGTTAGACCTTTAAAACATACCCTTGTGAGTTCCAAAACTTCTCTCTTCCCCCAACATTGGAAAAGAACATGCATTTGGCAAGTTAAAAATTGGTTTACTTACAAACTCTTCAAAGGTCAGGTTCATGTGCTTTTCCATATGTCAGTCAGAAAGGCTGCATAGGCAGTAAAACTTAGTTTAGTTCCAATGTGGTGGGAATTCCTCAATTTTTGATAAAGGAACACAAGAATGGCTTGTGAGAGTCATGTGGGTAAGCTGGAGCTAGCAGTTTAACCCCTTAATGTGTGAAATTGGACTTAAACTCGTTGGAGTTTTTTGGGGCTGATTATCCCACAGTTATAAGTTAAGAGAGACTATGAGGGACACGAGTGAGAGGGAAATGAGGTTCTAATGCAGAGGGATGCAGTAGGCTGGCTAAGACTGATAAGTTATTTACAACTAATGGATAGCTGGATCAACTACTATATGTGTGCACTCCTGCTATAAACCAATTATTTATCCAACAGGCTCATCTGGTGTGAGGTATATTTAGCCACCTGCAGCATTGTGCAGTGCACACCTGTCCTCTATAATGTTTAGACGCTACACTGTAACTTCATGTTCCAGTATTTCATACATGGAAAATGTCCAGTCACCATTCCATAGTACAGTGGCACTGAGTCAGAGAAATCTCCTGTTAGGTAACCCAGCTGGAATAATTCACTGGCTTGTACCTTTGGAACACAACATTTTAAGGCACAGTTAATCACACTCAAGCAACATCCCAGTTCTGTTGTATCCTAACAATTTATTACAGGCTATAAATGAATTTGGGGCAAAGTACTTTTACAGGTATGAATTGGGAGGTTTTTTAGACAGTATCAAAACATTCAGCTGCTTGTCTTACTGCAACTTTCTGACATAAATTTACCTTTTCAAATCCACTGGAGGAAGGACAGGAAAGAACAAATGAAGCCATCTTGCAATTGCTCTTTTAAGCAACGCCTAAGTATGCGCCTCTTCAAAATTACTTACAGCTCTTAATTCCCACCTATTCGATTACCCCTTAACTGAAATTATAACCATTCTTGTGAAAGGCATTTAACAAAATGAAGCCTCTGTGTTTTATCGGTATTTAAAATCTGTTGATGCTTCAGAATAATAGACAGCTCTTCAATTGCTGTCGTTAAACCATTCATTACTGAGATATCCAGACCTCCCCTTTAATACAGTCTAACAAAAGGTATTTCAGAGCTGTGGGTGGGTGGGACATGTTTATCTCCCAGAACAAAAGTCACAAGACAGCGATGTATATTTTAAAATGTAAACAGAATGTCATTCTTTAGTTTGAAACAGTCCTTTATGGCAGGGGTTACTCTTCTTTGTGTATGTACAAAACACACCTTCTTAAAAGGAAATTTAAGTGTTCTTCATTCATAATTAGACTTGGATTTGTTATATCTCCAAGGGTAATTTGCAAGTGTTGAAAAGCTGATAATGCCATAGTTGGGTTCAGGTTTATTTGACATGCCATCCAGTGAGAAATTTGTCCATTGCAACTGGTGGTACCCGGAATGTAATTTGGTCAGTCTGTCAGCTGTTCATCTTATTATTACAGAGTGTATCTACCCAATCGGTAACAATGAGTTAGCCTGAACAAGCAAGAGGGAAATATTAGAAGAGCCATACCAAGTCAGTTTAAGACTCCATCCACCTTCATGTCTTTCTGTTGGCAATAACTTAAGGAAGATTTCGTGACTGGTGGTGTACTTTGAAATTGTGGGATGTGAAACACAGAGCAGTCAAGTACGACACCTAGAGTGGACATAAAAAGGGGATGTCTGGACCTGCCAGTCGGAACTTCCTGTTTCCTCCTAGGCTGGGACAGCCTACATGAGACCAGAGGTGGGTGTGGCCTCATCTGTGCACACTGGCTCTTCCAGCCAAGAGAGGACAAAGGAGCTGTCTCCTGGGAAATTTTGGAACAAGAGGGAGATAAATTGAAATTGCAGAGTTTTGAAAAACTAAAAAACAAAGTGCGAGATTGACTTCATTATTATCAAATAATGGAGGCATATAATTTGGACAAGAAAATTGGATTCCAGGTGGAAAAATCAAAATTGGAAACAGAACTGTTAGATCCCAAAACTAAGACTTTGTCAAGGATGTATAACTTGCTGTTGAAATGGAATACTCAGGATGAAACGGTGAAATCTGCTATGATTAAGTGGGCACAAGATGTTGGACATAACATTATGATGGCTGACTGGGAACAGTTATGGACCACAGGTATGAAGTTAACTGCATGTAATGCCTTAAGAGAGAATATTATGAAAATGATATACAGGTGGTACATGACACCAGTCAAGCTTGCAAAAATCTATCACTTGCCCGATAATAAATGTTGGAAATGTAAAGAAACTGAAGGTACATTCTTTCACCTTTGGTGGACGTGCCCAAGGATTAAGGCTTTCTGGGAGATGATATATAATGAAATGAAAAAGGTAAACATACCTTTCTGAAGAAACCAGAGGCCTTTCTCCTGGGCATGGTCGGCCAATTGGTGCCAAAGAAGGATAGAACTTTCTTTATGTATGCCACAACAGCAGCAAGAATACTTATCGCAAAGCATTGGAAGACACAAGATCTACCCACCCTGGAAGAACGGCAGATGAAGGTGATGGACTATATGGAACTGGCGGAAATGACCGGCAGAATCCGAGACCAGGGAGAAGAGTCGGTGGAAGAAGATTGGAAGAAATTTAAAGACTATTTACAAAAATACTGCAAAATTAATGAATGTTAGAATGATGTTGGATTGAAGTTAAGTGGTTTTCAGCAGTAATGTTAAAAAGATATGCAAAAATGGATTGTTAACAGGTGATAATTTAAAGTTATAATATATTAAAACTAAAGATTAGGATAAAAACAAAGAGGGAAAGGATTTGCTGAACCAACTAATTGAACTGGATACAAAAAAGGGAGGTGTGAGGAGGTCTGGGGAACAGGCAAATGAAAGATAAGACATGGAAAGATGGAATTGTTTTTAACTGTTTTTATTTTGTATTTTTTCTTTTTCTTTTTTCTTTTTGTAATATTTTGAAAACCTTAATAAAAATTATAAAAAAAAACAACAACAAAGGAGCTGTCTCCTTATGGGATAGTTTCCAGGTATATTACTTTTGTAACTTAAGTCTGTCTACTTTTATACAAGACTGTGTCTTGTCTATTTCTTTTATGAGGGACTAATGGGGAAATTACCAGGTAACTTATTTTAGAGGCTTTAGCGAGCCTGAGCAAATGCATCCGCTGTGTAAGTTTAGAAAGGAGAATGTTACTCTGCTAAATTGTAGAACTTGTTAACACAAGTTGGAAAGGGTATAATCAAACAATATATCCTCTCCTGCATTCCCTGAAGATTCTCACAGAAATACCTTTTACTAAAAACTAGTCACAGACAATGCTTGTGCTGCTTGCAAGACTTCAGGTTTCTTTTGTTCTCATACGGCAGTTTCCTTTGCAATCCTGGTGACTTGAGAACAAGTATAGGAAACTGCCCAAGTATTGTCTGCTCTGTTGGGCAACAGCTCTCCAGGGTCTCAAGTGGAGGTCATCTGCTACCTAATGATTTTAACTTGAGGTGCCAGAAATTGAACCTGGGGCCATATGCATTCAAGGCACTTGCTCCTCCACTGAATTGTGATCCTGCCCCTTACGGCCTTCTGCAAGCCAGATAATAATCCACAAAGAGATTGTGCACATGTTTGCTCAGTGTGCATGATGAATCAGTCGGGTGAACAAATTTCACAAACTGGCCTTGACATGTGCCATTCTGCATGGGAAACATGCAGCTCACACACGAAGCTCAGCTCAGTTTGGCATGGCAAACATTCACCCACTGTCTCATACACATGGCTTTGACAGTCCTCTCTAGCTGTTGAACTCATTCTCGGTCTCGGAAGGTTGTGAACTATCAGAGAGTGAGATGTGGGGAACCTGTGACCCTTCGAGTGTCATTGGACTCCAGCTTCCATCAGACCCAGCCAGCATGGTCCATGATGCTGAAAGTTGTAGTCCAAGAATATCTGGAGGGTCACAGGTTCCCCATCCCTAACTTTAGGTCAATTCTTATGACTGCTTTAGCTGGTTAGGCTGTGGATGACTGAATCCACGGTGAGCCCAAAATTTACAGTCAAACTGTCAGGTGATTTTTCATTATACAGTGGTACCTCGCAAGACGAATGCCTCGCAAGACGAAAAACTCGCAAGACGAAAGAGTTTTTCGTTTTTTGAGTTGCTTCGCAAGACGAATTTCCCTATGGGCTTGCTTCGCAAGATGAAAACGTCTTGCAAGTTTGTTTCCTTTTTCTTAAAACCGTTAATACTATGGGAAACCGTGCTTCGCAAGACGAAAAATTCACAATACAAAAAAACTCGCAGAACGAATTAATTTCGTCTTGCGAGGCACCACTGTACTTCCTGTCTGTAAGTCAACACACAGCCACAAGCTTGGTTAGTATTGTGGTCATTTGCAGACGGCACAACAGCTTTTTCTTTTTTTGAAGCACCAGCTTCTGCTGAAAATCATGATCCACAATCTAAGCCCACTGTGAGGTTTTCAGAGATTCAGACATTTACTTCAACATGGACTCAATATACAGTAAGAGAGCTATTTGCAACATGCAGCATGTTGAAAGGAACACATGAACTGGTCCTTAATTTCTGCATTTATTGGCTACCAATCTCTAAAACTGGAATGGCAACAACTTTGGAATTCAACTTTCTGATCGACAAAACTTTGCAAAAGGTTTTGCATCCCCCCTCCCAAATTTTAATTTATAGAAAATTAATAATCACAGTTTAAATCTGTAAACAACTTCTTGAAGTATAATAATTTTTAAAGAATCTAGTAAAAGCTTTGGAAGTAGTTGCTGGTGAAACATAACGTGAGCATTTTTCAAAGTGGAATGTATCAGCTGCTAAAAAAAACCAAAACAGGCAGCGACATAAATGCTTCTAGACACTTTGCTTGCACTTGAAAGTGTCAAATACAATGTGTGTTTATTTGTACCTGACCAGTGACTTGGTGACATATATGTTCAAAATATTTCAAGGAGATTGATCTGTTCAACTCCCATTAATGTTAGGGCTGGTTGGAATCACACAGCTAAACTCAGACAAGAACACTTGGCGAAAAATTAAGGGTACTTAATGGAAATTCTGACAGATTCCAAAATACAGCAAAACAAATTCGGGTCTGGAAGACATTAGCTACTGAGGGAAGTAAAGAAAAGCATTGCCTACAATTTGTTGGAAGAACATTTTTATTCCTAAACCTGCTTCTGCCTGCTAGTTGCTAAATATCCCACTCTTTCAAGAAGCCTTTTTAAAAACAAACACATACTGGCTTTTTTGACAAGAAGCATAAGAAACGTGTTACCATGGCAACTGCAAAGCATCTGTGGTAATCCAGAGATTTTGGGTTATAATGTGCCTGCAACTCTGTTAATGAGTCCCATAAAAACCATTCCCAGGTCATACGGAAAATTTGAATTAAATCTAAACCCACCTAGAGGACAGGTGTTTGAAGTGTACTCCTATATTACTCTGCACTATTGCTTCTAAACCATAGCTTTCAGTCGAGGAAATTGATGGGCTTTATACATTTTAATTAGCTAAGGCCTACAACAGCCCTGCGGGGTAGATGTTGTTCTATTTGATTCTGAGGAATCTGGAAACCAGAGAAATCCTTTGGCTAGCTCAAAGTGACACAGTAGGCTTATTCATTCATCTTTATTTATATGCTACTTTTACACACACACACAAATCATGCTCTAAGAGGCTTACAACAAAGAAACAGAGATGAGTTTCAAACAAACACTACAAAAACAATTTCATAATAGCATAGCAAAACAAAAAAGATAGCAAATACAAGCCCTGTCCCATGGCCAATAAGCATGGGATGCCTTTGTCCGGTGGCACTATGGCCCATAGATTGCAGCAGGTTTTGCCCAGTATCTTTTCTTTGTGATGGCCTCATGGGAAAAAGCTGTCCCATGAGCCCTTGCTGCAGAGGGAAATGAAAAGCTTATACAGTGGTGCCTCACAAGACGAAAAGAATCCGTTCCGCGATTCTCTTCGTCTTGCGGTTTTTTCGTCTTGCGAAGCAAGCCCATTAGCGGATTAGCGCTATTAGCGGCTTAGCGGGCTTAGCGGATCAGCTGATAAGCGGCTTAGCGGATCAGCTGATTAGCGGCTTAGTGGATCAGCTGTTAAGCGGCTTAGCGGATCAGCTGTTAAGCGGCTTAGCGGATCAGCTGATAAGCGGCTTAGCGATCAGCTGTTAAGCGGCTTAGCGGATCAGCTGTTAAGCGGCTTAGCGGATCAGCTGTTAAGCGGCTTAGCGGATCAGCTGTTAAGCGGCTTAGCGGATCAGCTGTTAAGCGGCTTAGCGGATCAGCTGTTAAGCGGCTTAGCGGATCAGCTGTTAAGCGGCTTAGCAGCTTTGGGAAAAGGGGGGGGGAACCCTGCAGGAACTCGCAAGACATTTTCGTCTTGCGAAGCAAGCCCATAGGAAATTCGTTTTGCGAAGCACCTCCAAAACGGAAAACCCTTTCGTCTAGCGGGTTTTCCGTCTTGCGAGGCATTCGTCTTGTGGGGCATCACTGTATAAGGCTGCTTCCCCTGGAGCTCACAGCCATTTTGCTTTCAGAGCTTCCCCCCCCCCACACACACACACCCTCAGGGTTAGAGCCTTCACTCTGCAATTTTGGGTCACTGGTTGATAAGGTGGGAAATGAATTTTATTCTCCCAACCTGGTTGAGGGTTTTTTCCACCTTTCCCTCCGTGAAATTATGGCTTTGCTTTGTTAGGTGGAAGATCATTGTTTGAATGAGGGTGGAAATGACATTAGGCAGGATCAGCATAGTATAGGGGGCCCCCTATAAAGGGCCTGAGGGGAGGATTGACCACGGCCAACCCAGGCATGGGTTCAGTATCTGCCTGGTTGGAATCTACCCCCGGTTCCCCAGGGAGACCTTGCTTGCTTGGCTGGCATCACAACAAGGTTCAACAATGACCAACTCCCATCCTACAGGTTTGGAGCGATCCAAACCCAGCGGATCCATCAACATGGGGCTTGTGGATGATGAACTGATCCTGGGACCCAATGCCATGCCAACCCTTGCCCTGCCTGCTGCTGTCAATAAAGATCTAGCCTGATTTTATCCCATCACCGTTGTACGTTCTGGTTATTTTGCTGCTCTCATGGGTCACATAATGTGCCTGCCTGGGCAAAAAACCACATTCCAAAACCAGAAATAAAACAACGTGCAGCATCCAGTAGCAAAAATAACAAGGAGGCTTCATAGTTTCACCTTAGTCCTAGAAACATGCCTTCCAAGATGTTGCTCAGTCACTCTCCTACAGCAGCTTCCTATAAGGCTTCCGAGGGCAATGGATGGATGCTGCTTATGAAAGGAGCATCATGGAAGAAATCTGATATTTCTTAGCATGGTGGCTTACCTCCAACAATTGCTTCATCAGTGACATTGAAGGAGAATTTACACCAGTCATGGGAGGGTTGACCTGACTCACAGCTTTGCTGGCACCTTGTATTTTTCTAGTTTGCACTCTGAGAACAACATGACCACAGTGTCCCACATCTTTAGGTCTAACACACATTTGCACCCTAAGACAACTTGTAAATAGAAGCCATCAAAAAACAAATGGACCCCTAAGACTAGTTTCCAAGTTCATCTTAACACAGTGTTATTGGTGGGGTGGGGTGTTATTAAAAAAATGTACAATAAGAAAGGTAGTGAATCCACAGTGATAAGGTGCAAGTTCAAGGGAAGCACTTGCATGTGATAGTAAGCAAGACACATAGAGGTGTTTTCATCTCATGCCCAGAGATGGGGGAGTCAGTTTGCTTCACCTTTTAATTCACACTTCCTAAAAGTATGTGAACTAAAATACAGCTATTCTTTGAAATCCACACGTCTCTGAAGTTTGAAATGCAATTGTCCAGCCAAAGCACGTCTACAAAAATGCATATGTTAGGGGAAAGTGTGCTTATATCAAAATGTACAAATAAGTGAATGTACCATACAAAGTACATTATATAGCAGAAGTCACTATTTGTGTACATTGGGCAAAATGATATACAAAATACATATATTAGGAGAAATGCAGGATAGTGACAATTTCTTGTGACAATCTTTTTTTTAAAAAAAAAGATTATTGTGAAATATGTGAGCTGGAAAAATGAGAAATTGAAAAAAACTGAAATTCACAGATTCATTCATCTTACTCATATCATGTAGGGTGCATCATAGCAAAACAAAATATTAGCTCCATCATTTTGCTAACCAAGGAAATACCCATAGCAACCATTTTTCATCTGTTCATCCTACTAATATGTATACAACCAATGGAACCTGCGTTTTCCCTTACATTGATTGTGTCCTCATCTGAACCATAGGCTGGATCAGCCATTGTGGCCTACTCTGCAAGCAGCTGTCAGCATGGTGCTCTCTTGTGGCACATCATTCCAACCTAATGCAGAAATTCTGCTTGCTGTTCTGCCATGATTTAGCACTTGCAGTGTGGAAATCTTGATCTTGTATGGTAAAGGGAAGAGAGTTGCACAGTCAGGGTGCCACTAAAAGACTGCCCTTTCTTGTGTCACTGCACAACAAAGTACACTCGCTAGAATGGACACCCTGCTGCTCTCAGGTTCTGGGTGAGCTGCTATGAGAGGTGATGGTTTCTCAAGGATTTGGAGTTGTTCGGGGCTTTATGTAGCAATTTTAGCACCTTGAATTGTGCCTGGTATAGGCAACCAGAGCAGATCCTGCAAAATAAGTGCTATGTGACTGTGTACTAGTGGATCGATCAGCATTCTGGCAGCCACGTTATGCACTAATTGCAGCTTCTGGGCAGAGAACATTATAATACAGTGATACCTCTGGTTACGCACACTTCGGGTTATGCACACTTCGGGTTACGAGTTCCACTAACCCGGAAGTACTTGCTCCCGGTTGCAAACTTTGCCCTGGGATGTGAGCGGAAGTCGAGCGCCAGAGGTGTACGCGCAGCAAAAGGCACCATTCGCAAAAGCGCGCCTCAGGATAAGAACTGTTTCAAATTAAGAAAGACCTCAGGATCGAGTTAAGTTCATAACCAGAGGTACCACTGTAGTCTAAATGCGAGGTTACTAGACCACGAACCGCTGTGGCAAGGCTAGGCCTATGCTATGGGTGGTGTCTAGCTTCTCTGTGCCATATCAGTACACTTTATCACTGTCTGCCAAAATCCTCAGCTGTCCTTTGCTTATAAGTTTGTGTTATTCAACTCTAAAGTTCTTACACACCAATCCTTATCAACATGCTTGGAAATCAGTCTCATTCATTTCAGTGAGACTCACTTCTGCTGAACATGCTTAAAATTAAGGTACAAGAATAGGAGGATGATATGGGCATTCAACCCATATTTTACATTCCATTGTTCTTTCCTCCTTGTCTAAGTCATTCTAGATTTTTATAGCTTCTTCTATTCTTTTTTACACGAGGTACATATTTTCAGCTCCATGATAGCCATTTGAAAGGATATTAAATTAACGTTTTAAATCTTTCTATTATCTTCCACTTAATAGAAAGTGTTTAGCATCACTCAGCTGTAAAGTTCCTTGGTTGGAAGGCAACCTTAGGTTGTTTTTCATTTGTCAGCAGCTTTTGTGGTAAAGGAAATGTCAGGCTTTGTGTCTTTTAGAAAACATGTTAGAATCATAGAATTGTAGAGTTGGAAGGGACACTGGGGGTCATCTAGTCCAACCCCCAGCAATACAGGAATCTCAGCTAAAGCATCCATAGCAGATGGCCATCTAACCGCTGCTTAAAATCCTCCAAGAAAGAAGTCAACCACCTTCTGAGGATAGGACAGCTCTGACCATCAGAAAGTTCTTCCTGATGTTTAGTCAGAATCTCCTTTCTTGTAACTTGAATCCATCCATTTGAATCCTGCCCTCTGGAACAGGAGAAAACAAGCTTGCTTCATCTTGCATGTGGCAGCCCTTCAGATATTTGAATATGGCTATCATATCTCCTCTCATTCTCCTCTTATCCAGGCTAAACTCACCCAACTCCCTCAACTGCTCCTCATAAGGCTTGGTTTCCAGACCCTTGATCATCTTGGTCACCCTCCTCTGCACATGTTCAGTCAATACTTGTGGTGCCCAGAACTGGACACAGTATTCCAGGTGTGGCCTGTCCAAGGCAGAACAAAGCAGTACTATTACTTCCCTTGATCTGAACATTATACTTCTGTTGATGCAGCCTTTGTTTTGCTGCTGCATCACACTGTTGACTCATGTTAAGCTTGTGGTCTACTAAGACCCCTAGATCCTTTTCACGTGTACTGCTGGCAAGCTAGGTGTTTTGAGTGTGTAGTTTACTATGTTCACTTCAGAGAAAGAAGCTTGTGCTCTGAAGTAAATGAAGCTTAATTGATATGAAACCCCTTACAAGTTATTATAGCCATTCATAACCTTTAACCTTTAACCACCATTTAAAGAGACAGTGATTAGAGCATTAGCCTAGGACTGCGGAGACCCAGGTTCAAATTCTCATTCACACATAAAACTTGCTGGGTGACAATTATCATAAGAACTTGCCATAGTTTGCTGTGGTTGACACAGTCAAAGGCTTTTGCTTAGTCAATGAAGCAGAAGTAGATGTTTTTCTGGAACTCTCTAGCTTTCTCCATAATCCATCACATGTTTGCAATTTGGTCTCTGGTTCCTCTGCCCCTTCAAAATCCAGCTTGCATTTCTGGGAGTTCTTGGTCTACATACTACTTAAGCCTGCCTTGTAGAATTTGAAGCAAAACCTTGCTAGCGTGTGAAATGAGCGCAAATTGTGCGATAGTTAGACTTAGAGCATTCTTTGGCACTGCCCTTCTTTGGGATTGGGATGTAGACTGATCTCCAATACTCTGGCCACTGCTGAGTTTTCCAAACTTGCTGGCATATTGAGTTTAGCACCTTAACAGCATCATCTTTAAAAAAATTAAAATTTGGCCCAGCCACTTCATCAGCTCTGAATCTACTTGTACTTGTCCTCCGCTCTTCCTCAGTAGCATGTTGGATGCCTTCCGATCTGCGGGGCTCATCTCCTTCATGGATCACTGCCTTGTCGTGGCGAAGGGGCTTGAACAACTCAGAGAAGCTATGAGCTATGCCGTGCAGGGCCACCCAAGATGGACAGGTCATAGTGGAGAGTTTTGATTAAACGTGATCCACCAGGAGCAGGAACCGGCAAGCCACTCCAGTATCCCTGTCAAGAAAACTCCATGGACAAAGACAACAGGCATGCAAACATACATAACAACAAAAGAAGTTGTGTAGGTCATAAGAAACCATCCATAATATAGTAAAGGTAAAGGTAAAGGTACCCCTGCCCGTACGGGCCAGTCTTGCCAGACTCTAGGGTTGTGCGCCCATCTCACTCTATAGGCCGGGGGCCAGCGCTGTCCGCAGACACTTCCGGGTCACGTGGCCAGCGTGACAAGCTGCATCTGGCGATCCAGCGCAGCACACGGAACGCCGTTTACCTTCCCGCTAGTAAGCGATCCCTATTTATCTACTTGCACCCGAGGGTGCTTTCGAACTGCTAGGTTGGCAGGCGCTGGGACCGAGCAACGGGAGCGCACCCCGCCGCGGGGATTCGAACCGCCGACCTTTCAATCGGCAAGTCCTAGGCGCTGAGGCTTTAACCCACAGCGCCACCCGCATCCCATCGATAATATACAGTTAGTTTATTAGGATCAACCAAAATGCCACAAAATAGGGTTCAAGTTTTTGAGTTCTCTAGAACTCTTCATGAGGCTGCATCCTGAGGCCTTTCCCTTTTATTTTTTGATAAAACTGCCTCTATTACTGAATCTCAGTCTTTCAGCAGAGGCATGGGATCGTTACTTTTTATCATGTTCAGTGTCATCATAACGATGCCCTGTATTTTCATCAATCTATTTTGCTTTGCCTTCCCTTTGCTATTTGTGCTGAGAGCACCATACACTTCAGCAGACGGTTGCTCTTATTGCTGCAATAGCTCATGCTGGATACTCTTAGACAAAACAACAGTGCATTTAGAACAAATAAGGCTAACCTTTGCTATTGGCTTACTGTTACATTACATCCTTATGCCTCAGCATACAATTCTAATTAGATGCACTTCACTTATTTGATTACTTGTTCATCTACTTTCATTTGGGAAATGCAGTATTCATTCACCTCTAAGAATCCACTAGCCTTTTCAAGGTTAAGCCTGTTTCTTGATTTGCCTAGTTAGCAGTTTTACTCAAATATCTTAATCTTTCTAGTCTCTTAGTGAGCTCCTTCTTATTCGCATCATATGGGAAATTCCATTACAAAGTATGTATTTTTTTATTATTATTATTATTTTGCAAAGTAATTCTTTTACATGGTGCAGTGTCAGACCAGGAGCTGGGAAATCAGGGTTCAAATCTCCACTCGGTCATGAAGCTCATTGGGTAGCCTTGGGCCAGTCACTGCCTCTCAGCCTAACCTACCTCACAGGGTAGGTTACTTCTCTCTGTGCTGCTCCCAGTGGTCATTTCTCCTCTGGTCACTGCTATGGATTCACAACTTGACTGCCTGTCTCTGGGCACTGTGGTTGTCTGCAAGGGATTCCCACACAGCAGAGTTGATGTCGCCAGCCTTCAGGTCACATTTGCAGACATCTAATGCAGCGTTGGTCTGCCAATGGGGCTGGTGGAGGAAGCATGTCCTTGGAGATCCTGCCATCTTCTATTCTGTGGACATGAACAAGCCAGCATAGACATCACTGAGACAGGAGTGTGAACATGTTGGGAATGTGGGCTCTTTGTTTGGAATTCTGTCAGTCCTTCAAATAACTTAGACCTGAACCTTTTGAAGGTCATAATCAATACTTTAAACTGGGCTCAGGAAAGCCCCAATCTCAGGTGCAGATAGAACAGTAATGGTGTTAAATGATCCAACTGTCCACCTACCAAAAGAACTTGGATGGCTGCATTCTAGACCACCTGACGTTTCTGAATTATTCTTTAAAGGCAGCCCCAGACATATTACAGTAGCTTGTTGCTTTCGCTGGCTATGCCGCAAGCCTTGGATGTGGCTGCACAGCACCATTTTGGTGGCTAGGGACAAAATGTTTCACGATGCAGCTAACTTCATTAGCTTCCATTGCCCCCATCAACCAGCAGGGTCTTCCAGCATGCTCAAGAGAGAAGGAAATTCCATCCACTTTGCAGAATGGAAAACCACATTTATATTAGCATTTCAGATACACAGTTTTATTATTTATATTACTCACACGTATTTCAAAAATAAAATACAAGCCCAGCCTTTACCTTTACTACGAAGATCACGGAAATATGAATTTCAATGCATGTAATCCAATACTGCCTAGTTTTGGGATCCACAGGGTCCTCTGCCTTGAGCTAACTGCAGACACAAAAGCCACTTGATAGCAGAAGGGGAGAAATCTGTGAGTCCAGCATGTTTCTTGAACTAAGTTTGGCTCCAGAGTATACACGGGTGAAGGAATGTGTAGATGGCAAAACAGACAGAATAAAGCTTTGATGGCGGAAAGTCCCTGTGCTACTTTCTGATCATTAGGGCTGAATGCAGTAGCGATGCATTACAATAACAAAGCGCTGCAGTATATTTTATTTCTCAGGCTAGCGGGAAATGACTGTACTCAAAGCAGATAACAGCATCCCACAGTAAGTCACACACTAGAGCTAGTTCTATAATCCCCTTTACTTCCTGGAATCTTTGTGTATGCTCCATCTCACCAGAAAACTTAATACCCAAAAGTGAAAGCCATAAACTCACCACATTATCCAGCAACAGTTTGGCCAACAACTGATCTGACTTATTAGTTCATTGTAAGTTCTGAAAAGCGTTGCCATACACTTCTCCACTGCTTGAGGGCAGGGAGTAGCAAAGCAGTAACGCTTTCCCTTGCAGCAAGACTATTCCTTCTCAAACCCCTTGCCCTAAATCTATTATAAGCAGATAGGATATTGCACTGCTGACCCAGGATGACGGTGAATGTATATTAAGGGGGTGGGGATCTGATTTTTTTGCATGTCTGAAAAGGCCTTTATTTAACTGAGTTTGTGAAAAGTGTGCATTTATATTACACATCTAGTTCACAGTGATACAGATTTCATGTTGTGGAGGAAACCACTCGGTGGGCTTCGCTGAGAACTCTGAAAAAGGTGCTGTGCCCTAGCAGTGGCTGCAGCAATTAATGTTAATAGGACACAGCATAAAGCTGCTCAGATGCACTGGCGGAGCTAGCCCCACTGTCAGCCAACAGGACTCTGAATGAGGAGGTGACTTTGCCACAGAACTCTCACCCCCAATAAGGGGGAAGACTTTTGTTAGTTGGTTCATCAACTAACGCTTAGGGTGGCATAACTACTTGGTATTCTATGGTCTCCCAGCAGAAAACAGAAATGTCTGGCAAGAACTTTAACACTGCCTCAGCTTCCCTGGCAAGGGTTGATCTATTGCTGAGAACGTGCTGTGATCAGATGCAGAGGTAGCTGGTAACCTAGATTACCCTGGTCAGTATCATAATTTATTTGAAATTATTTTCATATATGCCATTCAAAAAATTACTTTAAGATGTAATTGTTTTAACTGCTTTTATATATGCAGTTATGGAACGTGGGTGGCGCTGTGGGTAAGACCTCAGTGCCTAGGACTTGCCGATCGCATGGTCGGCGGTTCGAATCCCCGCGGCGGGGTGCGCTCCCGTCGCTCGGTCCCAGGGCCTGCCAATCTAGCAGTTCGAAAGCACCCCCGGGTGCAAGTAGATAAATAGGGACCGCTTACCAGCGGGAAGGTAAACGGTGTTCCGTGTGCTGCGCTGGCTCGCCAGATGCAGCTTTGTCACACTGGCCACGTGACCCGGAAGTGTCTGCGGACAGCGCTGGCTCCCGGCCTATAGAGTGAGATGAGCACACAACCCTAGAGTCTGGCAAGACTGGCCCGTACGGGCAGGGGTACCTTTACCTTATATATGCAGTTGATCTGTATATGGTCTTTATTGTATTGCGAAATTGTTTTGAGATGGTTTGTAGGAAGCAATTAATAAACGAAATAAATTATTATTATTATTATTATTATTATTATTATTATTATTACCCTATTTTCTGCAATGGCTGTGCAGATGAAGCTGGAGTAGGTGGAGGCAGCCATGTTGGGCTCTCCAATAGAATCAATGAGTGTGCAGTTACTTACACTGGCTCTGTTGCTGTCATAACCCCACACTAGTGGCACAGATTAGACTTAGACTGGGAGAATATATGACCTGGACCTCATTCGTCACTCTCCTGACACTGCCCTGCCCACAGAATCACAGAGTTCCCCCCCCCCTACATCACCTTGTGCACAGTAGCCTAGGACTTAGCATGGACTTACACGTTACACTGTGTTAACTTCATTTATAAATTCCTCATTTTTTCATAACTTATTCCAGCATAAGGGGTTTACTATCATTCCTATCCTTAACCAGCTGGTGTAACTTGAAGACAGGATTGCAAAGTGAAATTTATACAATTCATCAGTTTAGATTCATTGGGAAGTGACGCTAGTATTCATAAACCAATGTACTGACTTAAGTATTTTAAATGCTATAAATGCTCTTGTGCTGTGAAAAATTATTATGTATGACTGTACTAAATCCTTCCCTTAAAACAGAATTGACCATCCATACTTCAAATTATGAAACTTCCAGCAGAACACTGTTGTGCTTGAGTGATGGTGGGAAAGATTTAACCGAGTATGTGAGTTGAGATAATTTATCACAAAGAGAATCAGAGAAGGATCCAGCACACTGTAATGCATGCATTATCAACTAAATATCTGGCACATGGCCTCCATAAGAGAAACAGGTATGACCAGCTCCTGGAGAGGAGACTCAGACATGTGACCTGGTGCGAGGCAGAGAGGGCTTTAGGGGAGCGCAACAGTTTGGTTGCACTGGGCGCAGAGCCTTGGGGGAGCCACAGGGCAGAAAGAGAGGTGGGGGGTGCTGAACTTTGGCATTGCACAGGGCACTGCTGAAATTTGAGACCCCAGGGTCTGTCACTGCTGGAGGAGTTAGCTTGTGCAAGTTCTCAGGCCTCATCAAGAGTAAAGCTTAATTTACCATTAAACACCTTGGGAGCTGAATGCTCCAGCTCCCAAACAATTGAAAACCAGGAGTGATTGTTCCAGTTTTTGAACATTCTTTGGAAGCCAAACTTCCAGGGCGGCTTCTGATTGGCTGCAAGAGCTTCCTGCAGCCAATCAGAAGCCGCACCTTGGTTCCCAAACCATTTTGGGAGTCAAACAGACTCCCGGAACGGATTGAGTTTGGGAACCAAGGATCCACAGTGTGTTGACAAACAGCAGGAGACAAGTGTGATATGATCACTTTGTACAGACAAAGTGCTGAAGATTAAGCACCTTGATTGAGTTCATGTTAAGATTAACTTTCTAAACATAAACTTTGCTAAATGTTTAGATGCAGAGCTCATATGCCAACTTGTCTGGTAAGTAAAGTAAAGGTAAAGGGACCCCTGACCGTTAGGTCCAGTCGTGACCGACTCTGGGGTTGCAGCGCTCATCTCGCTTTACTGGCTGAGGGAGCCGGCGTACAGCTTCCGGGTCATGTGGCCAGCATGACTAAGCCACTTCTGACGACCCAGAGCAGGGCATGGAAACACTGTTTACCTTCCCGCCGGAGCAGTACCTATTTATCTACTTGCACTTCATGCTTTCAAACTGCTAGGTTGGCAGGAGCTGGGACCGAGCAACAGGAGCTCACCCCATCGTGGGGATTCAAATTGCCGACCTTCTGATCAGCAAGTCCTAGGCTCTGTGGTTTAGAGCGTATAGTAAATCCTCTGCCCTCATAGTTAGTCCTGAGTTGCATTTTAGCCTAATAGACATTATCATAGTAATATAAAAATGAAGTTTTCTTCCTAAGCCTTCACCCACAATTGTTTGATTGGCCAAGGGAAACATATTTCTTGAGATTGTGCAGCAGGCTTTTATCAGGATCTCAGTCTCTTATAATACAAACATATAATGCAAAGCCTTTGTGAAATCATATCAAAAATCAAGCATGGGTGGTTGGAATCCTGGCAAGGATATGCATCACAATGTTAAATTTTTAAAGAGTTAGGTAATAGATACTAAATAAATGATGAACAGGAAGACTCTCAGAACCATCCTCATAATGCAAGTAATCAATTTTTTTAAGGGCTTAATGCATTACATGCCCTGTGCAAGGTGGAATTTGGTCATGCATTTCAAATTAAGATTTATCTAAGGTTGGGCTTCAGACATACTATGTTTTCATTCATCCTGTACTGCTGCACCATTTGGCAGTCTGCCACCAGGAGCCAGTCACTCTGAAACAACATACAGAATGCAGTACTTATTCCCGAGTGACCTTTATCTCTTGGTATTAACAAGGCAAGGTGGCCCTCTGCGCAATTCTTTTTTACTCTTCTTCCCCTCCCCCACATCTATCTTCATCAAAACCTTATCACAGTCCTGCTTGTCAGCAATACATCAAAAGTGTCACCACAAGATTGATCTGAACCAAAAAGATGAGCTCTCCTGATGCCCCACTTCAAAACGGTCACACGGAATCAAAGGGCGGCATGCTGTGTTAATAGCTTGAAAAGTTTCTGCTTTGTAAGAAGGGATGGTTAGGAGCAGCTCTGATGACTTCCTGCCACAAACTAATAGGCAGCCAGGCAGCCAAAGAAAGTGAGCTCATTAGTGCTTGCAGAACTGCTGAGAGAAGTTATAGCAGCAAGCCAGACTTAAGATTATCCACTCTGGGCTAATCACAGAGACAAAGGCCTGGGCCTTCAGAGACAGGACTAGACAAAGTGCCTTGTTTGTTCTGGGGTTGTTTTCGTTTTGCTTTTTTTTTTGCCAGGCTCAGCTTTTTCCTAAAAGCTAGGGCTGTGTTACACAGTTCTGGAAGCCCAGGTCATATATACAGTGGTACCTCGGGTTAAGAACTTAATTCGTTCTGGAGGTCTGTTCTTAACCTGAAACTGTTATTAACCTGAGGTACCACTTTCGCTAATGGGGCCTCCTGCTGCCGCCGCTGCATGATTTCTGTTCTCATCCTGAAGCAAAGTTCTTAACCTGAGGTACTATTTCTGGGTTAGTGGAGTCTGTAACCTGAAACATCTGTAACCTGAAGCATCTGTAACCTGAGGTACCACTGTAATGTCCTGCAGAGCCTTCCCTGTGCCTCCTGGCAGTCTGTGGTTACTGCCCATGACACTCGGGTGACTGTATGACAAGGGCAAGCACACGGAAGGACTTTTCCCACTCTTCCTTCCCAAGCACACCTTGATCGACTCAGCTTTCCCTTGGCTACACAACATCTAACCAACTCAACATCTAATGAAAGCCATCCCGGATTTGTAGTAGAATGGCATCACCTCAAGCAAGGAAATGCATCACCAAAAAGAGGGCAAAAGAGGGGGCCGATTTCCATATGCTACTCTCTATGTAAATATGCAAATTTAGAAATCATTGCTATTACGTAAATATAATTTCATCTTGTTAGCTATTTGTGATAAAATAGACACCATACATAAGACTTGAAGATAAATCTTTACTTGTCAGGTCGGCAACATTTGAACAACAAGTATTATTCATATATATATTAATGAATACAATGTGTTTCTCTCCCATAAGCCCAAGAGAGGATTTAATCCTTTTTGTTTTCAAAACTCCTTCATAGCAGTGTATAAGTTATTAATCCGTAGCTTGCCTGTCCTCACAAACTCCTCCAGACAGTGTCTGCTTGAAGTCACTATACTTCCACAGTCTTAGTCAAAGAATCAACTAACAGAATAACCAACCAACCAACTGCCAACTGTCGCCTCCTTTCTCCAATGCCATTTATTCTCACCATAGCAGAGAAAACCATGACCAATGTGCCTGTTCAGCCTGCTATCCTGGTGCTAACTGCTCTCTCCCTTCTCAGGATTCTTCATCTTTAAACTGGACTTGGATTGGCCAGCCTTTCAAACATAGGATTCCTTCAGAGGATTGTCCTCTGTAGAATAGGACATGTGGCCACCCCAATATGCGGTAGTGGGTGGGAAGAGGGGATGGGAAATTAAAAATAGAGGAGAGGCATGGGGAAGTCACCTCTCTCCATATGAACTGACCCAGACTCTGCGTTCATCATCCAAGGCCCCCTCCACAAAAGGTAAGGAGGGTGGCAACATGAGAATGGGCCTTTTCTGTGGTGGCTCCCCATTTGTGGTATGCTCTCCCCAGGGAGGCTCACCTAGTGCCATCATTATATATCTTTAGGTGCCTGACAAAAACTTTTCTCTATAACCAGGTATTTTAAGTATCTGTGGCCTTTTGGAAGTGGGTGGGATGTTTTTAATATATTTCTCTTTCCTCTTGGTTTTAATGTATCTATGTGGGGTTCATTGGTTGTAAGTTGCTTTGGGTTGCCCTGGACAAGGTAAAGTGACTAACAAAATTAATAAATAAAATAAATATGGATGCAGGGCCCAATATTTCTCATGGGGCCTGCCACAAAGTTTCCTTTATGACATAAAATTCAAATAATGTTTTTAACTTCCTAAACTAACAGACCCTAAAGAATGCTCTTTAAAAGGGAAATACATATAGTCATAGTCATCATCAGATTCTCTTTGCCAGTAGCTATTTCAAGCTGCCTGCTGTGAGGTCTATTGCAAAATTCCCATTCTTGGCTTTCAAAATGATTTTCTCAGCATCTTTTAGACCCTGAGAGCTTGCGCATTCTCTCCCAGTAACTGATGTCAGTACTATTACCTACTTCGTGGAAAGGAGTGCATTCATTTGAATCTTTTTGGAGTTGCAAGCAGCTACTGTATTGCTGTTAATTTGTTATAAGTTTGCAAATGAGTTTTGAATGATTGGGATTTGTTGAACGATCGATAGCACAACACCAATTCCAGATACATCTTGGTAATACCACAGAATTTGACTTCAACTGACTCTCTGCCTAACATGCTTTCCAAATGTACGTTCTGCATTCTGAATAGAACAGCTACTATGTTTTGCCTTATACCAGATCTTTCCAAACTTTTCATGTTGGTAACACACTTTTTAGACATGAATCATTTCACAACACAGTAATTCAGTTTTACTGGGAAACCAGAGGTTAAACTAACCCATTTCCAGCCCAGGAGGAATGCAGGGAGTGTTCACGCAACACACCTACATACTGCAGCCTACACACTAATGTGTCGCAACACACAGTTTGGAAAACTCTCCCTTATACTGTAAGGATGTGCACACAGAATTAATGTGGTTCAGGCCATGCTTTGGATGGAAAGCTGCTTCAGCGCACAGCCCCAGACAAGCATTGCACTTCGGTTCAGCTGTGCTTCAGTTCCTTTTTCCAAAGCTTCAAATGTCTCTACATTGACTATTAGAGTGAAATCATTATTATGGCTATAACTTCCTCTTCTGAAGGAATAAAGCCTATTTAATTTCAGACAAATAGGTGCAGACATTTTTGTAGTGGGTATCTTTAAAGATTCATTTTTGGGTGAGAACTGTTTCACAGTTGATAAAGAGATGCACCTTGATGAAACACGAAAGTGTACATTGTAGTACTTGTGTGCATACGAGAATGTGTACAGCCCTCTGTGTGTATATATATAAAACAAGTAGTCTCACAAAGTCAGTCATATGCTACAGATACCCAGTGGCAGACTGGGTCTAAAAATATTGGTTGTCAGGAGACAAAGGGGGCCCACCCACAACTATAAGGTGATCATGTAATTTTTATAAGAAATAAATGCAACTAGAGATGAAGAAGTTCCTTTATCACAATCATCCATTGTTTATAAAATAATAAATTCACTTTAGCTATTACTTTCTAGATTTTTCTTCACTGCTTTATTTATTGATTAATTGAATCCTCTCAACTAGGTCAATCTAAGCATAATCTAAGAGTCCATGGAACAGACTCTGTCTTCGGCTCTGTTCTAGAAAGCAGCCCATCAGATCTGCAATCTGTATTCAGAAACATGCTGTCCAATGTGAGGTTCCCGGCACTGGCTCTCTGTTTTTCATTATTACAAGATGTGATCGCATGTAATATTAAAACCTGCAAACAGCAAATGTAAATATTTGATTCAATCACAATGATTTGCACCTTTTAATGTACATTTCTACTTCTGCTGAAAATAACTAGATTGTAAGCAAATAGCGCCATAAGCAACTGCAATCTTCTTCCAAGGTATCTTTAGACAGATAAAAATGTGAGCCTGCGCGTAACAAATTATCTTTTATTTAAAGAACTCTATTCAAACTGTGACCACAATAGTCTCTTCCTTTTTTCCTTACCAACTGCCTATACTCTTCCAAAGATAACAGAGTTGACATACTGCTAGCATGGACTATCCTCATGCTGTGTTAGAATTATATTTCACTCTGTGCTGCATTTCAGTCTTGTGTGTGTATTACTACAATGTTAGTCATTCCTAAATAGACTTGCTGCTGAATTGTAGCGGGGGGTAGGGATGGGAAATGGTCAAATACTGCAGTGTTGCCACTTCAGAATTCTGTGAACATATTTTTCTAGGATCAGGATCAACACAACAATTGTTCCTGGATCCAACAGCTCCTGGCAATGTCACAAGTACATAATATGACTAAAACATGATGTCATGAGACATCAGAGAACTTCACCCTGGAATCGGAAAGGACATTGTTACAATGCTCACAACCTTCTTTTCTAGTCAGGCCATGAGAAAGTACAGAATACAACCAGTGCTCTCCCCTCAAAAACAACAAATTCCACCAAGCCTCAGTTCCTTCTTTTTGTCATGAAGTTTTCCCATTCAGCTGGGCTTGCATTGCAGAGTAGTTACCAAGTCCCTTCCTAATCTGTAACGCCGCAAACTGATATCTGCACCTTGAAAGGATGCATTTAATAAATGAATAAAAAGTATCACTACCAGTATGGCAGGTAATAATCAGAATCATACCATGAAATAAGGACATGAACTGTCCTTGCATAAGCTGAATACTGGATCACAAAATTGTTCAAACATAAGCAAGGTGTAATTGATGCTACTATTAGCTGTCTCTCCAGCAACTGAACCTTCTTTCTCTACCAGAGTCTTGAGTCCAGATTTACTGGCAAGTAGAAGCAACAGAAGCAACTGTTCTGTCAGGCTAGCCACAACCAACCTTACACAATACAACCCAAATCCAGGACACCATCTTCCTGGTCCAAAGCTGCCACCATCATACAGGCATGGAATATAACAAAGTTAAACTGGCAGCACAGACCCCCAACACAGCACTGCTCTTTATGGGAATCGTTCGAAGACAAGATAATGACAGACCAGGTAGAACCTTATCTAATCACTAAATATGCAGAATAGCACCACCTATTGGTTGGTGGTGTTTCTTACATGCTCATTGCAGTATGTTGTCAGAAGAAAGGAAGAAACTGGAGATTGGCGTTGAATCTAAACCTTCCGAGAATACTTTAATAGCAGAGAAGCAGGAGTGGCTGGTTGGGAACTTTCCTACAGAGCTGCCAGACCCCAGAGGTAAGGCAAGATCTTGTGCAATTTTGGCGAGATCTCACCCAAGATTGGTGCTGATGACAGCACCATGTCTCTGCCAACAGTAGAGATGGGGGGGGGAGGGGAGTGCTGGTGGCAGATGTAACAGAGCAGGGCAAGGTGACTTCCCATTTTGATTCAAATGGGGGGGTGCATCACCCCTGGTGAAACCGATGTGCTATGCAGCACATTTTCCTACCGCATGCTCAAAGACAGGAGATTCAGCCTTGACTCTTTTCCAAGAGCAACATGCAGACTTCTATAATTATCAATCTAGCATTGGCATTTAACAGCATTATCCTGTATATAAATCATCCGGTGTTTCCAACAGGGATAGCCGTAAGCAGATTGTCACTTTGCCAGACTACAATTCTGATTTTATTATATTTAGAACTCTTCTATCAACATTCCACCCCACTGTGCCTGCAAATGAAAAAATTATTTTACTCATCTCTTCCAGCATATATCTGAGACAGATAACATACTTAAAAAGTTACTGTGCATTCCTCTCATCTGATCTATACTCTGCAGAGGGAGAAATACTCCTAAAAATGTATAGAATCTATACATACTTGTGTGTAAACAGCATAAACTCAAACAGGCACAACCTTCCTCCCCTAATAATAATAATAATAAATCATTTCTATACTGTCCGTCATCTGCGGATCACAGAGCAGTTTATAATATAAAAGCACAAAACCACTTAACATAGTTACAAACAAAAACAGTATCCCCACAATCCAAAAGACCATTGATTTAATTAGACAACAGCCTGAGAGAAGACAAATGCCTGGTGCCTAAAGATATATAATGATGGTGCCAGGCAAGCCTTACTTGGGGAGAGCATTCCACCCCGATTTGATGTACGTCATAGGGTGATTCTTAACCTTGGTTAACCATGCCAGATAATCAACCAGCAGACGGGGGGGTTCAGGGACATTACAAGAATGGCTGCAGGTGGAAAAATACAGGCTGAACTGGACAAGGCTTTTTTTCTCTTGGGAAAGTTGCAAGAGCAAAGTGATGTTTTGGCTACAAGTGTCACAACTTTGAAGTCAACAGTAAATAAACTTACTGAGTTGGATAAGGACTTGGCTCAAAAAGTTCATGCAGCTGAACAAGAAAAGAAATCTGAGAAATTTGAGAAAGTGGAGGAAGAGATATATGCTGATCAGGAGGAACAGGAAGGAGGGGCTGCAATGCTGCAGATGGCAAAGGAGAGCCAGAGGCCTGTCAAGATGGATACAAAGGAAAATAAGAACTGGATGATGAAAATCTGGTTTGAATTGAAGAATGAAGAATGGAGAGATCTCCTTTTGTGGAGATCTGAAGACCTATGGATTACAAATTTGATCAAGGTGGAAGCTGGAGCTTTTGGGACATTTGGACTTAAAAGGATTAAGAAACAAGATTTGAGCTCCACTTTTAAATATGGAGGTCTGGCTGGAAGAAATATGGACATTATTGGGACAGAGCTTCTCCGAGATTTGGTGTTTAATACAAAGGACTATCAAAAAACCCGGCAGAGAGGAATTGAGAGAGAATTAAGAGCCTCGGACGTGAGGTCTCCAGGCTGATAACAGATAGACTGATGGACATTTGTTGGGGATCGAAACCGGGAAAGGGGGGTGGGGTTTGGGAATCCAAAGGGTGTACAATTATATTCTGATTCTTTTTATTTTGTTTTATTATTAGTATAAAAATGGGGAATTCGTGGAAGGGAATTTGGGTCGACCTTAGAAAAAGGATTTAAGAAGGAGTATTGACGTATAAAGACTGATGTATATAAGTTAAAATTGGATATATAAAATGAATTAAATATAATAATGAACTAAATATAATAAGGTTAAAAATTGGGGACAAGAACTTGTTGAACTAACAATTGGAAATGGAATACAAGAAGGGGAGGCGTGGGGAAGTCATGGAAACATGTTATTGAAAATAAGGATTGTAAACGTTGAGTGTTTTTAATTCTTTTTTTTTCTTTTTTTCTTTTTTCTGGATTTTTTGAAAATTTCAATAAATATCTTTTTTTTTAAAAAAAAAAAGATAATCAACAAGCAAACGGGTTGGTCGATTCAGGATACATACTCAATGTCTCTTTCAAAACCTGCTGACACCTGTAATCAATAAAATTGTGGCCTGTTTAAATCCCGAGTGGTTGTCCTGTGTTCACTTCACCATGCCTCAGCCCTACCAGCTGTGGCTTCACTGCACCTGCTATGAAGTGAAAATGAAGGAAAGGGGGCAGTGCCTCTGTCACTGGTGATATGGATGGCATATTTCTCTTGTAAAAGGGATGGTGTTTTTAATGACAAAGTAAGGACGCGGGTGGTGCTGTGGGTTAAACCACAGAGCCTAGGACTTGCCAATAAGAAGGTCGGCAGTTCGAATCCCCGTGACGGGGTGAGCTCCCGTTGCTCGGTCCCTGCTCCTGCCAACCTAGCAGTTCGAAAGCACTTCAAAGTGCAAGTAGATAAATAGGTACCGCTCCAGCGGGAAGGTAAACGGCGTTTCCGTGCGCTGCTCTGGTTCGCCAGAAGCGGCTTAGTCATGCTGGCCACATAACCTGGAAGCTGTACGCCGGCTCCCTCGGCCAATAAAGCGAGATGAGCGCCACAACCCCAGAGTCAGTCATGACTGGACCTAATGGTCAGGGGCCCCTTTACCCTTTACCTTAAGGCTCTGGAATAAAATCATTTTTTTTAATTTTTTTATTTTCGGAATCCTAAGGAACCAGTCCCCAAACAAAGGAGACAGGTTCCTTCTGCCTACAAACGCTACAGACGCACTCGGCATAAATTTGAGCAAGGCTTCTGGAATGCTGTAGATCTGCTCAGTCACACAGCATTTCACAAAAAGAGTGGGGAAACACAATTGCTTCCAGCAAAGGCTGAGTGCCTATTATCCATCAGTTAATGCCTGAGCTGTTTGGGTGACCATCTGTTCAACCACAGCTATGCTGACTAATTTCTAGGGAAGACATCCCGTTGTCCTTATCTATCACTCAGTACCTTTTCCCTTTGTCAGACCAAACATTAAGTAAAGCACCTATGTGGAAATACTAGTGAGAATTCTCCCTCAGTGTATTGTTAAATTTATGGAGCAAACAATTGGGGGGGGGGCAGACACTTATTTCCTGTCAAGGGGCTGCATTCCTCTGGGGAAAGATAATTTTTTTGGCGAATGCATGCCAGAGGTAGACAGAGTAAGGATCAAAACTGATTAGCACAGGAATGGTCTAGAAAGTAATGGGAGGTCTACAGCATGTGTAGGCAAACTAAGGCCCGGGGGTCAGATCCGGCCCAATCACCTTCTAAATCCAGCCTGTGGGTGGTCCATGGATCAACGTGTTTTTATATGAGTAGAATGTGTGCTTTTATTTAAAATGCATCTCTGGGTTATTTGTGGGGCATAGGAATTAATTCATATTTTTTTCCAAAATATAGTCTGGCCCCCCACAAGGTCTGAGGGACAGTGGACCAGCCCCCTGCTGAAAAAGTCTGCTGACCCCTGGTCTACAGTGTCTGTGATGCAACATGAAATTAGGCTTTGGTTTGCACGTGCCCCTGGCAGTGGTGTAGCATGTGTTGCCAGCACCCAGGGCAAGGTAAGTATTATACCTCCTAACCCATGGACCATGTGCTGTGTTTGCCCCACAAAAGGGGTTAGGAGGAGCAGCCAGGGGAGGCCTCTCCACCACCCAAGAAGAAGCCCCACAGGAAGAGCTGCTCTGCCTAATAGGCCTCACAGCTGCCCTCAGGCACAGAGATGCCTCCCTGCACACTTTCCTGCATCTTTCACCTTTGCTACAGTGTTGTTTAAATGGGAACTGCATGGAGGGGAGGGTGGGAGGGAGGGAAATGGAGTACAAATGCATTTTCAACTGCCTAACGGTGTCCACATCACCCAGAGTTTTGCAACTACAGAGGCAAGAAAAGGAGACTCATTCTGTTGTCTGGAGAGGTCACTTCCTGGTGCGCATGGAGAACCCAGCAATGTAGCCCAGCAATGGAAGCATGCAGCTGCATTGAAGCAGCCCCAGGTATTGAAATTTTGCATCCCTAAGAATTTTGCACCCGGGACAACTGCCCCTCTGTCCCTCCCTATGCTACATCACTGGCCCCCGCACCACAGGTTATCCACCACTACCAAACGGCATGTTCAGGATGATTATAACGTGACCATCCAAATGAAAATGCAGTCCATCTGCATTTAATGGCTTTCAATAGAATGTTCACTCTGGTACCCAAGGAAATGTGCATCTCCATCCACAGCAGGATGTGCATTAGGATGCGCATCCAAGTGCTTCTTCCATTAAAAGTAATGCAATGCAGGGAGACAGCTTCCATTCTCCAATGCACATTTGAAAGAACATCTGATTTAGGCAAGAGGTTCCTAATCCAGCAAGTGAAATGCAGGTGGTAAGCGGCTTCCATAAGTGGATCTCCTTAGTAAATCAAGGGTGGGGGTGAAAAGGGAGAGTAGATGCAGAGGGGAAATCCATCCTCTTTGGTATCAATCCGCAAAGATGTTCCAGAGGTCTACACTTAAGGGCTCCTATTATTATTATTATTATTATTATTATTATTATTATTAATTTATTGTAGTATTATTATTATTATTTAATAATAATAATATGCTTATATATTTATATAAATTACAGTGGTACTTAATACGTTCCGGAGGTCCGTTTTTAACCTGAAACTGTTCTTAACCTGAAGCACCACTTTAGCTAATGGGGCCTCCTGCTGCCGCTGCGCCACTGGAGCACGATTTCTGTTCTCATCCTGAAGCAAAGTTCTTAACCCAAGGTACTATTTCTGGGTTAGCAGAGTCTGTAACCTGAAGTGACTGTAACCTGAAGCATCTGTAACCCGAGGTACCACTGTATATCTAATCTGGATGTGGAAACCAATGGGATCTTATTTGAGGAAGTCATTGTGAAGGGAAGGAAATGCCATAAAACTGCTCTTTCAAAAACGCTTCTTACAAAGTTATTTGAGCACACTTCATTGGACAATTTACTGCCATGGAAAGCATATATTTCAAGCTGAATACCAAAGGTTGCAAATGTTGGGTGCATCATTAGCATTAAGGGTGTGTGTGTGATGCATGCATGAATGCAGGTAAAGCACCATTTAGCTAATGGGGCCTCCTGCTGCCGCTGCACCACTGGAGCACGATTTCTGTTCTCATCCTGAAGCAAAGTTCTTAACCCGAGGTAATATTTCTGGGTTAGCGGAATCTGTAACCTGAAGCGTATGTAATCTGAAGCGTCTGTAACTCGAGGTACCACTGTATATAAATATTGTGGTGTGTGTGTGTGTGTGTGTGTGTGTGTGAGAGAGAGAGAGAGAGAGAGAGAGAGAGAGAGAGAGAGAGTGTGAGTGAGAGAGAGAGGGAAATTTATATGCCAGCAATCTGACTGGGTTTTCCCAGCCACTCTGGGCAGCTTCCAACAAAATATTAAAAGCACAATAAAATATCTACCATTAAAAAAAACAACATTAAAAATAAGGACAGGTTACAGAAATTTGGTAGAAGAAAGGAGGTTAATGAATCAGATGCAAAGGCTCCCCCAAGAGAATTAGTGTTAGCACAAAATCCAGTTGAGTTGGTTTATGCTGAAATTAAAAGTACACACCAACATTTGCTGAGCAAGGCAGGCCTGAAGCTAGCAACCAGCTACACCCCCTTTTTGCACACAGATAAATGTCTTGTGTGCGCCCCAGATGTTACTAGCAGTGATAAATAAATAATTTACTTTAAAAGAGAGGTCACATATGAAGCCAAATGGACCTGTGCACTGAAACGGGGGGGGGGGGTGTCCTGGCACTCAATAATGTCCTGGCAATGTGCAGGAGAGGAAAGAGGCCAAATGACATCATTCACTTGCTCTCGCTTTTCTGGCAGAGGACACTAATCGGGCAGAAAGAGAGGAAAGCTGAAGGCAGGAAGTGAATGGAAATGTTTGTGACCATTTAAGTATCTTACCATTGTAAAAGTTTGAAAATCCATGGCAATAGAGCAGGAGGTTAAGAATGAGGAGGCTGGGATTTCGGTCTTAGGCGTTGTGTGATCTTGAATGATAATTTGCTGTTCATTCCTAAGCCTATATCTTATGGTCAGTTTTCTCCCATAGAATCATAGATGCTAAGGATTTGCAAGGATACTTATCTCTCATACCTATGTCTGCAGTCAAGAAGCAAAGTTACAGGACCTTCTCAGTAGTGGTGCCCTCCCTTCAGATGTCAAGGAAATAAACAACAATCTGACTTTTAGAAGATATCTGAAGGCAGCCCTGTTTTTCTGCTGAGAGCCTCCCAGAGTGGCTGGGGAAACCCAGCCAGAAGGGTGAGGTATAAACGATAGAAAAAATTATTATTATTATTATTATTATTATTATTATTATTATTATTATTATTATTGCTGCTGCTGCTGTTGCTACTACTACTACTACTACTACTACTACTACTACAACAACAACAACAACAACTCTGGGTACATAGTATTTATATTAGAAGATTTAATATCCAGTTATTTACAGGAACCATGGGTGTCCAAAACCTGGGAATCTCCCATCTTTTATTTAAAATCAAATATGATATGATACGATAATCTTTATTGTCATTGTCCCATACAGAACAACGAAATTGAAAAATCTACATAAAACATTCAAAACCTAACAAGCCTGCTATCCCAGCTATCCCAACCTGGTTAGCCCCCTAAAAACTCTGATACCCCATTTTTAAATACAATATACTCCTATAGACACTCCTTACACTGCGTTTAAAACCAAAATCGCATTTGGGTAGAAACTGTTTCTCAGGCAGCTAGTCCTAGTCTTTATAACCCTGTACCTTCTTTTTTAAGTGGTGGCACAGGTCAGGAGAACAACACCCACCTTCGCTGCATTTTAACCCATGATCTAGATATGCAAAAGAAATTCCATTCTGACTATTTGTCAATTTTTGACAGCCAAGAACAAAAATTCACATTTCTGGAACAGATGAACAGCCTAAGTGAGAAGGCTTTGCTGGGGGACTGGGAAGATACAGTTCTTAAAAACCTGGGGCATGATTACAGCTGTGGAAATTACAAGTTATATGGCTCAGAAATAGCAGCAAAGAAGCCCACAAGATTTGCAGGCCATTTATTTATTTCCAATAAAAGGGAGATAAGTGCTGTTAGGAATGAATAATCCAACTATAGCCACTCTCATTGAGGAAAAGCTAAAACCTGTGAAAATTGTTGTCACTTTCCCACTAAAATAATTGGATTGATACATTTATGGATGAGGAACCGAGGTGGTGTCAGTCTGTGATATAACCTAACGATTGCTTTCAGGGTTTTGCTTGCAACCATAGGCTCCAGCTCCTAGGGGCGGAGGTGTTTTTGGCCCTCTCAATATTTGTTGGCAATGTTGAGGGGGCGGAGGAAGCCGAACGTGGAGCTGAGCATGGCGCAGAATCGGTGTCTGGCTCTTCCTGAGCACGAGAGAGGAGCTCCACCAGCCATTGAAGCTACATGGCACTGGGCTCTGCACTCAACCTGCTCCACACACACGCGCGCACACACACACACAATGCTGGCGCCCCTCAATCCTGGGCACAAGATGGCGCCTCTGTTTGCAACACAGGGAAACAAGAAAAAACAAGCAGATATAAATACAGTGGTACCTCGGTTTTCGAACCTAATCCGTTCCACAAGACTGTTCGAGTTCCAAAATGTTCGAAAACAGAAAACTCAGTACGGAAGCCTCAAAATGGAAAACTCAACATGGAAGCTGCATTTCCGGTTTGACTTCCGAGGCACGTTCAAAAACCAAAGCATTTGCTTCTGGGTTTACGACGTTTGAAAACCGAAATGTTCGTCAACAGAGACGTTCACAAACCAAGGTACCACTGTACTGAAAAGGATGCGTAGGTCCCACTTGTGATATATCCTTAGGAGGATCCCTTCTGCATTTCATGCTTCCTTGCAAACCACATCCACAGCAGGCTTCCAGAGAACTGTGGAACAGTCGCAACAGACCTGGTGAATTGAAACAGGGGAACAAGCACAAGCACTGCCTGTGCCTATAAACTGAATCTCTTCCAGTTTGATTTGCTTGCTTTTCCCAATCCTTGGCCTGTACTGTTAACAAACAAACATAGGAGGAAGCTGGCTATAAAGCAAGCTGGCATGACGATGAGTCTGATAATATGTAAGTATAGTTTAGATACACCTATGGTACAGGTTATTCATTTGTTACCACCTTTAAATCAGCTAATCCACAATCCCCTGGTGATAAACTGGAGATAACCTGGAGATAAACGATAATTTGGATAGCTAACAGGACACCTGAGTCAGTTCCCAAACATCTGACACAGAGATTGCAAGGCCACCCGGTATGCAAAGAGCACCCGCAGCTGGTACTCAGTTTCCCAGCCAGCCAATGCAACTGAACAAATAGTGAAAGTCATGTGACGACGTGACGATTGATAAATTAAAACAGGAGTTTTGATTTATATAGAAGTAAATATTGGACAGAAGAAGCCGGGAGATAAGAGGAAAGATGATGGCAATCATCACAGAGTGATGGCAATCATTAGCAAGAGGAAGAGTCAAGCTAACATTTGCTGAACATGTTGAGGTTACAGAATAAGGCAGCTGAATTAATATGCAAATCTGGGTAACGTTACTGTAAAAGAACATCCAAGTCTTCTCAGGATGTGGCAGGCATAAAACAGAGTTTGTTTGAATGCAAGAATAATTCCAATCCTACATACACCCACTTAGGAGTAATTCGCATAATTGTGGGACTTTAATTTCTGAGTAAACATGCATAGGGTTGCATTACAAAAGTCTGAGCTACAAGGATATAAGTTTGAGTTTTCTGGGATGATGGTGCAGCAATAAAACTGCTAGCACATTCGCAAAGCTAATCCAGTATGGTTTCAAATTGGATGGGGTACTGCGTGTTGAGATTTCTGTACTGTAGAGGGTTGGACTACAGCAGGTTTTCAACTTCTTTGAGTCCACGGCTCCCTTGACCAACTACATTTTTTCTGCGACACCCCTGTGGGGCTCAGGAGCCCAGTTATGTCACCCCTTGCCTGCAGAGCTGGCAGCCTCTCACCCTTTTTCAAACACCCTTCCTTGTGGAGTGTTCCCTCAGTCTCCTCTCCCCTCTCCTTGGGAGTCCTCTGGGCAGCCATTGCTGCCCTCCCTGGTCTCTGAGCCGCCCCCCTGCCCATAAGAGAGGTGCCGCCTCACACTGCCCCACAGGGGCCTGGGAAGAAGATGCCCCCAGCTTTAGTGGCTCCCCTTCAGCACCGGGCACGCAGTTCCTAGGCAGACCTTGCACAGATCAAGCACAAGAAAAGGCTAGTGCAGTGCCTGCCTGCCTCCCACTTGTCTGTCCATTTTGGCGGACTGGTTGGTTGGGCTCCTTCACCCTCTTGCTTGCTTACTCCGAGGCCACCTCAGCTCTTGGCAACCAGCCCCAGAGGACCATTCTGTAGGTTAAGTCCATCTAGGTTGGTTCATCTAGACTAGTGTTACCTACACTGGCTGGCAGCAGGCTCCCTGGTTTCAGCAGCAGTCTTCCCTCGCCCTATCTGGAGGTGCCAGAGATTAAATCAGGGCTATTCTGTATGCAAGGCAGATGCTCTTTCAAAAAATAAAGAATGACGATTCCATTGGAGAGCTTTGCTGAACTTACCTTAGTCATAGGAGGACAATAGCGTCACCTTTTCCTTTCAGAGCTATTTAAAGCAAAGGCTTAAAAGAAAGGGAAAAATTATCCCAGGTATAGATGCCAAATTTCACATCAGACAAAAGCCCTTAATAAGGAAGCTGAGTTGAAAGTCTTTCTTCTTCTAACATGAACCAAGAAAATGAAAAGGATCTTACACCTCAACCACTTAACTCATCTCATAGCTTTATGAATAGAAGGCAGTATATAGGCAACACCTGATCTGCCTGGGGGTTACATTCTTGGCCCCTGCACATGGTGGAGTGTGCATAATTCTACCCTGCCTCATTAGGCACCCCATTCTGCCTTCTTCCAAATCCAAAACGACCCACACATCAATTGTATGCATGCAAAATGATTACTGCCTGTATGGTGTAACAAAATGGTAGCTAGTTAAACTTGCAGGAAAATTCCACATTTTCACCCAAAAAAAAAAGGAAAAAGGAAAAAAACCCAGCACGGAAGATAGCTACTGTTGTCTTTCTAAAAGCATCTTTATTATATTGCTGCATTGCTGCAGCTTTGAAAGGAAAACAGCAGCCCTGCGATGGTCTTTTTTGCTGTGTAAATGAAAAGAGGCAGGTAGCAGTCACCGAGTGCCATGGCTCACACTGTGGCGTTTCAAAATGCAACTCGCCAGAGTCATAAACTCTGGAGAATGAGCAGCTCTCAGAGCTCACAGGCTTTGCTGTTCATCCCCTAGTGGGTTTCCCCTTCATCACAAGCTTGACTAGGCCCATTATGATAGCAATGTAGGGAAAGCCTCAAAGACTAATGTGCAAAATTGCACTGCTGAAGCTCTCCGGAAATTCAAACTTTTCCATGTGTGGGAGCCAACATGACTGCTGAGCTGTAAGGAAATAGTCAGCCACTGATCCCTGCATTATGATCTCATTGAAACGCTGAGTGGAAAAAGGTTGAGTGAATATGATCTCAAAACCAGACTGGTGACTGACAGAAATGAAGGGTGTGGGAAAATCAAGCTGTCTCCTACCTGTATCAGTCTTTAGAAGAAGTGCCCAGGCTGCTACCAGCATTTTCCCAGCCCTGCTGTAAAGATTCTCTATCTACACACATAGTAGCAGGAGCAACTTGGGACCTCACTTTGCTACCTCCCAGTAAGGGGCTTACATATTGACTTTTCTTTTTCTAGAACATGCAGAAGCTGCTTTTCAGGGGGAAGTACAAGGATTATACACACATCTCTCTAATATTTTTCATGAGATTTATGTCTGCCAGCCAGCCAGCCATGTCTTTCTGCTTTGCTTTGTCAGTCCAGATGGGAAGTTCTTCCAGTGCCCCCCACCCACCCACTGGAAGAAGGTACCTCTCTCACCTGTAGTGGAAAAGGAACACATAAAGACTTTATGCTTAGATATATTTTTGGCATCAGCAGTCAATGGGCCAATTTTCACTTTCTAGCCACTCGTATTTGCATATTTAAGGCCCATTTATACAAGGGAGATCTTTGATCCATGCCAAAATAGCCTTGATGATTAATTTGTTATAGTTTTAAAATAATGGGCTTGATCAAGCCAATACTAAGTGCTTTGAAGTTCTATTGGTTTCAATAGAAAAGTTATTGATGTGCTTAAAGGTCTCCCTTTAATAACAAGCTTCACATTATATGCAAATATGTACAACAAAGCCCAGTGCTTTTTCAAAAGGAAAGTAGCAGTGGGAGAGGTGATTTTAATAAACGAGTGGCGAGGAGGAGGTGCTTAACCATTTCCTCACTGGATATCAATTTAACACATGGGGGGAAGGGGACAGCTTTATCCCCTGAAGCGCTAGATATGTGTTTACCTTCTCAAACACAAACTAAAGCAGTGAGTCCTCTAGCAAAGGTCAACACTATTCAAATCCTTACTTGGTTAGCAGACAAGGGAGGCTCTCAGGACCAGGTGCTTTCCAGCTTTGTTCTAAAGTAAATATGGACAGTGGCAAGCCATGCTTAAAAATCATCCCATAATATGCAGTTTTTTTCAGAATGAGGAATGTTGTAGTGCAGAGAACAACTGTCTAATCAAAAGGTTGAGGGGATTGTTTGCATTTTAGGCAGAGATGGGTTCTTCATACTTGTATCAGGAAATAGAGGTATAAATTAAGGAAAGGTTCCCCTTCTTGGTTTTGTGTCGGACAGAAGCTGAATATCACTGTATATATATTCAGGCAAGCTGTGTACATGGTTGCTTTTGGTAGTGATTATGGGCAACAAGAACCTCTTTGCAGAGATGGGGAATTCTAGATAGAGAATTGGGGAGGGCTGGAGTTTGGATATCTTTCAATGGCAACTTGAAAAGCAGCCCTTGGAATGAATGAATCCTCTGCAGAAAAGACAGCAGAGATCACTGGCTAAGGGTTCCCAATTTCCATGTCTATTTGCCATATCTATCTATTTACATTCACTATTTACATTTCCTCCCAACAACTGCTATCTCCCAAGTTTAAAAGCACACTGTATCCAAAAGGAGATGGGGAAAATCACTAATGGGTTTTAGTGAAATTGCAGTTTAATGGAGAGCAATTTCACATCTGGATAGCCACGCTATGTTTGGATCCGGCTGGTGTCAGAAACAATTAGATGTTCATCGCACACTGACTAGAAGAATCAAAAACTTGTTTTAGGAGTTAGTTAACATTCCCCCCAAAAAAATTCTATCCAATGTTGTGTACAGTTGTATAGGAGAATTGTACACCTTAGTTTATAGTGTTTTTAAAAATACTCAGAGGCAGGCCTAGAGTCAGAAGTTTGTGGCAAGAGACCCATAAAGAATTGCTGGGAGAGTATTGTTGATACAAAACACTCAAAGTCTAAAAATCTGGCTTTAAAAATATTTTTTCTAGCCATCACTCTGTCGCCTCACCTCAGAAAGGATATTGTAGAGCTGGGAATGCTACCAAAATTATCAAGGGAATGGACCATCTCCTCTTTGAGAAAAGACTGCAACATTTAGTGCTCTTTAGTACAGTGGTACCTCGGGTTACATACGCTTCAGGTTACACACTCCACTAAGCCAGAAATAGTGCTTCAGGTTAAGAACTTTGCTTCAGGATGAGAACAGAAATTGTGCTCCGGCGGTGCGGCAGCAGCAGGAGGCCCCATTAGCTAAAGTGGTGCTTCAGGTTAAGAACAGTTTCAGGTTAAGAACGGACCTCTGGAATGAATTAAGTACTTAACCCGAGGTACCACTGTATAGCGAAAAGGTGAGTAAGAGGAGAAATGAGAGAGGTGTATAAAGTGATGTGTGGAGCAGAAAAAGTGAATAGAGAAAAGTTTTTTCTCTCTCCTCTCTTACAATACTTGGACTCCCGACCATCCAGTGAAGCTGAATGTTGGGAGATTCAGGACAGACAAAATAAAGTACTTAAACTGTGCAACTTGCGAAGGCCACCGACCTGGACAGCTTTAAAAGAGGTTTAGACAAATTCATGGAGGATTAGGCTAGCCATGGTGTCTTATGTTCTGCCTCCATGGTCTGAGACAACATTCTTCTAAATACCACTTGCTGGAAAACACAGGAGGAGACAGTGCTCTTGGGCGCAAATCCTACTCATGGGTTTCCCACAGTCATCTAGTTGGCGACTCTGAGAGCAGGATGCTGAGCCAAATGGTCCATTGGCCTGACCCAACAGGCTCTTTTTATGACCTTAGTACCACCAGACCAAAGGGACATGGGTGGCGCTGTGGTTTAAACCACTGAGCCTCTTGGGCTTGCTGATCGGAAGGTCAGCGACTGGTAAGACTTGTCATTCAGTTCTTCCAAAGTCTTCCTAAATTATAAAGCTCCAAAATACAGGCCAAAAGAGAACAGGTCTGGAAAGAGCGAGGCATACAATGGGCACCACCAGTGAAAAGGCCCTGTTCCATGTAGCTCCTGCCCTGTCATTTGATAGGGTGCCCACTTCCCTCCTTCTTGACATGGAATGCTCTCTATTGGAGTCTCCAGGTCCAGTACAAAGAGCATAAGAAGGGAGAGCAGGGACCTTGAAGTTCCCAACAGCTGTTAATCAAGCAAGCAAGCATACAAGTCACCTTTGTCACAGTCAGGACGCCTATGTCCTGGCCAGGCCTGCACCCAATCTTGTTTTCATACAATTCTTGTTTGTCCTCAGTAACCAAAATTATACTATCAACATATACAAGCAGAAAAGTTGTTTTCCTTCATTTGCAAGGAATCATACAAAACAAAGTGGCACTAATAAAGAAAAGTTCCAGGGTGGCAACCTTAGCTGTCAACTTTTCCCTTTTCTTGCGAGGAATCCTATTCGGAATAAGGGAATTTCCCTTAAAATAAGAGGGAAGTTGATAGCTATGGTGGCAACAGAAAGCAAACTAAAAATGTTTTTGCAGTTCATCAAAACTATCCAGCAATATCAAATTAGAGGAAAACTGGTGCTATTAAGAGTAATCCTTCTAGCTGGTTAATTGGTTCGACAACTTCCATGCACATGACATGTGATGCTAATTATTTCCCCCAAGAGTTAAATGATAACTAATCAGAGGCAGCTACAGTTGCAAATGAGAACAAAATATCTGTGAAAGGAAGAGGAGCAGGTTTGCTCAAGTGTGATGCAGGTAGAAATACTGTTTGTAATGAAGTGAGAGCAGTACTTTACTTGCTCAAATTAACAAATAAAAAAGTTTTGAGAATTTAATTCTAGATTAAAATTGATTACTTAATTGAGAAAGGGATTGTAACAAAAACACTAAATTGAATAGTAGAGTGCCTGGTATCTGGTGGGCAGACCAAAGCACTCGTCAGGAGAGCTATGAGATTCAGGTGAGGGTCAGATGCCTTGTCAATCCCAGCAGGTATATAACAGGAAGACCCAGCCTGCCCAGAATGTTTAAAGTGGCATAGAGCAGTGCGAAGGTGGGGTGGAATCACGTGACACCTGACATCCTGTATAGTATGTACAATACCTAGAAATATAATAGAAGAGAACAAGTTACTACTTGCTTCTGAAGTCCTAAATGGCCTCTGAAGTCCTAAATGATCTGTCTCTTCCCACACAAAACCTGCCCATCAGATTGTTGGAGGCCTCCCTCTGGGGGCCCCTAACAGCACAATATTTTTCCTGTGGTGGCACCTAAATTATGGAACTCCCTTCTTAGTAAGGCCAAGTCTATCCTGTTCTCTCAGGCTTTGAGTGGCATCTGCTGGGATATTCTGCACATCATTCTGTATGTGCTTGTAATGTTTTTATTGCTGTTTTAAGAATTTTACTTGCTGGTTTCCTGGTGTGTTTTTAATCTGCTATTTTAATTTCTTTTTTGTTTTTATTGTTAGCAGTGTTGTAGCAAGCAAGAAAGGCTATATATATATTCTTAAAAATGGACTGAAGGTGGATGGGATGGACAAGTATCAAGGAGCTGCAGCTAATCGTAGCCTTGTTCTTTGCTCATATCACCATCATCATCAAAGGCAAGAAAATGCAGAAAATGTGGTTGAAATACAAGTCACACCGACAACAGTTTCTCACCCAGTTTTTTGTTACTGACAGTTATACCTTGCTAAACACCAGAGATCTTCTGTTAATCTGGAGCCCCCAGCACATACACAGAGCACAGATGGAGAAGGGCACTCATAGCAGTCCTTGAATGTTGGGAGATTCAGGACAGACAAAATAAAGTACTTAAACTGTGCAACTTGCGAAGGCCACCGACCTGGACAGCTTTAAAAGAGGTTTAGACAAATTCATGGAGGATTAGGCTAGCCATGGTGTCTTATGTTCTGCCTCCATGGTCTGAGACAACATTCTTCTAAATACCACTTGCTGGAAAACACAGGAGGAGACAGTGCTCTTGGGCGCAAATCCTACTCATGGGTTTCCCACAGTCATCTAGTTGGCGACTCTGAGAGCAGGATGCTGAGCCAAATGGTCCATTGGCCTGACCCAACAGGCTCTTTTTATGACCTTAGTACCACCAGACCAAAGGGACATGGGTGGCGCTGTGGTTTAAACCACTGAGCCTCTTGGGCTTGCTGATCGGAAGGTCAGCCATTTGAATCTGTGCAACAGGGTGAGCTCCCGTTCCTCTGTCCCAGCTTCTGCCAACCTAGCAGTTCGAAAGCATGCCAGTACAAGTAGATAAATAGGTACCACTGTGGCGGGAAGGTAAATGGCATTTCCGTGCACTCTGGCTTCCGTCATGGTGTTTCGTGCCAGAAGCAGTTTAGTCATGCTGGCCACATGACCCAGAAAGCTGTCTGTGGACAAAAGCCGGCTCTCTCAGCCTGAAAGCGAGATGAGTGCCACAACTCCATAATTGCCTTTGACTGGAACTAACCGTCCAGGGGTCCTTTACCTTTACCACCAGACTGGAGAGCTGTTTAGCAAGGCCATCTAAAACCTGTTGGCTGAGGGGTGATCCAGAAGAGGTAACAGGCAATTTATATCTGTAGCAGGATTGACCACCCTCCAGCACCAGATCTCCTGCTGTTAACCACTGAAATATAGGCACCCCAAACTTTCCTCCCCGTCATGTACATCCCAGCTACTTTCCTCCCTACTCCAGAGACTCGATCAGAGCATCTTCACCAAACAAGCAGTTTGCCCTGTGACCACAATGGTCAATGAAATGTGAACACTTTGTAGGACCAGCATATGATGACATATAGTTCAGATTTAAGTGCAAATGTAAAATCTCAGTCCAGGGACATTATAAAAAATACCTTACCCAGGCTTGCTACTAATAATTGACAAGTTTATATACAATACTGACACACTTAAAAAGAAAAGCACCAGGGATATTAGATCCAACATACCCCCCCCCCCTTAACCCACCTGTATCATTTAAGGTGAGGCATAGTTTGGTTTTCATGCATTACTGGGCTGGAAACCAGGACTATTACAGTGAGAGTCACCAACTGTTTCTGTACTGAATCACTAACAGCCCAAACAGCAGCAGTATAAAACATGAAATGAGTGCCCTTCAATTTTCTTTGCTCATGCAGAACTTCAAGAATCAAATTAAGATTGGTGCTTGAAACTCCTTGGAAGCCAATGTCTAAAACCAAAATTTCATTCTGGAATTCGAGTCAGGTATCTATCTGTGAAAAGCAGTTCTACCTGATTCCCCAAAGCACATGCTGCATTTCTCAGATCCTATCAGAGGACACAGATATGTTTGATGTTATTAAAATGACTCTATTTATATGCATATCAATTATGATCTGAGTGGTATGCTTATGGTAGTATTATTACAACCTAGAATTTTCCGGGGGGAGGGGGGTTTACAACTTCTGCAAGTATAATTTATTGAGACATAAATAGTAATATTAAAACCATCAACCATAAAATGTCAATACTCGATGCTACTGTGTAATTTAAGTGCTGTGCACATCTAAATTCAGATGCAGTATTTTCTGAGCACACATATATTAAATCTGCACACTGCAGCTACCAAGAATGCAACACTTTCAGAAGCAGCAGGCTATCACACAGTCAAACGCTCACGGATGGGAAAAGGGTCTTTCAGAAAGACCAAGAAATTGGCAGGACATACTTAAAATATTAACATCTATGGATTTTCCTTCTCCCCACCCTGTGAAAATAGTCCCTGTTGGCATTAGTCATCATCCCCCCTACAAACAAGCCCTCCGTTAGAAAGTTTCTTCCCCAAAAGATTAATTAAACTTTTAAATTTATATCAATTGCAGATTGAGGGAACACAACCAACTCCAAAGCTTTTTCTGAACTCTGTTTCGCAGTATTGGGTGATCTGTTAGAGACAGATTTTAAAAGTATCTCTTGGGAGGGAGGATGAATAAAAAGGAATGCTACATCCTTGGCAACGTTGGCGATGAAAATTGTAACTGATGAAGTAAAGGATACGAGCATTTGCTCTCTAACGCAAGGACAAAGTGTGTGAGAGAGGTTGTTGGGTTCCTTTGGGAGGGTGCATGGGATAGAAATCTAAATAATAATAATAATAGTAATAGTAATAATAATAATAATGTTTTAAAAATCTGGGAGGAGATGTAGCCCATTAGAGATGCTGTCTGAGAAGTCAAGATATCTCAGAGTGTCAAGCTTCACCACAAAGAAATCTCAACAGCTCATAGCATTCACATCAAATATGAGGCAAGGATTACAGCATCAAGAGCTCTTCTCCAATTTAGAATCATAGCTGGTTTCCAGGTTTGAGGGGGGCCTTCAGCAAAGTGTTTTCTGTGAAGGCCTGCTTACAGCGGGCTCTTCTGGTGAGCTTACTTGGTGGTGCACAACAGCAGCAGCACTCCAGTGGAGCTGCCATTTTGATTTCCCACAGTGCCCACACCACACTGGGGGCATCTTGCATAATCAAAATGGTGTTTCCTCCAGGCCTTACCGCTCAATACTCAGATTAGAGCACCAATTAAAGGGGATTCGCATACCAGGGGAGTCCAAGCTCTTTTTAAAGAGGGCCAGATTTGATTAAGTGGACATGCATGAGGGCCGACCAAAGGGCCAACCAAAGTTGTTGACCTTTTTTTAGGGTTTTTAAGGATTTTACCCCAGGAAATAAACTGCCACAAGGGCCAGATTAAACCAACTAGCAGGCCGGATTAGGCCCCTGAAACGGACTTTGGACATGCCTGCCATTAGCAGCAGCTGCCCAACAACACCATGTGTTGACACCAGGCCTTCTTGGAACACAGAACAAGTTTCTGCACATGCACAGAGTGCTTTTTAACTTAAACCTATTTTTAGTTCACCAGTTAGCACTTGCACAGAACTAGAAGTAGATTATTCCAAGACTCCAGGGACTGGTGAAAAAGCACAAACTTTGGACTGGGGGGAATCTGTAAGCTCTGACACCTGTCTGACCAAGCTCTGGGAAGCTTCCTTGCCCAAGTAGTTAAAAGCCTTTGCCAGCAATTCCCCTAGCCTATCTTTTCATGACCTCTTAAGTTTATAGCAAGAAATCAAATGACAAAAAAAGCACTCCTTCGGTGTTCAATGAAAGTCACAGCAGCCACTTGGTGTGCCAAAATTTCAAAGACATTTGCCTCAGCTAAACAAATGTCTGTTAAGAGAGAGCCTCTGCCTGTATATTTGGAGGACAGCTTGGCACAGAAGCTTAGCAGCTCATCAGCCATGTTGATATTGTTCCCTGCATCTGGATCCTTCTGATCTCTATCTCCACTCCTTGTGATATCCATCAGCTGCCCAGGGCATAGAGACTGTTATAAAGTGGAAGGAGTGAAATGACAGGTGTTCGCAATGGAAATGAGAAAATAAGTATCCAAGTCAACTCTGGCACTCAGTGCGCAGAATTTTAATTTGCCTAAAACATAAAAAAACCTCTAAACACTGAGGATCCAGTAAAGAACTAGGTGGAGAGGGATACAGAAATCAAGAAGCTGATACAGAAACTGCTTCAGCACACTGCCAGGAACTGAAGGTACTGCCTGAGGTTTGGTCTACTTATGAGGGGTAGCTTACTTACAAGTATGCCTTTACTCCTGAGGAGTTCTTGTTCCTCAGGTGGGCATTTTGCCACTTGGAGGCCAACTGAGCTAGCAATCTGTGAGCCCTAGAGCTTGGTGGCCATTCGGCATCCACCTCTAATTCTGTGAAGGAGCTTTCCATGACTTGAAGCAGAGGTTGGGTTGTCCCCTGAGGACCTCAGATCCTCTTATCTGCCACACAGTCCCCAACATGGGCTCCTGCTCCATCTTTGGTCCAGGACTGTGACCTTCCAAAGAGAAGCGAACCCAAGTAATCATTGCATCCCTGGAGAAACTCACTACAGTGGTACCTTGGGTTACATATGCTTCAGGTTACATACGCTTCAGGTTACAGACTCTACTAACCTCAGGTTAAGAACTTTGCTTCAGGATGAGAACAGAAATCGTGCTCTGGCGGCATGGCAGCAACACCAGGCCCCATTACCTAAAGTGTTGCTTCAGGTTAAGTACAGTTTCAGGTTAAGAACAGACCTCCAGAACGAATTAAGTACTTAACCCGAGGTACCACTGTACTTACCACATTATGAGCTGTTTGTCTCAACCAGGCCTTCCTCTCATTTTGTCTTTTGGACAGAGTTTATATTTACAAGATTACCTGCTCTATATTATGATAGCTTAAGAGCAGCTCAGCCCTCCTGATTTGAATTAAATGTGCGGCCAAGTCCCCTAATTAATGGCTGGGAAGAGCCACCTATTACACACATCCGTTGAGAAATGTTTAAGTCTTAGGGGCTTACAAGGCTTTGTTACCAAATGAATATGGATTTCACATGGATCCAGATGGCAGATTCCTACCCAGCTGGTTCCACAGTTCACCATGGCCTACAAGGTTTGTGTGTGAAAAAACGTTTTTAAAAAAAAACAAATATGCAAGCTAATTATGCCAGAATTTCATTTTGCATTATATCAAGACAATGAGCACTCACGGCTTTTTGTAATGTAATATCCAAGGGAAGATATAAGGATGAGAAATAACTCAAGGCTATGAATGCTGATTTCAAGTCCTAACAATTCCATGGAACAGTGTGTGTGTTTGTGTGTGTGCAGACTAATGTCAGTATATATATATATATATATATATGCAGGTTTTGGTGTCCTCGGGTGTCTTCCCGTGTAAAAGTTGGGGTGTCTAGGCGACGTTTCGACGAGGTCTCACTCGTCATCTTCAGGCTGGTGCTTTCGGCTTCTTGTTACTGGAACAGAGCAGGGTCTCAGTGTTTGAGTTCCTATAAATACTGTTGAGGTGTGGTATATAGCCTCCAATGTTCTGGGCCGAGAGGAAGTTCCCGGGCTAGTGTGCCTTTTCTTCTTTTGTTCCTTAATTGTTTGAGGGATGTCTTGAGTGATTTCTTGAGTGATATCCTGAGTACCACTTAGGTGGGTCATTAGGTGTGGATTAGTTGCTAAAGCCTTTGTGTCTTGACCTCTTGAACTTTGTGAAGAGTTTTTCTGAGAAGATGGCTGTACTGCATTTTGTTGTGCTCTGGCTTGGCTTCGTGTATAGGGGCGAGCTGTGGTTTTGTGGCCTGTGTAGGGATTGCAGGGGGGTGCAACATCCGGAGGTGCCACCATGGTTTGGCTACTGGATGGTGTCTGTAATTTATCTGTGGAGAGGGTCTGGGTTTGGGTCTGGTGTGGTTGATTGGTGATGGCGTTCTGTGTGCCTCTGGATCTGGTGTCAGTTTTTGTGGGGAGGGCTAATTTCCAGATGTCTGGCAAGCGGGATGTGTCGTCATGCTTGTTCATGTTGTGAGGGTGTTTCTACTATATATATATAGTATCGCATGCACAGATTTGACACTCTGGGGATGGTGGAAATCCCAACTGAGTGCAGTGGTACTATATGCTCCAACTTTTGTTCAGATCTGAAAAGCCTGTGAGACTCACAGGCCTTGTATGACCAGATGTCTGTACACAGTAGGACATCATTACTAAAGACGGCTGCTACCAGCACTCCAGGGCACCAGTCATTAAGTACACCCCAGTCATTCCCTAAATCCACTTTTGGAAATATCATTTGAGTTATTACAGTAATCCAGATCAATATGCACAGCACTGTAGATTGTAACAAAGTTACACAATCCAATTTGCAGCCCAAATCACTTAGGCAGGTGCTTGCCCCACTCTTTAACCACCACACCCTGTTCAAAAGGCTTCATGTGTAAATTTGGAGAACTGCTAAACAGGTGATGTAATGGAATTCAGTTAGAGGGGATTTGAGGAAGTCAGTTATCAATGTAATGAAATTAGGGACTGGAAGTAATACCTTAATTCTTTTCTATGTCTTTTTCTTTGTTTTTTGTGTTTTGTAATGTTTTTCTTTTTTCTTGTTTCTTTTTTCTGTGATAAATGTGAAAACCAATAAAAAAAATTGGAAAAAACAAAAGGCTTCATGTGTTTTGACCTTTGGATTGTAATCTCCTTTCACATGGCAGTGCTTTTATTGCATGAAGTGCTTGCCACTTTTTAGACGGCATCAGTGAGCACCAAAATCTCTCTGAGACCAGGAAGTGCTTCTCATGCACAGGGAATGCAGAATGCTTTCAGTGTGGCTGCCTGTCAGGAAAGTTCATGAATGCAGGTGCTGCTGAGATGAAGCCAAGGAATGGTGAGGAAATCCATTCAGGGAAAACAGGCATGCATTATGTGAGCTCAAACATAGGCAACAAGAGTGGTGCTTATGGAGTTACTCACATCGTACACACATCATTACAGAGCAGGCATGTCCAAAGTCCGGCCCGGGGGCCACTTGCGGCCCCCGGGCTGGTTTAAAGTGGCCCCCCAGGCAATTTTGAAAAAGCAATTTCTTGCAGCCCCCGAGCGCTTGCCCACCAAAGCCATTTACTTTTTGTGGGCTCATCACGAGCTCTCCCCTCTGCGCAAGGGGCGTGGCTAGCCCCCACGCCATTAGGGAGCCCTGGTTGTGTCACTCCTTGGGTCGACCAATCTGGTCAGCCAGGGGGCGTGGCTAAATAAATAAATACTACAGTACACATTCAGGACGTTGATGCTGCAGCGGTGGCGGTGGCAGAGGGGCAGCCGCCGCCTTGACCCAGTGCCGGATTTATGTATAGGCTAAGTAGGCTTCAGCCTAGGGTCTCTAAATCTAGGGGGCCTCGCCAGCCTGCCTTCTCCCCAGTACCACAGTCTCCCCTCTCCCAAAATTGCAAACCCAATACTTAATGTGAAGGCAGGACAACTCAGGCCTCTAAATCTAGGGGGCCTTGCCAGCCTGCACGCTCTCAAGTGCCACAGACTCCCCTCTCCCAAAATTGTAAGCCCAAGACTTCATGCAAGGGCAGGGCAGCTCAGGCCCAGCAACTATGAGACTCAGGGCTAGCCAGTGGGGCCTAATTTGAAGCAGTGGGGCACAAGTTGAATTTTGTTTGTTTGTTTGTTTGTTTGTTTGTTTGTTTGTTTTTTGGTAGGGCCCCAGTTCACAGTCAAAGTCTGCAAAATCTTATAGATATAAATAAAATCCATCTATATTGCCCTGGTGTGGGGGGCCCTTAGGAGCGGCACGCGGGGCCCAATTTGGCCAAATTGCTCCAATTGCCTTAAGGTCAGCCCTGATGAGACTGTGCAGGGGTTGGACTGACAAGCCCTGCACCTTCTAGGTCCCTGGTGTCACTATTCAGAGTACAGACTCAAGGAAATAAAGGGGGCGCACTTACTGGAAATCAGTTTTGTCCCCTCTCCCCCCCCAAAAAAAAACAACCCCAAGACAATGAGCCCAGCCACCTTTTATTCACAGTCGCATAAGCACTACACTACAGCATGGCCATAAATCTGTACGTTCAATCACTGAAATATACACCCAATATGTAGCAATGGAGATTTATGTTACTGTTTTATGAATGGACTCCGTATTTTGTGAATTACCTAAGAACCACCAATAGGGATCTCTAGAGTTTGACAGCTAACCAACTGGTACTACCAAACAGTGACCCCTATTGCTGAAAGCAGGTAACCAACAGGGAATGCTTAAGATCAGCCTTTGCACTGTTGAGTGAGCACCCTCTGCTGTGCAGCTAATGGAGAAAGCTCATAAATTGTATCCCTTCTGGCATCCTGGCCAGCTCTATTATGCTGTTGTAAACCCTGGTGCACCAGAAGCCCAGAATAGCAGCAAATAAAATCCGCTCATATGTCAGCGACTGGTAAGACTTGTCATTCAGTTCTTCCAAAGTCTTCCTAAATTATAAAGCTCCAAAATACAGGCCAAAAGAGAACAGGTCTGGAAAGAGCGAGGCATACAATGGGCACCACCAGTGAAAAGGCCCTGTTCCATGCAGCTCCTGCCCTGTCATTTGATAGGGTGCCCACTTCCCTCCTTCTTGACATGGAATGCTCTCTATTGGAGTCTCCAGGTCCAGTACAAAGAGCATAAGAAGGGAGAGCAGGGACCTTGAAGTTCCCAACAGCTGTTAATCAAGCAAGCAAGCACACAAGTCACCTTTGTCACAGTCAGGACGCCTATGTCCTGGCCAGGCCTGCACCCAATCTTGTTTTCATACAATTCTTGTTTGTCCTCAGTAACCAAAATTATACTATCAACATATACAAGCAGAAAAGTTGTTTTCCTTCATTTGCAAGGAATCATACAAAACAAAGTGGCACTAATAAAGAAAAGTTCCAGGGTGGCAACCATAGCTGTCAACTTTTCCCTTTTCTTGCGAGGAATCCTATTCGGAATAAGGGAATTTCCCTTAAAATAAGAGGGAAGTTGATAGCTATGGTGGCAACAGAAAGCAAACTAAAAATGTTTTTGCAGTTCATCAAAACTATCCAGCAATATCAAATTAGAGGAAAACTGGTGCTATTAAGAGTAATCCTTCTAGCTGGTTAATTGGTTCGACAACTTCCATGCACATGACATGTGATGCTAATTATTTCCCCCAAGAGTTAAATGATAACTAATCAGAGGCAGCTACAGTTGCAAATGAGAACAAAATATCTGTGAAAGGAAGAGGAGCAGGTTTGCTCAAGTGTGTTGCAGGTAGAAATACTGTTTGTAATGAAGTGAGAGCAGTACTTTACTTGCTCAAATTAACAAATAAAAAAGTTTTGAGAATTTAATTCTAGATTAAAATTGATTACTTAATTGAGAAAGGGATTGTAACAAAAACACTAAATTGAATAGTAGAGTGCCTGGTATCTGGTGGGCAGACCAAAGCACTCGTCAGGAGAGCTATGAGATTCAGGTGAGGGTCAGATGCCTTGTCAATCCCAGCAGGTATATAACAGGAAGACCCAGCCTGCCCAGAATGTTTAAAGTGGCATAGAGCAGTGCGAAGGTGGGGTGGAATCACGTGACACCTGACATCCTGTATAGTATGTACAATACCTAGAAATATAATAGAAGAGAACAAGTTACTACTTGCTTCTGAAGTCCTAAATGGCCTCTGAAGTCCTAAATGATCTGTCTCTTCCCACACAAAACCTGCCCATCAGAATGTTGGAGGCCTCCCTCTGGGGGCCCCTAACAGCACAATATTTTTCCTGTGGTGGCACCTAAATTATGGAACTCCCTTCTTAGTAAGGCCAAGTCTATCCTGTTCTCTCAGGCTTTGAGTGGCATCTGCTGGGATATTCTGCACATCATTCTGTATGTGCTTGTAATGTTTTTATTGCTGTTTTAAGAATTTTACTTGCTGGTTTCCTGGTGTGTTTTTAATCTGCTATTTTAATTTCTTTTTTGTTTTTATTGTTAGCAGTGTTGTAGCAAGCAAGAAAGGCTATATATATATTCTTAAAAATGGACTGAAGGTGGATGGGATGGACAAGTATCAAGGAGCTGCAGCTAATCGTAGCCTTGTTCTTTGCTCATATCACCATCATCATCAAAGGCAAGAAAATGCAGAAAATGTGGTTGAAATACAAGTCACACCGACAACAGTTTCTCACCCAGTTTTTTGTTACTGACAGTTATACCTTGCTAAACACCAGAGATCTTCTGTTAATCTGGAGCCCCCAGCACATACACAGAGCACAGATGGAGAAGGGCACTCATAGCAGTCCTTGATAAGCTCCTTTAGAAAGGGGTTTAGTGACAACCTTGCTCCTTGGTCATCTGCAATGAGCTCTGAAGGATCTTACTAAGATAGTTTAAGAAGCAACTTGCATTACGCAGTCTGGTCTTGAGAACACTAAAAAGTTTGTTTGAAATTAAATTGTAGCATTTCGAGTGGAGAGTACTTTGTTACACTTCTGTACACATCACATAGTAGTTAATTTGCTTTTTAAAGAAAAAAGAAAAAAGAAACCCTTCTAAGCATTCAGTTTCTAGATGGATATACACTACTAACTGCTAGCTGAGTTGCTATGGAAACATGGCTTTTTTCCAGCTTTCCCTTGAACAGCTTTCAGAGGAATGCTACATCGTGTCAGTGATTTAACTGACTAACATAGCTGTCCTAAACTTCTAATTCACTTATTGCTTCATGCAGAAGCTGGAAAGACTAATGTCTTCCATTTGGTGCAAGCACAGGGTACAATAAAGCTGTTGATGGACTTTGGTTTAATAATTTAATCCTTTATTTCCTCTTCAGAGAGAACCAGCGAGGCCTGGTGGATGAAGTGCTGAGAATGGGCTTGGTGGATAAGCAACCACATCCAGCCAGTTGCTGCAGGGACTTTTGCTCCAGCGCATCCACAGAGTTCTCTGCTCACAAGGGCAATCCATTCATTTCAGTGGAAGGATCAGCTCCAGCAACACACTGCTTTTCCTTTGCAGAACTCAATCCCCGCCCCTCCCCCCCCACACACACACACATTGAAATGGAATGGGACAGATTGCAGGCATGGGACTTCCCTGTGCATTATGGTAATGGGTTCAAACCCAATCTCACTTATTGATTCAAAGCCAATTTATTTAGTGGTTTGGGGTGGTGGCCTGCTCTTCTCAATGCTCAACGCATGTGCCCAGATAATGGCTCATCCAAAAGGGTGCTGAGCAGATAGCTCAGAACATGAGCCCCTTAATCTCAGGGTTGTGGGTTCAAGCCCCATGTTGAGTGTAAGATTCCTGCATTGCAGGGGGTTGGACTAGATGACCCTTGTTGTCCCTTCCAACTCTACAATTCTATGATTCTGTACACCTGATGAGTCATGTTCTCCCTACAGATCCATGAGACTACTTCAGATTTGGAAATTCTGTTTTCAAATTCAAGTATATTTTATTTTATTTTATTTTATTTTATTTTATACTGCCCTATACCCATAGGTCTCAGGGCAGTTCACATAAAGGATCACATACATAAAATCAAAATACAAACAATAACCTAATTAAAAAAACCTAAAAAGAGCCAGCATTTTAAAAAGGGTATATTATCATCATCATAATGATCATCATAATGATGATGATCATTATTACTTGCATTTTAAAAAATTATATTGATATAGTAATTTCTATCACAGGGGTGGGCAGACTTCAGATTTCTTACGTCTGGTTTGGTTTTTACTAGAAACTGAAGATCTACCAGCAAGAACAGGGGTCAGCAACCTTTTTCAGCCTTGGGCCAGTCCACCATCCCTCAGACCATGTGATGGGCCGGACTATTTTTTTTTTTGGGGGGGGGAATGAATGAATTCCTATGCCCCACAAATAACCCAGAGATGCATTTTAAATAAAAGGACACATTCTACTCATGTAAAAACACGCTGATTCCCATACCATCCGTGGGCAGGATTGAGAAGGCGATTGGGCCACATTCAACCCCCGGGCCTTAGGTTGCCTACCCCTGAGCTAGAACCATATTTTCTCCTGCTCTGAAGGGTAGATCCTGAACCAATGGCTTCAAGTTGCAAGAAAGGAGATTCCAATTTTGCATCAGGAATAACTTTCTGACAGTAAGAGCTGTTCAACAGTAGAACGCACTCCTTCAGAAGGTGGTGGACTCTCCCCTTCATTGGAGGTTTTTGAGCAGAGGTTGGATGGTAATCTGTCATGGATGCTTTAGTTGAGATTCCTGCATCACAAGGTGTTGAACTAATTGACCCTCAGAGTCCCTTTCAACTCTACAATTCTATGATTCTATGTCAACTGACTACCTCAAAGAACTCACAGAGGGGAGATGCCATTTAAATGCAGAGTTTTGGAAGAACTTTAGCGGGAGCAGTAACCTTTCTCAGCACAGGTGGAAGCATTCGCCTCAATGCAAGGAGTTGTTGTGGTCGAAGGGGTGGCTTTGGGTCATGGTTCCAGGAAGAAACTGCCTCTCAGCAAAACACTCCCCCCAGTGGGCTCCCAAGAGCAATACACTTAGAGTCAGCATAGTCTGTTCTTGGCAGGGTGCCCAGGAGAGGAGGAGGAGTTTGAAGGGAGGGGGAGTTTAATGAGAGACTGGGGCAGGTGGAATGACTTCTGGTCCTCTCTTATCTTCTACTGGTTGACTTTACTTGGACTTTTTCCCTTCTGCGGCAGAGACAAGAAAAAGGTGGCAACAGAGTGGATTTGGCTCTCATCTATGCTATGTAGTAACTCTATAACCAGGCCTGTGACTGATTAAGCCATCTATGACATTTAAAATGTGTTTGTATGAGGGAAGTTATTGGTTGTTGTTGTTATACGTATTTTGTCTTTTCATCTTGTATTTTTACAAATTTAATAAATAATAAGCATGAGGAAAAAGGAATGTAGTTAGAATTAAAGGACAGGGTGCCTTTGAGCATGTTCTAAGCCTGGGAAATTTTCAGTACCAGAACTGAGCTCACAATTCTTTTATATAAGTGTCCACAGCTTGTTAGCTTTTTTTTTCATTTCATTTTCATTTCAGCCACTTAATATAAATGGTAAAAGTGATTTTGTTTTTGCTATTGTTGAACAGTTGGGAGTCAGCAGCTTTTCCCTATCTACTTCAAATCAGAGGGACTCTAAAGAGAAAAACCTCTTAGCTAGTTGGCTTCAACACTAACATAATTAACCCATAAGTTACAAAGTGAATGATCCCCGTGGTTGCAATTTTTAACATTGCCCACCCCTGGGAGTAAAATTATTATTTTGAGACTGATTATGGGTAGTATAAAATGTGTGTGTTAATCATTTTAAAAAATAACAATAAGAATGCACACAGTACATTAAGGCTGCAGTCCTATACCCACAGACCTGGGAGTAAGCTCCACTGCACTCAGTTGGGCTTACCTCTGAGTTGACAAGTATGCGGCTGCACTGTTTTGACTGCAATCCTAAGCACACTTAATTGCTGGAAGCAAGCCCTGCTGAGGAGAGGATTAGACTGCACAAGTGCTGTGTAGCCAATTAATAATAATAGCACCAGGAAATGTCACAGAACTTAAGGACTTTTAAAATATACATATCTGTAGAAGAGTTGACAGCATAATTAATAACATGAAATCTGTCTGAACTCAGTTCATTTAATTCACATCTCTGGATCAGCATGAGAAGCTGTTGAAGCTGGCAGCCCCCAGACTGAGAGACTTTAAGATAAAGTCTGTGAAAGACATAAAAATAGGTCTGAGTATCAGGAAGAAGTATAGAGGGAGAAAGGCAGGCAGGCAAGGGATTGTTAGCTTGTTTTTAAGGCAGTTTTTAAGCACCACACACTATGACTATGAGAGTGGGTCTTATAGGACAACAAAAGGTCTAAGGTCATATTTGCCTACTTCCAAATAACCATTTTTCAACAAAGGACCAGGCCAGGCTAGCTACTGCCACAACATGCCAATCTTCTCAGTGCCATCCTTAGAGAAAGAAGGCAATCTATCTGTGATAAAGCACTTGGCATGCTGAAAAACAATTGTGAAAGCAGCGATTTGCTGGAGCTTTACATGTGAAAGAGAAGAATATTGGCATTGGTCTTGCAGGCCCAAGAAAAGTTGCAAGATAAAAAAATTATATGCAGTTTGTTTTATCACATCTTTCATGTTTTAATGTTCTTTGCAAGTTGCCTCAGATATCTTATGGATACACATTTTAAAATGAAAATACCCCCCCCCCCCAAGTTGTAATGGGACTGAAGTCTGGAGTACTGTAGAGTTTGGTTCTTCTGAAATAAGCATCATATTTGGTGGTATTGTCATAGCGTGAAATTGCTTACCTTAAAATCAGTACAGTCATGTAGTCCAACCCCCTGCAATGCAGGAATCAAAGTTAAATAATCCCTTATAAGGATATCTATCTTATTTCAAAGTGATAATGTTGTTACCAGTATTTATAGTCAATAGATAATTAAAAGGTAAAGGTAAAGGTACCCCTGCCCGTACGGGCCAGTCTTGACAGACTCTAGGGTTGTGCGCCCATCTCATTCTATAGGCCGGGGGCCAGCGCTGTCCGCAGACACTTCTGGGTCACGTGGCCAGCGTGACAAGCTGCATCTGGCGAGCCAGCGCAGCACACGGAACGCCGTTTACCTTCCCGCTGGTAAGAGGTCCCTATTTATCTACTTGCACCCGGGGGTGCTTTCGAACTGCTAGGTTGGCAGGCGCTGGGACCGAACGACGGGAGCGCACCCCACCGCGGGGATTCGAACCGCCGACCATGCGATCGGCAAGTCCTAGGCGCTGAGGCTTTAACCCACAGCGCCACCCGCGTCCAATAGATAATTAGATATACCCATACATTTCCCCAACTTCCTGCAATGTTTTGTTTTCAGTGTGAATAAAAGGTCATTTTAAAGAAGTTAGGTAAAGGTAAAGGTACCCCTGCCCGTACAGGCCAGTCGTGTCCGACTCTAGGGTTGTGCGCCCATCTCACTTAAGAGGCCGGGAGCCAGCGCTGTCCGAAGACACTTCCGGGTCACGTGGCCAGCGTGACGAAGCTGCTCTGGCGAGCCAGCACCAGCGCAGCACACGGAGACGCCGTTTACCTTCCTGCTATAAAGTGGTACCTATTTATCTACTTGCACTTAAGGGTGCTTTTGAACTGCTAGGTGGGCAGGAACTGGGATCGAACGGCGGGAGCTCACCCTGCCGCGGGGATTCGAACTGCCGACCATGCGATCGGCAAGCCCTAGGCACTGAGGTTTTACGCACAGCGCCACCCGCTGTGAGCTCACCAACTCCGCCGCCCTATGACTAGTGCATCAGATGTGTAAAGTGACTGCTTTAGCCCACCAAAATCCAGAAACATAATAATCCAGTAATGCATCTTAGAATATGTTGGAGCTTCTAGACCAGATCCAAGGACAGTAACACATAGAGTGCATTGCAGCAATCCAGACTCAGGCATATCAATGCATGAACTACAGTGGCTAAGTTATTCCAATCCAGATAAGGCTGTGGCCAGTGTACAAGATGAAGCTGATAAAAGGCAGACCCCGCCCAAGATAGGGTTACCAGACAGCCCGGGGACAGCCCCTGGATTTGCAAATCTGTCCCCAGACAAATTCCGTCCCTGGAATGTCCCCAGATTTGCAAATCTGTCCCCAGGAAATGTGGCAGCAGCAGCCTCAGCAGCCCGGAGCCAGCCTGGTAGCGCAGATGGCTCTGGCTGGCTTCAGGAGCTGCTCGCTGCTGTGGTGCCCGCCATTTTTCTTCTCCGGAAGTGCCCATATGATGTGTCTTGTGCACAACACATCATATGGGGACTTCCGGAGAGGAAAACTGGCAGGCACCACCACAATTGCAAGCAGCTCCTGAAGCCAGCCAGAGCCAACTGCGCTACCAGGCTGGCCTCAGGCCGCTGCCTGCCGCTGCCGCCACTGCCAAAGGGGAACCGGGGACGTCTGGTGGTACAGATCTCCTGCCCCCTTCCCCCTTTGTTTTGACTGGGGGAGGCTCGGGAGTTAGCTCAAGCTATGTATTTCAGCTCAAGCTATGTATTTGCTTCTTTAAAGGGACTGAAACCCTTTGGAACAAGTAACTGGGCTATTTTCTGGATGGAGGAACCACATACCCACAAAGCGTCTGTATTCCCAGGATTCAAATTTCATTTCTCTACCCTCACCCAGTTCACCACTGCATTCAAGCAGTGGTCCAGCACTTGCATAGCCACTCCTGATTTAGATGCTATTCATAAAAAGAACTGTGTGTCATCAGTATGCTAGCACCACTGTAGCATTGGGTTTCATATTGCACAGCCATTATTCTCACCCTTATGCTAGTGCAACACTCCTTGCACTGGCAGTCAGAGAAAGCCTGGTCTTTTCAACTCAAATGCAAATGTTTTGCCCAAAATAACTTTTCACTGATGCAGCAGTATTACTTAAGCCAGGCAGTAGCTCAGATACACGCGATTGCTCGGAGCCCTGTGCAATAACAAGATATGCTTATTATATATTTAAATTCTCTTTCAGTTCTAGGTTGCACATTTGAATCTTTGAGTTGCAAGAAATGGTATAAATTGTACACTTTGTGAAACTATGAAGAGATCCAGGTGCCTGGCATATTGCGTACGGCATGTGAGCTACAGAGCAGCCGGGCATCTGATATGTGCTAACAGGAGTGTGAAAATAAATGAGTGGGCTGTGTCTAACAACACATAATGAGGAACAAAGCATTTTCCTTTACAAAACGGTAGATAAATAGGTCAGACTGGGGTTCTTATAAGTGAGCTGAAGAGCATTATATAGGTCAACAGCTAATTCTGGAAGGCTTTGGCAGTTTAAACCTGTGTCATTTGGAAATATTTACATGTGATAGGACAGCCTTTGCCAGCCTGCTACCATGCAGATGTTTTGGGCTTCAAGTCCCATCAACCCCCTGCTAGCCCAGAACATATGGAGGGCAGCAAATTGGTGATAGGATAGTATAATAGGATTATCAAGTATCTTGTAAAACTTTAGCATAGGAGTTTATACTTCCTGTTTTTATTGATGGGGAATAAACAGGAGTGTTGTCAGGTTCTTAAAGTACTAGGGGCACATGCCCATGAAACAAATTTGCATTAAATGTGCATGTGCTGATAATGTGTCCAGATACCTTTGGGGAGTTAAAATCATGTGTGCCTGGGGTCTCATCAGCACGGCAGCTTATAAGCACTACAGTGGTACCTCGGGTTAAGTACTTAATTCGTTCTGGAGGTCCGTTCTTAACCTGAAACTGTTCTTAGCCTGAAGCACCACTTTAGCTAATGGGGCCTCCTGCTGCCGCCGTGCCGCCAGAGCACTATTTCTGTTCTCATTCTGAAGCAAAGTTCTTAACCTGAAGCACTATTTCTGGGTTAGCGGAGTCTGTAACCTGAAGCGTATGTAACCTGAAGCGTATGTAATCCGAGGTACCACTGTATAAGCAAAAAAGAGAAGTTTGCAAAAGGGAGCAAGAGGCAGGAGATCTGGGGACCAATACAACAGACCTAGCATTACCTCCTCACAATGCCCCCAGGAATGAGCCGGACATTACTCAATGATGTCATTAGATTTTGCGACACAGTGGCAGCAAGGCTGATGACATCATGTCAGGTGCCTACAGTAGAGAATCAAGTCCATTTCTTCAGTTTTTCCATTTATGAATTTGAGGGCAGTTGTGCAAACAACATCAAGCAGAATAATGATGGTATAATCCAGCAGGATTTCAGTTTGAAGTACTGTGCGCAAGCATATTCCTGGTTGTTGACTCAGGAAGACTAATTATGCACATAGTGTGAGAAAGAGTCTAAGTGTGCTCCCTCTCTCTCTCTCTCTCTCTCTCTCATACACACACACACACACTACAAATCCTTCAAACTAAGTGAACTTCTGTATTCCTTTAATGATTATAGTCCATTTATATATTGTTTCCCTTGGTTACCCTTTCAAACTGATTGGTGTATCTCAGTTTATTTTGCTTACGTTATCTGTGCTTACTTTTGTTTATATTTCATCCATGACAATCTTATGCTGTATAATCTGGATAGCCTTTCTCCGATTCACTAAAGCTTTTAAAAACTATTATTCTTGTGCACTTTTCCATCCACTAAATACTCAATACGTATTACAAAGTAATTTAATATTAGCCATGTTTAAGCAAGCTTGAAGTTGGAAACATTACAGTTTCTAAAATTAATGTAACCAATGAGCTTACTGGCTACAATAGCACATCCTGTTTATCCTGCAAAAGTTTTAACGGAATGAGAAAGATCTGGAACAGCTGCTCTGCAAAGCTATGCAAGGTCATGATTCTTTCAACAAGCCTCAATCGGAGGGGAGTCTTCCAGAGAAGCCTAGCCCAGGAAGGGTATAGGGACTGCTAGCAGTGGCGTAGCGTGGGTTGTCAGCACCCGGGGCAAGGCAAATAATTTGCGCCCCCTAATCCGTGGATTTGTGCCCCCTAACCCGTGGATTTGCGCCCCCTAACCTGTGGATTTGCCCTAACCCCAGATGTTGCGCCCGGTGCGGCCGGCCCCCCCTGCACCCCCCACGCTACGCCACTGACTGCTAGTAATGCACAAACAGAGTTCAGTCAAAGGTGGGCTTTCTTTCTGAAGTCAAATTTTTCATTATAGCATAATCCGACATCCTTTGTTTTCATGCAGACATCTAGCATTAATTGTAGAATATGCTATACATTACTGACAGCTGGGATTTGTGGCAGGTTGGACTATTATTATTATTATTATTAATAATAACAATAATACTATTATTACCATTTCTATACCCCTTAATATATAAAAATAACTCTAAGCGGTGTACAGAGAACTAAAGCAACAACAGTCAAATTCAACAACAAATTTTACAAGAATACAGTTATATTAGCAAAACTGTATATATCTATATTTATATACCTATATCAGTATGAATTCTTTTTCCTTCTGACACACTTCCCTTCTCAGCTTCCTGGCAATCACTCAGGACTAATAAAGCATTATTATTTTTTGCCAACATATGTTAAGATGGATCATTGAAGGACAGTCTTTTAAAACATCCTATTTTTCAGTTTGATTGATGTACTGTAGATATATTGAAAAAGGTTTTGGGGGTGTATCAAACCCTAAGCATATTTACCCAGTTACCAGTGTTGCCTATTGAGCTCAATGGGGCTTGCTCCTAATTTCATGCACCAAGGCTGCAGCATTAACCATTTTTGGTGCAACTACTAAAACAGGAATAAAGATGCTGCATTTGGTAATAACAACTTTATAGTCCAACTATTCTTGGTCATTTCTGAAGAACCATCTTGCCCTGAGGTAGAGGAGAGAGAAAACAAGAACAAATAACTTGACCGAAGAGAGTAGCCTGAGAAGACAAATTGAGATGAGATCATATATTGTCTGTTAGCCTGTGACTAACATGGAAGGCAATTATTTCAAACAAAGGTGCTGTGGGGGGGGGGGGGACGGGGACCTCAGTGATATATTTCGCAGGATCTTTCCTCATGGGGTGAAGTCTTAATTGGTAATTTTTTTCTGAATTAATTAACTGTTTTATTAGATGTGATTTATATATTTACACTATATTGATTTTTTGATGCAGGCTTCTCTGAGCTGAAAAAGAATGCCATACAAAATGCTCTTAATGGACAAACAATTTCTAGCCAGGGCAGAACTATTTATTTAAAAAAAAACACAAAAAAACCCTGTGCATTATTATCACTTTAATGCTGTTTACTCTAGGTTGCCTCAAACTACTTGCCAAGAGTGACAGACTGAATTTAACACTGAATTTATCAGTGGCAATATGCAAACCATTTTACTGTAAGATCTGGGGCTTTTTTAGTAGTTTTGGAAGTACAATGTTAACATGATCACATCTAATATGTGTGCCATCCACTAGCATGCATGAATTATTGAAAACTCTCTTCCAAATGCTTTTTGTAGTTGGGAATAAATTTATTCCAGTCTTTACAAAACAAACCTTGAATACTTTTTCTCTCAGTAGTCGACAGAAATAGCACAAAACATCACTGAGTAAATTACATTTTCATTGAAATCAAAATAAGATTGTGATGGGGTGAGGGGACAGATAGTTGCTATGAAATCTATCTTAGAATCATAGAATAGAATCATAGAGTTGGAATAGACCGCAAGGGCCATCGAGTCCAACCCCCTGCCAAGCAGGAAACACCTTGTTAACAACATCTTGTTAACTTCCCTTTGATTGCTGCCACCATTCTCAGGCCACGTCTACAAATCTCCCATGAAAGGCCAATGTTTTTAAGGGAGCTGTTATTCCATACCCATAATGTGCCTTAAAGCTATTCCTAAACTAAATGGAGATGAGGAAAACATAGGCAGGACAATTTGGCAATGACCTCATATTTACTAGCAAGCATGAGGATAGTTTCTCCATAACTATTAGCTCCAGGCTCTCATTTTCTTAGTTTCTTCTTGTTCAGTTCAATGAACAGGATTCTCCTTATTGCCTTTTATCAATCCTGATTGCAACAGAAGTTTCATTTAACATTTCTTAGGAACTTCACTAATTTGTGAATATCAATTAATGTTTTAAGTATATTAAACTTTTTAAAAGTTTTTTTTCAAGAAAGAACTGAAGATATAGATTTAGATATCTGATCTATGACAACATTAAAAGTCCACATTGCTGTTTACTAGTTTACCAGCTTCTATGATTAATTTTTCAAATATTCTATTGCAACATGTCCTTTTGTTTTGTTTTTTTCAAGAATCAAGCAAGCTTTTTGTTTGTGGCAGTTCTGCCTCCAAAATGTCATGAAATGAGCTGATACAATACGGTTCTTATTCCCCAGCCCCTCTTCCCTCCTGCATTACAAAGACACGTACACAGAAATGTGTGTTTTACATAAGAGTTTCCTTCGGGAGAAAATAGCTTTAAATCTCTTACTGTGTCATATTTGTCAGCCTGTCCTTAGATATTTCAAGACTCTGAAGCTTCCTTATCTCTCAATTCTCTAGTACGAACTCCAGGGCTTTCCCTATTGGCTGATTCTTTCTTTTGAGGCTTGAATGTAATCCCATGGAGGGGTGGAAACTCTACAATATAGAAACTAATGATATCAATGAAGGCAAACTTTCAGAGAAAAGAGCTGGGGGAATGTGCCATTAAACTTCCCTGCATGGAATCTTTGAAAATAGCTGAGGGGGGTGGGGAATTTGAAGGGGGTGTTGTTGACTACTTCATTAAAAAATAGCTTTAAAAAATACAAGTAGATCTTTAGTGTCTCACCTATCAATTTGAATAGGATTTAATCTTACTTTCTCTGGACTGACTACACGGTGGCCAATATCCAGGGTTTCATGAGCAGAACTCTTGCAAGCTAACATGAGACTGGTGGAGCAATCCTAGCCTACATGTTTACTCAAAGCAAGTTCCATTGAGTTCAATGTAAGGGGTTAGAAAGTGGCAGCATGAACATTGTGTAACAGTTAGATGCCGGTTGGACCATGGATGAAGAAGACCTAAGTTTAAATCCTCACTGTACTGTATTGGCCCTCCTGGCTTGCCATACCAGGCACTGCCTGAGTCAGATGTGTGTTACAAGCATGTTTTTTCCTCACCATAAACTCTTTGTATTGAAGTTGTGTTTCTTGTACCTCCTCTTCATGATACTTTTCACACACTCAGCCATGGAGCTGACTGAGTAACTTGGATCAGTCCCTACTTAGTGTTGGCCCCAATAAGGCTGCAAAATGGTAAATAGGTAAATTCAGTAGTTGATTTGGGCCAGCAAATTAACTGTGATTTTTACTGACAGGGAGAAGAAGCAGACATTTTCTGTTTCAAGTGCCAAAATAATGTGATCATTCGAGGGGAACTATATTGGCTGGGCCTGTTTGTGAGCTTCCCAGAACCATCTGGTTGGACACTGTGAGAACAGGATGCTGGACTAGAGGATCCATTGGCCCAATCAAGCAGGGTCTTCTTATGTTGATTTGGGAGAGCGCCACCTGCTGTTCTACCTCCAGCAGCAAAATATCTTCAACCAGTTATGTACACCTTCCTAAGCACCTTGGAGGAAGGAATGAAAATGTAATAAATACATTGCTTTTACCGCTTGCTCAAAACCTTTCACATCCACATGCAGAAGAGACTTTTTGGGTGTAGCTCCATTTTCTGAAGAAGAGTGGTTTAAACAGGGAAAACATGAAGCAGATATTTGCATCAGGGCTGCTTCTCACTGTAATCTTCAAAGCTGCAGATATGCTCTCAAGATTCACATCCATATCTGAAGTTGCATTTAAAAAAAAAAAAACCAAACCTAGAATAAAGGCATCTTGTCTTGGAAGAAGAAGGAATAACCATGGCTATTGTAGAACACAGGGTTGCATGGCATCAGACATAAAAACCTCAGTTGGTTGTAGCTCACCAAGAAGGCATAGCAAGCACTGAGTTTGCTGGATGTTTGTAACGGTACCCAATGGGATGAAGATGCAGTGACAGGGAACACTGAATGTGTTTCTGCCTGGCTTGCAGCTGTTACAGGCACAAAACCTCCATTAGGGAAGCGGGGAAAGTTGGCAAACCAATGTGCCATGCAATGCTCTGCAGTGCAACTGAAGAGCTGCTTATTTTGCTTTTGTTTCTCAACAGCCTTGACATGCCTAAGAATTCTGACCTTTTCTCCTATCAGCACGAAGACAAGTAATTAGGCTGTTTAGAGCTGAAGCATTCCAAAGATCTGAATTCAGCAGGGGGAAAGGCTTCTTCTTTCCTTAATGTGAGGAGCTGAGAAAGAACAACTGGAAAACAGTTGTCTCTCTAAATGTGATTTCATTATTTGTAGGTTTCATTTCCCGCCTCTCAATTATGCTTACTGCATCATTGAAAAATCAATGTGAAACAGGGTCATATGCCTCAGGCAATAATTCCGTGGTAAAGCCTGCCTTAATCACAGTCTTGCCCTTTAACATTTGACCTTTTCAAAATTAATTCTGCTCGCAGCCATACAGAGAAAGTTTTACCTAACACCATCCATTCCAGTGGAGGCTTCCTCTTTTAAATTTAAATGTAAATATTTCAGGATGCAGTCTTGCTGATACTTACTTGGGGACTAAGCTGCACTGAATTCAATTATGCTTTCTCTTGAGCAGATATTCTAGGACTGCACTGTCAGTCAAATAATAATAACAATAATATAATGCTGTCAGATTTTGATGTGCAAATTTGCTTTTTATTATTTATCCATCAGACAGATGTGGTTCCCATGCTCCCAAACTATTGCTAAAGTTTGTTTTCAGTAGGAAAGGGGAAACAAAGTTCAAGCAAGCAATCATTGTCAATCTTTCATCTACACAAGGATGTCAATTATGCTAAAAACATTATACAAATACAATGAATACTATTGCCAAATATTCCTACAGCAAATTATACAATGTTTAAATATCATCTGTTCAACACAGAATGAAGCAGTATGTCCAACCTCTGTAATGGCAGCTAACGTTAAAAATGCATTTGAAAATTTGTTGTCCCATTTATTCCACCCCTGTATCTGCTCATTTTTTTACTTCTGCATCCTAGGTTCTACAAAATAGTGGCCATCTCCTTTCTGGCTAAAGCAATTTTGCATGAGAATAAAATGTGCAATAAAATGTAATATTTCTAGAGGACAAACATATAGAGGGAGAAAAAATAGGTTCTGAATATTGTGACATTTGTTTTATACAGAGTGCATTAAGGAAGCTGTTTTGTCATTCAGCTGCAATGAAAGAGGAGCATGCTGCCCAGTTGCTAACATGGTGCTACAGCACACGGAAATGTAAAGGTTTAGCCTCAATCACAGTATTTTAGAACATATCACTAATGGTAACAGCTAGGAGAAAGATTAACCTAAACCCATCCATTGCCAGCATAAATGTGTTGATTCATATTATTACTCTCCACCCCGCCTACTCAGATGATTTCCCTACATGCATACCAACTTCTCAGATCCACTGTTAGGCAATTACTCACCTAAGCCTCACTGATGATAAAGCTGTAGAGAGAAATATAACCTCAGTCAAGCACTTCAACCCATCCATAGCACAGTCAATGCATCTTACTCTTTATTTGGTTGTTTGTCAAATCTTGTTACTGATCAGAAGTGACATTCTATATAATGTCAGACAAGAACCTGCAAAAAGCAGTATTTTTGTATTTATCAAGGCTCAGCATCAAGTTTGGCACTGCTTCTTTACAGATTCAAATAGTTGGAAACTCCTTTTTGTCACAAGATTCCTTACACTAAACCTCCCCCTGCCCCACCAGACAGACATATCTATTGAGCAATTTCTTTGGCCACATCTGCCTTGCAGATTATAGGGCTGGCTCTAATTTGCTTAATTATGCAGAATGGCAAAAGGTAAAGGACCCCTGGACAGTTAAGTCTAGTCAAAGGTGACTATGGGGTGTTGCATTCATCTCGCTTTCAAGCTGAGGGAGCTGGCGTTTGTCCACAGACAGCTTTCCGGGTCATGTGGTCAGCATGACTAAACCGCTTCTGTGACAGAAGCCAGAGCGCATAGAAATGCTGTTTACCTTCCCACCACAGCAGCACCTGCTGGTGTGCATTCGAACTGCTAGGTTGTCAGGAGCTGGGAGAATAACAGGACATCACTTCGTCATGCAGATTCGAACTGCCAGCCTTCTGAACAGCAAACCCAAATGACTCAGTAGTTTAGACCAAAGCGTCACCTGCATCCCATTCCATTGCTCTCTCAGTGTAGCCTTCTCCAGCCAGCGCCACATGGAGTTCTGCCTAATTTCCACTTCCTTGATTCCGTGCCATAAACCTCTGACTAAAAGGACAACTTTTTCTGTGTGACATCAGGCCATTGTTGTCCTGGCAACCTTCCCTCCGTTACCAGTAGGGTCTTTGCCTTGTAGGTGTATTTTGCAATGTGTTAATGGCAGTGCCATCATCTCCTCTGCCCCTCTGTCTGGCAGAAAAACAAGCTCAGCCATTTCTGATTAAAACCCAAGAATCTAGAGGGGGAAATCTAAGAAAATATATTTCTTAGCAAGGAGATTATTGGACTGAGTCTTTGCGATCTGACATAGTACAATCAAGAAAGTTGTTGTTAATGATGATGGTGATGTATATTCGGGATAGCAATTGTGTCTTCTTGTTGTACATTATTTTAGTACTAAATGAACTTTTTGGGGGGTTTTGCAGAGTTTTGTAAACCATAATTGAGAGAGCGCCAACAAGCTCTTCTGGGTTCAGGGACTTGAATCTTTCACAGTCATTTTAAACCACAATAATACGTTCCTGTGTGTACCATAACCAACATGTATTTATTTCTTTAGAATGGTCAGTGTTGTATGTGGCATATTTTCATACAATAAATCAAGACCTTCCCCCCACAAAAATGTTTGTTCTTCTTTATTTCACTGATATAAAATAATTGCTATCATCAATTTATTTATTTACTTTCTAGGAGGAAACTGTAAATTTTCCATCTAGTCCTTTTGCAGGTAAAGAGTTTTAAGGAGAAAGTGCAAACTGAATCGCTTTATCCTTTACTTAAATTTACCCACAAGGGTTATGAAATAATTAGGCTCTACACATTTATAAACTTACCAGCCTCCTTTTTTTTCAATTTGGCAAATGCTTTACTTAAAACTTGCCAAATCAAAACTGGGTTCTTGATATTTCATTCTCACTCTTCCCTTTTTTGTTGTTTAACTTCTAGAGATGGAGAATTATTGTGTGTCAGTTAAAATCAAATTGCTCTTACGTCTGCCTTTTCTTAGTGAACTGCACAGCATAAGCCAATCAAATGCACTTACAAACACAACTTTACAAAACGTGCCTTTTATTTTTTACATTGCCTTTGAGAACCAATTCGAAACAACCTCTGTTGCCATATGAGCAGTGATTTGTTACCCATACTGAGTCATGGGCAATCATTCTACCTAATTCAGTCTTAGTTCTTTCTTGGAATTAGAACCAAGATGCCCATTGCAGCTGCAAACACAGGTATCTAAAGTTCCGCAGCTTTTTCCAACAGAAAAGAAACTTCAGGAGGGAATGACTTTTAACAAAGAAGCAGCAGGAATTGGGGGCAAAGGTTTGCTTAATGACATCTCTGCCTCCAGTCCATTTTCTTCCCCTAGATTCCAGATGTGCTAGAATAAACATGGAGTGTGAACGGAAGGAAGGAGCTTGGCAGGATGGGGGTGTTGTTCAGGGGAAATGGCCGTGAGGGGAAGGCTCCCTTTCCTCCTCCCACCGCTCCTCCTTCTGAAGCAGTGTTAACCTAGTAAAAGCAGCTCTTGGGGTTTAAACACTCACCTCTGTGTGTAATACTGGCCTTCCTGGCTTTTCTCACTTCTACTACAACTATCACAGTATTGGCTAGTTATTTATAACTATAATATTTGTAAGCCCAAGAGGGCATTTAAAATGCTTCACTCTATCCAGAACCTATAATTAGTCCCTCAGATTGTTCGTTGTGTTTATCCTCTTCTCTAGCTGTGGCCTTGAGACTCCATTTCCCATTTTTAAGCATCTTCTTGTACACCTTGTTCTGTCCCACGGTGAATAATTAATCTCACCAGCAGGCTTCTGCCTATTTGTGTCTCTAACCCTCGTTGAAGTAAATCTGAGATACAGTGACATTCAGTCTTCAAAAGTTTTGCCTTCAAAATTAAGCTAATATTCTCTGGAGTAGAAAATTGCATAGGCTTTATTACTCTTTGTCACCCAAACTGATTTCCCATGACTAATTTTGCTTATGATTGCTCTCCACATTTCTTCAGAATGAACATTGTTCTGTGCTTTGCTAACACTGGAAAGTAATGGACCCCTCATTTCAAACTATTAATTCAGCCCATGGCGGTTTTCAACCATGGCATGTCTGATTCATCATAGTTCTCTCAGGGCCTAGCCAAAGCTGGTTTGCAGGATCAGGGTGGAAAAGAGAGTTTCACAGAACGGGGTCTTAGTTCAGGAGTAAAGAGCCTATGGCCCTCCAGGTGTTCCAAGACTCCAGCTCCCATCAGCCCCAGTCAACATGACCAATGGTCAGAAATGATGGGAGTTGTAGTCCCCATCCTTGTCTTAGGTGAAGTCAACAAGCAAATAGGAAAGGACATCCTGTGAGAAAATTCTCAGCGAATAAGAGGGCACAGATAAGGCATAGGGCAAAGATCCAAAGAGAAGCAGGCAGGTGAAGAGAAACAGAATTCTACCTAGGAAAAGGATTCTGTTTTGAACAGTGACTAATAATTGTAACAAATGACCAATTCTCTTATATTTATTTATTTATTTAACATTAATGACCCACAGTAGGACCCAAAGTGTTCTACAAATGGTTGTAAGGCAGGGGAAGTAAGAAAAAGAAATATAAAGCACCAGACATTTCAGGTAAATTCCTTTAATGCATGCTGCTGTCATGTGTCTGCACAGGCTGTTTGCTGCAGCAAACTATGAGGCTGAATGAGAACAATGATCAGCAGCATTTTCCTCCTTCCTTTATTATGGGCTGCTGAACAGCTGGGTCTAATATGGCCAGGGCCAGGGCAACTACTGAATCTTAGATTTTCCTGATTCTGGATGTAATTTGAGGAAGTGAATCCTTTCTAATTTTAAGAGTGGTATCAGCAAAACCAGGTAGGCCCCACAAACTTTAGCTCAGTGAAAGCTTATTATTCTGTATAGTCGTCTACCCTCATTGGTCCATTTTACTCACCGTATACAACAATGTATTTGAATTCCTCAAAATATTTGGAACAACAAAGCTGGAATGCAGAGAAGTCTGTTCATAGAAGACAACCTGGGAAGCAACATACGGTTTATGGTGAGCTGTGTGCAGTTTCCAAACCATGTTAATGAGGCATGATAATGATTTTGAAGATGCTAATTAATAATGTTCAGCATTTGAGTTTAGGAATATCAAAGGGTAATAATCCAGACAGTGGAGCCAGACATTGTATCTCCTGATGAGTCTCAAGGTTTCTCCCAACTTTATTTAGTCACACAGTCTGGTGCTGTGACAGAAAAGCCCTTTCTTGATCCATAGTTTTTGTCGTTGAAACTACAAGTCATCTATAAAACCAAACTGCCTCCATCAAGACAGGCTGCTTGAATCATGTGCCCTGAGTGTAGCTCTTAGGAATTGTGTATTTCAAAGAAATTGCCAAAATGTCCTCTGCTCTGGAAAGTGCTTGCCTAAGGTGCTTGTCAAATGCAAAATGACCATCTTTTGTCCAAACATTTACCAGCCCCATACCTTAATAGCCCATCCATCCCTTTAAAGTGACAAGCTCTAGACTTTTTAATCTTGTATAAGGAGTCAGGTTGGGGGAGCATTTTAGCATATTAAATGAAGGCTCATTGAAAAGGAAATACTCAAGTCACTTGATCATAGAGGTGGACTTTGCCTGGAGCTAAATTTGGCGGTTTGAATAGATTTGGCTGCTCACAGAAGCTGATTGGGTCAGTGTCCCAAAGACCTCTTTCTCTAGTATTTCTTTGTGGGGATGGGGAGGAAGTATCAGCCCATGAAAAACATCTCCCTTTGACTATTTTACTTGGGGGGATGTTATCCCTCATGTTACGGACCCAGATGGGAGTAATTTGCTTCCTAATTTATGGCGCGATCCTATGAATGGAATTCAATGTTAATCCTACGAAGACTAGACTCGTGGACAGGGCCAACTTTTATTCATTAATTTCAATGGGTCTACTCTGAGTTGGACTTGGTTGAGTACAACCCTAGGGGTTGATTTCAATTAATGAGTCTTGCTAGTGGAAGCTCATGCAAGGACTTCTGCTGGCACAGCGGGGCTTTCCACCCCTCTCTACCACCCTCTGCACACCTGCACTGCCCAAAATAATGGGTCAGGAGAACAACACACAGGGGGAGAACAAGGGAGATGGTTATGCCTGACAAGCTGAAATGATTGTCCTGGTGGAATGATTGCTATAGTGCTATTATGAATTCCTCTCAATGACCCCTGTGAGGGTTCTATAGTGAGGATCTCCCTATCTTCTAGAGCAGGGCTGTCCACCAGGTCGATCATGACCTACTGGTTGATTGCGGGATGCCCCTGGTCGATTGCGGGGTCCCCCCCCCCAATAAAAAATGCTCAACAACTTTGCCTCCCCCCAAAAAAGCTCAACAACTGTTGTCAATCCAATGGGTAGATCACTGACAATTTATTTTATAGTGATTGTAGATCACAGTCTCTTGGAAATTGGACAGCCCTGTGCTAGAGGAAAGGTTGGTCCATGTGCAGAGTGGGAAGTGCACTGCAGAGGTCCTCCCTTGATCAGAAGCAGAGAACTCTGATGGGGTGGCTGGGGCAACCCAGACAGATGGGCAGCATTTAAATGTTGTTGTTGTTGTTGTTGTTGTTGTTGTTGTTGTTGTTGTTGTTGTTGTTGTTGTTATTTTGTGAGCAATAAGGGCAGAAAGGGGTATTGTGGGGAGGGGTGTCATGGGCAAATCAGGGAAGGCTTGGATCCAGTATACATTACCTTGATAGATGCATGAAATGTAAGGTGCCCACTTATTCAGCTCCAAAAGAAAGAGGAAATGCATCACAAAAAAGACTACAAAAGAGGTCACAGATTGACATAAAATGCATGTGTTAATTTATATACTGTATATCTATAGACTGTACATTGTTCAAGACTCAAGGTTAAAGTAGGGTCATCCAACCTGGCCTCAGGTCAGCCATTTCCTCAATTTCCTTGGCATGTGAATGTAACTTTTTGATGCACAGCCAGGTGCACAATTGCATGCATACGATTCATCCAATTAAGCATGATTTTAGCAGGAAAAGTAAGAATGTGAGGCCTGCTATTCCCGAAAGCAGTACAGATGAATGAGAAACATAAATCTTAGTGTTGGGATACCAGGTGACAAGAGTAAAAATGAAATGTTGTGTGCGGCAAGATTACTTCTCTGGATATGACTTTAAGGTGAATACAAATATACTTTTACAAAGCAAGACTCACCACAGTGACCGAAGTATGGAAGTGAGAGCTGGACCATAAAGAAGACTGATCACTGAAGAACTGATGCTTTTGAATTACGGTGCTGGAGGAGACTCTTGAGAGTCCCATGGACTGCAAGGAGATCAAACCTATCCATTCTTAAAGAAATCAGCCCTGAATGCTCACTGGAAGGACAGATCCTGAAGCTGAGGCTCCAATACTTTGGCCACCTCATGAGAAGAGAAGACTCCCTGGAAAAGACCCTGATGTTGAGAAAGATGGAGGGCACAAGGAGAAGGGGACGACAGAGGACGAGATGGCTTGACAGTGTTCTCAAAGCTACCAACGTGAGTTTGACCAAACTGTGGGAGGCAGTGGAAGACAGGAGTGCCTGGTGTGCTCTGGTCCATGGGGTCACGAAGAGTCAGACACGACTAAACAACAACAACAGACAATTTCCTAGAGGATAAGGCTATCAATTGCTACTAGCCACAATGGCTACTAGCCCCAGTCAGAGGCAGTAATGCTTCTGAATACCAGTTGCTAGAAACCAGAGGAAGGAAGAGTTCTCCTGTGCTTGAACCCTGTTTGTGGGTTTCCCACAAGCAGCTGGTTGGCCACTGTGAGAAGAGGATGCTAGACTAGATGGGCCATTGGTCTGATCCAGCATGGTTCTTCTTAAGTTCTTATTTCAAAAAGAAACAAAATCTGCCTTCCAGTTCCTCAGCAACATCTATTCTTGAGAAGTGTGCTTAATATATTCTATAGCTTGCCACTCGAATATACGCCATATCAAATTTAGAATTTGTGTCATTTGATGCATTATGTACTGCTCTAACCTGCCAAGATGCCTCCAGAGCTTAGTCTCAGTACAGCTGAATTCAAATTGAAGCAGTGATTATGCTAAAGCACCTTACGCTGTTGGCAGAAAACTGACCTCCGTCTCCACAGGCTGCACTGAGCTGAAGCCCAGCCTATTGTAATAGGCTTGGAGTGATTTTTATTGACTGCTACCTAAAAGCTGTACAGGTGAGTTTGCGTATTTCACAACAGAATTCACAGATATTTTAGGCTGCAGGCTGCAGTTTAGCAAGGAGGTTCAGTTCCTGGAAGGGGTGATGTCACTGCAAAATCTTTCTTCTAATTCCGGCAACTTTTTTCCATGGCTCTGTTTTATATGCTAGTGCTGAAATTGGGAACAGAAAAAGTTTCCATGTGAATGTCTCCCTGGGGGTTCATTTGAAATCACAGAACCAGAACAGTTTATGCTAATTGTTGTATTTATGAAGAGCACTTGAAAAATTAGATTCTGTAAGCAGACTCCCTTCGTTCAGGGGAATATGGATTCTATTTAAACCTCATTCTGAATGCCATCACAGACTCTCCAAATGTCCCTATTTTCCAGGGACAGTCCTGGATTGACAGAAGCCATCCAGGTTTCTGATTCAGTCCCAGAATGTACTGCTTTTCCTGAGGATGTCCCTATTTTCATTGGAGAAATGTCAGAGGATATGGAGTTATGTTACTCCCGAGCCAAGGAGATAAGTAACTATACAACCTTTAGAAGACATCTGAAGGCAGCCCTGCATGTTGTTGTTGTTGTTTAGTCGTGTCCCCCTCTTTGTGACCCCATGGACCAGAGCACACCAGGCACTCCTGTCTTCCACTGCCTCCCGCAGTTTGGTCAAACTCATGTTGGTAGCTTCGAGAACACTGTCCAACCATCTTGTCCTCTGTCGTCCCCTTCTCCTTGTGCCCTCAATCTTTCCCAACATCAGGGTCTTTTCCAGGGAGTCTTCTCTTCTCATGAGGTGGCCAAAGTATTGGAGCCTCAGCTTCAGGATCTGTCCTTCCAGTGAGCACTCAGGGCTGATTTCCTTAAGAATGGATAGGTTTGATCTTCTTGCAGTCCATGGGACTCTCAAGAGTCTCCTCCAGCACCATAATTCAAAAGCATCAATTCTTCGGCGATCAGCCTTCTTTATGGTCCAGCTCTCACTTCCATACATCACTACTGGGAAAACCATAGCTTTACCAGCCCTGTATAGGGAAGCTTTTTAATGTTTAAAGTTTTGTTATACTTTTATATATGATGGAAGCTGCTGAGAGTAGCTGGGGCAACCAGTCAGATGGCAGAGGCGGAGCTAGCTGCTCTGGCACTCAGAATGGCACACATGCTGTGCACCTGGGGGTGGAGCAAGCCGTCCATGGGGGCGGGGCTAGCTGTCTTCCATGGGGGCAGGGCTAGCCGGTTTCTGTGGGGGTGGGGCTAGCTGGCTTCTGTGGGGCAGGGCTAGCCACCCTCAGCGAATGTCCTGGAGGGTGGCGCAGTGATGTCACCCCCCCTCCAGGATGACACCTAGGGCAGACCGCACCCACTGCACCCCCCCCTTCCTCCACCAGTGCAGATGAGCAGAGTATAAAAAAATAATCATCATCATCATCATCCATCATCGTTGTCATCATCATGGAACAGGGCATCCCTATTCTCATCAGAGAAATGTTGGAGGGCATGCAATCACTTGATGGCAAATGTCTGTAGGCAATTCTGAGCTAGATATTGACAAGCAGCTTCAGGGTGTAAGGGAACTCCCATATGCAGTAACTCCACAATGCATATACTATCAGATAATAAGGTTTCTCACCTGGCAACCTATCTGCAAGCTATTATCATTCCCTTGCAGGGTAGAAGCCTTCTGCTGCTCCTATGGTTTTCTCAAGCAATAACCCATTTAACCAGCTATTACTTATAACATATCTTCCTGAACAAGAAAGACTGCATACAAGGGCAACTGCTACAAGAAATAGACCTCTGATTTGTATCCTGAAGTAACATGGCTTGTCATTTCTGGGACCAGGAAAGACTAAGACTGTAAAGCTTTGCACTGTCGCTTGAGAGACAGTTCCATTGAACACAGACTTCTAAGGAAATGTGTTTAGGATTCCTCTCCACAGTTCCCTGCTCAGCAACACTGACATTGGTTAATCCTCTCACCTAAAAATGAGTGAAATTGAAGATTGCTCCTTTCAATATTATGACCTTTTCCCCAAAAGTGTTTTCTAAAAAGAGCTTATTAGAGGAAAATAATATATAAGGATTTCTGCACTTGCAGAGCTTTTAAGATGGATGACAACATTCTGCAATCACTGAGACTTTTTACCTTCAGATGACCGGCATCTCTGTAACAGAACTGGAACCTAAGAAATGGAGAGCCATCACTTCTCCAGTGAACAAGAATGACAAGAATAAAAATATGGAGAGTGTTTGTTTAAGCAAAGACAAAACTGACAGTTAAAATTCAGTCTGAAGAATATCTTCTTAACCCATTGTCACATAATCCTATGCGCAGAACCAAAACTTCAGTTGTAACATGTGATCCCACATGATTATGCTCCCCAGTCTTGTTCTTGGACTATTTCAGAATAGTGAATTTAAAGTCCAGTTCTCTCAAAGTCTATAAATCATAATTTCTGGAAGCAAAGGAAGTGTTCTTCACAAAGTCACACAGCTAAATTAGCTTGCTTACAAAGGCTTAAAACTTTTAATCAGGAGCTCTGTAACTAAGCCAGATTTTACTGACTGTGCAACTTTTTCTGAATGCTGTATGGAAAAGTGCATAAACCTGACCTTTGGAGAGTTTGTAAGTAAACCATTTTGGTTTACTTACCAAACGTATGGTCTTTTTCTATGCTGGGGAAGAGGAAGGTTTTGGAACTCACAAAAGATTTTAAATCTCTCCTGGGGTTCTCTTACCCAAGAGTACTTGCCCCAGATTTGGATCTTGGCATCCAGGGAATTCTCCTTTTATTCCTGTTTTTCACTGAACCAGCATTTTTAAGTTCTAGGGGTTAGAAGAGGCAGTCAGGAAAGAAACAGACCCACTTAATGGTGTCAGTGAAGATCAACAGACAAGGTGCTGGTTTAGGTGGGTGGCTCCCCTCCCTCTCACAGTTCAGGTTACAGTCTGCACCATCATACAAGTCAGTGTGCATCAGACTGGTCTGTCAGTTTTCTTTTCCCTAGTATGACTTGAAATTTCCTTTTTTTAATCTGATTTTTTATTGGAAGTTTTCAACATAGAATACAATAAAAACAAAACTAATCTAAATAAAAAGAGAGGAGAAAAGGGAAAAGAGATGAGAAGAGAAAAGGAGAAAACAAAGAGAGAAAATAGGAAGGAAGAGAGAGAGAGAGAATACAGAGCCCTCTCTCAGTGATAGATTTTAACCCTTGTTTCACACAGAAGGGAGTGGACCTTACCAGTACTCACCTCGGAACTTCAATTTTTTCTCCCAGTTCCCGGCCTGGGAGTTCTTCTCTTCCCTGCCTTTCATGCAGGATCCTTCATTAATCATCCATCACCTAAAAATGACTTGAAATTTCATGAATCACAGCATTGGAAACCCAATCCTCACTACTGAAATTAATATCATTTTGATGTCATTCTCTTTTAGCTTTTATCTGATCCTTGCATTTCATAATTTGATATCCTACTTATTTTGGCTTTGATGCTTGAGATGGAGAGCAAAGCACACACTCTGGGTATCCTAAACTGAGTGCTGCTAAGTTAGAATTTCCACTTTCATTGCCCTGAGCGAATGCATAATATAAATAATAGCCATATCTTGAAAAATGCCCAAAACAAATGTGCCCCGCACTTCTTAGCTTGTTTTTATATCTGTAAAAAACAAAACAAATCCAGTGCCATGGGTTTAATTTTATGAATAGTTTAATCAGAATGATACAATGTTCATCTCTAGATGGCATTCTCTGAGCTGGAGCTATTTGCTGCCAGGAATTTACCACAAAATGTTGTTGTCTTTCGTGTTTTTTCCCCCTCGTCATCATCGTTCAGTGTAAGCAATGGAGCGACAAAGCTATTTTTTCCGCACACACAAAAAAACCCACCTCTTCCCCCGACCCAACGCAATGAATTAACCATCTGGAACAAGCACACAAACAAATGCAAAAACCAAATAATGGCCCTACCTCATTATGACTTGGCAGAGAAGTAGTAACTTGTAGCTGAAACGGGAAACAAATATTCGCCAGTACTCTGAATATTCAACTGCAGACTGTGTGACCTAGCAGATCTTCCTTGGTTTTTACTTTTCCCTCGCTGCTTCTTTTTTCTTTCACTGAATAAACTCTTGATCTGCTTTACATTAATATTGAGAAATGTGCCTGTCAAAGTTGAGCAGGAGGGATACCTATCTAGCTCCCACACCCTTTGGTAACAGGACTGGAGAGTGGGCCTGGGTTGTGTTACCTCTTCTGCTTATCCCCTTACCTCCCTGCTTTTGGGAAGAGGCAGCAACAGAGAGCTTGTCGGTGAGCAAAGAGGTCACAAGGTAAAGAGAAGACTTTCCTCTGAACTCTTCAGCTCCCTCAGCAATTGGAGAGAGGCAGTTCACAAAGGGCAATCCTTACTGAAGTCACTTGCACCTCCCAAAAATGACTTTCTGGGCACCCTCATGAAAAATGGGGGGTGGCTGCTGGTGAGGGGAGGGGACTTTTTCCATTTCATTTCCCTTTTAATTTGTATACCACCTTTCTATATTACCATAAACAAGGTAAAGGTTTACAAGCTGCAGAAACAAAAGAGATCACACATATTATAACAATCTGATCCAATACAGCTACAGTGTGCATACACTATGATTTGTCAGATTCAAATGTTATTGTGTGCATATAATTTATATAATTCATAATTTGATTTGTGTATAATTTGCTTTATGCACAAACAGAATTTCTTCATGATCACATTTCTCCATGATATACCAAAAAAACAGTTCACACTGCTCTTTTATATATCTTTGTTTAATTGACCCAGTTCTACAATTCTCATCAGCTATAACCCTTCTGTTATACTATTTTAATCTTTAAGGGGTCATTAAGATGACTCAGCTGTGGTAGCCAGATGTCATTAGGCATGTCATAACTCTAGCCTGTTAAGTTTCCTATATTATAACTTCCCTATTAAGAGATGTTTCAGGAGGAAGTATTTGCAGTGTTAAACAAGGGCTTGTATAGCTGAAACTCTGACCACTCAACCTTCCAAAGGGAAACAGTGTGGAAATCTTTACTGAGCTGTGGCTGTTGCTGATATTATTATTATTATCTTATTTTAGTTCTTATTATGATTTATGTGGGAATTGCTCAGTTTGGTTGTGTGCTTTTTAGTGTTCTATTTCTTATTTATTGCCACTTTTGTGATGGTTGTAATTATGCAATTTTTTTCATGCTGTAAGCCACCTTGAGGACAATTTAAACTATGGAAAGGTGACATACCAATAAAACGATGAATGATGGAATTTTTGTTCTACAAGTGAAAATGTTCTTGGTGGGACATATTTTCAGGTGAGAATAATTAATGCTGTCCTTTTCCATTCTATATGTTCTTATGCTTGAATTGCATCTTTTAAAAAAGAAAATGTAGCACAATTAGTTTCTTCAGAAATGAGTTAATGTGTCTGTAAGGGATCAGGGATTCAGTTCCAGGGTTTGTTAGTCAATCACTGCTAGACTGGGCATGGGCGCAACATTTTTTAAAACCATGGAAGTCTTCAGATATGTTTATTATAAAACCTTGTCCTGCCAAAGATGCTTAGCCACATGGAACTTTAGTGATTACACACTGTAAACATAGTGATTTACTGTAATAGCTCATGCATTTTTAAGAGCCACGTCTTGTCTCCCTTTATATATCCTGGAAAAAGCAGCTAATAGAATCCAGGATGGATGAGCTTAAAAACTGCAGAACATGCTCATTTCTAATGTGTAGCAGCCCTAAAAGGAGAATTCCCTAAATCAAAAATTTCTGCTAAGAGTTAGTTGCCAGCTAAGTATGCTTCTAGCATTATAAAGAAACATGTGTGTTTGTCAGAAAGTAGATTCTGGAACAATAATTTTTTACTTTATTTGCAGAAAAGAGTGAGATTGCATATAAAATGTATATTCCATCAGTTGGCTTCTCATCAACAGAATGCAGTTTATCATTCTAGACTTAAGCTACAGTTCAAATCTCTGAATTGGCAAAGGCTGGGAGACTCAGGGTCGCTGATAACAGACTCTTTCTAGCAGCCAAAACTCAGGTTGGGGGTTCTTGTCATTTACTGAGAATTAATCCTGACCTTTTTGTAGGGAAATTAAATGACATTAGCTATTGTTATGGGTTGGGGGGGCAGATTCACCTAAATGCTTGTGTGCCAAATCCTCCCCATAATTTCTAGATTTAGTCAAAGTTAGAATTAATTAAGGTTTGGTTAAATAATAACAATAATTTATGTTTTATACCCCACCCATCTGGAAACCCCAAGCCTCCTCAATCACAGTGGCAAGGAAGCGTGCCTGATTGGCTTCATTGTGCAAGACCTCCCAAACAAATATAATTGCACAATCTGGATTTGCCAGCATGCAATTGAATCCCACCCCAAAATAGTGACAATCCAGAAGCACCCTAAATATAGAGTCTTCCTAGAAGTTCAGTTAGTGGGAAACAGGGGCATTTCCACCTTGTCTTTCTTTTAAAAGAATCTCAGGTGCAACCAGCATCTTAGGACTACATATTTAAGAATAATGAAGGGTCATCTTTATGCCTTTTCTTATACAGAGCAGCAATTATGTCAATTTACTTTTCTTTAGGAAAAGGCTCAAAGTTATCAGTAGCTGTGTGAAACACAATCAATTGTATACCTGTCCACAGGCTTATAATCTGAAGCCTTCCCAAATAAAATAAGTGGGAGTTGTTAGACTGTTTAGTACCAGGGACAGGGCCATTTCTATAATGGCTCCATCATTTTGGCATTTTCCTCTTAGTGAGATATGTATGTCCCCGCTCTCCATTTTAGAAGAACACTAAAGACGAATTCTGGCCAGTTTTTCAATTATTCTAGATCCGTGTTATTCTGCTAATACAGTTTTTAGCAGCAGCTGCTATTATATTTTTAGATGTGTTCTATATTATGATTCTCATATTACATCTTTAATTTGTTGTTAGCTGCCTGATGGGGGAGATAACCCTGAAAGAGAACAAGTACCATATTTTTCTGTGTATAAGACTAGGTTTTTATCCTAAAAAATAATGTCCAAAATTTGAGGATGTCTTATACACGGATAGATTTCCCCCATTTTCTTAAATCTGAGTCCCCAAAAATAGGGGGTGTCTTATACATAGGGGCGTCTTATAGGCGGAAAAATACCGTAAGTAGATAGATAGAGAAATAATAGCAAAGAGACAGCACAAAAGGAAAAGAGGGAAGGGTGGAAGCAAGCTCAGGCATGAGTTCTTAAAGTTAAATGACCAGATGTAATTGAAGCTGTTCAGGGAAGAGAACAATCTGATGGAGATTGTTCTAAAGCAGACCTTCCCTTTCCTTCCCAGAGCTATAATTACCAGAGTTTCTTGTGAAGAAGAATTGACTGCTAAACCAGTCTGGGCATTGTAGTTCTGCGAAGGGAATACAGGGGGTCTCCTAACATCTCAGCACTCTTAGCAAACGGCACTTCCCAGAATTCTTTGGGGAAGCCATGAGTGTTTAAGGTGGAACCATAGTATTTTAAATGTATGATGTGAAAGGGGCCAATGTGACATACTTCAGAGTAAACATACATACGTCTATAAGTTTGCAGCCTTAATGAGCCTTCTGAGTTTTTGTCTTAGAAGTATTGATTTGAAACAACCACAGCCAAATATGAATAAGGCAGGTTTGGGGTTCCTGGATCTTTCTTAGGATTTAATTTAAGCCCACGGCACGGGCATAGCAACATAAAACACTGGTTAAAATTACATTGCCATATGCACTTACCTGGGATTAAACCCCATTAAACTCAATGGGAGTTACTGTTGAGTAGACATGTACAGGGTTGTATTGTAAAGGAAGCACATATTTGTTAACTAAATGCTTCCTGCGGCAAAAACAATGCTTTTTGAAAAGCAATTAGGGTGTATGGGTTGTTAGTGGCGGGGTAGTACCCCTGGTAGGGAACATATTGTGCTCCTTCTAGGGTTGTTTGTCCACCTTTGCACTCAGCTCTCACCTGTGGCTCCTAGAAGCCGTCAAAATGTGAAAGCAGCCACACCCCAGGAATGGCTTCGACTGATCAGCTAAATCAAGTGAGGATAGCTGATGGGTCTCAAACTCTTGGTGAGTTAGGGACTTGCCCTGCATGCAAAGACAGGCTCCAGTGGATTGAGTGAATGAGACCAATAGTGGGTCCAACAGTTCAGAAGGCTGTTTCTGCATGTGCTGTAGAGGGAAGTAAGGGGCAGATGGAGCTCATCCAACATGGGAAAGTAGCCCATCCAGGGGAAGGAAAACTCCAAACCTAAACCTCTGCTGCCTTGCAGGACATCTTCAGGGGAAGAAAAAACCTGCAAAAGTTTGGAGTAGAGTCCCTCAGACAGTTGAATGGTGCCTTGTAATTCTCGTTCTGGAAACTCCTGCAGCCAAGCTGGTGCCAAACATATTGCTCTGCTGTCCTTTAGATAACATCAGTGTGGCCAAGAGTGGGGTCTGGTTGTTTGGGGAGCCCAGGACCTCCACACACACTTGCGCCCCAAGGAGGTCACTTTGGTGCTGCTAATGCAGCGGTTTGACTTCACCCCCAGAGGCGCACTCCATTGTCTCTCGTGATGGGTGGATCCAAACAACTTGCATCTCTGTTTTGCTGCCCAGGACAGCCATTTTATGTTGCCACCCACAACACTTTTATTAAGATATGAGAACTGGCACTTCGTTTTTAACCAAAAACAGCACTGGGCAAAAGATAAATGAGGTGAAGCTGTGATTTAATTCAGAAAATAATAAACTTTCTTTGACTATGCTAATGCTCTGTTGTTGCTCTGTAATCTCATATTGAGGGAAAAGTTAAGACTATAACCTGCTATCCAGCCACATCAGAGGAAATCAACATAATTTGGTTAACAAGTCACACTTATGTGTGAATGAATTGCAGCTTAGTGCAAAGCTGGCAGTTCAATTATAAAATATGTCAAGGCCTTGCAGAAGTGATTACAGCCACGATGTTAAATAAAGTTACCAGAAGCATGACTGACTAACTGGCAATTCTAAATCTATTTTTAAGTGTTGTACAGCATTTTACTGGGAATGTGTAGCATATATAAATTTAAAAGCTTTCCTCTGTTTCAAAAAAAGAAAAAAGCTTTGGATTCCAAGAGATCTCACCTCAGTTGTCTGAAATGAAGCCACATGAACATATGATTTAATGTCAAGTAATGAGCCTGGGGACACAGGTGGCACTGTGGGTAAAACCTCAGTGCCTAGGGATTGCCGATCGCATGGTCGGCGGTTCGAATCCCCGTGGTGGGGTGCGCTTCCGTCTTTCGGTCCCAGCTACTGCCCACCTAGCAGTTTGAAAGCACCCCTAAGTGCAAGTAGATAAATAGGTACCGCTTTATAGCGGGAAGGTAAACAGCGTTTCCGTGTGCTGCGCTGGTGCTGGCTCGCCAGAGCAGCTTCGTCACGCTGGCCACGTGACCCGGAAGTGTCTCCGGACAGCGCTGGCCCCCGGCCTCTTAAGTGAGATGGGCGCACAACCCTAGAGTCGGACACGACTGGCCCGTATGGGCAGGGGTACCTTTACCTTTACCTTAATGAGCCTGTACCTAAGAACTAATTGAAACAGAACCCACATGAAGTCCACTCCGGGGGGGGGGAGTTCATGATTGGCACCCTGATCAATAAGGTCTGTAGTGTTCAATACATGTTTAAGATACAGGTTCAGGAGAACCAGCGATTTGATTATTAATTTTCCATACCCAGCACTATTTTATTTTTTTTAGAAAAAGAGGTGCCGGAACTAACCAGGAACACCTCCCTTTTGTCCTCTTATAATGGCAATGGCATTCACCTGAGAGGTACCAAAACAGAGTTCCCGCTGAAAATATATATATACTGTACAGTACTTAATATATTAAATATATCTCCAAGCGCTGTACAAAAAAATTGAAGCAACAACAGACAACTTAAACAAAATGTTACAGGAATACATAGTTACACCCAGGGTCCAAGCTAACTCTCAGCTCACCCTCTAAAGTCTCTCAATGAGAAAAGTTCCTGGAAACAGCAGATAACCATCTAGTCTAGTCTCTCACTCTAGACTTGCTTTTTATGGGCAGAACCAAGGTGGATGGTATTTTCTCAGGCTGCCCACAGCCGTGGCCCATTCAGCTGCATTCTCCACACCCAGGTCCAGGTAGAACAGGTTTGTTGAGTTTCCCAGGGGGTCCTAAAGATGGGAAAGGGGCCCCCTGCACTCGCAGCTCTTTCTTCACCCTCTGTCCTCTCCTCCACCTCCTCCAGTTGCTTTGCAAGAACAGATCTAGTGTAAGCAAAGCTAGGAAGCAAAGTTAGTTCTCAGTCCAGGACCTTATTACAGTCATACCTTGGATCCCGAATGCCTTGCAAGTTGAATCTTTTCGCTCCCGAATGCCGCAAACCCAGAAATGAGTGTTCTGGTTTGCAAACGTTCTTTGGAACCGAAAAGTCTGACAGGGCTTCCGCGGGCTCCGCGAAAAGTCTGACAGGGCTTCCGCGGCTCGACTTCCAAAACGTTTGGAAACCAAGGCGCGGCTTCCGATTGGCTGCAGGAGCTTCCTGCAGCCAATCGGAAGCCGCGCCTTGGTTTCCAAACGTTTTGGAAGTCGAGCGGACTTCCGGAACGGATTCCATTCAACTTCCAAGGTACCACTGTGCTGCTGCTGCTGCTGCTGCTATTCAGGAAATTCTTGAGCTTGCCCATATATTTTGTTATAACACTGACTTAGGTTATACCAAAAGACTGAGAAACCAAAATGTGAGCTATTAGACATGTGAAGCATTCCATTGTCCTTCTTGACTGGTGCTTTACATGGTTACAATGAATGAAAATAATATATTTCATGGAAGAAGAAGAAAATAGTTCTGAACTAATTGAAGGAATTAGCTGGGGAAATACTCTAAGCAACATGTGTCCTGATCTTATGCACATTTAGTTAGCAGTGGAGTCCCACTATATTCAATGGGGCTTACCCCAAAGAAAATGTGCATGTTGTTGAAGCTTTAAATTATAAAGTTGTAAGCCTGGAGGTAATTCATTCTCATTGTGTGATATTCCCTGGCATTTTGGTTGTGCATTGTGTCATTTTAACTTTACAAAACAATAAAACAGTTTAATGAGAGAATAGAGCTCTTAAATTAAATCCCAGACACCTACAGTAATACCTTAAACTGTAACCTACAAGGAACTCAAAATCACATTATAGAACAGGGATCAGGAAAAAAAGACTCAGAGATGATTGCAGTTAATACATTAAGCCATCTGTTCACTGTTGTGAAGATGTAAACAAGGACACTTTGTGTTTCTAACAATATTTGCAAGTTGATTTTTTTTGTTTCTGCTATAACTTCAGTGACCTAAGAAGCACCTTGGAGGGATGTACTGTGTACAACTGCATATTCAAAGCACTCTTTTTCAGCAAGATACTTGGAGTAACACACCACTAAAAACAGCTGTTGGAAAACCAGAGCTTCCACTGTGGGAAGAGGGAAGCTGACAAAGTCCAGTATTTCTAGCATGTTTTGTTTCATAATGGTATAGCGAGGAAAGAATATATTTTGTGATAAACTAGCCATAACAGGAATCCTCATAATAGCCACAAAGGGTATGTCCTAAAATTGTTGTGTACCCATCCCTTCATCTTATGATGAAGTTAACAGCTCTAAAACCAGATTTGTTCTTGTAAGGTAAACATGGAAAAAACCCCAACCTTCATCTGAATCTGTTCTTGCAAGCTGATGGGACGGAAAGCATGTACCGCTAATGGGTGGCGGCATTTTACTATTATACCACACATTTTACAGCACATCTGCACTAAATGTGCTGTAAAACAAATTTCCTTGCCACAGCTAAGCAAAAATGAATTAAGAGACATTGCTCTCTTTTTATCATACACAGGTGTGGATTTACACTTCAGTTCTCCTGGAAAAAAACAAGCATTTTCTTGTTGCTTTTCTAATCCATGATTATGAACAGCAAAGTATCAAAAGCCCTGTGCAGGTGTTCAGCTCATGTGTAAAACTGACACACTAGGCTCTGCCTAACTAACACGCGGAGGGCGAAGATCTGAAGGAGTCTCCTGTACTCAAGGAAGCTCCCTATGTGTGCAGGATTCCACAGAAGGCTTTAGACCTCTATGAGTTGGTGGGCAAATGAGTTAGGCATGCTCACCCCTATTCTCACTGCTCCTGCAAGTACTTTTAAGAGCATCAAAGCCCATCTAGTCCAGACCCCTGTTCTCAGTGGCCTCTCAGGTGCCTGTGGGAACCCCAAAAGCATGACTTGAGCATGGCAGTACTTTGCCCACCTGCAGTTCCCAGCAACTGGTATAATTTAACCTGAATGCAAAACGCCAGCAGAGGACTAAAAAGGCACAGCAAAGTATCTGAGCAACACTGTTTCCCAACCTCTGACCAGCTGTTTGATTTTCAAGATTTTGGGTTTCATGCTGTATGCTTTGTAGCTCTCTCTTCTTAATGACTATCTTCTGATATCCTGTCTGTCACCTTTTTGAGTACAGTGGTATCTTAGTTTTCAAACTTCTCAGAAGTTGAACGTTTTAGTTTTCGAACTCCGAAAACCCAGAAGTAAATGCTTCCGTTTTCAAACCTGCCTCGGAAGTCGAATGGCTTCCACTGAGTGTTTCTCAATTTTCTCAGTTGAATTTTCAGACCGCCCTTTTGTGCCTTGGTTTTCAAAGATTTCAGTAGTTGAATGGTCTTCGGAAATGGATTACGTTTGAAAACCAAGGTACCACAATACATGTTTTAAATAAGGCCATGACAGAGGCCTAAGAGCGCTATCTTCTTTTTGTTTTATCCTGCATTTGCTTCTCAGTATGTAACTTTTCCAACATTCCCCCCTAATGTTCAACAGCAGCACTCTCACCCTAGGTAGATTTCTCTTGTAGTTCATGGAATAAACACTTGGTGGAAAGTCTAGTATAAGGTGTTGGTTCCTTAGACATAAAGATGAAACTAAACATTATAGACAAGCAAATGTCTATATTCTAGGAATATGAAAAACTCAGTAAGACAAAAGAGGGGGTTTGGGGATTGGGGCCAACAACAACACAACTCCATTTGAACAGTGAGAATAATCACATAAGCTTACACTGCTATGCAAATTTTGCCACACCTCATTAACAAGAAAATATTGTGGAGACTAGGAAGACGCAATATAAACTAATCCAGTAGGATCTGCAATTAGGTATATTAAACTGCAAAAAGGTAACCTGGATTGGCCTCTGTCAGCCAATGGAAAAAGAAAAATTGTTTGAGAATTGCAAAAGATAAGCAGCACCTGTGAAGAGAAAGAACAGATTGGTTCCCATAAGCCAGTTAACATAACAGTAGTAATTTGCCAATAATGAACCACATCCCTAGTGCATATTACCACTGTGTATGCACAACATTACAGATCACAGATATGGAGAACAAAAATTTTAAAAAACACCATAAAGCCAAGTACAGATGCAAGATCTGAGCAACTAGATTTTGCAAGCTACATGGCAGAGGTGCCGCTACTAATTCAATTTATGTAATGAGAAATCATCAGATTGTTTTTAGGGCTTTAAAGCTTTAAGTGGACCATATGGCCTTCTGTCCTTAAATGTTCTTGTGCTGTGTATAATCTGAAACATAAACTCTTCTGAGTCTTGGGGTGCGGGGTGGATACTGTTGCAAACATTAGAAAACGGGGAAATGTCAAAAGGCCAGTACTGTATAAAGTTTTTGCAGAACTGACATTATGGTTTGCCATATCATTCAAAACACAGAATTGGACCATAAAGGTATAAGTCTCAATTAGGATAAAAGCTCCACTCCATTTGATCTGTGATATTAAGATTACACTCAATATATACTTCTTTGAAACTAATATTGATTTGTCAGCTTCAAGTGCTATTCCTCTATTTCAAATATCCATTCAAGTAAACTGAGTACGAAAATATTGTTCAGTAAATAAATATCTACAGTAAATAGCTGAATATGAATGCTAATCCTAATTGACCTGCAGAAATGTAGCTTGCTGGCTTGTTTGCCACCCATCTGACTGGGTTGCCCCAGCTACTCTGGGCAGTTCCCAACAAAAAATAAACAAACTATCTGATACAGACTGCACATTAAAACCAATAAAACAATGGAAATAGTACTAAAAAGAAACACAATTTACAACTACACGCTCCTTAAAATAAGAAGAAAATAGGAATAAAAATAACCTCCAGCCCCATTGAAACAACCCCCAACCACGCAGCCAGCCCATCTTGCAGTTCTCTCTGTTTGGCTGGAGTGCCATGCAAGCTCCAACTCTGCCTTTACTGGCTTCCTCCACCACCACCAAGAGCCACTGCTGTTGAGATGGCAGCAGGGCTGGCAGAGCCTAGGCTGAGACAGGCGCCTTTGTGAAGCCCTTCTAACCACGAAGATTGTCTGTTGGGGGTGCCAACTCCACTCTGCAGACTGTTTATATTATATAGTCTTATTCTTATTCTTATTCTTATTCTTATTCTTATTCTTATTCTTATTCTTATTCTTTCTATACCACCCTTCATCTGAAGAGCACAAGGTGGTTTACAATATAAAGGTAAAGGGACCCCTGACCGTTAAGTCCAGTCACAGATGACTCTGGGGTTGCGGCACTCATTTCGCTTTACTGGCTGAGGGAGCAGGCGTTTGTCCACAGACAGCTTCCAGGTCATGTGGCCAGCATGACTAAGCCACTTCTGGCGAACCAGAGCAGCGCACGGAAATGCCATTTACCTTCCTGCCAGAGTGGTACCTATTTATCTACTTGCACTTTGACATGCTTTTGAATTGCTAGGTTGGCAGGAGCAGGGACCGAGCAACGGGAGCTCACCCCGTTGTGGGGATTCGAACTGCCAACCTTCTGATCGGCATGTCCTAGGCTCTGTGGTTTAACCCACAACGCCACCCGCGTCCCGGTTTACAATATAGTAGCACAAAAATACATAGCATAACAACAAACAACAACAACCCCACCACACACAGTTGAAAAGGCCATAGATTGTGACTATTTCACATTATTACGCCTTTTTTGCATTTGCCTGCAAGTTGCTGCTCTGCGATACAATCTGTATGTTTCTGTATTTTCCTGCATTTATCTTAGAGGAGAACAAGTGATTTCCTAAAGAAACTGAGTGGAGATAAATTCTACTACTTCGAGGAGGGGAGGGGACCCTTTTATTTCAAGATAATGAGAAGATAACAGTTGACTTATCAACTGTGGCGTACTTAGTTTTGTCCTTGAGTTTCTCAGTAGATAAAAACAACTTTCTTTTCGGAAAAACTTTTGAATCTGTTAAGAGTTACCTAACTTATGTGACTGCAAACCTGATGAAGAAATGTTGGTTATTCTGCCATTTTTCATTCCTGGTTTCAAATAGCATAAAAGTGTCGCATTATTTTAGCACCTCTGTTGGCAGCGCTATTTCAATACTACAGCTGTAGAAATCTAAAACTATGAAGAGTGAAAAGCATATTTGATTAACCCCCCACCACTGAGCCAAACTTAAATCTGGTGATTTGGCTTTTAGGTAAGGTCAAAAATCCTGGGGGGAAAACATCCCCCTCCAGCCCTCAAATTCATACAGATTTGATCAAGAGAAATAGTATTCCTGCTGAACAGGGTGAGGTGTTTTTTCTCCCTTTCAATTCTTTTTAATGCAGATATCAGAATCTGAGGGCAAAAAAGCTAATTTGAAATGGAACTGGATCTTGAATAACCACTAAAGAAATGCCTTTCATACCAGGAGAACTGAAGGATCAGTAGAAGGGGCCGTGTGATGCAGCTTCCTCACGAAAAACAAAATTTCACATTCCATGAGTGTTACCCCTCCAAAAAGTCCAAAACAGCTTATAAATTACCCAAAACCATAAGGGATCTCGCAGATAGGAATTGTCTGCTTTACTCTGTCTGCCTCTGTATTTGGCAAAACATTTATTCCCATAACAATTATATTTCTAAAGTTAGTTGTTTTCCATAGCTCTTTGCTACCTGCCTGCAAAGGGCAGAGCAGCTATAACTAGGAGGCAGCATTTCATTCTAGGCTCACATTTCAAGCACACACACAATGAATCCTGCAAACTGTAGTGGATGGTACTGGGAACTGTAGCTCTGTGGGGGCTAAGCTACAGCTCCCAGGATTCTGAAAGGAAGTATGTGTGCTTCTCATGTATACCATGTGCACAGCCATACACCATGGGCATAGCCAAGATGTATGTCAAGGGAGCAGAGCAGAGCTATTTGCGATGCAATTGGTCAATTAGTTAAGTATTTTGGTTTTTTTACTTGACTGGGGGGCAGCTGCCCCCCTGCCTGTCATCCGCCCCAGGCATGCCCATGGCAAAGACTTTCTGTTCAAAGCCTCATCCTGTGACCAGTTGGTTTTGTTAGATTTGACTTTTGTGTGCGCATACGCTTTTTCTTTTCATCTCTCCCTGGCACTCCATTGTCATTTTTTCTCTTCCTCACTGTTTCTTCCTCTCTCTCTCTCTCTCTCTCACACACACACACACACACACACACACACACCATTTTCTACCCCCTCCCCATTCTCTCTCTCCTAACTCCTGCGACATCTCACTTTCTCCCCAATGGTTGCTCTCCCCAATGGTGAGTGGGCAAACGATTGGTGGCTTCATTGAGGTGTTCAACTAGCATCGGCGGTCAGGCAGGTATCCCCCCCACACACAAAAAAAGCTCACTAACTCTGGGCAAACCCCCCCCTCCATTTTCTTAATTTGAAGTCCAAAAAAATAGGTGTTGTCTTATACACAGGGGCCTGTTATACACGGAAAAACATGAGAGATATAGATAGATAGATGATAGATAGATAGATTAGATAGATAGATGATAGATAGATGATAGATAGATAGATAGATAGATATAGATAGATAGATAGATAGATAGATAGATGATAGATAGATAGATAGATAGATAGATAGATAGATATAGATAGATAGATAGATAGATAGATAGATGATAGATAGATAGATGATAGATGATAGATGATAGATAGATTAGATAGATAGATAGATAGATAGATAGATAGATAGATAGATAGATAGATGATAGATAGATAGATAGATGATAGATAGATGATAGATAGATAGATAGATGATAGATAGATAGATAGATAGATGATAGATAGATAGATAGATAGATAGATAGATAGATGATAGATAGATGATAGATAGATAGATAGATAGATAGATAGATAGATAGATGATAGATAGATAGATAGATAGATAGATAGATAGATAGATACATAGATAGATAGATAGATAGATAGATAGATAGATAGATAGATATAGATGATAGATAGATGATAGATAGATAGATAGATAGATAGATAGATAGATAGATAGATAGATGATAGATAGATAGATGATGATAGATAGATGATAGATGATAGATAGATAGATAGATAGATAGATAGATAGATGATAGATAGATAGATATAGATGATAGATAGATAGATAGATGATAGATAGATAGATAGATAGATAGATAGATAGATAGATGATAGATGATAGATAGATGATAGATAGATGATAGATAGATAGATAGATGATAGATAGATAGATAGATAGATAGATGATAGATAGATAGATGATAGATAGATAGATAGATAGATGATAGATGATAGATAGATAGATGATAGATAGATTAGATAGATAGATAGATGATAGATAGATGATAGATAGATAGATAGATAGATAGATAGATAGATAGATAGATAGATAGATGATAGATAGATATAGATAGATAGATAGATAGATAGATAGATAGATGATAGATAGATAGATGATAGATGATAAATAGATAGATAGATAGATAGATAGATAGATAGATAGATGATATAGATAGATAAAAGATACTGTGCTTTCTCTGCAGTTGCTATCTGTGAATCAGCTGCCAGACATGGCTCTTGTTCCAGGATGCTAAAGGCACCACAGGCCAGAGAGGGTTTCCTTCCATTCACTTAAGGAATTCTCGGTTTGGTTGACAAACATGTCCCAGGCACACGACAAATGAGAGGAAAGCTGTTGCACCATCTCATCTGTTCCTTTGTTGTGTTTTAGGCAGTGTGCTGTGCATCATTTCATCTCGGCTCTCTTTCTTCCCAGCCTCCATGTCAACATTAGGTAATCGGCAGGTTGTCAGAGACAGCCGTCTGCTCTAGTTTAGCCCCCTGAGCCTAGAGAGTCTGTATGCCAAATTTTTAATCATTTTTCTTTTTCATTTGCTAGCCTTCTCTAAAATCTAGCTATGGGCATTGGTTGAACTGGCCATATGCTGAGCATGTCAATAGAGAAGGCTGCTGATGGCTCATAAAATAATTATTTGAATGGCGCCGCATGCCTTTTTGGAAAGTAACCATATTAATGTGCATTTGGCCCAATCCAGACCTGATTACGGTTCCATCAGTACTTTCTATGCATTAGTGTGTACAGTAGAGTTAGCTCACACAAACCACCGATTTACACTTCCTTTTCAAACTGATTTTCCTGTTATGCATCTAACAACAACACAAGGTTAGCCTTCCTTCTTCTTTTTCTTCAAAAAGCAGCACCAGCTCATCTTGACCCATTACTAAACATTCTCAGAGGCAGTGTTTTTGCGATGGGCAATGGATTGATTTCATTCATATGCTGGTGTTCCTTCAAAGAGCTCAGAGCTGTGTTTTTAGGAACAAGCTACACACAACATTCAAATGTGTAAGCCATTAATAAAAAGCAGCCTCTTGCTCACAACAGACCTTTGTGGATTCAGATCAATGTGTACACAGGCCAAAGGCAGGGTGCATGCTTGTGAATAGGCTGTGTGTGTGTGTGTGTGTGTGTGTGCGCGCGCAAACAGAAAATGAGGACTGGAGAGAGGATACCAAGGCTATGTACACATCAGCAGCTTGAAATGCAACTCCCACTGTCTGCATTTCAAATTAGCTTCTTACATTGTTGTATAGACCAAAAGAGTGGCAGTGATGTCGTCACCCAACACCCATTACCTGATTTATTTCCCTGCAGTCCCTGAACTCCAATTCACTAAGGTTGTCGTCTACATTTGTGATGTCAACTGCACATGTGCAATGCCTGTCTGAAATACATGTTTAACAGTGGCTTCCATTTTCAAATCCAATGGAAGCTAGTTTGAGGGAAAGCGCATCAAACAAGAATATCTCTTGAGAAGCTATAGGATACAATGACAAACCTAGACAGCATCTTAAAAAGCAGAGACATCACCTTGCCAACAAAGGTCCATATAGTTAAAGCTATGGTTTTCCCAGTAGTGATGTATGGAAGTGAGAGCTGGACCATAAAGGAGGCTGATCGCCGAAGAATTGATGCTTTTGAATTATGGTGCTGGAGGAGACTCCTGAGAGTCCCATGGACTGCAAGAAGATCAAACCTATCCATTCTTAAGGAAATCAGCCCTGAGTGCTCACTGGAAGGATAGATCCTGAAGTTGAGGCTCCAATACTTTGGCCACCTCATGAGAAGAGAAGACTCCCTGGAAAAGACCCTGATGTTGGGAAAGATGGAGGGCACAAGGAGAAGGGGACGACAGAGGACGAGATGGCTGGACAATGTTCTCGAAGCTACCAGCATGAGTTTGACCAAACTGCGGGAGGCAGTGGAAGACAGGAGTGCCTGGCGTGCTCTGGTCCATGGGGTCACGAAGAGTCGGACATGACTAAACAACAACAACCTATGGATTATGGCTAATGTCAGATGTACTCACCTTCAAATGCTCATGGTGGAAGCACACAGAAGCCAGAATAGTGGTAATGTGTATATAGCCATAGACACAGACAGATTGGAGATAAAAAAATACTGTATTGGCAAGGCAAGGCCATGCAGTGTCCATTGTTGCCAGGAGGAATGGATCCATAGGGCCTGGTGCCTCATTATTGAGCTGTATGGTTTGCTGACAGAACTCAGTCCACTACTCTTAGCACAGCAGGCACCTGTGAAGCCTAGCTAGCCGGCCAAAGTCCCAGGGTGCAGGTAACACAGGAGGCAAGGCATCAAAGGATGGCCACTGCAGACTTAGATCTTCTTTCTGTCTTGTGGACTATTTTGTACTGTCACTTTTACAACTGGAAGCCCTTGATTTTTTTACCACATATTAGCACCAGTGTACAATTCTTTAGAAAGTAAATAATCAGCCTTTGGATAATAATTCCTTTCAAAGTTAATGGGAAATATATCTAACAGAGATCTCTGCAGGCTGTTTTTCAATTTAAGTAAGTATACATAGGCTTATATGCAATTTTGAATAGAACCAATTCAGCTTGTTTTTAATTGTTGCATATATATGAGTCATGTGGTGTGTTGTCTTTATTTTTATAGCCCCTGAAGAAGGTGTTTAAACGCATCAGCTGAAATGTGTTGGGCTATTTTGAAAATAAAATCCATATTTTATCTTATAACGCGTTCTCCTTTTGTTTTTTTGTTTCAATGCCGCCATCAGTGCCTTTCAGCCCCTTCACATCAGGAAAACTATATGAGGTAGATTTGGCTGAGAGACTGACACCTGCCCAAGACCACAAAGTAAACACAATGACGGAGCAGGTATTTGAACTGAAGCACAACACATTGGCCAGTGCACCCCACTTGATGTTGGTGGCATTTGGGCCCCATATTGGTGGGACTTTAAAAAAAAAAAAAAGCTCTTCTTCCAGAAAATAAATGTGGTACAGCATTGGGCTGTTTTTTGGTGATATCCCAGCTATCTGTAAATTAAAACTGATGCCAAGCATGAGAGCATACTGGCTTAGTAGCATTTTAAGACACGATAAATGTACCCACAGTCTATCTCACACCTCTTTTCTCTTCAGCCGCAATACATTTGCTGACTGCCAGCCATCTGATAAGGCTAGACTAAATGGATGTAATTAAGAAATATCTTTCTTCGGATAGATCGTTCTTCCTTCCTTGCTACATTTGTATTGAGTGCTTAACAACTCCCTGGAAGCTTCCAAGCTAACTTCCCCTTAGATGGTCTTACTGCAAGGTCTTTACTGGACAAGAATCCCAAAGCAGAGTCTCACCTCTAAACGTCCTTTTGGGGGAAAGGAGACATTTCCCCCCTTTCAGGGGAAGTCAGAAATCCCTTATACTGGGGGAGATGCTGTCTGACAGGTTTGATACTGAAATGTGGCAACACACATGAAGATATTGCTTGGAACTCTATTTCAGTCAGGAAGGGAAATGGAAAATGCCCTTCTAAAGGGCCAAAGCAATTCTGAACTGCCCCCTAAGAAGCTTGAGTCCAACTGAAGTGAGTGATTCCTCCATAGTTACAGAAACAGAGTAGTTAAAACTGAGGCATTAGCAAACATGCTGTAATACAATATGGACAAATTAATAGGGATTGTTAACCGATTGCAATTCATGTTCATGTGAGTAACTAGGACTCTATTAACAGCATGAAAGGTTTCACAGAGAATGTATTCTCTTGATTCTCGGTACTTTGGTAGCCCAGAGGTTTCATAGTTTGTCAATAAATTGACTTAGATGTAAATTGTTTCAAGTTCATGCCCTCGTCAGAGTCTCATTGCGTGCGTGAAGGCCTTTGAAGGTTTGGCTCTGTGCTATAACTAGATTTGAGGAGCAGAAATATTCCTCCCTAATAAGAGCCCCATCAGTGTGGGCAGCATCATTAAAAGAGTCAAATCCTTTCTCAGGAAACAGCCTTTGTTCAAAAGATGCTTCAAAGGAGGTAGAATGTGTGTTACGTAGTCTGGATAATATTCATCATCACATCGCAATATTCACACGTTTAAGCAGCTCATAGAGATCAATGAGATTTCTCCTGAGAAATGGAAAATCTGCACTGGGAACCAAACATTTGTACTCCTGTTAAGTATAAGCATGGGGCAGTTTTATTTGAATTGCCCTAAATTCGCTTTCATTCCCTATGAGAACTTTCTTTGTGCTGTTGTGCTTTTGCATGTCAGAGACAATATGTCACTCTAAAGCTGGCCTCTGCATAAACAGTGAAAACAGCTCTTTCAACTGCTTATTCCAGCCTTCATACTATGCTTTACATCTTTCCATGAATTGCTCTTAAGAAGAGGTAGTTCTACTAAATGCAAAGCAGTCACACCTTTGCTTATAGTTTGGCTCAGTCCATCAGCCACTGGCCGCAGCAGTGCCAGGTATTCTAAAGGTATCCCAATATAGCCAGATTTCAATTACTACAATACAGTGGTACCTCAGATACTTAATTCGTTCTGGAGGTCTGTACTTAACCTAAAAGTGTTCTTAACCTGAGGTACCACTTTAGCTAATGGGGCCTCCCGCTGCCGCCATGCCGCTGGAGCACGATTTCTGTTCTCATCCTGAAGCAAAGTTCTTAACCTGAGGTAGTATTTCTGGGTTAGTGGAGTTTGTAACCTGAAGCGCCTGTAACCTGAAGTGTGTGTAACGCAAGGTACCACTGTACATTTTTTTTAAAAAAATATTAAAATATTTTCATATTTCAATCTGATTTTGTGAGTGGGTAGGGCTAATCCCCCCTTGCCACTATAGCAAATAAGGTGACAACTTAAGTCGTGCCTGGCAGTGGCGTAGCGTGGGTTGTCAGCACCCGGGGCAAGGCAAGTAATTTGCGCCCCCTAACCCGTGGATTTGCGCCCCCTAACCCTAACCCCCAGATGTTGCGCCCGGTGCGGCCGGGCCCCCCTGCACCCCCCACACTACGCCACTGGTGCCTGGTAACATATAAATAAACAAGAAGGCTAGAGCTCCTTTTGTCCTCTTGGGTTTGTTTTTAGCTGTTTACAGTGCAACCAGCAAGACCCATTGAGTTGAAGGTGATGGACAGAGCAGTCCTAAGGACTGGATGGGATATCCTAAGCCCTGACATTCTGTTTTATCCTATTTTGCTGTCCCAAATCCAGGATCAAAAGCCACTGGTCCCCCCCCCCCAAAAAAAAACCCCTTCATCTCAAGCATAGTGAAGAACCTTCCTGCCCAGTGGACACATCAGAGGCCTCCACCAGAGGTTGGTGGATCCTGGCAGAAGGTCACACCTGCCCTGCCCTATGCCACTCCAGTGATGGAGAGAAAAAGGGGGAGCTTGAGTATTGATGTTTTAAATCATGGGTAGGCAAACTAAGGCCCGGGGGCTGGATCCGGCCCAATTGCCTTCTAAATCTGGGCCACGGGCGGTCCAGGAATCAGTGTGTTTTTACATGAGTAGAATGTGTGCTTTTTAAAAAAATGCATCTCTGGGTTATTTGTGGGGCATAGGAATTCGTTCATTCCCCGCTCCCAAAAAATATATATATAGTCTGGCCCCCCACAAGGTCTGAGGGACAGTGGACCAGCCCCCTGGTGAAAAAGTTTGCTGACCCCTGTAATTTAAATGAATTTTCATGCACTCAACTATTTACAAGATCCATCTAGGACACGTAAGCCTACTGAAATGCATAATAAATGTTTCCTGATACATGTGATAAGCTAAAAAAAAAAAGCACTTTATGTTTTCTAGACTTTTTTAATATAAGGGTATAATATTATATGAATGTATTAGAGTGATTTGGTTATTTTTGCATTTTGATATGCAAAGACTCTGACAGTACCTTTCCTCTCTCTCTCTCTCTCTCTCTCTCTCTCTCTCTCTCTCCCCCCCCCACCCTCTGAATCTATTTATTCCCTTCTCCCCTCCTTATGATTCCAAATCAAATTCATTGCAACAGAAAGGAGAGAGAAAGGGTGGAGTTCTTTTTTCCTCATCCAAATTTTAAAATAAATAAATAAAACACAGCAGGCCAGATGGAAAATGTTAAAAGGCAATTTACAAAGGAGAGGAAAGAATTAATGTGCTTGGCACTGTATGGAAGTGAAACTCCCGAGTTTCTAGCACAGCTGACAGTGTGTGGCTTCCAAATCCAAGGACCAAAATCATGAGCCCTGTGATTGGCATGTTTCTTGGAAGGCTCTTCAACACAGAGAGACAGTCTAGCCAGGCGCTTATGAATGAGAACGCTTTCCCACAAAAGATGATGAGAGGCAGCTCATTTAGATGACTCACATTCACACAAAATTACTTAGAAAATTGAACAAGTCACATTAAACTATTGTTTGCACAGCTAAGATTTCTCTAACATCCTTTCTTATCTGCTAGCCTATGTGCACTGCAGTTATCTATACTCCGGGAGACAGACTGGGCGAGAATAAGCAAACAGTCATTAATAAAATAGCTAAGAGCCACTTTAGATTCAAGACATGCTGGCATTATGAAGTACTGGTGTGCAACTACAGGACATGCCTTTTTGGCACAGAATCAGAATAGAAGTTTATTTGCCATGCAGACGGGCAATAACAACAAACCCTTCATTGGTCCTCTTATCTCACAATCCATGGATCCTGTGCCCTGCCATCCATTCACAGCTCTGACAACTTCACTGATCAGCTTGCCTATATTTACACACTGGTAGGGTACGCACATTGCTTTGTCTAAGTATTCAAGTGTTAGCAACAACTCAAGAATCTAGAGCAGAACTGTGGATTCTATAACATCCTTCCTCACATATTTCCTTCTACTGTTTCCAAGTTGAAATTATCCAAAGCCAACCCTTTGCATAATATGGGAAACAGTTATATATCTACACCAGGGAGTCAGCAAACTTTTTCAGCAGGGGGCCGGTCCACTGTCCCTCAGACCTTGTGGGGGGCTGGACTATATTTTGAGGGAAGAAAATGAACGAATTCCTATGCCCCACAAATAACCCATTTTAAATAAAAGCACACATTCTACTTGTGTAAAAACACCAGGCAGGCCCCACAAATAACCCAGAGATGCATTTTAAATAAAAGGACACATTCTATTCATGTAAAAATAGATTCCCTGACTGTCCGCGGGCCTGATTAATAATAATAATAGCCACTCTGGGTGGCTTCCAACAAAATATTAAAATACAATAGTCTGTTAAACATTAAAATCTTCCCTAAACAGGGCTGCCTTCAGATTTAGAAGGCGATTGGGCCAGATCCGGTCCCCGGGCCTTAGTTTGCCTACCCATGATCTACACCATTGAGGAAACTGTCCTGCCAGTCTTAGCTAGGTCACTTCCCCTCATCTTGGGAGGAAGGGTTACTAAACTATTTGTTCTCTCATCTTCCACCATTTGAACCCTACAGGTAAGGAAGTCTAAGTTGGAGGCTCCAAGCTTAGACCATGTGGCTTAAGCAAGCCATCTTTATGTTTCTATACAAATAATTTAGAAGCATTTACCATTTTGGAACCTAAGTTATATTGCCTGTCTTTTCTTGCTGCTATATGGAAAAGCAAATGAATCTGGCCTTTGAAGAGTTTGTAAGTAAACCAAACATGTAGTCTCTCTCTATGCTAAGGGAAGTGGAGAAGTTAGAAGCAACTTAGAAGGGGACATTTTAAAAGTCTAACAGCCTATATTCCCAAACTTTGCTGCATTTTTTGTGATTTTAAATCTTTGCTGGGCCTCTCTCACCAAAGAGTACTTGCCCTAAACCTTGATCTAGGCATCAAATGAATTCTCCTTTTTATTATACCATATCTATTTCTCCTTTAAGCAAATACAAATCAACCAACAAAACTGTTCATGTGTAAAGTGATCACAGGAGAGATTTCAGAGAAAATAATTCAGTCAGCTGAATATATTGTTTTTTGGAGGCAGAAATGTCTAGCCTCATCTGAATAATGTCTAATGTGCACATACACACTATTCTGCAGGCAGCTTAATGCTTGTCACTCTGTTTTCTGCTGCTCACCACCTCCTCTTCATGACCTCAGCCTAGAGCAGTAACCAAGATTGTGACTTGGAAGAGAAGAGGTCTGGGTAACTCTGTGACCTTGAAATTCCAGCTATAAAGGACCCAAATACCAACTGTTTTAACTTAGCTACTGATCAAGCACTCTGAACCATGTGCAGAACTATAGAACCCCCTAAGTCACACATACATACACACACACACCACAGAACTATCACATTCTCTATCAAAAGTTCCATGATCACTCATGCACTCATGCTAGAGTTTCCACTGAATCCATCTGGAAATCATCAAACATCACGCTCCAGGACAGGAGGCTCTACATTTAAAGATTTCCCCTTTCAAAGAAGGGATAGAGATTAAGAGAGGTAGCAGGGCCATCAAGGAGAAAACTTGGGGCAGGTTGTCTCCTGCCTGAGAACTATCCTAAATGCTGCAGATCAGGATTGCATTCTCTGCTTCATGGCTATTTTTCATGGCTAGTCTCATGTTGAACACTATCCCAGTGGCTGACCCACTAAGTACTGGATGCCTCCCTCACTGCTACCCCTTAGTAAAGATTCTACATGCTTTCAAGTGCTCCACAAGCATTCAGCTGCCATATTGTTCTTGTATTCCAGGCTGATGCAGTTCCCTGCATATTCTAAGGGTATCCACTTTCATGGCCCAGGTACCAAGTCATTTCCCACATTCCAAGCAACACAAGCCCTGTTCATGCATTTGTTACCTCTGGGTACCAAATGTGTGAATCTGCTGCCAAGGATATGCTGTTAACATAAAACGCTTGTTTTATGTTTAACGGTGTTCTGTTGCGCCAGAAGCAGTTTAGTCCTGCTGGCCACATGACCCGGAAAGCTATCTGTGGACAAACACCGGCTCCCTTGGCCTGAAAGTGAGATGAGCGCCACAACCCTATAGTTGCCTTTGACTGGACTTAACCATCCAGGGGTCCTTTACCTTTACCTTTAAAAAACATGCTGACCACACCCTGGGGCAATGTGTGATTGGCACCAGTCTGACATATACAAGAATCCCTCATAGGGATGTGAACTCTGGTCAACCAGACTCCTATGGAAGGATTCTATGTACATACAACCATATACGCATAATGCTGGTGGTGTGTTGGCTGGGGGCAAGGTCGGTGCACATGTTGGCAACTGGGGGTGGGTCTAGTCATGCATATTCTCAGTAGGCCTCTCACATATTCTGTACCCAGGTGAATAACATGCATGAACAAGGCTAGAGTGGGGCCTGGGCAGTGGCAGAAGGGAGCACAAGTGTATTATCTCCCACCTACATGAGGTCATCAGAGCTTCAGAGACACATGAGGAAGGAGAAGACTTTTCAGTGGCTGAGTAGAAGCATGTGACCAAATGCTTCCTCCCAGTACACATTCCCCCAGATCAGCACTGGGTACTTGTCCATTGCTGATTGAACCCATTGATCCTTAATAGGTCTATAGATCGTGTGCATGCAATACCCACTAGCTCTTTAATTTCAGGGACAGTTGGGGAAAGGAGTTGGGGGTGGTTTGAAACCCTACTCATTTTCTACCTGGACAAGAGCTCTACTCCATAATTTTCTCAGTTGCCCACCGCATGGCTTACCCAATCTCAGAAACAATGCATATATGCCTAGATTCTTGTTGCATAGGGAAGCCTGAAGTGTAAGCTTAGAAATTAAAGGGAAGTTGTTTTTACATATTAGCATATTATTACTCAGACTCCAGGACCTCTGTATTTTGAAGCCAAAAAGGATTTTATTTTCGAATACATTGTTGATCGTGCAACTTATAGTTATATACTTCACAAGAGAAAATGTAAAGAGATGGCCTTGTGTCCTTCTGGAAAAAAAGATATACCAGTGCTTCAGTTTTCTGAAATTTGGTGCCTCTGTGCATGGCTGCTATTATTGCATCTAAACATTTTGCCTAAGCAGAAGAAAATCTAGGGCACCTTTCGCAAGATCAGTTTTCTTTCACAGGAGAGCGCGAGGGAGCACTGGAGACTTATGGTGACTTTATAAAACTTTAATTAATTTACAAATGTGTGCATCAAGCAGGTATTATGGGGTGAACAGCAAGCATATGCAACTTTAGTCTCACAGCCACATCTGATTATGCTCCATTCTCCAGACATAACTGGCTGAGAGCAAACAAGTCTTTGAGCTTCTATTTTGCAAGCAAAACAATTGCTTGTGGGTGCCTTTCAGCAAATTCAAGGTCAATTGTATTCATAAGCAGTAAAAAGACTCTGATAGATTTACCCATTCAGGCTGCACTCCTGTTTCCACATATTTCAAAGTAAACCCCACTGAACTCATTATGACTTCTGAGTAAGAATGGAAGGATCTGTCCATTTTGGTTCTCCCGGTTTCTCATTTTTCTAATCTTAAATTCAGTTTTCCAAATCTTACAGCAATTAGCAATTTAAAAAAAGAACTCATCAACTCATCATTTATGTGCTGTTTTCACTAACGGACACGTTTTTGCAGTTTTCCTATAATGCACTTTTTATGTGTTATTTTCACCAAAGCATTCCTTTTTATGCACAGTCTTCCCTGAAATATGCATTTTGGTTCATGAACTACAAAATTTGGATAAGTGTGACTTTCAATCGATAGCTGTGTTTTGATTCACATATTGTTCTGGAAAATATGAATGATATACTTTCTACTTCAGATGAGAACTGATTCAAATTTCTCCATCACCCCTACTTCTAAGTAGACTCGTATAGGATTTTCCTATTAATAAACCTGTCTTGCTGATACCCCTGAAGGGAAGACACCCAAATGAAAGCTCGACAAATCACACACCTACACTGCCTTTTAATGAAGGCAAGGTTTGGGATGAGCAGGCCATTTATGGCAGTTTTCAGTCCCTGCCTTTTGTCTTTACCTCTCTATGGGATGGGGCGTGGGGGTTCTATAAATGAAATTGAATTTGATTATATCAAGATTCTTTGGCTGCAGCTTTTTTTTCCAGTTCACACAAGTTCACACATACATGTCAGTCTGGCACCGCACAAAAAAGAATCTTGCCGTAGTCATTTGTAGATGGCTTGTAGACAAGCGAGGTAACAAATGAGCTGGCAGAGGATCCAGATGTTAAGAAGAAGAAGAAGAAGAAGAAGAAGAAGAAGAAGAAGAAGAAGAAGAAGAAGAAGAGAAGAGTTTGGATTTGATATCCCGCTTTATCACTACCCAAAGGAGTCTCAAAGCGGCTAACATTCTCCTTTCCCTTCCTCCCCCACAACAAACACTCTGTGAGGTGAGTGAGGCTGGGAGACTTCAGAGAATTGTGACTAGCCCAAGGTCACCCAGCAGCTGCATGTGGAGGAGCGGAGATGCGAATCCGGTTCACCAGATTATGAGTCCACCACTCTTGACCACTACACCACACTGGCTAGAAGAAAAGGGCAGCTGCATATGCAGACCAATCTTGTGCTTCCGATAATCCGCCACTCTGAAGGGTGCTCTGGCAGTCAGAAAATCACAAGTCCTTGTGAACTGAGTCCCAAACCTGCCAAACTCCAGTGGTGTCCACTGCCAGGCAGTCCTTCTTGACAGCAGCCCTCCCGTTCTTGACTGAAATTTACCCATGCAACGAAGGGGAACTAGCAGCAAAGAAGACTGGTGTGCAGGGACAGATTAATGTAATACCTGAATGCTCTACAGGAGAGTCCATTGCTGCCAGGGAACTTGGGAAACTCTGTCCCCAGTGCCATTCAGCTTACTCAAGGTCCATGGTAGCAATGGAGACACCACAGCAGCACCCGGGCCTTAAAGATAAGGTGCTCCCCATTCCTTCCACACCAGCCGTCCTTGCCACTGGCTGCTCCACTTCCTTGCAGTAAGTTCTAGAACACAAAGGGAGGGCTGGGGGTGTTCTGGGAAATTTGCATTTGCCACATACTTCATCCTCAATCTTCCATTTTCTTCTTTTTTTTCTTAGAGGGGGAAACTAGCAGCCACAAGCACCGAGGGCAAATCTGGGTACCTGAATGTTTTGCATTATGAGGCAAATAGCAGCTGGGTGAATGGGTTCAGATTTAATCAGGAAATTATTGGCAAAGGGGAAGGATTAACAGCACCTAATCTATCTCAAAACAATTGAGGGGAAAAATAGGCTGAGTTGGGGTTTTATTATTACCATCTCCCTCATTCTGGCAGTGTAAAGGTTTTAATGTCAGGCAGTGATGATGAAATAACAACTGGTTTCATACACAGCATCTTACTTTCCCCAGTTACTACTATATCAAATCTTCTCTGGTGTGTTTGATTAAAACATCTTTTTGAAGGTCGACTTTGAAGATTTGAAGAGATTTCCCTTCGTTGCCTCTTTCAAAGGTTAATTACCTTCATTGTTACATGTGTGCCTTTCTTCCATTTTTAATGCGCTTGGTATTAGATTCAATTAGGGCTGAACTGAATGTTCTCCAGCAAACATTTTTTTGGTATGAAAAGGGGCTTTCAGGGGCTCTGCAGTGTTTCCTGAAAGAATGTCCAAAGTTACCCTTTTCACCTCAATTTGCTGCTCTTCCCAGCCCCCATCAGCTGCAGCTGCAGCACCTTCAAGACTGAGGAACACCTTCCAATCATGCCAGCCAGTGTGAGAGACAGTGTGGCGAAGAGTGTGGGAATAGGACCTGGGGGACCAGGATGCAAAGCCCACTTGACCATAAAGGCTCACTGGGTGACCTTGGGCAGTGGGGAGGGGGGCAGAGGCCAGGCACCGGCAGGAAAAATTGTGTGGGTTCCCAGGCCCCAGGGCCCCCCTGGAGATGGTGCCAGTGCACCTGTGCTTCTCATTTTTACCCACCTGACACTGTTACAGGACCTAATGATGTAAAAAATAAATAAATACAATATTGAAAAACTAGTGGGGCGACATTTCAACCTCAATGATATGACTTCTAGATTGAAGCAACACAATGGATTGGGTGGCCTTTTAAGGGTTTTGGTGACCCTTCATGAACTTCATAGAGCAACAGAACTGCAAGCAGAGCCTCCCTTGCAGATCTTGACACCTGGTCTGGTCTATGTGGGAGGAGGCACACCTTTAGGTATCTGAGGCCTAAACTTAACAAAGTCATCAAATTCTGTTTAAGAAGCTTTTTCACTGTGAAGGGCAGTTTCACTTCCATTTATTTTACTCATTCTTGGGACTTCTTTGGTGTCTCTGTTTCCCTTGATATATTTTTAAGACCATGGCTGCCAAATCTTTGCTCCTCCTTTCAGCTGATTTGCCATTTCCACACATACAGAGGCCAAATAAAACTCCTTACTCTTATTTTGTACTTGCTTACTCAGAGGTCTGCTTGTGAGGTACATCTTTAGTCTCATAAGCATCTCATAGACAGTGTTGCCCAGTATGTCCAGGATGCAGTCTTACATTCATCTATGTTTAAGCATGTGATCCCCTGCTGCAAGTGTAATCCACTCCTGTGATCAGCAAATATTTTTGAAATCCTCTTTCAGATTCTTGAACGAGGATATTAAGTTTTGGGTCTGGAACAGAAAGAACATCATTTTATTATAATTTAATTTTCTCATATTCTGGTTGATATTGTACAATCTTTAATTCGTGTCTCATTGGCAATGCATTGTTCAGGCAGTCCTAGGTCAACTGACTACAGGGGGGAGGGCAGAGAGATATTTGTTGTATAATATCAGCTGAGTTGCTTTCATCAGTAACCAGATTTGTAATCACAGCAAAGACTGAATTAATTTTGTTTGATGAGACCCATTTTCCACAGAGGAAGGTTGACTTGTTATTAATGGCAGTATATGCTTTAAATGCTCCTTGACTGAATCCATCATTAGCTTTTCCATCATCCCCCCCCCCCCATCAATATCAGACTAACCCTCCTATAATTACTTGGGTTGTCCAGTCTATCCCTTTCCAACAGTGGCACAAGAAATGACCTCTGCCTTTACTGCACTCTGCAAATTTCCCAGCTATTAGATAGCCTATTAGTATTATTCATATGTACGTGAGTTCGTGTGGCCCAATAAAGATTTAATAGCCACGTACTGTTTTTGAAGTATGTTTGCCAGTATCCCTTTTGGCAGGCCAAGCGTTCCTCTCACATCTTCTGGAAATCCATCTGTTATGCTTCTTATCCACAAGATCTTGATTTTGCTCACAGTCTGTACAGGAAGGATGTTTCATGCGCCTGAAATATAAACAAACAGAGACCTAAAATTACAAAAGTACTCTCATTGTGCCCAAAACGAATGCTGGAAGGACAAAATATTCTTATTCAATGCTCTTAGCCCAAGGCTGTCCTGCTTTTAGCCTGCATGAGTTAAGTGGGACATCTATCCATAGAAGGGAAAAGGCATCCTATACAAGCTCAATACCTCTTTGTCATTAAGCCCATTTTTAAAAACAAACATTCTGGGGCATTTTCCCCTTAGTACCAAACCAAATAGGATCTCCACATTAGACTGCTGCCTGTATCAATGGCATATCTCTTTTCCAAAAAGCACGATGCTTTTGCCACAAGAAGATATATTATTTGTATAAAATTTCATCTTTTTTGTTACCACCATTTGTATCACCTGACCTCTATTCAAGGGCTTTCATATACTACAGAAGTTCAGCTAACAGATACATAATTGTATATGCTTAGTTGCTCCATCCTTTCCTACTAATTAATACAGCAATTAAAACTTCTATTTTACTGAGTTTCCAAAATTTGGTTAATTCATGTTATTACTGAAGTAGTAAGCTCAAACATGATGCCCTTTTACCAGTCAGCTTCCTTTCAGGCAAAGAGAATTCAAAAATGTTTATACAAAGACTGGATATATACAAAAAGGTCATATATGCTAATTTTTGAATGGACCACTTTGATTACAGATCAGTTTCATATATCAAATCATTGCTTAGCTGAATGCCATTTTTTCCCTCTTTGTGTTCATCACAACTAAGAGGCTTCAGAATACATTTAAATAAATGGAATTGGTATTGTTGTTCTCTCAAGCTTATGAAAAGCCGCAGTTGAAGATAGGCTGGTACCATGAAGTGTACAGAGAAATGCCATCTTTCAGTTTTTATTAATTATACCTTTGGAAAGCAATGTTTTCCACGGCCCAACAATGTAGTAAGTCAAACTATTCATTGTGGCATTTAAAGGATGTTGACACTTGCCTTTAAAAACAGTGTGCCAATTGTGCATATTTAATTGATGCAAGAGCATAATGTTTAATTAACAGGGCTTTTAATTGGCTATGAAACTTTCAAAGAGAGCATTCTTGTATAGGACAACAAAGCACCAGAACATGTGTAATGTTTGTTTATGCAAATGTGTATCCTGCCTTGTCACCCATATTTCCTCAGAGCATACTGTGCTTTCAGCAGCAGAAACTTCCCCCCTCCACCGCTTGAATTCTTTTTACAAAGTTCAAAGGGATCTGGCTTCATGAAACGCACCGTTCAGGTTGTGCTGAAAGGCTGGGGGCTGGAAGGAGTTTGACTGAGAATAAGGTTGCACTATCCAGGAAAGAATGGACAGAAGCATGATCATTTCAGCATGAGTGGCACCAAGGCGGGTGCATAACCACAGCCACATGATCAAAATATAAGCATGCCTACTTGCACATTGAATTGCAGCTCTTGGCCACGATCCCAAGAGCATATGTGTCAGGGAACTGCCATCAGCTCAGAGGCAAGAGGTGGAAGGACAGTTGGGTTACAGGGAGCCTCCGAAGATCGTGAGAAGCAGCTCTTCCTCCGGCGAGGAGGGAAGCCCCACCTCCAGTGGGGAAGGGATGCAGGGCTCGGAAGATGCAAGAGAGAGCCGCAACACTGAGCCTGAACAAAGCGGGGGGAGGCAGGTCCCCCTTTGCCCACGCCCTCTCTGCGCAGTTGGTTTACACACAGAGAGGGGAGGTGTTGGATGGGGGTCAAAAGACTGCTATGCTGGGGAAAGTTTAAGGACTGCCCACTCCCAGATTCTGCTAGCGACTGAGCAGACATGGAATTGAGACGCTCTGCACTGTAAATGTTTTGCACAGATAATAAAGCCTTGAAAAGACCAGTGGGAGTCTTGCCTGTTTGCTCTCGAGCATAACAATATGCACTGGATCCGTGCTTTATAACAGGCTGCCTGTATTTGTTTTGAAACTTTTAAATAAAAATTAGAAAAGGAAAAGTGAAGAAGCTTCAGTGCATATTGTCTTATGGAGGGAAAAATACGGTACTTGTTTGGGACTTTTTTCAGTTTTCTTACCCCTTTTCCTCATCCTAAATTGTAGGCTAGTCCTTCTTTTTGAAATGAACCAGTGCCAGGCATAGGAGCCTGTGCCATACAGGCCCTTCTTCTGCAAACTCATTGCCCGTCATCATCACAGACACATTTCTTTGGAGAAAGACCACAGCTCAGGGGCAGACAGCCTGCTCTGCTTGGTGAAAGGCCAACTTTCAAACCCTGGTATCTCCAGTTTATTTTTTTTTTAATAATATTTTTTTATTGCTTTGTTTTCCAAGGTCAAAGTACATCGTCAATACATCGTCAATAGCACAACAAAAGCTGTTTTACAAAAAGTAAGAAGAAATTAAACAAAAGTAAATTCATTTTTAAGCCTCCAGTTTAAAGGATTATGTAGCAGTGATGGGAAAGAGCTCTGGCGAACACGTGGCATCCAGCGGAGACAATACTGAGCTCACTGGATCGTGTGGTATAAATAGGCGTGGCATAAGGTAGCTTCCTGTTTCTATGAAGATCAAATGAATGACCTTCACAGAGCAGCTTGCTATGTGGCAGAGGGGATGTACACAGAAGGGTAATTATAGCAAAGTGTGGCTCTTTGGATCCTGGTCGTAATCTATTTGAATTATAGGAATTGATCTGGTACCATACCACATTATTCCTCTTATTTGGGAACCTGGGGCTGCCATTATAGTTTTGCTTATGTCTTCTCCACACTCACTTAGTTGACCAACCTATGGCAGGAGCTGTCCAGTCGAATAGTCCCTAATGATCAATTTTGAGGTGTGGGAGTCAGTGCGGTGGGCTGGAGCTGTGCTCCTAACACTAGCGCTGCTGCAGCTGACAGGGCTGGGGCAGGACAGCAGTAGGGATGGGTGGGACAGAAACACCAGCAGAGCCAATCCAGTGTTCCTGGTGGTGCATCTGCGCAGAGCCGACCTCAGTGCCATGCACCATCCAGGTAAGCTGTAGCAACACTAGTATTGGGGAGGCAGCTTGGGCCCTCTGCACATATATCCAGCACAGAGCAGCTGTTAAGCTCTGTGCTGGATATATAGTGGTCTGTATATCAGGAAAGATATGTACAGAACCCTTTGATATCTAAGCCAATGTGGTGTAGTGGTTAAGAGCGATAGATTCGTAATCTGGTGAACTGGGTTCGCCTCCCCGCTCCTCCACATGCAGCTTCTGGGTGACCTTGGGCTAGTCACTCTGAAGTCTCTCAGCCCCACTCACCTCACAGAGTGTTTGTTGTGGGGGGAGGAAGGGACAGGAGAATGTTGGCTGCTTTGAGACTCGTTCGGGTACTGATAAAGCGGGATATCAAATCCAAACTACTACTACTACTACTACTACTACTACTCTTCTTCTTCTTCTTCTTCTTCTTCTTCTTCTTCTTCTTCTTCTTCTTCTTCTTCTTCTTCTTCATAACTAGCGCTGGATATGTTGTTTTCACATACATGCCACCCTACACTGCTGTGGCGCCTGAAGCATTCTTTAAAATGAGGCCCTTCTTGTGGTCCCAGTTCCAGCACTGGCTGACGCTCAGTTGATGGGACCATGAGAAAACACCTCTCCTTTTTTTGATAATTTGATTATCAAAACGCTTTGATAATCAATTATTATAACACTTTGATTATTTGAAGCAAAGCATTGTGAGCCATAAAAGGTTCATTCTCCCCCCACCCTTTTTTTAACTGACATGATTTTGGTCCAGTAAAATTGTATCCCTTTTTGGTATCCAATGCGGCAATCCTACAGACACTTATCTAGAAGTAAGGCACACTCAACTCAGTAGGCATGCGTAGATTTGTACTTTTGGTATTATCAACAATTCCTTCCACCAAAAAATGTAAAACTAACATCAAGAGTGGCTTCAGCTTAAATGAAACTCCCCTCCCGAATATTCCCTTGGCCTCTTGCAATACATTTGTTCAAACACAGACCTACCCTTTAAAGTCTGATTCCCTTTAAAACACAAAATGCTGATAGTAATTATTGATCTGCTGAAGTGAAGATTGCAAGCCCATTTCCCTAGCTCCAGGCAATTGATTTCCATGGAAAATCCACTGACAATTTTAAATTTAACATTTTCCGAAAGGGGGGGGAAATATGGTAATTCTCCCATGGAGAGAGCAAGCAGGGTGTTTGTGGAGGGGAGAAACTGAACTACAATAAAACATCATGAAAACTTTGATGTCTGTTTGCTTTGCTTGTGTAGTCTGCAGTATAGGAAAATAAAGTCTACCCCGTCTGTTTTTATTCAACATTGTGGCACTTTCACCACTGCAACTAAAACCTTTTTTTTTTTTTTTTTTTTTTTTTTTGCAGAACCTTCCTATAGTGTTAAAGTTACCTAAATTGCAATAGTTGGCTTTTGAAACTTTGCTCCATAAAGATAAATGTCCAACTACATTATTTTAAAGAGGGGGCAGGGAATCTGTATTATGGAAGAATAGCTTTTTACTTGTCATGTAGCATTCTTCCGCCCTCCACACCCAAAAAAGTGAAACGTGCTTAAGTGTCCAACTCATGATAAAGGGTGAAGCCAATTAAACAGGACTTGTAACGGCTGCCTGAGTGTTTCTTGCACTGGCTCTTCCCCATGAATCATTTCCGACTACATTAGACAATAAAACGGGGGATAAAAGCACAATTTGATCTTTCAAGTACAAGGCAGAAGATTAAAAAGATTTTTTTGTGAATGTTTTTGTTAAAATCGCTTCTGAAAAGTTACATCTGTACCAGAAGAACTTCCAAAAACTCTGTATGCCATGTTTCTTATTGTAAGGAATAACCCATTCAAGTAGCAGGGTTTTTTTTAAAAAAAAGTCTGTGCCGTGTTATCAAAGAACCACAATTCTGGTAAAAACAAGAATCTGCTAAGAACAGGTTGACAGAAACACAGGAAGGCAGGCTTCCTTTATGTTTCTATAGGTGCAAGGGAATTTTAAGGGTCTTTCTACAGTGAGGTTGCCCAAATCCCCTCAGGTACTAATTATTGAACATCTGGAAGTCCTGCTGTCCTTTGCATATAGTTACTCTACTCTGCATCAGGTAAGGGTGCTTCTAAAACTTTCACATAATTTCTCCCCAGATGTTGACGTTCCTAATTCCCTGGTCTTGATGTCCTAATGGAATCCTCTATTATTCCATTTAAATAATAATAACATTCTGAATTTGGTACAGAACCTTGAAGACTGAATGAGGGACATCTGAGTGAGGGGACAATTGGTCTCTATGTTCTTAATGCCATAAATATGCTCTGTTAAGTTTTCACTTATAAAAAACCAAGGTCATTTGTATATAGAAATCTATGTGTGAAAAGACCTGAGCATTTTCTTCTCCAGCTGAATCATCAGGAGGAGGATGCGATACTTGAAGTGCTATAGGTAGTTTTTAGCAAACGTTGAGGAAGCATTCCCCTCCCCCTGAATTTTCAAGCTTACCTTTCAAAATGTATGCTGCATGAGCAGTCTGCTCCCAAGCCAACTCAAGTCGGTGGGAGAGTTCTTACTGACTCAAGTCTTAGAGCTAGCCAAAGGCAAGACTCATGTCTTTGAAAAAGCTGAGCCCTCATGGAGGAGGTTACAGGTTTGACAGTTCAAAACCTTGCTTCATTAGAAAGGATTTGCTTGTTCACTTAGCACATCAAAGCCTGCAGGACGGAGGTTTTTCCCCAGGCATTTTTGTTTGTTTTATTTCTGTCCCTTACTTCTTCGTGTTCATAATCCCACGGCAGGTTCAAAACTAAAATATGACTATAATAAAACATCAGCTTTAATAAAAACTAAAATACAACAACAGTGCAATCCTAAGCATATATACTCAGAAGAAAGTCCCACTGAATTCAGTGAGGCTTACTCCTAGGTAAGTGGGGCTTGGAGTGGGCTGTCAATCAATGAAAATCTAAAACTCACTTTAGGGCAGAAGTGAGGAACCTGAGTGTAACAGGCTGTTACAAGATGGGATGAATCTTCAGGCACATCAGTCCATCCAGCTGCTAGGATGTTTTTGAGCCCATTTGCCCAGAGTCCCTTCCTTGCGACCAGCTCTAGGGGGGAAAGTAAAGAGAGCTTTGGTTTAAGGAACCCAAAGCCTAGCGGACACAGAACATGGCAAAATCTTGTGAGATATCTATTTTCAATTCTTTGTTGTTGTTTTTTAGTCGTGTCCGACTCTTCGTGACCCCATGGACCAGAGCACGCCAGGCACTCCTGTCTTCCACTGCCTCCCGCAGTTTGTTCAGACTCATGTTTGTAGCTTCGAGAACACTGTCCAACCATCTCATCCTCTGTCGTCCCCTTCTCCTTGTGCCCTCCATCTTTCCCAACATCAGGGTCTTCTCATGAGGTAGCCAAAGTATTGGAGCCTCAGCTTCACGATCTGTCCTTCCAGTGAGCACTCACTCACTCACTCACTCACTCACAGTGAGCATTTTCAATTATAGAGTTTTATTAATTTCCATTATATAACCACAATTACAAAAAAAGAAAAAGGGAAAAGGGAAAAAATACAAATACAAAATCCCATTTTACCCCCCTCCAGGGGGGTGTTTGCTAAAGTCCAGCCTGCGATTTCAGTGGCTAACATTCCTTCAGGGTTATCAGTAAAGTATTTTATAAAAGGATGCCATAATTCAACCAAATCGTCTACATCATACCTTGTGAAATATCTTTATAAAACAAAGGTATGGGAGAAGCCAGGTGGGGTGGAGCCACTATGCTAGCTTCTTGGCAGATGAATTGCTGATATTTACCAAGAGGAGGAAGGGTGAGCTGGTAGGAAGGCCAGTGCAGTGCAAATGCATGTGCAGAAGCACCAGGTTAACTCTGCTGGCGCATTTGCACCATGCTAACCTTGCCTCTCCTGGTAAGCAGCAATGATCAGAGAGCTAGGATAGCAGCTCGACCCCATCTGGCAAACGTATCTTAACACATGGAAAAGGTTTTAGTGAGATATCCCTTTTTAAACCAATGAAACCAACTGCCCATTTAAAAAAATAAAATAAAATCACCCCATGTATCATCTAACTGATACCTAGGCTTGATAGTACAGATTATGGTTCAAACGCCCTTTGCATTTAGACAAGAAAAGAGCATTGTCTGCACTTAATATGGGGTGAGGAAAGGTTTTGCATTGTCTTTTTGTGGAGAAAAATCACACTAACGGTTCTGACTGATCACACTTACACTTGGTCTACTGAATAGTTTTATTATATACTGGTATCCATTAGCAAAATCTATCAACATAAAAATGCCCTTGATATAAAATATTTCCTTGCTCAGAATATATATTAGCAGCTCACTTAAAAAGGCATGAAAGTCAAAGGCAGAGCTGTGTCATTAAAACATATTTTGGTACCTCTATGTCCTTGTATACTTCTCAGACTCTGTAATATCAAGCTGTGCTAAACTATCCCTGAAATGTCCAAGCTTAGTGAAATGCAGACATCTGAAAGTGAAAAATTCACTGAGAATAAGAGACTTGTTATAAAACATTCAGCCAAGCTTTCGGATTCAGAGCACATGTTGAGACACCTGTTGCTCATCTTAGCTGGAGCTCTGAACAGCACTTTAGTTAACAGCGCTGTAAGATAGACTACAAAGCAATCTCATGTGGACCAAATGACTACAGTGATTCATTATTCTAGGATTTAAATGGATACAATAGCAAGACACAAAAAACACACCTCAATTTAAGAAACTACTGAGTTTCAGGAAGCATTTTTAACCAAGCTTATCCCCTATAACTAATACTAGGGAGGGTGTTGAAGAGAACAGCACCAGGAACCAGCTGCTTTTCCGTGTGAGTTTATAACTTTAATTCAATAAGACTCCCACACCAGGCCTGCCAAAAAGAAACATTCCCCCTTGCACAGGGCAAGATTTACCACACATGTAGGCACACAGAACCAGCGACAAGTTACCATTGACTTTGCCACCAATTTCTCTGCATGTATATCCCAGCCTATATATCTTCTCATTATTATTATTTTTAAAAGGTGCATTTCAAGGGACAAAATAATGTTGCTTGTTTTGACACTCTCCTCACTCTGAAGTAAATAAAAGGCAAGGCAGGGAAAAGATGAAGGAATAAAACAAGGACTTAATTTAGTCCTTTATCATTCTGGAGAGAATAATTTCCTGACACTGTTACATAGACAATTCTAAATTATTCGCCTGTTTGGGGTGAAAAATGAGTGAAAAACAGCTTGCCATTTCTCGCTTTTACAAATTGAGTTAGAACACACACTGGATAGCACTCCAGGAATGCAGGCTAGTCATCTGGCAATCCTGTTTCCTCCTTGTTGCTCAGCGCTCTGTGCAGAAGTAGCTAAATCTCACACATGGGCAGAAACCAGCAATGACAAAGAGTGGTTCAGACTCACTAATGTACGTCAAGTTTACGAGTGTCTCTGAAAGAGTTTGCTGAGGCCAATAGAGAAACACTGGCATCTTTGACAACCGCATATATTTGGTGGAATTCAACATCATGCTAATACGATCATTCTGCTGGCGCAAGCAGATGTTGGGGTGCATGGGAGAGGAGAGAGTAGTAGCCCCGTTGTGCTAGCACTGGCTTCTGCTAATGCACCAGGGTCGTTGAATCCAGCCATTGCCCTGATTGCTATATGTTTCACTTAAGAGGGTAACAAGTATGTGCATACTCACCTGAGTGCAGACACCTGAGTCAGGACTTACAGGACTGCAAGTCTTTCACTGTCCCAGGGCAATGAAAAAAGTAGGGGGAGTATAATGTGATAGCATCTGCACCCCCAGATCAGCCTTGGTGCCTTACAGATGTTTTGAATGGCCCCACCAAGAGTTGTAGCATGTATGTAGCATGCATGTATTTTTGTGTTTTTCTATTTTAAACAGCCCTATTTTAAATCAGCCCTGAGTGCTCACTGGAAGGACAGATCGTGAAGCTGAGGCTCCAGTACTTTGGCCACCTCATGAGAAGAGAAGACTCCCTGGAGAAGACACTGATGCTGGGAAAGATGGAGGGCACAAGGAGAAGGGGGCGACAGAGGACGAGATGGTTGGATAGTGTTTTCGAGGTTACCAGCATGAGTTTGACCAAACTGCGGGAAGTAGTGGAGGACAGAGGTGCCTGGCGTGCTCTGGTCCATGGGGTCACGAAGAGTCGGACACGACTAAACGACTAAACAACAACAACAACAAATTTTAAACAGTGATCTTCAGATGAAGGGCAGTATTGAAATTTAATAAATAATAATAAAATAAATAAAGAGTCCAAACCTTTGGGAGCACACCAGATTGGCAAGTGCTGCCTTAAATGAACTGCATACCAATAGCAGGTGGGTGATCTATTTATGGGACTTTAGTCTGAGCAAGGGTGGTCCAATTTGGACTTTGAATAGGAGTTTTTGACATCTTATGAAAGTGTGCTACGTGGGGAAAGTAATGAATGAAATAAGGCATGAGAAATGGAAATTGATACCATGCACCCACTCACTGAGTCTTCCATTATTGCATAAAGCTTATTAGTAGGGCACACAAATGTATTGGGGGGGGAAACCAACACTGCTATTAAAAAATGATTACATGCATAATAAGTATACCAGAAATCACAACAGTATTGTTAATCAGTTTACCTGGAACTTCTGAATATATTCACGTGCAGATCCATACACACCTGCACATTATTTTTAGCAATGAATTTTGCACTGGATCAGATTTTGCTCCCGGCTATTGCTCCTTTTGTTCCAAATGCCAGGCTAATCCTTTAGCTAGATACCACCTTTCTGTAAGTATAGCTAATTAAAATGCTGACAATGATTCCCCCACCCCAGCCCCAATAAATCCAGGGTAAAGGAAGATTTGTTCAGATTAAGACCATGATCTGATGCACCAGGGAGTAAGTAACACATAATTCTGTGTTAATATGTGGAAGATTATACTAAACTGGTGCATTTTTAAAATTTCATTTAAAATATTTATGTACTGGCTCTCATCAAAATAATACCAATGCAGTGTACAGTAAAACAACTATTCAATATATATTAAAAAAAAACAAAATGTAGATACCTGTTTGGACATACAGAATGCTTATATTAATCTATATGTTTAAATTAGAATGGATGGATTCTTATAGATAATGCCAGCCGGAGATTCCCAGCCACCCACCCAATATTTCTTTTTGTTATATGTATTTGCACCCATTTACCATTTCAGCTGAGCACCTGTTTACTAATAGTACAGTTACAGGTTTGTAGGTTTCAGAATTTAATTAAAGCTTAGAGGGAAATATCTAGTTTCAGTATTGCCATTTGCTTGGGCTGGATCTTTTGGAGACCATACACAGAACTGTCAGCCTCTAACTCATCATCCCGTTGATATAGTTATCAGTAAAGTATTAACTGGCTGTTGGGCTTCTCCCTCTTTTATTCAGTATTTTTTGCCCTTTCACATTCACAATTTCTTGTGTTTTCACATTCTGTTATTGCCTGTTTTTAAAGCAAGCATTGAATGTGTGCTGGTTTGCAACAACAATTATCATCTTTGATCGCCAGTTATAGAGAATGGAATATGCCTTAGCATATCCCACCTGAACTCTGTAAATTAGTGCTGACACTGTAAAGTCAGAATCCTGAACATCAGCAGACCTCATTTCTTTCATAATCTCTTGAAGCTCTACTTCGTTTATTACTTGCTCAGAAATCCAGCTCAAGTTGCTATTTGCTTCTTCGCAAAAGATTGCTGATCTAATATCAAGGGTAATATTATCCACCCAAGGTGTTTGCTAATTGGCTTACTTAACAACAACAAAAGTTGTGAGGCTGGTTTTTCACTAGATCTCCCTCCCAACACTTACACAGTTTCTGCTTTGCTGCAATATAGCCTTGAAGTTTGAAAGAGATTGTTGCAAATGTATGATATAACAACCCCAAAACCCACAGAAAATAAAATCTGACAGTCTTTGCCAACCTGCTTTTTTGCATCTGCTGAATATTTTAATTAGAGGACTTTAATACTACTCTAGCACTTTTTTTAAAAAAAAGTCTTTTCTTTTCAAAGAGTTCAGGACAGACTATAGAATATCCTTAGCTTGATCTATCCTCTAAAGGACAAAATAGACCAGATCCCAACTTTCTGAAATCCAAACATCAACGCAATATTGGGGGGATCCATTTTTTCTTAGAGTGGCATTGCTGGGGGAAGGGTGTTTAACCATTTCCCTAAGAAGTTTTCCTGATTTTTATACTCCCCACACAAACCTCAGAACATGAATATGCTATCTGCCCCACCGGGAAAAATACAACTAGCTGAGAGTTGTTAAGAGACCTCTATTCCCCTCCCAGAGCTATAATTCCCAGAGTTCCCTGTGAAGACAGATTGATTAAGAAACCACTCTGGGAATTGTGAACAGAGGTCTCCTAACAACTCTTAGCAGTGCTCCCTTAACAAACTACAGCTCCCAGGCTTCTTTGGGGGAAGCCATGACTGTTTAAACTGGTACCATAATGCTTTAAATGTTTGGTACAACTGTAACCCATGCCTCACCATGCAAACAAACACAGAATGTTTTAGAACAAGATAAAACAGATGAAACTCCTGGTGTGCTTTATAAATGAATGATACTGACTCATTTGAAAAAGACAATCACAGAGGCCTCTGGGGTACAAAGGTTAAAAAGACTAATGCATGAGAAGTTGCAAAAAAAACCCCAAAAAACCCCAGCCCCTACCTCTAAGCGGTCCCCAACACCTGCTGCCCAACACCGTCTCTCTCCTTCCTCCCTGTCTTCCCCCTCTGGGGCCCCACAAGCGGTACTGGCTTAACCATTTCTGGCTGGCATTCTTGCAGTGTTGACAAAGTGTTGAACATGTAGGTGAATCCAGCTATTATTATTCATGTTATTATCTGTAGAGTATTTCTTTTGGTACTATATGTTTTGGGGAGGGCAGCATGTCCAAGGAGTCTTCAGAGAAAGTGTGTGTGCTGTGAGGGGGTAGGTTTCTTCTCCAGTGCTGCTGTTGCCCCAACCAGGAATTGAGAAAGATGCTGTGTAATTATTTTAGCAGCACAGCAGCAGCATCTACAACCAATGGAGGCACAGCCCCACCAAATTCAGACTGCCCTTAGCCAGACCCCACCTGCCTTCTCACTTACAACCAGTCAGAGCTCAACCTCTCATTGGTTCTGGCTTTACCTACTTTTGGCTTCCCTGCCTTCCACTCCACCAACCCCAATGGACCCTGGCCACCATGTTCTATAACAATGGCACAGTATGTGGGCAAGAGTCCTTCTCATATTATCTAGGTCAGCCTTCTCCAACCTGGTGCCTTCCAGTTGATTTTGGACAACAAGCACACTGATGGAGCCAATCTGGTGGTCCAGTTGGTGTGTTTGCACTGCACCAGCCTTCCCGTCACTTTAGCCATTCCCCCTCTCCCTCTCGCTCCCAGTAAGCAACAGTGACCCACCTTCCAGGAAGCTAGTGTAGTGGTTTTGCTCCACCTGGCATGCTGCTTCTGAAGAGATATGTTACATTCTGGGAGAAGGGTGGTGTACAATTCTAACCTGAGCATACTTTTCATCACAGAATTTACACAAAAGTAGACTTACAACATAGTCCTTCTAGGGAATTGTCACCTGCACAGTAGTAAGCAATGTCTGCAAATTTCAGCCCCTTACCATTGACAGCTTACCCTTCATACACAAAAAGCTACTGGGACCAAAAAAATCCTAAAAGAATCCCAGCTGATACTTATGTTTGGGGCATATTTTGTCCCTGCCAATGTAACATTGGGGTGCGGGGGTGCAGGCAAACTAACAAAAACAAAAGCCAATTTTATTCCCTATACAAAGACTTTTTTGAGACAAAAAATATCAGATAACTTCCCAGCTTATTTCTATGGCTGAAATATATTTTTGTCCCTGCCACTGGGAAACATAGAGATGGGGGGGGGGGGGAATGCATGTGGATGTGGTTTTTCAAACAAAAACTGATTCAGGCTTCAATGTCCTTCCAACACCACACACATGGGTCGCTTATTTTGGAATATATTAGAACCACAATATATAATTGAATTCTGATTGTGGTGAGGAAAATATCCCCGAAAATATTTGTGTGGTTTTTTTGTTGCTTGGAAGAAGATTTAACCACATTCATTGGTAACATTTTGTAAAACCAAAGCTACACAGAAATTGCAGTCTTCTGGAAAATAAACCCTTATTTTTAGCTGAGAGGAAAATCCTGAGCATTTGTGAGCTAACCAAGAAAAATCAGTCAGAACCCTGTTGTGCAGGAACACTGAGTGGTCCTGTTCCCATGTTTTGCAGATATACTGTAGATCATAACTCAACATCTTCATTGCATCAGCCCAATTCATGTGCCAAATGTAAAGATTCAAGAAGCCAGCTTTTTTTCCTTTCTCTCTTTCTTTTTGATTGACTGAAAGTGGGGGAATTCCCTTTCCTAGAACTTTAGAAGCATAGCGTTTTTTTCCATTTCTTGAGTGTTTCATGCTGCTTCTTGTGAACAGATTTACCCAAGACTTCTTCAGAAGCCATTCTCATTTCTGCAGATTCATGCTGAGTCACTTGCCTCTCCTGAGCAAAGCGGAGTTCCACGAATACACAAACAAACACACAAACAAAGCTCTCTTCACCATGCTTGAGCACTCTGGCACCATCAAGTACCCTAGAGCAGCTAAACCTAACTTTGCATAATTAACCTAGATTTCACTGCCTGCATGTACACACTGTGCCATTTGGCCTATACTGTACTTATTTTGACAAAACAGCCTCTGATCAAATTAGACTTGCACACACCATCGCTCTTTGTCACATTTCATTTCTTGCGGCTTTGTTTTGTTTGCCTCACATCATCCCTGGGATGTCCCCATACTGCTGTGTGCAGTGCAGATGCACAAAAAGGGATAATTAAGGGACAAGAACAACAGTGAAGAATAAATAACAGACTAGGACACTTAGAGCTTGTCCACATTCATGCATCATTTAGCTGTTAATCATTTTTCTCCATCTGAATTGGACTGGACAAGTCCACACCTGAAAGTATTTGAATCAGTAGCCCTCCGTCTTTCCTGTTCACACAGTAGGTGTGTCCCCCTTGCATTTGTCTCCAACTTTGTTGATTCTGTTACTTTGATTGTAAATTCTTAGCACACACTTTTCCAAACGTCGCATGACAAATCTTTAGAGAAGATTTGCTCCTGGGCAGCCAGCAATGTGTGTTAACCTTCATCTTGAAATGCCTGCTTTCTATGTTCTCTATACAGACTGAAGCTAAATCTGTATAATGCAACCTCTTGTTTCTGGAATCTTCTTCAGACCTGAAGATCCAGACAGAGACACTACATGGACCAAATAAAGTACTTGATAAGGATGCCTGGGATCTAGATCACTGGCTCAATATATTTTGATGAACTCCTATATTCCAGTGTAACTCAACAGTGCCACTTAGAGCATCTGGGAGTAGGGCACTCTTTGGGGAAGTCCGCAACATACCAATAAACTTCTGAGGTAATCCTTTTACACCTGAACTAGATGGAACTGGTTGGCTCTTTTGTTAAAAAGAAGAAACACTCCTTCAGGTATACAGGGCCGAGGCCATTTAGTGTTTTAAAGGTCAGCACCAACACTTTGACTTGTGCTCGGAAACGTACTGGGAGCAAATGTAGTTCTTTTAGGGGCAGTGTTATATGGTGCCGTCAGACGCTGCCCATCACCAGTCACCAAAGACACACACTCATCTGTGAGGAACTCTGCACATTATCTGAAACCCAAGGCTCTTCTCAAGCAGATAATATACAATTGGCTTTGTTAGAGTTCCCTTTCTATTCCATTTGCAAGTATTTCTGTGTGATGTTGCCTTTCCCTTTCTCTCCCCCGCCCCCAATACAATTCTTTATACTTTGACATTTGGCCTCCTTGGTTTTAAAAATTCAGTTCTCACAAGAAACTTTTCCACCTACTATACCCCTTGTGTTCTAAGGATATTTCACAAGATTTTGTTAGATTCTGTGTCCTCTGGCTTTGGGAGAAGTACAATCCAAAGCGGGTTTTCTTTCTTAGATCTGGGATGTAAGGAAGATTCCTGGGCAACAGAGCCCAGAAAACTCCCCAAGCATCCTGTAACTCTCTTTTTTTGGGGGGGGTACTTTTTTTACAAAAGGTGGGCCTACTGATAATTTTTCCCTGATATATAGATCTGTATATTCCTAGCCTCAGAAATCAACTGAAAGGTCAAAGTGCTGTATAGGGAGCATTCTGATTAAAACTGCGGCAAGTTATATACTCCTTTCTCTGTTGCCTTCCTACTGCTTAGACATGCCAGTGCTGTCCTTAGGGGCTGACAGCAGCTCAGACTAGGGTTCTCTTATTCATTCTTATCTTCTAAAGTACAGATATAAAATCCCTTTGCAGACAAGCTCAAACAGGCTATAGCAGAGGAACAATGGACTCGTTTCTTAAGCGCCACCCCACCCCCTTTATTAAAAACAGATATGATAAAATTAGGAACTCCAGATAGTACAAAGGGATCCCAGATGCATTTTAAGTCACAGCCTGCTATCAACAAAATATGTTTGGCTCATTCACCAAAGACTTTTATCTTCTGCAATTTAATAATTGTTTGATTCATGTAGCAGTCTCGGATGGCAAAAGATAGTGGCTAATCCACTCACACACCAAATCCCATCTTTGGGTTGAGACAAAATTGAGCTTCAGCAGTTCTTAGTCTAGTGGAATTAATACTAGCAGAAATGTTATGTAAGTAGGACAGTTTAGAGAAAATAGCACAGCCCAGGGAGGAAAAGACTTACAAGAGGAAAAGATTTCTATTTTAGATTCTTATTAAAATCAGGTAAGTGTTTAATTTAGAGTGCTGATAATAAACTTGAAATGTTTATGATGGCATCTTGGCCCTCCTGCTGTTCCAGTGTGTATGCCAGTCCTATATGCCAGCCAACTGACAGAGAGGGCTGGTCTAGCAACAGCCTGCACAGACCAATAAACACAGACCATATGGGCTCTTTGGCTGCATTTACACAGCAATTTATTCCATTTCCCCAACGTCCCCCTAACTGTTAATTTCCACGTTTTATCTGAGCTTTCACATGATGTAAAACCCATTTCCAAAAGAAACTAATGGAATATAGTATGTGTTTAACCCTCATTTCCATGGTATTTGATTCCATAAAAAAATCCATTTGCAGCCCCCTTAACCCTGAAAATTGTGAGAGTAAAGGGACAACATTTGGGGTGGTATACAGTTCCTTCCTGCTGTCTCCATGGGGGAATCTTGGGAAACCAAAGTATACATGTGCAGAAATGATGAGGGCATAGCAACGTTGTCCAATGATGTTGATTGTTGTGTCACACCAAACCATGAAATCTAGCATGATATGCTGGTGCGATTATCAGTTAAAAATTCACCATTCCATAACACAACAAGTACAGCAGTATGAAAGGAACATTAGTGAACAGGACAGAAGCAGTAGCATTATAATAAGGAAAACGAATACAATATTCCCCACATCTGAAGGCAGCGGTCTTTGTAATACTGTTTTTCATTAAAAAAGAAAGAAAGAAAAAATCCTGTGCATCTAAAGTGTTGGGGTGGGGGGGAATCCTGTGTGTATTGTATATTAGATATTGTTACAAATTTGTATCTTACTTAAATAGTTATTTCCATTGATTGATGTCCTGTCTGCGCACATGAACACACTCAGACATTCAACTGCTTGTGCATATTTTCCATTTTGGGTAACACTCCAATAAGCCACCAAGCCTTATGAAGAACAGTTGAAGGAGTTGGGTATGTTTAGCCTGGAAAAGAGGAGACGTAGAGGAGATATAATGGCCATCTTCAAATATCTGAAGGGCTGTCATGCAGAGGATGGAGCAAGCTTGTTTTCTCCTGGTCCAGAGGCTAGGACCCAAACCAACGGATTAAAGTTCCAAGAAAGGAGATTCTGATTAAACATCAGTAAGAACTTTCTGGTGGTAAGAGCTGTTCAACAGTGGAACACACTCTTTTGGAAGGTGGGGGAATCTTCTTCACTGAAGGCTTTTAAGCAGAGATTGGATGACCATCTGCCATGGGTGCATTAATTGAGATTCAGGGGTTGGACTAGATGACCCTTCCAACTCTACCATTCTGTGATTCAAATTCAAGTCACCCTCCACCATCTTCAGTCAGTCAACACCATTAGCCTGAAATTGCACTGTGCATTGCCACAGGAGAGAATACTGATTTGACCCTCTCTCCTCCTATTACTATAGCTGTCTCACTATCCCCCTACCTTGGCTTACCATTCATGGTTTGTTTGGAAGATGGAAGCCACAATCTTTGATCTGCATGTCATGGCAAGATAGACTCTGGCTTATTTCTTTTCCCCATGTGACACAGTCAGGAGCAAAGGAAAGCAAAGCACATGCGGATGTTAAACTATCATTTAACAGCATCCCTGTTGAGATACATCAGGCACTCACTTTTCCAAGAAGATGAAAACGTCTTTGACTCAATTTAAATTGTTCCTAAACCTTTCTTCAGCCTTTCTGTACTGTTTTGAGTGTGCATAATGTGCAGAATACAGTCAAGACAGGCACAGAAAAGTATATCTTTGGGTATATATACTCTACAAGGAGAGCGTTCAACATATTGAGTTCCTCAGTTCCTATTGTGGCTGGCTATGAATTACAGCAAGGAATGCCGTGATTTCATCCACATCTTTCCACTGTTCAAAGGCTGCTGACCACACTGGGTAGTGGGGGACGAATGTGGAGAGAAAGAGTTGAAAATGCAGAGAAAACACAAAGGAATGTTCCATTGAATCAGCTCGGCAGCTCTTGGAGGCTGTTTACTGTAATCTGTAAACAGCACATGGGAGCTGCCAAGCTGGGATTGTTTCTAAAAACAGTTCTCAGAACATGAAGTAAGGCTGATTCAGAAGAGACCAATCTTGAGCCCATTAAAAAGCAAATACTGAGTTGTAAACTCAAATGATGCTGTTTGGTGAGAGCTGTTAAATTGGCTATTTGGTGAAATATCTTTGTCTAGTGCACTTGGGTGTTACTCTGACTATGGCTGCAATTCAATACACACTTTCCTGGGAGTTAGCCCTGTTGAAGTCAGTGGTGCTTACGCCTAAGGAAAGAAGCATAGGATTATTGTGTATTGCACTTTACTGTTTTCTAATTCTGCCCAGTACCTCCTTCAAGTATGGCTGGTGATGATTATACCTATATAGTGACATTTAATTGTGACCTTTACTTCTTTAAAGGTTGCATATAGACCATACACTTGAAGCACATTGCACTGTGAATATGTTTAACCCTGAATTTGCCAGTTAAATGACTGAAAGTGAATTAGGTCTGCAATACATCTCATAAAATTTGGACTGAAAATGGTAGAGCAAAAAAAGAAGAGTGATTTGGGAAGCAATTCATTATCAGGATCAAGATCCTTCCTAACAACAAAAGCTGTCTTATTTTGAGAAGTTGCTATTCATCATCAAATTTGAAGATAAATTAATATAATTAATTACCTCCCATCCCCTACGATATTAATTTGTTCCCTGATTCTATTATCTACATCATTTCCGATGTCTATTGATAATACTTTAAAAAGAGGGAGAAATTCTTATGCCTAAGCTAAAAGACTAGGATGAGTTTAATAATGATATCATTGCACAATCTGCATGCAATTTTGTGTTATCCGCATGTTCTGCCATTTTAACACCAGAAACAGAAATGTTTGGACCTTTTCTAACAGCCCTGCCAATATTTTGGCTTAGCTTTTTGTAAGAAACTACCCCATGCACAATGGAACTTTGCATGATATGGTATTTATATTTAGGGAAATAAACATCATAGACCAAAGTCTCAAGCTAATAATGTGAACTGAGCAACTTTTGTCACCCCAGAGCCACACAGAAGCTGGCCTTTTTATTGTTTGATGCCATAATTAAGATAAGCCACATTTTCCATGTTTTACTTCTATACAGAAAAAATAATAATAATGCAGAAGGTGCCTCATGTTGTTGTCACACCCAAACAATGATGTGCAAATGCTCGAAACAGCTACTACCCCAAGGGCTAAATATTCTGAGAACACCTGAGAGCACAGTCATCTTGTCAGCTTCACTCCACTTGTTCTGATATCTGCTTTTAATTCTTTGTGTCTTCCAGTGCAAAGTGTGTTCTTTGCTTTTCTGGTCCTCCCTTGCTCCCACTTGAGTGATGGATTTTCAATGCTAATTTCTACAGTGGCAATATCATGAATGCCACAAGTAGAAGCAGTCTACATCAGATATACACTCTGCAAAATAAAAATAAGAAATAAATCCCAAGGCCACTGGGAATGTCAAACAGGCTATTGAGTGTTATTTTTCGAGAAAAAGGGGTGTCAAAATTCACCATGAACACCTCCCTTGTTCAGAGGTGGAGCTAGCTGCTCTGGGACCTGGGGGGGAGGGCTAGCCTCCTGCAGGGGCACTGCCCGCAGCGAGCAGCCCAGGGGGTGCCGCCCAAGGCAAACAGTGAGCGTCCCAGGGGGGCGGCAATGTCACACACCCCACCCCCAGGGATGACACCCAGGGCGGACTACGCCCACCGCACCCCCCTTCCTCCACTTGTTCTCTTAGAATGGCATTGGCACCCACCAGAGAGGTGCTGGAACTGATTTCTGTCAAATTCCAGCTGAAAAAAAAAAGCCTTGCAAATAGCTATTGGTAACTCAAATACTTATATGTAACCTCTTGGCAGAAGCAAATCTTAAGAAGGAAATGTAGCAAAAGCCTTATTCCGCTAATAAATTCTGCTCCTCATGAGAAAAGAAAAAGACATTAGGCAAAAAAGACAACAATTCAGTGCAGAGTTAAACAGCCTTGAACCTCCTGAAATCAATGGGCTTAGAAAGCGTAATAAATGCTGCTGGATCATTATGAGTGTCAGATAGCTCATCCCAACATGGAAAATGCATTGAATAGTTTCAGAAAATGACACTGAATATACAATACATTTGGAGCACTAATACAGCAAAGAAAACATAAAAGTAATTTCTACTCAATACTGTTGGGGAAAGCCACAGTGTCATAAAATTAAAAGAACCTCATAGGTCAGCTAGATCAACCGCCTGTTAATACAGGAAATTTACTTCTACAGCATTTCCAGTGAGTGGACATCCATCCTGTGGGAGTTTTGACTCATAACCCACTATTGCTGCAGCCTTGACACTTGCAGAGAAGTACATTTCCATAGAAATAAATAGGAATTGATATAAATTTGTTGAGACTACTGTGCAAGTCTGCAATCCTCTGACTCGGGAGTAAGCCTATAGCATTCAGTGTTATGGGCTTCTGAGTGAGCATGCTTAGGAGGACCGCACTGTAAGCACCTTAACTTTTACATAAGATCTATTGTACTTAACCATGCTTATGTCTAGGTAAATGTATTTAAAACTGGAATGCAACATAACTCCTTTCAGAAACATGAAGCAGAAACAGCTATGTTATATAACGATATCACAGTTACATTTTTGCCTTGCGTCTTACTTTCAGAGTTTCATGTCTCAGCATTCACAGTAAATTTGAGGGGGTTGCAGTTTAGGGAGGAATGTATTAAGTCTTTTTTGTATGCAGCCTTTTGTGACACATTAAGGGCACAAATTAGATAGACTTTGCACAGCTGAACAATAACCCCAACATAATATGGTCGTGTGAGTGAATTAACACCGACTGTGAGTGTTAAGTATCTCTTTTGTTTTTAGGTTGGTAGATCTGCACTCAGGGTTATCTAACGAAAAATGTATTGAATTTTCAAAATACGGAGCAGATAATCTGAGAATGTCCTTTGGCCAGTGCTGATTCTTATTTAAGATTCAATGCAAAGGTATTGAGCCTTTCGCAAACAAGGGAATTACCATCATGGGAGAATCCTAGGGAACCCAACAAACTGAAGTGATGCAAGGTCTGCACTAATTCATGAAGAAGAAGAAGAAGAAGAAGAAGAAGAAGAAGAAGAAGAGGAGGAGGAGGAGGGGGAGGGGGAGGGGAGGAAGAGGAGGAGGAGGAGGAGGAGGAGTTGAATTTGATATCCCGCCTTTCACTCCCTTTAAGGAGTCTCAAAGCGGCTAACATTCTCCATTCCCTTCCTCCCCCACAACAAACACTGTGAGGTGAGTGGGGCTGAGAGACTTCAAAGAAGTGTGACTGGCCCAAGGTCACCCAGCAGCTGCATGTGGAGGAGCGGAGACGCGAACCCGGTTCACCAGATTACGAGTCTATCGCTTTAACCACTATACCACACTGGCTCCTCTGGGGTGGGGAGGAACTGTAAGCAGTTTCCTGGCCAGGAATTGATCAGGTCAGATTTGCTTAGCTTCATCAACTTTGTTTCATCATAAGTCTTAATACCATACCCTGGGACAATACAATCAAGGGCTACTAGCCACAAGGGCTGTGTTCAACCTCCACTATGAGAGCAAATATGCCTCTGAATACCTAATTGTTTGGAATCACAATTGGGGACAGTGTAAAGTCCTGTTCATGGACTTCCCAGGGGCCTTGATGGCCACGGCGAGAACAGAACGTTTGACTAGACAGGTCTTTGGCACAATCCAGCAGATCTCTTCTTATATTCTTATTGCATTTGATGAAAAGTTCCTTATTCTCCTCCCACGAAAGAGTTAACAGCAACATTCCACTACTACTATTCCTAATTACAAGTTTGTTCATTTCTCTCTCTTTTTAAAGAAAGGTTTTAATCCTCAGCATACTTACCATAGCTTAAGTCAAAAGGCATTTACTTCTGAGTAAACGCACATATATTCAGGCACACATCTACATAACAAATTACAACTCATATATACGTGTAAAGAAGGACATGGCATAATTATCATGTCAATTGGCTGTGTAAACACCCCCCCCCCCAAAAAAAAAAAATAACCATGGCATTTCAAGTATCTTTTTTTTAAAAATGGACAAGTTTTCAAAACTATTTAGCAATCTTTCTTCTGTCTAAATGAAATTTTGGCTGTAGGCTCCAATCTTGCTTTGTGCTGAACCACATGAATATGGAGTTTTACACTCTCAATTATTTTATTAAGGGCAGACTTTTCTTTTCTTCTAAAGAGTGAATAAATATATTGTGCATCTGTTTGACAATTTTTTCTGAAGTTGTTTCCTTCCTTTTTCTCAGTGTATTAGTCATTTTTGACAAGCTCATACTTTCTTTACACATAACGAATGTAACAGTGCCAAGTTCTAATCTTAGATATGCTAACAAAATTGAAAATTGAAAATCTCTTCACATATAGAAAGTCCGTCTGCTGCGTTCCCATAGCATCCCAACAATGAGTGTCCATTTAAGAAGCACCCTCCTAGATAAGACCAAGCAGCTAAATAATATAAGTAAATAAATAAATTTCTAATAATGTTAATTAATTAATTAATTAATTAGATATTTAATAAACCTCCATTACAGGCTTCCTCAACCTCGGCCCTCCAGATGTTTTGAAACTACAATTCCCATCATCCCTGACCACTTGTCCTGCTAGCTAGGGATCATGGGATTTGTAGGCCAAAACATCTGGAGGGCCGAGGTTGAGGAAGCCTGCTGTATTATGTCTTTCCTTAGCTGTCATTTCTAAACAAAAAAGCTGTCCTGTTTGAGTCTGGTGCCAGATCCCAGGCGGTTAAGGCAGTCCAGGAGTTGCAGAACCATGGATAGCTCTGAGTCAGCAACCTGCTCCAACAGAGATTGAAAGCAAACTAATATCACACCCAGACCACACATTTAATGCACATTTGAGGTGCATGGCTCCCCTGCCCCTAGGAATCCAAGGAAGTGTTGTTTACCTCTCACAGACATACAATTCCCACACCTTAGCACAGGGCTGGATTTAGGTTTGATGAGGCCCTAAGTTACTGAAGGTAATGGGGCCCTTTATATGTCCAGCTGTCCTTTGCCAACAACAAATTGTCACTGCTTTTTGTGTTGAACATATGCTATATGGTAATTTATGGACCAAACAGGAGCCTACACAACACAAAACACTGCTGCTGTATGTAGGTTTTATTTTATTTGTTTTTTATCTTATATTTTAAGGACTTTTAATGGGCTTTTAACCCTAAAAACTACAAATTCATAAAACCACAAATTTCTCCCACCACCTTTAATTTTGTGGACCCCCAAACATCTCAGTTGTTTTAACAAACTGAGAAGAAGGGGGGGATACTGCAAAGGAGTGCTCTAATTGGACCCAGTTTTAAACTCCTCGCAGCAGCCCACCTAGGACTGAATGAAAACTGAATGAGATTGCGACCTGAGAACTTTAACACTTTATCACTCTATTTAGAAGTCTGATCTCATTGATTTAAGAAGAATATGCAATGAGAAGAGCTAAAAGACTCAGGTGTCTTGATACAGAAACTGACGCAGAGCCCTCTGGTTTCAAACAGAGTAATCTAGATAATTATCTGCTACCTCAAAAACAGCACATATCTCCTTCCAAAACCTCCCTCAACTCTTTACATGGAAAGACAGTTGAAGAGATATCCCTAGGAATAAACGAGGACAAGGCTACTACTCCCATAACCGAGGCACAAGTACTAATTGATAGAAAGGTGGAGCTGCTGGAGGAATGCTGCCTACTGACTGCTCAAACAGTTCAAAAAATCTTTGAACAATTACAAACCATCTTCAAGAAGCTGGATAACCCAGATGAAAGGAGGCAACTCACTCCCTTTTTGCCATCCTTAACAAGCCCTGGAGATAAACAGAACAAATACAAATTTATACCTCTAAACCAGCCAAAAATCAGAGGAAGCCCCCCTCACTCAGTCAACCTGATACTGAGGCCATGTGAGATTGTTCTCCACATCTTTCCATACAGAGGGCCCCTACCTTACTGGGAGTCATCCTTTTGGGCCAGACATCATCTAAATCTGCTCTTAGGCCTTGAGGGGGGAAGGATTGACTTAAAAGCAGTCAAGAGGCTCACTAACGATGGATATTCCAAAAAAGTACTACTAAGATTTGGTAGTCATAGAATCCCAACCAAAATCTTAAGGGAAAAGGCTCATTTAGCCCAGAAAGGAATTATTCCACGTCGACACTTTGAAGATATATCACTCAGACCATTGATTGCATCTAAAAGACAGAACAAGATGAACAAGGCCATTCCACCAGAAGCCGATATCTGCCCTACTCCTGTGGAAGAACCCAGTAGATGGGAGAAACCGCAGCCAGCTACCCGGGAAATCACGCAAGAAAAATCCAAGCTCCCAAACCATGCGATTGTAGCATCAAATAACAGCCTCGCCCTTGACACAACAGACTGGACAGTCCCAGAAGAAGAAGATCTGCTGAGTAACTTTACCAACCTACCAGATAAAGAACAAATAAACATACTCAGTAAACTGACGAAACTACAGGCCAGATTGACCGAAATTCACCAACAAGGTCAACAAAATGCAGTAGAAACAATACACAATCAAACTTCACACTTACCAGCCCTCTCCCCAAAATGCATAGTCAAAAAGAGAGCTACTAATGGAACTTTCAAATGTATAGATGCAGAGCTTCAAATCCAGCCTCCTTTAAAATATGAAATGACAAGGAAAAACTCCAGTAATGAGACCACAAATTCCTGGCTGAGATATCAAATACTAGCTCCAAACGAAATAGGTACCCCTTACTTAAGTACTACAAAGGACTCTAACATTGCCGAACAAAAGATGACCTCCAACAGACCTGACACACTGAGCTCAACATCAAATGAGACCAAAGAAATGGAAGTAGAGACTGAAAACAGTCCTACTGTCCATAATAGTCCACCAACCACAGAAATTTCTCAGGAACAAGGAACAGCTAAGGAAGAAAATCAAGAAAGGGAGGAAATTTTAATTTCCCGCACTTTAAAAAAGAAGCTAAAAGATCCACCATTATGTTCCCCACCGAAAGCAGCGACAAATGGCTGTATCGGCACAAGACAAAATCCCTCGCTGGACTCAATAACAGAACTAGAATGACTAAATGCTATCAACCAGCCACCAACTCAAAAACGGATCCTACGCTTGCTGTCCTGGAATATTGCAGGGTGGGGAAACAAAGACGGAGACCCAGACCTAATGAACTTCTTTAAAGATTTTGAATTAATACTTCTACAAGAAACATGGTCAACTAGAGATATTAAAATCAATGGATTCTCCTCCTATACGAAACCCGCATTGAAAACAAACATGAAGGGCCGGCCGAAAGCAGGGTTCTGTTGTATGATCAAAGACAACTTAGGGTTTGAAATCAAGCAGCTAGAAAAATGCTTACCACTTGCACAAGCTCTACTTTTAACCCAAAAAGACGATACTTTGCTACTTGTAAATGTCTATATCCCCCCATCCAAAAACAACAGCAACAGTGAAAATTGGTCACAACTAACCTTTTATATAGAAAATTTGACCGATAAATACCCAAATGCCTCATTGATAATAGCAGGTGATTTTAATGCCAGAGTGGGAACCAACAATGAACAACTATGTAGCAAACTAAATTGGAATACTGATAATGATATCGCACATGCCCTGAAAATAGGACGATTCTCCAGAGATAGGGTTGTAAACAACGAAGGCTTACGCCTACTTGAATTATGTAACAACTTTAATTTGCAGATTGTGAACGGTACAACAAAAGGCGATAGAAGCGGGGAGTTTACATACTTCTCCCCCCGAGGATGCAGTGTCATCGACTATATTCTTGTCCCTTATAATATTATAAATTCGATCATGGACCTCAAAATTGGAACGCGTACTGAAAGCGACCATCAGCCATTATTGTTGTCTATTAACTTAAAGGATGAAACCAAAATAACCAAGCACAATATCATAGAACCCTCTCAATACAAACAAATGACCCAATTAAAATGGTCCCAGGAAATGAGTGCAGCAGTGGGGGAAAAACTTACAGCCAACCTGAGAAAACAAGTATTATCCAACTTAAAGACCACTAATTCCTACAGCGATATTCCGAAAATTTATAATGAAATCTTCCAAATGTTCGTAGAACTTGGTACTCCACCTAAAGTTTGGGTACTTAAACATAGCGCTAGCCCTTGGTTTGATGATGAATGTTTCCAGCTAAAAAGAAAACTGCGCCAAACATTTAAAAATAATCGCACTAAACTAGAGCCCTCTTATCTTGATGAAAAAAGAAAATATCATTACATTCTGGCCGAAAAGAAACAGAAATATGCAAACCAAAAATGGCTACAATTACTCGACTCAATTCAGAGTAAAAACAACAAAGCGTTCTGGAACCTAGTGTACGGAGGATTGAAAGCCGAAAATCAACTAACTCTACCACCAATTGCAGAATCCAAATGGTCCCAATATTTTACATCTGTATTTAACAATCTACACAGTGAACTTAAAGGAAATGAAACCACTAAAAATAAAATCAATAAACTCCAGGAGTGGCCAAGGGTAGAAGAAGAGGAAATCAGAGAGATAGTTAAAAATTTCAAATCGGGGAAATCTCCTGGGCCAGACGGTCTACCAATAGAATTATTTAAGACCTATATAGATTGGTGGGCAGAACCCTTAGCTCACTTGTTTACTCTCATAGATAAATATGGGATCATACCTGAGATATGGTTAAGATCAAAAATTATCCCAATCTTTAAAAATGGCGACCCAAAAGAACCAAGGAATTATAGACCGATAAGCCTATTATCAGTGATAGGGAAAATCTACGCTAAGCACCTTTTATCTAAACTCCTTACCTGGATGAAAAATCTAAATTTACCAGGGAAAGAACAAATAGGTTTCTCCAAAGGTTGCTCTACATTAGACCACTGCCTTATACTTATGCATTTGGTTGAAAAATACAGATCTCAAAGGCAATCTAAGATATATGCTGCTTTTGTAGATTTTCGTGGTGCATTCGACTCAATTGACCGCCCAAAGCTGTGGAGGAAACTCGCAGAATTAAAAATTGATCAGCGCTTATTGATTCTAATACAAAATCTATATTCTTCCAATATCTGTCAAGTCAAACTTAACACCAAAGGTCACCTTTCATCAGACATCCCAAACTCGAAAGGGGTAAAACAAGGGTGTATTCTTGCCCCCTTTCTATTTAACCTATTTTTATCAGACTTGCCAGATCATCTTCAAAAAATAGAATCACATGCCCCTAAACTTAATCAGAAACCAGTTCCTCTGTTATTATACGCAGACGATGCTGTTCTACTATCATTAACGAGCTTGGGTCTGAAACGTCTTATATCTTCTCTGATCCTTTACTGCGAATGTAACAAACTCTCTATAAATTACGAGAAGACAAAAATTTTGGTCTTCTCGAATGGTTGGAAATTAGAGAAATGGAAAATAAGAGGGCAAGAAATCCAACAAGTAAAAATCTATAGGTATCTGGGAATCTTATTCCAGAGCAATTTAGGGTGGGCAAATCATCGCACAAATGCCATAAAACAGGCAAAGTGCACCTCATCAGCAGTTGCCCATTTTTATTATCAGAAAGGCAATCAATTTATTCCTGCGGCCAATCAGATATTTCAAACAAAAGTGCAATCCCAGATACTCTATGGAATCCCGCTATGGGTCCAAGCATATAATAGTGATTTAAAAAAGATCCACTCCAGCTTTCTGAGACGTATTCTTGGACTCCCAGCTGTGATCAAATATGAAACAATGTGTGCAGAAATAGGCATACACACAATGGAATATTGGGCCTGGTCCACCTCAATAAAGTACTGGTTACGCTGCCATTTTCGCTGCCCTCCATCAAGTCTGCTCGCTGATTTGCTCAAAGACTCCTACAAATCAAGATGGTATCAGTACCTCGAAAAAAAGATTGAATCTTTAGGCATCGAGCTGGAGCCCCTGTACAATTCTAATGAGCAATACATTTTCCATAATATTCTAACTAGACTAAAGGATGTTGAGAGGCAAAATATTATGGCAGCTGTAAACAAAATTTGTTCCCCCATATTCTATGGTTTAAATATCTTAGATAGCAGAGCCAATTACGTCACTAAATTAATAATCCCAGCCCAACGTAGGGCTTTTATGCTGGCCCGTTTGAATGTTTTTCCCTCAGCATTTGTCAGGGGAAGATATCAAAACATTCCCAGAAACAAGAGACTCTGCAGATGTTCAATGAATGTCCCGGACACCGTAGAGCATATTCTCTTTCATTGCCCATTGTACAGTACGCTCCGTCAACGCGTGCTGTCCCCTCTTTTGGGTGGTCCGGAACCCCAGCAAGGTGAATGCGTGGGATTCTGCCTATCCGACGTTGACCAAAGGGTAACGGCGGGGGTAGCTGAGTTTTTGGTAGCAGTTCTCCAAGGAGCAGGTTAACAAGGAAAACCACTGACTCTATATGCATATATATATATATGTATGTAGCCAACTGCTGCCTTTTTATATATATTTCAAGGCTTTTATATCTTATTTTCTCTTTTATGGTTTTATTTGTATAATGCCTAATAAAGGTTTTGATAAGTGAAAGTGAAAGTGGAAATGTACATCCAGTTTCTTTTTTCTTTAATTTTTTTTTGCGGGGGCCCAAGAGAGTGGGCCCCTAAGCTATAGCTTGTTTAGCTTATACATAAATCTGGCACTGCCTTAGCAAACTAAAGCACCCAGAATTCTTTGTGGGAAGTGCTTCTGAAGGAAGCAGAACTACCGAGATGGACCCCTTTGCTGATCTTAATAACGACCAGCTAGAGGGTCTATAGGGAAGGAGGAGGTCTTTCAGACCCTTGTGGTCTGAGTTATTTAGGACTTTAAATACTAATGTGAACACCTTGAATTGGTAACTAATACAGCTGTTTTAAAAGTGGGGCTATGCCAGATCTAAATGGAACCCCGACCACTGCATTTCAGACCAACTGAAGTTTCTGGACAGTCCTACATAGAGCGCATTGTAGCAATCCAATCTGGAAGTTATCAGAGCACGGAGGTCAGTGGCGAAGTCATTTCTGTCTATTACAGGGCCTAGCGGGCAGACCAGCTGGAGCTGGAAAAAGGCACTACTAGCCATTGAGGTCACCTGGGCCTCCAGAGACAGAGGTTGAACCCAGGAGCACCCTGAAGCTACATTGCTGCTCCTTTCAAGGGAGGGCAACCCGGCCCAGAATAGGCTGTCTTTCCAGATCCTAGACTTGAGAACTCAAGACACATAACACCTCTGTTGTCACATAATACATTTTATGTTCCTATATTAACAAAGTAACTTTCAGTCTATAAAGGGTGCTAAAAGATAAGTACAGTGATACCTCAGGTTAAGTACTTAATTCGTTCCGGAGGTCCATTCTTAACCTGAAACTGTTCTTAACCTGAAGCACCACTTTAGCTAATGGGGCCTCCTGCTGCCGCCGCGCCGCCGGAGCACGATTTCTGTTCTCATCCTGAAGCAAAGTTCTTAACCCAAGGTACTATTTCTGGGTTAGCGGAGTCTGTAACCTGAAGTGTATGTAACCCGAGGTACCACTGTATTGCGTATTGTTTTCATTTCCCCCAACATTAGTTTTTCATTGAAAAATAATTTTAAAAAGCTTTTGTCCATGGCTTCTAAAGTTTTAGAATCTCTTCTCGATCCTGACCTGACTCCTTAGCTTGGCCTCTGCAGCCTCTGTCTGAATTGCTGCTGGACTCAGGGGTGATGACAATAGCCTTTTATCCCAGAGAAGGTACTCCAAGCCTTTGATAATCTTGACAGCCCTCTTCTGCACTTTTCGTCTGTACAGATCTGATTGTCCCAGCTCAAAAGATATTGTACAGCTAGAAAACGTGCAGACAAGAACAGCCAAAATGACATGGGGTTGGATCTACAGTTACCCTGGGACTCTTTCATTTGGGGAAGGAGCTGAAAACCTGCAAAGGCTTCCACTGCAGGAAGAGGGGAAGCAATTTATGCTGATTCTCCCTTCTCCTGCAACCCCAGAACCACTTCCCACCATTTTTCTAGCTACAGTATCCCATGCACAGTATTCCACTCATGAGAACTCTGAATCCAGACTTGTACAAAGACTTTACAATTCCACCATTCTTAATAATCCCTAGCATCCGATTTGCCTCTTTATTTTAACAGTTCCCACACACTGAGTTTACATTTTCACTGAAGTATCATCTATGTCTCAAGGTCTCTCTCCTGAATTCAGAAATTAGTTCTTTGGGCTGCAGTCTTAACTCCACTAACCTGGAACTAAGCACCATTGAAACCAACAGGACTTACTTCTAAGTAGCCATGGTTTGGATTGCACTGGAAGACTACATGCAAATTTGAACATGGAGAATCTGAATAATCTTACCATGAAATCCTATGCCATATAATTAGCTGCAGGTTCCTGTTCATTACAGACAACTATTGACAGCAATTGCTTTTTCTATTTCTTATAAAATATGAAACCCACTGTAGTATGGGAGAACTCTAGGTGTAAGCACAGATTTGTGTGGCTGCAATAAACTGTTTTGCCCTTCAAAGAAACCTTGGTATTATACAATAGCTGCAACAAGACTCTGTATATCGCCATGTCCTATTGCTCACATATGAAATTCAATTTCCATTATAATTTTTTTGCTAATAAAAGTTTCACACTCACCACTATAGAAAACTATATTATTATTATTCTATCTTTCCCCCTTTTATTGATGTTTCCTGCTGCGCCGTTTCAAAAAAGATAGAAAGCATTTTTGAGATACCATTGTAGATTTTGTTTTAATCTGGAGCTTGTTCTTGCCCGTATATGAGGAAAAGAATGAATTTGTTTCCCCTTTCTTCCCTTCAGCTACTGTGTTCTGCCTTTTCCCCTTTCATTTGCAATTATATGTGTAACAATAAAAATCAGAAACAAAAAAGAAAAAAGAAAAGGAGGCCCGCAATCATTTATCCTTGGAATATTAATACAAAAGGATGCGGTCACCACTAGTGTGAGGAAAAAATATTTTAAAATGCCTCATGTGGACCCGTCCTAGTTACATTATAAAGCAGACTGGGGGTGGGTGAGAGCAAAATGAGGTGCAAGGCGTGGGGTACTGAACTCTCCTATCCTCTGTCCATGGTTTTCCTCCCTGCAAAATTGACTGTAATCTAACTTTTCCTTCAGGCATGCTTTGACACCAGCCATGTGCCTATCTGGGATGAAAACACCCAGAATGGGGGTGGGGGTGGGGAGAGACCCTGTGGCTCTCCATATGTTGTTGGACTCTAACTTCCATCTATCCCATCCTAGCCAATGGTCAGGGATGATAGGAGTTGGAGTCCTGAAACATCTGGGTGGGGGATGCAAGTTCCCCATTCCTGACCTGGATGGAAGAACTGTAGGGAGATAAGGAGTGGGCAGGGCGAGAGTTTAATATCACTCACCCACATACAGCGTATCTTCTTTAAAACAAACCCTTCAGTGTGGAGCTATGGATAGCTCAGTTGGTAGAGCACGAGACTCTTAATTTCAGGGTCGTGGGTTCAAGCCCCACGTTGGGGAAAAGATTCGTACATTGCAAGAGGTTGGACCAGAAGACCCTCGTGGTCCTTTCCATCTCTGTGGTTCTATGACTATGGCCCCCTTTCCGAGCTACCCACTTGCATTACAGGTAGTTGGGAAATGATAATAATTTAAGAATATAAGGGTTGTATTCAATGTAGTGCTGAGTCAGGGTCCCCTCAGCACAAAGATTGTCGCTAGTGCATTGGATTAGGACCTTCCTCCTCTCTTTCCCCTGTGCACCCCTGAAGCTGTGCTAGGTATTCTCCAACCCTTCAGAGCAGATTTGAGAATGGTGCAGAACATGCATAGGGGGAGGGAAGGAGGAAAGTCCCATTGCACAAGCAGAAGACATACTGCTGGCTTGATTATTTAGTTGAATGCTGTCTTCATGTGTAGACTGAGCCTCAGACCATTCAAATGAGGCCTTGAAGGCTACTTGCTAGTGAGCGCCAATGGTTTCAGTAGAACATTGTGCCAGTGTTCTATCTCTGACAGTGGTCAGAGGAAACAGTTAAGAAACAAAATAGGTGTTCATAACACACACACCCATGTTTCTCCATAACTGGATTTGCTAGCTGAACTATGATTCTAGAACAAAGCTAGAAATGTGGACATGGTTACTGATGCTCTACATGTGTTCTAGTTTCCTATGTGCTCTGGCGTCCATATAAATCTTAATGAGTCTGCACATGTGCAACAGTTGTGCATCTCGTTGAGATCATTTTATGAATACCTGCTGGGATCCATGTCCATGTGTAAGCAACTCTCAGTGAAATCCTAGGCATGTTTATTCAAAGACCCACTTTGTTCAATGGAGCTTACTCCAACGTAAGTGTACATAAGGCTACAACCTAAACGAGGAGCTAGGGCATTCAGATAGTTTGTGGTGACACAAAATGTCATCCTGGATATTATGATGATGTATTACTGTGTTTTAATTTGTTGGAAGCCACCTAGAGTGGTTGGGGTAACCCAGTTAGAAGGGTGGCACAATTATTATTATTATTATTATTATTATTATTATTATTATTATTTATTAAAATGTTCTCCTATGGCCAAATTTCCACACTATAGTTAAAAACACAAAGGACAGCAGAAATGGGACAAGTTTAGGGGAAATTGGACATACGTATTAACTATTGTAAAAGAAATGCCATATATCCAAACAGACCATTTAGTTTAATGATTCAAAGAAGTAAATAAAAGTTAATAACCACTCAATACTTCCATTGGCTAGGTAACTGTAAGAACTTATGGTTGTCCTTTATCATTGTTCTGCTTGTAATTGACTTTATATCTCATTATTATCAAAGAACAAATGTGTTTATTTCTGTCCACATTCTTGTGCAAAGTTAAAAATTGAAAAACAGAATTGTTTGTGTGAATCAGTTATTAAGAGCCATCAATACGTCATGAACTTGCACCCTTTGCAGTGAATAGAATCCCAAGAGATGACGATGTCCTTTTGAGAACCTACAAAGCCCCATGTGAAGATGAGTAGAGACAGCCTGCTGCTTATATCAAAGAGGTGAAAGAAAGGAGCAACGCTTCTATGAAGCACAAGCTCGCCTCTCTGTGTTTACACTGGGAACCAGAACACCTGTGATGGCACGACTACTGGGCCCAAGCAAAAATCAATAATGTTCCTGTTTAATGTCCATTTGTTCCATCCACAAACGAAATTGCAGGCAAAGGTCCCGGCAAGTCATACATCATAACTGTAAGGGACACGCCAACAAGCCAGATGCTGGTCCTGAAAGAAGCTGCAAGGTTTGGCAGCAGGCCTCTATTATCTCTGCCCAAAAGGATAAAACAGATTAGTGGTGATTTACAGGGCTGGTGTCTGGTATTACTAAAATGCCATCCCTTGTTCTCGCTTCACACAAAAACATACCCAAACACATGCACAAACAGACACATGGAGACATCCATTTGTTTCAGCAGTTCAACACAACCAAGAGCTGACAGTGCAGTAACACAAACGGACGTTTTAATCCCACAAATGGTTCCCCCCAAAAAACAGGTTCAGGACTGACAAGTCCCAGAAACTTAGTTTAGGATCATGGCTCAGTTCTGAAATGAGTAATGAGGAGAAACAGCCTTTATATGTGTGCAAAGTGTTTTCATTACATAAACAGAATCAGCCCCACACACTAGGAATTCTGAAGATGGGCTTTCAGGTCAAATGGCTAACTTGACTCCTTACAGAATGAAATTCTGGGGAGAATTCTGCATCATAATAAAACCACTGAAGTGCCATGTGGATAAAAGGGACTGGACAGTTTGGTCTTCAGCTTCTGAGAGAAGAGGGGAGAAATAATGGAGATATTGAGGGTTCTCTTAATTATGGAACAATTTCACCCTATTTGGGGCAATCTCCATCAGATCAAGAAGAAAGTTAGTAGTTAGGGAACTAAGCTGAATTTATTTGCTCTGCTTTAGCTGACTCTCTGTGTCTCAGCCTCTTTTGTAAAAGAAATACCAATGCTAGAGTCTTCCACAACAAGATAGGTAAAAACAAGGCCTATGTGAAGGTAGACAGCCCAGCACTGAAGGTACATAAGAAGAGAGGCAGCTGAAATCCAAAGTCTGGGACAGATGAGTGACTGAGCCATTTCCTGCCTCTTTTTCATAGGAATTGTACAGTATAAATTGTACTGCTTCACCCAACTATAATTAAAATCCTGGGGTCATGGAATCACTTAAATTACCTGTGATATGGAACCAAAGGTGAGAGAGCAGATGGGCAGAAAGAGTTGAGTATTAAAGTAGCAGACCATGTAGTGGTTAAAAATTCCACTGTTTTACACCCATTGAACTTGATAGAGGGATTTGCCTGTTGTAGTATACAGTTACTGACTCACACTTGTGTGCATGAAAGGGTTAACCTAAGCCCTGAGCTCAAGTTGACAGTGTGGGTGTGGCTTATAGGGTCTCAGCAGGCTTATCCCCACCCCTTTCTTCTCTCTCTTCATGCTTCCTGAAACAAGCAAGAAGCCATGAGGCTATGGCCCCCAATGGCAAGAAAAACTAAGTGAACTGAATCTTTCCAAGAGGGCGATTGTATAGCCTGCATCATTACTAACTGCAAGGCTGCATGATCCTTTTTGTAAGGAAACCAAGTTCTTGTCCTTTTCAAGTCATTTGGAACCATTTTTCTTCCAGTGGATGGAGACTTGCTTGCTGTAACTTCTGAAACCCTCTGAGTAAAATCTTCCTTTGTGATTTGTTCTAGCCTAGGTATTTTTGTGGAGAACATTTATTTAAAGGTGAATGTGGGCAGATATAAATCTAACCAAGTTGTAATGTGCTTGGGGCAATCATCATTGTGCTTAACTTGGCTACAAGAGAGCAAGGATCTCTCTTTCAAATCTATCTCTCCAACATTGCCTTCAGGTAAGAGAAAGACCTTTATCTGTTCAAGGAACTTTATTGTGAAGCAAGCATTTAACATGTAGTGTAAATTGCTTATTCATTTGGGAGCAAATCAACATACTGTACCAACATTAAGGATTTATCTCTAATAAGGCTTAGGCAATGTCTATATTATGCAGATATACTCTTGCACAACAATCTTCTTCACACACTACAAACTTGCATTATCTGACAATTTAATTAGACTCATCTCTTTGCCTAGGAAACACCCTGTCTTCTTTTATTAGATATCTCAGTAGCTTTTGACACTCCTACAGCACAACAGCATGTTAGAAAGACAGTCTGCCTTTATTGGTCCTGACTTTCAGGATATGCATTACAACTTCACAACTTGACATATTCACTCTACACCTTGCCACGCTTTGCTCCTACCTAACAAGAAACATGTTCTTGGTTGCATTTTGAAGAACAGATTGTTGTGCAGGCATGCATAGCAGGAGGCCCCTGCTTACAAAAGGCCCAATATTTTGATAGCAAGGTATTGCAAGATCCCTAATACAAATATGAGAGGAGAAACCAGAATGGCCAAATCCTTCCCATGCAGCTTGTCAGGATGAATTAACCTTAACTGCACATGCCTTCATTTTTAAAAAATATACTTCTGCCATCTGCTTGCTTGTGAAAGGTTAAAAAGGTAAAGGTAAAGGTACCCCTGCCCGTTCGGGCAAGTCTTGCCAGACTCTAGGGTTGTGCGCCCATCTCACTCAAGAGGCCGGGGGCCAGCGCTGTCCGGAGACACTTCCGGGTCACGTGGCCAGCGTGACAAGCTGCATCTGGCGAGCCAGAGCTGCACACAGAACGCCGTTTACCTTCCCGCTTGTAAGCGGTCCCTATTTATCTACTTGCACCCGGGGGTGCTTTCGAACTGCTAGGTTGGCAGGCGCCGGGACCGAACTACGGGAGCGCACCCCGCCGCGGGGATTCGAACCGCCGACCTTTCGATCGGCAAGCCCTAGGCGCTGAGGCTTTTACCCACAGCACCACCCGGTTACAGCTCTTTTTATACATATATAAAAATCCATGGTAACATTTGCCAGTGTTTAATTTTGACCAAAGCAAGTAACTTGCCCAACATTTCAGAACATTTTTCTTTTCAAACAGAATTTCAGCAAATTTCATACAGGTGGGGAGGCACTGTCACGAACAGCAATTAACTTGAGCCTGGGGGAAAACTTTTGGTGTTCTTAAAATTGAGGGGTATGGCTCACACCACCCCACAAAGAAAAAAAATGGGCTGGGTTTGTCATTTTCACCAAAATTAACAAGTTGGCCACTTCGTTTTGCTAACTTGTTAATTCTGAGGATAATCAAAGACAAACACCCCAGAAGAACTGCTGCTTTAAAATAATTTCAGCTGTTATTTATCTGGCCATCATTTGAACAATTAGTACTATAGGAGTGAAATTGCAAAAGGATTCTTTGTTTGCCAAAAGTTGGGGTTACTTTACTTCAATAATTCCAAACATCCTTTCAAATGAGGTCAGAAATGTTTAGCAACATTTGCCTTACAAGAAAGGTTACTAGCCTGTACCCATCTCAACCCATTTCAATCTGCTATAGACCTGGATTCAGTACTGAAATGGGTTTGGTCATCCTGATTGATGACTTGCATTGGGAGAGAGACATGAGGAGCACAACCCAGGCCAATACCACTGACTGCAATAAGTGATTCAGTTTTTGGAAAAGTGGACCTAATTCACTCTCAAAAATCAGAAGCATTCTCTGAAGGACAGAAATGTTTTGGGTGGGAAATAGTCTGTAATGCATGGGAGCAAGATTACTTAGAAGAAATAAATTAGGAACAAGAATTTCTCCAGTTTCAAAGCATGTGCAGTCTATCACTTACTTTTCTAAGTTTCATGCTGCTACTTTAGAAAACCTAAATATAAACATGTATATAGTCGGGTACCCATTCTGACTCATTTCTTGGTCACTGATTATTGCACAACCTGCAACTTTTATAATTAGTGACAGCTGGACCCACTGGAGCCTAATAAAAGTCAATTAACAGAAAGTAGCTGAAAGTTTGCTTTTTCATTTCCTCTGGGCCAAGAAGGAAGAGAAAACATTTTTTCCTTAGGTAAGGATTGCATATGGTAACTACAAAGAAAAAGCAATCTATATAAAACCCTGAGATGTGCTTTTATTAAGAAAGATCTTATGGAGCTCATCAAACTCCAGTTCTTATAGATCAGAAAATGAGCGCTTACTTTTTTATTGGGGATATTTTTTTTCTCGCTTTAGGTAAGGAGTGGAGAAATGGATCTGGCCAAAGGGCTAGAGTCAGTAGTGAATCCTCGATACCCACCTGTCAATCACCCAATGTCAAGTCATTGGAAGTTCAAGATGGGGCTACAAAGGAAGTAAGAAGGTTCTATTAATGATTGTGCCCTGGTTCCTGGGCTGTGATCCTGTAGCAAACACTGATGAGGATGGTAGTGTTTTATTATTTATTTTACAGTATTTTTAGGCCACTGTTCATGAAACCATCAGAACAGTTTAGAAAATTAAAATGGCAATTATTTCAAGCCAAAGAAAAACAACATAGCACAGCTGATATAAAGCAAGGGATTTTGTATCAGGTTCAGTTTTCAAAGGCAAAATGAAAGAACAAGGATAACCAATGGGATGACGAATTTCTGTAATATTAGGGACTGTTCAGTTAACTACACAATGGTCCAGGGATCAGAGCTGAGTTTTGCCAGAAGAACAGACAAAATCTTTCACCAGAGTTTATGTAGTAGGAGCAAGAGTTTCATAGTAACTGAGCTCAGGAATAGCATAGAAAACCCAATTATGGATGTAAGCCCTAGGTTACTAATTTATATGGATCTACTCTAAGCATATAAATTTATATGGATCTACTCTAAGCATAGGGACGCGGGTGGCGCTGTGGGTAAATGCCTCAGCGCCTAGGGCTTGCCGATCGAAAGGTCGGCGGTTCGAATCCCCGCTGCGGGGTGCGCTCCTGTTGCTCGGGCCCAGCGCCTGCCAACCTAGCAGTTCGAAAGCACCCCCAGGTGCAAGTAGATAAATAGGGACCGCTTACTGGCGGGAAGGTAAACGGCATTTCCGTGTGCGGCTCTGGCTCGCCAGAGCAGCGATGTCACGCTGGCCACGTGACCCGGAAGTGTCTCCGGACAGCGCTGGCCCCTGGCCTCTTAAGTGAGATGGGCGCACAACCCCAGAGTCTGTCAAGACTGGCCCGTACGGGCAGGGGTACCTTTACCTTTACCTTTTACTCTAAGCATAAGCAAGTCTGGGACTGAATCCATTAAAAGAAACATTGCACAGTTTCTCACATACAGTATAACCCATGTGTAGGTCATTTTCTTATAGAAAAAATAATAATTTTACTTATGACTGAGCAGTTTCATCTTGACTAAAATTTGATAGGCTAGTTTGCAGCCAGAAAACATGGCTTTGGAGGACAATTTGGTCCACAGGATGCCAAGTGGACATCCTTACTTTATAAAAACAACAACAACAACAATAAGGGAAGCCTCAAGAAATTGTGAGAAATCCAAATAACTGAGGTATAACAACAATATATCACTGTACCTTAATTGTTCTGGTTTTTCATGTATGGGCACTCTCACTGGTTTCATGTGCCTATAGGATAACATTTTCATATGTGGAAGGATATTTATTACTATTCCCTGCACCATCTTTTTTTATGATGATGTTGTTGATTCGGAAGAACTTTACTGTCATCTAAATAAGTTAGAACTGACAGTTTTTGGCCTTGCCTTCTAACTCTCAGAAATAATTACCTTGAAAAGTATTCAAGGAAAATAGCATTGAAAACTGCTGAGATATAGGTTGAAGGGCAGACGTCACCTTTGTGGACGCAGCCATCTCTGAGAGCCAAAACTGATGTTCACTTAAATGTGTGGAATGTGACTAAGTGCCTAATTTTCCTTTAATTAATTACAGGTGTGGGAGGAGGGATTCTAACTAAAGAATTATCCTACTTGAAGTCAATGGGATGTCATTCTGAGCATAAATGCATAGGATTGGTCTGTAATTCTACCAGGGAAGAGAACGGGAAAGATCTTGTTCATATATGTGCATTAGAACTATATGCATTCAGTAGAACCACTGGCTAGCGTTTCTTACGCAGGGAAATAAAGATGATGTTCCAGGCGTGAGACAATAATATAAAGCTCTCGGTGGCAACTAGCTATGATGGCTACCAGTACTGTTGGAGGCAGTATGTCTCTGAATATCAGCAATTCAGAATCCTAAGTGAGCAGAGTGCTCTTGCAATCAAATCCTGAGCTTACGAGAGGGATCTGGTTGGCCACTGTGAGAACAGGATGCTGGACTAAATGAGCTTTTGTAACAATTTGTAGCAACAAATTTTCAGTTTCTTTAGCAAGGAATCTTATAATGGGGGTAGATTGTGTGCAGTAATGCTGGCATGTTTCAAGTACCAAAAAAACTTCATAATAGTACAATGCAACTTACTTTCAGAGCACATTTTTTTAACATCCTAATGTGGCCACCTTAGCAGCATGACATCGGCACAGTATGTTACTATATGTTCTGGAAGCAAATGTGGAATTAACTTCTTGAGCTAGCAGAGGTCAGGTTAATAGCAGAGATACACACTTGATGCTAAAGGTGAAAGCAAACTGCTGGCTTTTTCATAGTAGTGCCAGCTTTATAATACTGCCTGCAGATGCAGAAATGTTCTCTCTATACCCAGCACTGGGGAAAAGCATGTGTTTCCTTCCAGCAAGGTTTAATTGATGGGATAGAACAACATTTTCTTAGACAGAGAATCACATCTGTGAAGCATTCCATACCACCATAGATCAGGAAAAGTGTGGTATATGGGAGAAGGGGAGGGGCACATGACTCAGAAATGTGGGTGATTGTTTATTTAGACCTGGCATCTGATCAGGGTATATTTCATACCTTTCTTTTTTAAAGAATTACATTGGAAAAAAAGAGAGGAATGAAATACTGAACTTTATTGCCAATGGAGTCTTGGTCTCACAGAATGAAGATAGACAAATAGATGTAGAAACATATCTTTGTAGCTTGCTGTCAGGGCCGCCTCAGGTCCCAGCTCACAAGAGACCAACGCCAAGTCCACTTTATTTACAAAAGTCTTTATTGAAGTACATTGTTTATTCCACAGCCGAGGCGCGCAGCCCCACGTCTGTTAGGCTTAGACCGCTGAAGTCCCCTCTGAATCAGTCCCGCCTCTACACCAGTTTAAGAGGCTTGTGCTGGTCCACCTCTTCCTGTCCTTCCTTTTCCGCGGGGTCTTTCTGCCCCCCTGGGTTCCTTCCCTCCTGCTTTCCCCTGACGCTGAGTCCCCAGACGCCTGTTCCCCCCTCCTCCGTGCTTTGGGACCAGGCTCCTCCTCCGGGCTCTCCGCATTTCCGCGCGCCTCCACATTTGAACTTGGCGCGCGTTCGCTACCCCTGACCTTCCTCTTGACAGTTACACTACTCTCTGTACTACTCTCCGCCCCTTCCGGCAGGACGTCTTGCCCCGATCTCCTTCCCCTCTCTGCTTCCTGCTCTGCTTCATCTGTCACACTGGGAACTCCACCCTCTTCACTCCGTTCCGGCGGGGAAGCCGGCCCCGATCTCCAACTCCCACTCAGGGTTTCCCTGCTGCTCCCCTGCTCCTGACGAGTCCCCCCTGTGGCTCCCCTTGGCCTGACCAGGGGCGCCCCCTTTTGGGAATCCTCCGATTCACTTGAAAGACTCATGGAAACCCTCAAGTCATTGTCATCCTCCTCCTCCTCATTCCTGGATTCTTCCCCCTCGCTCTCAGTCTCCTCCCTCATCTGTGCCTCTCTCCCTGAACCCCTGACACTTGCCATTTTTCTTTTCTGCAATATATAGCTTTTATCTTCTGACTGTATTTCGTGCTGTCTTGCTTGTTTATTTTTTGTACAGATACAAAAGATCTAAATAAATAAAGTAACTGAACATGATGGTTGTGTTATAAAGAGAATATGGGCATAGTAAGGACACTTTGTACTAGGAGCTAAATCCTGTACTAACTTATAGCTCAAGGGCTACTTTTTAGCTCTATACTGACCTAAATAGAGCCCCTTTTCAAATTCCTACTCCCTGGAATATGAGCCACTGTGCTTGATCTCATTGGCTGCGTTAATTAGCCAGGCATGTAAATTTAGAACAGTCCAGAAAGTAGCCCAGTAGCTAGAAGGGGCCACACTGACAGAGCGTCAAGCTTGTGCATGAGTTAAACTGGCAAGTGAGTCCAGCAGGGCGGGCTGTTCTCGCCCTCAGAGAAATAACTCAATGAACTACGAAAATTGACATGCAATTAGAAAGCCAGTAGGGTTAGGAAGACTATACAGTGTATGTCACATGTATCTATCTGCAGGATGGAAGTCGATGAGCACCAGGCCCTCAGAGAATGTGTTTGTTCCCTTAAGGCCAAAGAGTCTAATCTGGAGAATATGAAAGAGGTAGAGAGGTTGGTGGGTGAGGCCTTTGGAGATGTCATAGCTGTGTCCTGATCCCAGGAGGACAGCTCCCCTACTGTCTTGGTGAAGGAGGGCTTCAGGGAAGGAGGCTGTAATTCTGAGGAAGAAGGAAACAATCTCTTAAAAGATTGGGATACAAGATTCAAGACTGTAGCACTTCTTCACACAGTGCGTTGCTAAACAATAGAATTCGTTTTACAAGAAGTAGTGATGGCTACCAAATGGATACCTTTAAAATAGGAGCCCCAGTATATTCTACCTTCTCAGACCCTACTTTTTTGTTTGTTTGTTTGTTTATATCTCAATACATATACAAAATGTTTACATAATATTACATATACATTAGACTTGTAAATTCACATTTTTCATTTCATTATGTATCAACATTTAGTCATTTCTTTCTTTCTTCTTGTCTTACCCTATGTCTTCCCTCCACCCGTGTGTGATTTTTATTTTATAACTTTATTATTGTGATTGTATTCTTGTATCTTAATAATTAAACATACATTCTTGTATATCTATTTAAATTCACTTTGTGAGATCAGTCTATACATATCAATAAATTTTTGTTGGAGCATCTTTTAATCATGTATTCATCTACATACTTCCATTCCTGTTTGAGATTTTGTTCAGATTGCATTCTAATTGTTGCTGTCATTTTTGCTAATTCAATTATTTCAAAAAACTTATGTTGCCAATCTGCTACTGATCGTATTTCTTCTGATTTCCAATTTTTAGCAACGAATAACCTAGCGGCGGCTATTGCATATAGAAAAATTCTCTTCATGTCTTTGGGGATGTCATTTGTTACGATTCCTAAAAGGAATGCTTCTGGCTTTTTACCAATTGTTATTCTGAACATTCTTTTCAATTCCTCATGTATATTTCCCCCCAAAAAATTAATTTTATCACATTCCCACCAGGCATGATACAAAGATCCCTCTTCAGACCCTACTTTTAGGGTGCAGTTGGGGACGCATTTCTTAATAGTTTACCAAATATTTGCATGGTGGTAGTGCTCCTGTTGCAACACACCTTGGATCAGACTGGTCCCAAGCCACCAGCTGAAGACCAGTGAATCAGACAAATTCATGGACACTAAAGCTATCAATGGCTCCGTGCCACAGTTCTACCTTCACTGTCAGAGCAGTATGTCTGTCTCTGAATGCCAGTTGCTGGTAATGACAAGGATTCTACTTTGCTCAGGTTCTTCTGGCAGGCTTCCCATGGACATCTGATTGGCCACTATGAAAACTGAGTGCCAAACTAGATGGGCCTTTGGCCTGATCCAGCAAGGCTCTTCTTACACTCATGTACCAGGTTTTTGTTGTTGCCGTGAGCATAATTTGGTAGTATTAAATGCTCACTCAGTTACAAAAACGGGCTAACAAAATATTAACATTTCCCCCAGCCCCCCAATCCAGTTCTGGGGTGTGGTAGGTGGAAACGCTGCATTGGCTGTGAATCCAGGGCAGGGTGCTGCTCCCTCCTTGCAGGCCTTTCCCACCTTACTGACTCCAGCTACAAAACATACTGATGACACACAACTCTACTTCTCCTTTACATCTGCAGGTGTGGCAGTGGATGTGCAGGACCATCGTCTTGCCTCAGCAATGGACTGGGCAATAAACTGAAGTTCAACAGAGATAAGATGGAGCAACTGTTAGTGGGTGGTCCTCTAGACTGGATGGATAGAAGGTGGCCTGCTCTTGATGGGGTTACACTGCCTCTGAAGGAGCAAGTACAGTGCTTGGGGCTACCTCTGACTCCTTTGCTGTCACTGAAGCTCAGGTGGCCTCAGTGGCACGGAGGGGCTTCCATCAGCTTTGGCTGGTGGTCCAGTTGTGCCCTTATCTGAACAGGGATAGCATAACTTCTGCCATCTATGCTCTGGTATTCTCTAGGTTAGATTACTGCAATGTGTTATACATTGGGCTGCCTCTGAGGATGGTCTGGAGCCTTCAGCTGGTGCAGAATTCAGCATCCAGGTTGCTCACCAGGGCAAGATGGTTTGAACATATTACACCAATCTTGGCCCAACTGCACTGACTGCCGATTAGTTTCTGGACCCAATTCAAAGTGCTGTTTTTTTTATATATAAAACCTTAAATGGCTAAGGACCACAATACCTCTCTCCATATGAATCCCGTGATCATCATTTAAGGCCCTCCTTTGTGTGCCTCCTTCACCAGTACCACAGAATACAGAATGGGTCTTTTCTGCAGTGTCTCCCTGTTTATAGAATGCTCTCCCCAGAGAGACTTTCCTGGCCCCTTCACTACATATCTTTGGGCACCGGGCAAAACACTTTTCTATAGCCAGACCTTTGACTGATTAACATTCTATGCCCTTTTAAATGTGTTTGTGGGAAGGGGTTTATTGGTTTGTTTTTGTTGTTTTACTGTATAGTGTTCTCATTCTGTATTTTTATGTTGTGAATCACCCTGTGGTCTTTGGGTAAAGGGAAGTATACGCGTTTAATTGATGGTGGTGGTCGTGGTGGCCATGGTCTTAAAAAGCAGGCAGAAGGCTTCATCTCCTATCTTAGTGCTCTTGGATGCTTAATGCTAATTTTTGATAACTCTAAAGTAGGCAGAGCATTTTATCCCCCTGGCAGAGAAGGAACAGAAGTTGTGGGGTCTGACAGGCCATTTCTAATGTCTTGGTGGTCTGTATCTAGCCTGCAGACTAGCCACCCTGGGTATATACTCTGCTTTTCTCAATTCAAACCCTCTGTGTTCAAAAGGCTGCTGTGTGGAGTTAAAATTCCTCGCACCCACTACCAGAGGTGCTGTACACAGCTGCACTTGCTGGATTCAGTCTTACTTTAAAACGTTGAATTTTCAGAGCTAGAGTCCATGAATATCAGTGGCCCCTTTCCTCTCTACCCTCAACGGATGATTGACATTGTCCCAGCAACACAGCAACCATCTGTTCTGCAGGTGCCTGCATGAAGATGGTAATATCCAATAGCCCAGTGCAGTGTTTGAAGACCTGTGGATCAAGACCAGAAAGTCGGAGGGGGAAGCTGCAGCAAACTTCTATACCACCTTTGACAGAAACAAGGTGGCAGGTGTCACATTAGATAAACTCTGAGCTGCAGGAGCATACTATGATGCTGCTTCATTAAAAAATATGAGCAAATTGAAGCCTGTAGGGTTATGCGGCTAACCTTGATTTATTTTTATAAGGCTGTCTAGAAATTTCAGTGCATGTCTGCAGCACAATGAAAATCAAAGATAAGGTCTATTTTTTATATCAGCTTGACAAAAATTTAGTTATACAGCAATATATGAGGTTTGAGTTCGGGAAACTAGGATGATGTGAAGGAACAAATTGTGTTCTGTGGTACTTGTACTGCAGTTTATTTTTTTAAAAAAACAACAACAACAACACAGTGAACCAATATGCTTTTCAGTGCCATATAGCATGAGCATGAGACTTGATGTGCCTCTAACAGCCTGCTGTACTTGACATATAAATTACATCAGTGTTCTTTACAGATGCATTTAGCTTGTGGCTTGCTGGTGTATGCAAACGTATGTACAGGCAGTATTTGCAAAATAATGTTTTTTAGAACAATGTTTTAAAATGTGGGTGATAATGAAGGTCCTTTATAAACTTCCTCGCTGAAGAAAAACCTAGCAGAGCATAATAAGTAAACATTAGTGTCCATGGGGGGGATAGGCTTTGAATGTGCTTTAAATATCTGGTATGTACAGAGCCTAACTTAAAAACTGTTATCATGCCCATATGATAGTTATCACAGTTTTACCAAAGTTTGATAATCACTCCACCAATGATGCTATGTGGCAACTGGCTCACATTTATGTCTCCTCCAAACAGTATTTAGCTGTTCTTCACCCCCATCTTTTTCACAGATGTAATATCAAAAAGAAAGTCTATGGAAGCAGTAATCCCAGTTTGTCATCACATCACTGTGAGCACAAATAGGAAGTCAGAGCATTGAAATTAGAACCTAGAAGAATGAATGAAAAGTTGCCCATAGCCATTTCTATGCAAAATTATTGAACTCTTTGCTATTGGGGGGGGACGGACTAAATCTCCTGAGAGTCGGGTGCTGAGATACTAAATCTTAAAACAACGGAGAACAACTTTAGAGCAGAATGTCTTGTAGTACTAAGCATAAATCAGCTGTGATATGAAATCCATAGAGCATAGGGTCAGTATGTAAGCCCCATTGTGTATTGATTGTTGCAAGTCAGTACTGGCCTACGTTTCATTTGTATTTTATGTACTTTAATACAGGCACTAGGCATAATAAAGAACTACAACAGAAAGTGTGTGTGTGTGTGTGTGTGTGTGTGTGTGTGTGGTATGATCTGTTCTCCTTTTTCTTCATAACAACCTTTTAAATAGCATTTTAAATATGACACTTAGCTCAGTGTCTAAAGAAGTTATATGCACATTCTAGGAGAAGGAGCTCACATGTGTAGTTTTCTTGTTGTTGCTGAAAAGTTGAACTGCTTTTCAAACTGAAAAGCATATGTTCAGTCTCTTCAGGGTGACAGAGCTGCAGCAGGAGAAAAAAAGGCAACAAAGAAAGCCCCAGCTGTATCTAGTATCCCTCCCCCAGTGCAGGCCCATAAATTTTAAAACATAGATTATTATCACCTTTGAATTGTGAGAGACCTCAGATGACCTGTGACAGATGGCTCAGTCAACACCTCATATTTAGCCAATTAACAGAGATCTGGAGCCTCCAAAAATATCCAGAGGAAAGCCACTTTGTGCCCAGTGACCAGTGAAGCAAGTTTGATGAACAATTAACTGTGCTCTGTCAAGGATATGTTTTGAGAGACAGTTTTATCTTGGTGCTTGTGTTGAAATAACCAACTCTGCTTGGTCTGGTTGGCATGCTGGAGTTGCTGATGAGATACAGTAACCAAGTAACCTCAAGGTCTTCATGCAGGCTGCAAGCAGAAGGGATTTAAGCTCTGTGTGTGTGTGTGTGTGTGTGAGAGAGAGAGAGAGAGAGAGAGAGAGAGACGGAGACGTACATGTCAGGTGCTCTGCTTCCCTGCTTTAATAGTAAGATGGGGACTAAGAGAAAGGAAATGTGTCAATTCATTACATTTGTACAGACCATATCCATCCTTACATACCAGACTCTGGACTTTTATCAATCTTTATTTACCTTTGGCTTTTCTTCTCCATCCAGTTTTATTAATATACAAGAGAATATTTATTTATAATGAAAAGGCTCAAAATCAGAAGAAGCACTCCAGTTTTGTTTTGTTCTGCTATGCTTCTCAAAGAGCCACCCTAGTTGGGTAGAAACCTTTATACTGTAGCTTTCAAAAAATCTGAGGCACTCTTGCTTTATTGGGGGCATAAATGTTCTTCAAGGGACGCGGGTGGCACTGTGGTCTAAACCACAGAGCCTAGGGCTTGCCGATCAGTCAGCTCCTGCCCACCTAACAGTTTGAAAGCACGACAAAGTGCAAGTAGATAAATAGGTACCACTCCGGCGGGAAGATAAACGTCATTTCTGTGTGCTGCTCTGGTTCGCCAGAAGCGGCTTAGTCATGCTGGCCACATGACCCGGAAGCTGTCTGCGGATGAACACCGGCTCCCTCAGCCTATAGAGCGAGATGAGCACCGCAACCCTAGAGTCGTCCGCGACTGGACCTAAAGGTCAGGGGTACCCTTACCTTTAAATGTTCTTCACACGCATAGGAGGTCAAACCTCTTTCCAATTTGTTTACATCCTTCTTTTGAAAAACGGTAACAAAAATGGGAGGTTAAATGTCTAAATTAGCTGGTATGATTAGTACTAGAATCTCCGGGAATTTTTTGGAGCAGAGAATGGGATCCCCAGGCTGAAGGGTCAAATGCAGCCCTCCAGCAGAGGTGCATTTAGGGGTGCGAGGCCAGTTTGGTTGCACCAGGTGCAGAGCCTTGTGGGCACTGCAGGGGGTGCTGCAACTATGATGTAGAATGGAAGACGTGGCGGGGTGCTGAATTATGGCATCACACAGGGTGCCGCTGAAATTTGAGACCCCAAAGTTCCTCCACCACTGCTGGGCTTCTCTGTCTGGCCTTTGGAGCTGTCTCCATCCCACATCTCCTCCCCAGCACACCATCTCTCCCCACCCACCTCACCAACCTTGCTTCCTGCCTTCCTTGAGCATTGTTGCCTGACTGGAATGTGCCCTTGAACTCTGATAATGCCAGTGGTGTGAGGGAGTGTGCAGAAACGAGCCTACCACTCACAAAAGATATGCATTCCTTACTTCTCCCTCTTTTTTGCCGTTGGCCTCACCCACCACTGTCATGTGGCCCCTGGAAAGTTGCCCTTGTCCTGGAAATGTTCGCTACCCCTGGTTTAGTGCCAAGTACTATTTCACACAATGCATCAAGAAATGCCATTTAAAAAGTTGTTTATCTAATGGAGCAAAGTTGTTTAGCAGATGGAGACCATGAGAATCCCTGAATGAACTTGGGCCAGTCAGAAACCCTCAGCCTAGCCTATCTCACAAGGATAACACAAGGTCAGTCGCCTTGAGCTGTTTGGAGAAAGAGGAGACACACATAATCATGGAATAATTTTTTCAACCATATCGTGTTGAAGGTCCATGTTCAAACTGTAGTTCCTGTGTAATCTCTTGCTCCTGCTTGCAATGCTCCTGCATATTATCTAAATAAATAAAAAAACCTATTCTGTGTAATAATTTATATATGTCTCTTTAAAGGTTCGTGTTGCTGCTGCTGCTCACACTCTGGTTTATAAAGGTGCTCATCTATTTTGAGAGCATCGTGTCTGGGAAGATGACAAATGTCTCAAGGGGCTACATGCAAGTATTACTACCTCTGCTTCCCTTGGTTTGATTTTCATTTTACAGGAACGGTCAGCTGAATGTGATAGATGCATATCTTGCCACTAGCATGAATGATTACAGCAGCAATAAAATGTCTGGAGTGACCACAGACAGCACTGTAAATCATTGCATCTGGGAAACAGATGCTTTTGATCGAGGAGATACATCCCCATTCAGGAAGCTGCTTTTAAAAATACAAAAATCCCCCCATTCATCTTCTGACTGCAACAAAAATGTGCACCTTAACTGAAATCAGTTGGAAGTCAAACATAGGTTCACTACACTGAATAATGTTCATTATAATTATCCCAAACTGATGTAAGTCACTATTTATGTTTGGCTTTCTACTGCAAGAAGTCTTCTGAACTTGCTGTTTTTGCTGTCTGGTTCTATGCTTGTATCATTTTTATCTGCTTCCATTGTTTTTAGTCTGCTGTTGAAATTTTATATAGAGTCATACCTCGGGTTGAATATGCTTCAGGATGAGCGCTTTCGGGTTGTGCTCCACAGCAACCCGGAAGTCATGGAGTGCGTTATTCGCACATGCGCAGACGGTCAAAATGATGTCACGTGCATGCACAGAAGCGGCGAATTATGACCCGCAGACGCGCAGTCGCGGGTTGCATTTGCTTCAGGATGCGAACAGGGCTCTGGAACAGATCCCGTTCGCATCCTGAGGTACCACTGTATATTAGAAGTTCTGTTGTGTTTTAGATTACTGTATGTTTTATTATGGTTTGCAAGCTTGTAATAGATTATGCTTTAATATACTGCGAGACACCTGAAAAGGGGTAACCCTGAGGAATGGCTAATAAAGGTGTAGGGCTCCCGGGACCAGCTGCATTATTCTGGCACACGGGCAGAAAATCCTACAAATCTATCTCCCCCTCCCTGTGAATAAAAATAAAATAACAATCAATTAAATAACTAACAGTTTGTTGCCCTTTCATGATACACTGCCTCTGTTTGCCTAATAGTAGGGATGGCCCTGTTTCAAACCAACTATCCGGCTGTGGCTCTGCATGCATCAAACTGTAAGGCAAATAAATACCACATTCATGTGTGACTGGGCATTGCAGCAGGCATGTTGCCCTATGGCTATGGAGGTGATGGGAAGGATAGTTTATCCTTGGTACCTGGATGGATGAAGAAATTCTGTTGAGAGATGTTTCCCTTTCTTCCTTCCAGCAAGACACCAGCAAAGGGAAGATCACCCTGGCCTCAGATATTGAGCAGAGGATCAAAAGCCACTCTTAAACCCAAAAGAAGCAGCAGCAGCAATAGACTGTTTTCATGTGGCTGCAGAGGTGAGGGAGAAACAATCTGGTTTCAGTCAGTCACCAACCAGATGAAGAACACCAGCTCCCTTCCACCCAGCAAGAGCATCTGCAAGAGGAAGGCCAGTTTTTTCTTCTTCTTTAATGTAAATATTTGAAATATTTGTGTAAGCTGCTCAGAGCCTCTGAAATGGAGTGAGATATCAATCAAACAAGTCCATTTGTCACTCTTCCTTTAAAAACAGGGAACAAAATTGTTACTTTGAATGAATAAGGTAAAGGTAAAGGTACTCCTGCCCGTACGGGCCAGTCTTGACAGACTCTAGGGTTGTGCGCCCATCTCACTCAAGAGGCCGGGGGCCAGTGCTGTCCGGAGACACTTCCGGGTCACGTGGCCAGCGTGACAAAGCTGCATCTGGCGAGCCAGCGCAGCACACGGAATGCCGTTTACCTTCCCGCCAGTAAGCGGTCCCTATTTATCTACTTGCACCTGGGGGTGCTTTCGAACTGCTAGGTTGGCAGGCGCTGGGACCGAGCAATGGGAGCGCACCCCCCCACGGGGATTCGAACCGCCGACCTTTCGATCGGCAAGCCCTAGGCGCTGAGGCTTTTACCCACAGCGCCACCCGCGTCCCTACTTTGAATGAATATCTAACTGGAAAGATTAAACAGTAGTAAATCACAAGGATCTGAAGGTGTCTGCCTAAAAGTTTGTGAAGAAGCCACATATGTATTTAAATGAGCTTCTATATAAGATGTCTAGAAGGTTTGCATTATAGTATCAGTACGAATCGGCCTGCGGGGGAGCTAATTGTATGAAAATAACATTAATAGAAATTGCTAAACAGGTAGATGAATATTCCACAATGAAGAATAAAATAATGCTTGGAGTGTACTGAAATACTAAATAGGTAAAAGCCTCAGCGCCTAGGGCTTGCCGATCGAAAGGTCGGCGGTTCGAATCCCCGTGGCGGGGTGCGCTCCCGTTACTCGGTCCCAGCGCCTGCCAACCTAGCAGTTCGAAAGCACCCCCAGGTGCAAGTAGATAAATAGGGACCGCTTACTGGCGGGAAGGTAAACGGCGTTTCTATGTGCTGCGCTGGCTCGCCAGATGCGGCTTTGTCACGCTGGCCACGTGACCCGGAAGTATCTCCGGACAGCGCTGGCCCCCGGCCTCTTAAGTGAGATGGGCGCACAACCCCAGAGTCTGGCAAGACTGGCCCGTATGGGCAGGGGTACCTTTACCTTTTTAAGAATGTAAGAGCCTGCTGGATCAGGCCGGTGGCCCATCTAGCACACCATCCTGTTCTCCCAGCCCTCTCCCCTCCTGTGGTTTCCAGATCCGTCCACAGAATCATTGTGGATAAGTTAGGCCTCCAAAGTAATTTAGTACTGGTGACATGCTACTGTCCCCCTGATCAAAATGCTCAAGGAAATCTTGAAATGAAGAACGAAATCAAGGAAGCATCCCAAGAAGGAAATCTAGTAACAATGGATGACTTCAGCGAACCTCACATAGGTCAGTCATGACAAAAGTAAAAATTCTAGATACCTGAAGTGACTGTGTCTTGGACCAGTTAGTCATGGAAGTGTCCAGAGGGGCAGCAAACCTGGTTTTTTTCTTGGGTTATGGCCAGGAGCTGGTGTGAGATGCATTGTTGAAGCAATTGGGAGTAGTGATCATAGGACTTTTAAATTAAATGTACATGCAAATGGTCAGTTGTCAAGAAAACCCAACAGTTACCTTTGACTTCAAAAGAGGAAATTTTGAATTTTGACTCCCCAAAACAAGGTGATTGGTTAAAAAAAGAAGTTGATAGGCAAATTAATATCACTCCAAAATGCTTGGGTTTTTGTTTTGTTTTTTGTTTTTAAAAAGAAGCTCAACTGGAGCATATACCACAGATCAGGAAAGGCACAACCAAAGCCAAAGGAATGCCACTGGTGTTAAAGATGCCATTAGAGGCTTCCTTCAAAATAACGCCCAAATGAGAACAAAAAAGATCACCAATGTTGGCAAAAGAATTTCAAGCAGACAATAAAGGGATACCAAAGATAATAATTTGAGAAGCACATTGCTAAAAACATAAAGACGCACAACAAGGAATTATTTAATTTCATTAATAGCAAGAGAACAGCTAGAGAGGTGGCTGGACCTTTGGATAACAAGGGAGTCAAAGCTGTGCTAAAGGAGCATTAGTAGATTCCAGAGAAGCTGAATGAATTCTGTGCATCTGCCTTCATGGAATATATAGCCAGATCCCCGTGTTTGAAGTAATGTTTACAGGAGGGGAGACTGAGAAACTAAAGCAAACAGTGATGACGAGAAATAAAGTTCTTTGCCTAATAGATGCAATTATGCTTTATGACTTCCTGGTGGCTAGTGGAGCTGCAGACCATGATCATTCTCTGACAGGCAACCCAGAGAGAAAGATGTTTATTTTCTTGTAGGAAAGTTATTTTGAACCCAGGGAAGACAAAGGTTGAAAATAAAGAGAGACACTATAATCTTTTTTGTGTGCCTGAGTTCGGGGACACTGCTGCAAAATGTACTGTTAATTGTTGCAGAGTTTTCTTCTACCTTCTTGGGCAGTTTGCCCTCGTGACGTGTGTGGACTATGCTTTTGCAAACAGTAGCATTGACAGATTGCCAGAAGCTGATATCCTCCTCAGTGAGGACCTACAAAAAGGCCTAAGTAGTCATACCAAAGGAAAGAGGACAGAGTCAAACTGTATGCTGCATGGCTGCTTCTGAAAATATGAATCATAGAATCTTATATTTGGAGTGGGTCTTAAGGGCATCTTGTCCAACCCCCTAGGCAGTGCAGGAAATCCAGAGACAGAGTATCCCCAACAGATGGCTGTCCAGCTTCTGTTTGTGGAATCATCATCACCATCATCATCATTTTTAATTTGTATACCATCTTTCTATCTTACAATACTCAAGGCAGTTTACAAGCTGAAGAAACAAAAAATGTACATCTTATAACAATCTAATGCAATACAAAAATGTGATAATAAAACATAACTTTAAAATAGGCAACCTACATCAAAAAAGTAACTTTCAACAATCATTAGAATAGTATAAAATAATATCAACATATAAAAGTTGAAATCAGAAATCCACTCAACAGTTACAATAAATAATATCTAAACTATAATCAATAAAACAACAGCAAGCCATAGTACATAAAATAATACAATACATATTGAGAAGCAGAGACTAGAGGGTAGAGCAAGGCAGGTGGAAGGAGGCCTTGCTTGATGGAGTCTCTCCCCTCACAGTTCTTCCTTCAGGAACAGCTCCCTTATGAGGACTCCTAGGGCCGGAGGGTGGGGCAAGGAAAGAGGCCTTGCCTGATGGAGTCTCTCCCCTCACAATCTAGCAAGGAAGAATCCACCACCTCTCTATGCAATTGGTTCCATTCATTGAATTGCAGAATTCGAAGGGACCCTGAGCGTGCTCCAGTCTAACCCCCTGCGATGCAGGAATCTCAACTAAAGCACCCAAGACAAATGCAGTTTACTTCATCCATCAGTTCTAAACCATTTGTATGTCCAACTGCAGATATTGCTATTCACCATTTTCAAAAAGCGCACGTGCCCTTCCTGAAGTAGCTGTTTCCCAGAACGATATATAGAAATGAAAATGTCTCCTTCGAAAAGCCTACACAAGTTAGGCAAGGAGCACAATTAGAGCTGCTGGTTGCATTCAACTACAACGTTCCTGTCAAGTAGGCTATATTGTCAAAGTGCTCTTAGTTCATGTAATATACATCTGAAATCTACCCTCTTGCAATTATGTCCTCAGAGGAAACAGAAAGAAAGTATTTGCCTTCTTCTTTGTGACAACACTTCACTGATACTTGAAAAATGCTATCATGTCCCCCCACGTTATTCCTGGGGCTAAAGACACACAGTAGCTCTTATCGATGTACTTGTTTATCAATGTACTTATCAAAGTACTTCTTTTCCATAACTCTGACCATATTTGTTGCCCTCCTCTTAACCTTTTTCCAATTTGTCTACAACCTTAAAGTGCAATGTCCAGAACTGAACATAGCACTCTAGATGGGGTATGACTCTTCGTGCAGAATAAAGTGGAACTGTTACTTTCAGGGAAACAAATAATCTGTTAATGCAGCTAAAATTGCATTAACCCTTTTTTGCACTCACATCACACAGCTGACTCACATTTTGCTTGTGGCAGATTACAATCCTGGGAATATGTTCATATGTACTGCTGCCAAACCAGATATCCCCATACATTCGGATCCCGCCCCCTCCTGTCAATGTCATTTTAAATTTTGTTTGTCTTTTGAGCTGTTAGGTATCTCTTTCCATTTGGCTTCTTCTGGAATTTGATAAGGATTATCCTCTAGCCCTCCACCTATGTTATTGATATGAAATCTTGAAGAGTACTTTGCCCATGACAGAACCCAGTAGCACCCCATTTGAAAACTTTCTTTAGTCCATATGGAGTCATTTTCCTACCAGGTCACATTTAACCAACTTGCGGACTAAAACATAGTAGGGAAATTTGTCAAATGCTTTGCTAAGATCAAGATAAATTACATCCTAAGCATTCCCACAATCCACTAAGATTGTAACCCAGTCAAAGAAAGAGATCAGACTGGTCTGACAGGATTTATTCTAGACAATTCCATGTTGGCTTCTACTGATCACTTCAATGTTATCAAGATGCTAACAAACAGACTCCTGTATATTCTGTTCCACTATCATCCATGGTGTTGAAGACATATTGTTTGGTCCTTTTTGTGGGACCCTCCTTCCTCCCCTACTCATTTAAGATAGCTAGGCATTTCCTGCCCAAATCATCTTTAGTCTTGAGCTGCAATCCTTATCACTTCACCTGCGACACTGCAATATAGTTCCCTTTTTCACACAGTGGATTTTTGGACCTTTGGATGACAATGGAGTCAAATTTGTGCTAAGGGAGCATAAAGAGATGCCAGAGCAGCTGAATGAATAGTTTGCATCTGTCTTCACAATGCCCATCAGTAAACAGCCTCTTGTTCTGGGCCTACAAAGTAAGTAACCTTGCTGTGTATTGAATAAGAACGTAATAGTTGGTATCAGCATCTCTTTTCAGATGGCTGCTTTCCTCTCACATAGTTACAAGCTTCACCCATCATTCAATCAGATTATGCTTAGTTTTACTTCAGAAGCTCAGTAGACCATAGAATTATGCACAATAAAAATGTTCAGAAAACAGCAGAACTCATAGGCTCTGCATCCCAAGGTACCCTAGACACATTGCTCATGTTTTGATCCTCACAAAGGATTTTCTGATACTGGATGCTGCTTGTATCATCACTCATGCCATGAAAAATAATTAATAACCTTAAATTGCATTGATTGTAGTCATTATTTAATATTCCCATGGGATTGTAGGGAGGGGGGTACCTGAATTCTGGGTGCAACATTCAGGCAGAAAGTCTAGAGATGACCCCATTTTCCAGCCTCCAGACTCTATCTCAGTGTATCACATTAAAGAGAAAAAAGGTTACGATGTCATGTTAACTTTTCTAGTACAACTACCTCTCTATTTCAGGCAAACACCCACCCACCAAAATAAGACAGGACAGGCAGAGACAGTGCTGACTTAGAGAAACAAGATTTCATAGACCAGTTTTGCATGGGTCTATGGACATCTGATGAGAAACCTTCTTCGTATTGTCTAATTTTAAATGTCCAGAGCAGCCAATACTCTGGACCAATGAAGAATTTTAACAGCCACAGATTTTCTTTCTCATGCATTAAAAATATAGAATGTTTCCAATATTTTTTTACTATAGAACAATTTGCAGTATGGTGTTAAAAGAGGATTTACCATTGTAGTAAAAAGTCAGCTCAGTCAGTAGAGTATGCAACTTAAATCTCAGGGACATGGATTTGAGTTCCACATTGGACAAAAGCTTCCTGCACTGTGGGGGTTGGACTAGATGACCCTTGTGATCCCTTCCAACCTCTACGAAGAAGCCTATGATTCTTTGAATTCAGATAGTTCCATTAGATGTATGCAATGCATTTCAGAAACACAGCAGGGCATATGCAGCACTGAGACTTGCTTTCAAACTCCCTAGAGGTTCAAAAGTTTTGATGTACCTGGTGGTGACCTGTGTGGTGGAAGTGGAATAAAATTATTCTCTGAATTGTTGAAATTTTGAAAGGAGAGATAACAGAGAATGAGACATTCCTTTAAAGCAAATAATTTAAAACCTAAAATATTGTTTTCCCAACGTTATGGTTGATTTCCTGGACATGAAACAGTTGCTTCAGGCAACAGATTCCAGACGGGTGCAGTCTCCATCTCTTTTTATCACTTAACAAAAGAATAGCCAGGGAGGATGACATCTTGAATTTTGCATCAGGTGTGAATATCTCCAAGGCCAGCATTGAGAAATACTGATTCTGAGCCACTGCCAGGAAGCCTTGACTGGTTCATCTTTCCCAGCAGCATATTTTCGTCTTTTCAAAGTGATGGATTGCCACTGAGTAAGAAATGCAGAATGTAGGCCACAGTGTGAGGAAGCAAATAGATAGAATAGATAGAATCACATGCTTCAAAACATGTATCTGTTATCACTTCACAAACCAATGCGGACCTACATGCATTGGGCAAACCAATCAAGATTGCCCAAAGTATGCAAGGTCGCACTGGGATTGGGCTTTTTCATATAATATCTGGGTCCACATTATGATTGCCAGAAGTCTCCAGGTTTGCTTGTCCCCCTTCAGGTGGAAGACTTAACTCTCCAGATGGGCAAGAGTGCCATTGTTGTTGTTTGCAAGCTGAATCAAATATGCACAGGACTGCACTTCTACTAATGCAATCTTATGTTTGTTTATTTGGGAGCGAGTCCAACTGAATGCAATGGGATTTACTTCTGCAGAAACAATAACAGGATTGAGCTTTATTCAAATTACAGTAATAAAGAAGCTGTAAGTATGCATGTACATTGTTTTGTCCGGCCCAGCCTCAGTGTTGAAATATATTCTAGTTTGTGCTGGTCAAAAGGATGACTTTAACACCTGCATATATGTAATATACACACTAATCATTCTGTGTGCTAGAGGAAACAACTGGGAGCAGATAGCAGATATATTTTCTAGTATATAATAAAAATACAGAGATGAGTCTGCTTTAGTACTTGTTATAAAGAAAATGTGTAATGCTGAATTTGACATTTCAGAATTTCTAAAAGGAACCATATCATCAGCTCTCCCTAGAGTGATTTCATATATGACGCAGCAATAAATCTAGGTTTACCACTGAGTGTATATATCAAACAGGCAACCACAGCCAATCTGAGATGAGAGTGGAATATGATAAATATTTTCAAACACTGGTTTCTTGCATTAAAACACTGGTTGTTATGTATACACTAAAAAAATAAAATGAGGAATAATTGGTGCATACCTACATAGATGGTGAGTAGAGAGGCCCCCAAAGGCTTCACTATTCTTGAGACACACAATAAAACAAACAAGAACAATACTTTGGGGTGCAGGCACGTATTCCCACTAAAGACAGTAGCAAAGCGTAGGTTCCATTGATTTCAGTTTGGATTTGGATTTTCTTTTCATCTGACACAGTGTGCATGGGAACTTTTTCAACTGAACAATCATGTTCCCAGGGCTGCATGCTAGTGGGATTAGATACAAAAGCAAGTGGAGCAATGTAGGTGACTCCTACTACTCTACAGTAGGCTACATTCCTGTCCTGCAAAAATCAGGTTACTCTGTGTGCAAGTGCACATGTGTTTCTGTGTGCCTCCAGGCAGGCAAGCAAGAGGCATTATTGCAGTTCAATCACACATTCCCGCCAGGCACAAGCACTCAAGAAGAATGCAGAGCAGGGCCATGTTAGAGTTGCTGCAATAGAATCCCTGATCTGGACCTTGTATAGAGTAGAAAATAATTTGCTCTCCCCCACAGAAATGAGTTTGCAAATAAACATTACAAGATACAAAGGAACACATTGCTCTTATGCAAGCAAGCAATGAGGTCCTGTATCCTTTTTAGTTCTTAATTCAGTTCAATAAACTTTTCTCTCTCTGATCCTAGAGAGAGATCCTAAGCAATTTGCATCATCCTGCAACATAGCCACTACTGCTACTGCTTTCGGCTTCATTGCTAACAAAGATGCTTAGTTCTCATTCCATCTCCTGCTGTGAGAGATCTGCAGCTGCTCAGGTTTCCAAGACAAGTCATTGATTAGTCTAAAGACTGAAACAGAAACATCCAACCTTTTATGCCACATATGACAGAGTGAAACATCCCATGCCTAATGCAAACTTTTCTTTGCAAAATGTTTACCAACAGGATGCATACAAATGTTACATATTATGCATATTGAACTGATATATACCTGAAGTATACCTGAAGGAGCATCTCCACCCCCACCATTCAGCCGGACACTGAGGTCCAGCTCCAAGGGCCTTCTGGCAGTTCCCTCCCTGCGAGGTTGCAGGGAACCAGGCAGAGGGCCTTCTCAGTAGCAGCACCCACCCTGTGGAACACCCTCCCATCAGATGTCAAGAAAATAAACAACTATCTGACTTTTAGAAGACATCTGAAGACAACCCTGTTTAGGGACGATTTTAATGTTTGATGTTTTATCGTGTTTGCAATATTCTGTTGGGAGCTGCCCAGAGTGGCTGGGGTATAAAGTTGTTGTTGTTGTTGTTTAACAGGCTGCTGAGAGGTTTGGTCTGGGATGGAGGTGTGGCCTTGAGAGGGGCTCATTGGCCAGATAGAGAGTTCTGGAGGGCTGCACTTGGCCCTCAACCGTGACGTTCCTCACCCCAGATCTATAGAATATTCTACAGCAGGAGGTTAACTTTAAGAAAACAGTGATCTATATGCAGTAGCCTAACTTGTGGAAATATCCTACATCTCATTTGTTTTTTTGTTCCCATTTAATGGAAAGGGTTCTGTACCAAGTGAAGCATTTTGTCTTGGCTTGCATCTTAAGCAGCTTAGAAGCACCTCTGATGGGAGTATTCAAAGCAAGCATTATAAATAAAGGAGTGCAAATATATTATGTGCTGTACCAGGAATATGTTTTCCACACTCTAAAATGTCGCAAACATCTTTTGGGTGGTAGCCCATTTATATAAATGCGACAGAAACTCTGTAGCAATCATAGTAAAGGTGTGACATTCTGTAATATTTGCAAGTCTGAGCTGAAGTCCTAGTTTAACGCTTGCAATACTGCAGTGGGGGACTGCATTTACTGGGGGCAGATTCTAACACTGCTGTTTCACACAATCAAAGGTTCACATATGCCAGTGATGGCCAACAACAGCTGGAGGGCCAAGTTTGGCCATCACTGACCTATGTGTAGGTGCATGAAGTTAGTTAACAGTGACCATATAGATGTGCATTTTGACTTTGGAAGAGCATGCATAGAGTGGGAAGCTGATTGTATGGGGAATAAAATACACTTTAATGCTCAAAACTGCTAAGTGTGACTGACTCTGAGGACTGACAGTCATAAACCTTTAGAACGTACCGTATTTTTCGTTCTATAAGACGCACCAGACCATAAGACACACCTAGTTTTTGGAGGAGGAAAACAAGAAAAAATAATATTCTGAATCTCAGAAGCCAGAACAGCACAGAACTCTTGCTATTCTGGCTTCTGGGATAGCTGCACAGCCTGTATTCGCTCCATAAGACGCACACGCATTTCCCCTTACTTTTTGGAAGGGGAAAAGTGAGTCTTATAGAGCAAAAAATACGGTAAATTTTACATTGTATTTATTTAGTTTTCAGAGCATTTCATACAACCGAGGCCGAGACAGCAGTCTAACTAAGCCTTCGTAGCTGAATTCCTGACTGAGGGAGGATTTGAACCAGCTCAAAACTCAGATTTGGGACCACCAGACTTCCTTCCAGATAGTAAGTTCCCCCATGTTTGATTTTGAAGTGCACTGATCCAAAAATAGTGGAAGCAATACTACAAAGAGATACCACAGGGTGGTTGGTTGCAAGGTTTGCTTTTGCAACAGTCTTTTGCAGTCTACTAGAGACAGATATTTGCACATTTAAGACAACAGATGTTCCATAATCCCCCTGAATACTTTCCCCTGCATTTGTCCAAAATGCAGTCTTAAGAATTAGCATTCTTCTTCTATTTAACAAGCCATTGCACATTTTAAAAACCTTTTTCCAGATCACCTGATTCTAACCAAAGCAAGAGAGAAAACTATTAACATAGCTTATCTGTTTCCTTTGCTGAACCTGTGAATAGCTGCTATAACCACTTCATGGGCATCCACAAGATAAAAACACTTAGTGCCAGGTTAGTCTAGTGCAGAGTATTTGACTCGAAGCCAGGAGGTCTGAGTTCAAATTCCCACTCAGATGGGCATATTTTGGTCACTTACTATCTCTTGGTAACCGACATTCTATACATGGGTGTGTGTGTTTTGGAACTTGCATTATTTCATGTTATATGGATATTCGTGATACCTACTCTGTTTTGTCTGTTTTCTGCTGAGGTGAGGCAGTCTATAGCAAATCCCCACTGCATTAGCACTTCTTCTTTTTCTTTCCTTTAATTTTTACTCAGAAACTCAGAAGTGCTTTTTCGATCTTCTTGTACATAAAGATATTCATAATTGCACTATCAGGTTTAACACTAGCATTTCATAGGGAAGCAAAGGAAGGGTTAAATTTTTAAATCATGACACTTGATCAGAGCAGGTGGAACTTGGGAGTGACAGTCGTCTAATGTAGGTGGGCAGACAGGTTCCTCCCTCTCTGTGAAGCTGTGGGAAAAGCAGCTGGGTTCCCTGCAAAACCTGCTTTTATTAGGAAGGCAAACTTCCTTAATACTTAATCAGAAACTAATGGAAAGCATTTGCTGGTGGTTTACTAAGAACTTAGAGTGGAAGGTCTCATCAGGAACAAGACAACAAGGGACAGGGGAGAAGACTACATGGCTCGAAAAAGGTCAGTATTTTCCTGGCATAGCCTCAGGCGAAACACTTGCTTCATTCCAGTCTGCAATTTTTGTGGGTAGTAGATGTTGAAACAATTTTTAACCAGTTCATTTGTACTGCAGAAGTGTTCTGTCTCATTTAGAAGATAGTGAAGATCTAAGAGCTCCCGTTTGATGAAGCACATACAAAGACCTCCAGGTGATATGTTGTCCTTTTCCCCCTAGAAAAATAGGTGCTGGTACTCACCATTAGGGACGTGGGTGGTGCTGTGGGTTAAACCACAGAGCCTAGGACTTGCCGATCAGAAGGTTGGCAGTTTGAATCCCCGAAACGGGGTAGGCTTCTGTTGCTTGGTCCCAGCTCCTGCCAACCTAGCAGTTCAAAAGCACGTCAAAGTGCAAGTAGATAAATAGGTACCACTCTGGTGGGAAGGTAAACGGCATTTCTGTGCGCTGCTCTGGTTTGCCAGAAGCGGCTTAGTCATGCTGGGCCACATGACCCGGAAGCTGTACGCCGGCTGCCTCGGCCAGTAAAGCGAAATGAGCACCACAACCCCAGAGTCGTCTGCGACTGGACTTAACGGTCAGGGGTCCCTTTACCTTTTACTCACCATTAAGTTGTGACAGTAAGTGTCACACTTTTTAACAGCAACAAGAAGAGGTGCCGGTACAGCGTACACTGGAGAAAAACCACTGGATATGTTATATCCATGATTCCAGGCAATAAAAGAATGGACAGTCCTAATTTGTCTCTGAACAGCTATTTATTAACTATACCTATAGTCTCTTTCAGAGGGAAGAAATAATATCTAGAACAGGCCAAGAGTCAAGCCATTGAGTTTAATATTCTGTTTCCATTAGTAGCTGGCCAGATAAGACTGTAATAATTATTAATGACTGGCAATATTATTCTATCTACAGATCATATAGATAAAATTTATCTAAGGCATTGGTGAATGTTATGAAGTCCACATGACACAGTACCTTAACTTGCCAGAAATAAGTGTCTTTTTTCAAAGTAGTGTGGCTGTATCTTAGGGAATTTTCCTTACGTTGAAAGAAATGAGAGTTGTGAAAAGATGCCAAGTATCGGAGGCCTTGACTACTAGGGTTTTTTCCTGGGGTAGGTGTAGCTCAGGTTCATAGTGTGGTACAATATTCAAGTGGCAGTCCATTGCAATTATTTTGATGCCACTATGTGTGTGAGGTGCCACCATGTGTGTGAGGTGCAGGAGGGAGAATAGAGGGAGAGGGAGACTGTTGACAATTATCTTGCTTTCTGAAATCTCTTGCAAACCTGTTTCAAAGCCAAAAAAAAAAAGATTAATTTTAGGGTGTGTAAATATATGTACGCATACAAACCTCTGAGAGGACATAATGATCTCGGAAAGTAGTGCTGGAAAGGAAACTTCTGGGGAGTGAGGCACATTCCAGACTTGTCTTTATATGAGTGGCTGTGGATGACATTCCTGGCTGTGAGAAGGGAAATTGACTTTGATCTTGTGAAAGAATCTTGAAATAGAAATCTCATATTGAGTCTATCACTTAAAGTGAGGTTGGTAGTAAATCTTATATCTGGAACTCAGCCTTAAATGAGGCTGCCAAGAGCGTGTACGTTAATCAGAGACGGCCAATCCTTACCCCATGCCATCAGCATACTTCGTGCAGCACTAAGCTAACTTTGGAGTAGGGCCGCCGTTGAGTCTGGGGTGACATCAACATTTGCCCCATGGCTACCTCACTGAGACTGTCTCTAGATTTTGCAGGCTCTGTAACAAGCTCGTTCTCATTTGGCTGCAGAAGTCAGACTTCATTGGATATGTGACATCATCATGATGCCAAATCAGACAGAAGCCAACGCTTCTGGATCACTCTCTGGTGTCTTGTGTGTAAAAAGCGTAAGATGTCAGTCAGGAACAGGATGCTGCTGCTGGGAAGCGAGGTAAAAAATTGTCCCTGTTCACAGTCCTTCCACTCACACGGAGGAATATTTAATTGTAGCCTGCAAACAGAGTGGCACAGTTGGGAATTGTTCTCATCTCAGTCCTACTCTGAAGAGGCTCCTGGCATGCTTTCAGGCATAAATCAAGAAAGTACCAATTGGCATAGTCCCTAAAAGCTAAAAGACAGGTTTGTCTGCCATGGATTTGGAGAACTATGGGAAACCTTCTCTGGAACATCCTGTGTGTCTTAAAGGGACAGAAGGAAACGTTTGTTCTCAATTATAGCGCCGAGGTTATTGTTATTTGAAACACTTTGCGCTTTAGCCAAACAAGGCTCCTGGACTGGGTTATGAAGAGCTGCCCTTAGGCTTAGAATCTAAGACATGACACAAAAGAAAAAGCAACAGGGAGGGATGAGGAAAAAGCAAACTTAGGCACTGGTTCTTATAACCATCAGCTGGAATGAAAAAAGTTCAAGGTGCAAAGTTGCTAGTCACTTAAGAGAGAGCCCTGCTTCCCTTCTCTCTATTAGATGTTGATGGAATGACTGCTGTTTGGTGAGTTAATAGGGGGAGGAGCCTGATGAAGCTACCTTCATATCAAAGCTGATAGTAAGCTTCCCTTCTCTCTCTCTCTCCTCCGGAGCCAGCAGTTATGGAACCCTTTCCCTTACAATCCTGCCTGTGCCCAAATCTTACTGTGTTTCAGAGCTAATAGAAGACTTTTAATTTGAACTTGCTCTCATTGGCTGGGGATGTTGCTATTTGTTGTTGATAGCTTTAGGGGGGGGGTGTTGTTTTATTGATCCATTTTGTAAGTATTTCTCCCAGGGATACTAGCTTTACATGCACAGAGACTTTGAGTGGTGCATTCAAATGTGCTGTTTTATCCCCTGCATCACAATGTGATATAATCCAATTAAAACTAGATCATGGTCCGTCCCCCGTCCCCCCGAATATTCAGATACACTCAAGGAATGCATATGAGTAAAAACTTGAAAGTATATCAACGCTTTTAGTTTTATGGGACTTTTTGCAACATACTCTAACAGGCAAAAAAAAAAAAAAAAAAAAAAAAAAAACCAAGCTAAGTATTTCATAACAGGAAAAAGATTTAGATAATTCATGTCAAGTTGCCCAGATTTGGGGAATGGTCATTGATTCCTGAAACATTATTTCTCCCCATGTGACCCCAATATGTCCTCTATTCAAGAGAATATTTCCTATTTTATGTCAGCATTAAGGTGGATCCTTTAAGAATGACACATTTTATGAAGTTTATAAAGTACTCTAACAAGGCCTGCCTTTAGAATCACAATTTCTACTAAAATTTTGATTGTCTCCCCACCCCCAGTATAGCTAACAGCAGCTTTGGGTGCAAATTAGATTGGAAAAACAGCACAGGGCAAAGGATCAATCATGCATTGGGGACTGTCTCTGGTTTAGGCTGGAGTCCACCAAGGAGGATGCTTTTAAGTTTTTTTTAAAAAATAGTGGAAAGTCGGATCACAGGTCTACCATATAGCTTGGAGTCCAGCACTGTCCATTTTAATTGAAATGAGGAACAATGTGCAATTACTCCACTCTTCAATGGGCTCCACAGCAAAGTTATTCACACTACTGTGTGCAAATAAATCACCACAGGTCCGCCACAATAAGACACGGCAATATGCTATCATTTCTTTTTAAGATTTGTATCTTACCTTTCACCTAATGTCTTAAGTGCAGTAATTTCATTATAAAACCTTAATATTGAAAACATAAAACAAATGGTCTCCACAAGGAAAGATTGGAGAGAAGGAGTGAGGGGCAAAAATTTATAATTCTAAAATACTGCAAGGTGGGGAAGGCAAGGTCAGTTCAGCTTATTTAGGTCTTTGTGTGCCTGCCTTGGCACTACTGCACTACAGCAGTAGGTCTGACATATTTAAACCACAATTCTGTCACTCCATGTGCTTTCTACCTAGAGCAAAAGTCACTCACCACTTCACAAGCCATCCATTTTGCCCACACCTGTTAGGGCATGTGTGAATAAGACGCCCAGATTTGGTCTAGGTGCATCCTCTCTACCACACCTCTTAAGATAACTGGTGCTGTTCTCAAATTCTTCAAATTACATTTTGGGGAGTAGAGTTCCTTGGGTATGGCAATTATCTGTTGCAATCAGAGTTCTCTGGACTAGTGCGAATGTGTATCTGGGAATGGGTGGGTGTCAAGATACGATGTAGATATGAACGAAGCAAACCTGAAATTCTTGGGTGATTGAGTCTATCGTATGATCTGTTGTCACCACTGATCACACGAACGTAGGAAGCTGCATTCTGTCAGGCAAAACTAGTTATCTATCTCCAGAAGTCTTCAACCATCCTGGCTTTTTATAGGTCCAAGAGGCTCTCAAAACAATTTACAAGAGGTTCACATTCAAAAAAGATTTGCACATATAATCCGAAATAACATGACACCAGGCTCATTAAGGCATCCTTTCTTGGTCTTCTCTGCTGTTGCCAAACCCAAGTCTTCCTTTGATGGCTGTTCCCAGGTAGTAGTTTCCACTAAGGCAAGGGAGTGAGGCTGAGCAGCTGATGAAGTCAAGTCTTCCCCCTTCCATACATTTGTATTGTGGCAGTACTACTGTTGCCACCCAGCTTAGTCAGGCTGCAACCCCTTAGCAGGTCCTGACTTAACAGCCAGTCTACTCTGACTGACAACAGCACTCCAGAGTTCAGCTCAGGTGCATATTCCATTACCTGCTACCTGATCCTTCTCACTGGATGTGCTAGGGATTGAACTTGGGATCGTCTACATGCAAAGCAGGATCCCTCCCATTTATGATGGAAGTCTATCTTGTTAATGACTGCTGCATTCCTCATCCACTGCATTACCAACAGATATCAACATTGAACTGGCTCAAATCATTCTACTGAAAATGAAAAATGTCCTTTTTAAGCAACATCCTAGGTTTGATCTTACAACCTCTTAAATTGAGCTTAGCCTGCTTATCTTAACCCACTTATCTTTACTGCTGGTTAAACTAACCAAGTTAATACATAAAATGCAGTCTCTTAGAATTGACCTAAAGGCTGCATACTACAAAATCAGTTAGTCTAGCTCTAAATCAGATTACAGTACTACAAATACCTTATTTCATACTTTATAGTGATCTTTACTACACACTTTGGGAATCGGTTGGAGGCAGCAACAGGCTCTTAGCGTAACTTCAATTTTTATTAAACCATCCTATCTTCTACTGTTAAAAACCGATTCCAAGTAACAACTTACACTGTTTTTAAAGAGTTTCAGGTTCAGACTTTGCCAAGATTTGCAAAAGAAATTTTCCACTTGTCAGTATGATTGAAAAAAACTTTATCTTTATTCTCCAAAAAGAGTGAATGGTTGGTAGAATGGCAAACACAATTCAATGTAAGAGAGTATAAAGTGATGTCTATGCACAAACCCCACGTAATTTCATGTATACTCTCATGGGATCTAAACTGGTGGTGACTGACCAGGAAAAAGACCCTACGGTCATAGTGAAGATGCTGACCACAGGTGCAGCACAGAGAACAAGGCAGATTCCATGCAAGGGACCAGTAGGAAAAGAATTGAAAATACAACAGCCAGTCTCATAATGCCATTATGCAAATCTATTGTGTGCCTGCACTTGGAGTAATGTGTACAATTCTGGTCGCCTCATCTCAAAAATGATATTGTGCAGCTGGGTAGAAAAAATCCAAAAGCATAATCAAAACAATTAAAGAAATGAAGCAACTCCCCTATGAGGAAAGGTTTTTGAGTAAAGAGGAGAAAGAGTAGGACAGAGGTGTATAAAGTTATGTATGATGTGGGAGAAGAGGGTAGAGAAATGTTTTTCTCCCTCATAGCACTAGAACTAGAATATTACTTGCTGGGCGTCCAAAGTGGAGAAAGTGCTGTTGAGCTCTGCTCATGTACTTCCCAGAGACATCTGGTTGGCTGCTTTGAGAAGAGATTGTTGGAATTAAATGGGTCACTGGCCTGATCCTGCAGGTTCTTTTTAGATTCTTCATTTAGGGGCCAGCGGGTGGTGCTGTGGGTTAAACCACAGAGCCTAGGACTTGCTGATCAGAAGGTCGGCGGTTCAAATCCCCGCGACGGGGTGAGCTCCCGTTGCTCGGTCCCTGCTCCTGCCAACCTAGCAGTTCGAAAGCATGTCAAAGTGCAAGTAGATAAATAGGTACCGCTCAGGCAGGAAGGTAAACGGTGTTTCCGTGCACTGCTCTGGTTCTCCCGAAGCGGCTTAGTCATGCTGGCCACATGACCCGGAAGCTGTACGCCGGCTCCCTCGGCCAATAAAGCGAGATGAGTGCCGCAACCCCAGAGTCAGCCACGACTGGACCTAATGGTCAGGGGTCCCTTTACCTTTAATGACAGGGCTTAATGGAGTGTGGCACAGCCATTGCCACAACCCGTCTGGTTGTGCCAACATGACAAAGTGAGGGGACAGGAAAACTGCCTCTTTGTTATGCTAGCTCCTAGGCTGCTAGGGAATCTGGGATGCCACCTAGGCTTCCACCCCCCTGATTTTTGGGTAGGTGTCTAGAGGCACTCCTCCTTAGCAGGTCCAGGAGCAACTGTTTGGATTGCTTTATCCAGGCGTAGCAACACAACCCACTGCATGTTTACTCAGAAGTCACCAAGCTCCTCTTGTAAGTGGGAGAGACTAGCCTAAACAGTAGTCAAGATGGAATTTTCAGTAAAGACAGTACAGCAGGATACAATGTACAGTGGATGCTTGGGTTGCGAAAGTGATCTGTGCAAGAGGCACATTCGCAACCCGCAGAGTTTGCAATCCGCAGCGCCACATCTGCACATGTGTGGGTTGCGATTCAGCGCTTCTGCGCATGTGCAAAGCACAATTTAGCACTTCTGTGCATGCGTGATCACAAAAACCTAGAAGTAACCTGTTCCAGTACTTCCGGGTTTCGGCGCGTCCGTAACCCGAAAAAACGCAACCTGAAGCGTCTGTAACCCAAGGTATGACTGTAGATGTAACTGCAAGTCACCTTCCCATATGCAAAGATAACAAAGGGAGATCTTAGCTTGAAGGCCAGGGGAAAGTGTCATACACAGAAACAGTTGCACTACATATATAATTGCTGTGTCCATTTGCTTGCAGTTATTAATATACAACTGCAGTTTGAACCTATCCTGGGCAGAAAGGCACATCTGAACCATGTCTTTTGTGTACCCTTTCACTTCACAACAGTTTTATATAAATATCATTTTGCTTTCATACTCTTGGGATATCAGATTCAGGAGCAGCACACATAAAAACTGCATTGGTTCATCTAGCCAAGCATTACCCAACCACTCCCACTGGTAGCAGCTTTCACAGGCTCTTAACTGAAGCTGTAGATTCCAGGAACTCCTGCACATAAAACACATACTCTTCCATTAAACTTCAGGCATACTAAACTTAAGTGGGAGAGTAAAAGGAGAACTTTGTTATGTGGTCACAGAGAAAGCATTTCACTCAACAGTGGAGTGGCAGAGCCAGGAAGGGATCCACCACTTATTTCACAGCAAGGATGATATCTACAGCAGCATTATTTATCACAGTCTGTATACCAAATAAATAAATGAGCTTTTCTCATAGATAAATTCACCATATAAGATAAAGTATTACAAAATAGTGAGCACACTTTAGAGTAAGCAAAAAAAGGTAGTTTGGTATTGAAGCCATAATGTCCACATAAGTAAAAAATACGTTTTTGTTCTGTAGTCTTAGAAGGGGTGTGACTACAAGCTCAGAGTTATGAGTATTGTCATGAAGTACGCCTATCTCATGTTGCAGCCTAACAAGTATGCTTTAAACCCACCTTTTAAAAATAACTACATTCCTACTTAAGTCAAGCATCCAACACAAGCATTTGGGGGAGCGGGGGTAAAGAACCCAAACTTGTATTTTAATAAAACAGCATCCAGAAACAAAAACATCCCGCAAGCTCTTCTCCCTCTTGCTTAACAAGGAAAATGCAAATGATTAATTAAATAGCCAACAATGTGCTGCCTTTCAACGACATCCAAAATCAGCTCCCCAAGGCGGCTTCCTCGCTTTCCTTGTGCGGATCCGAAGAAAACCTGTCCGGCTGCCCCGGTCAGGTACCTTAGCGCCAAAGAGGCACGCCCGGCTACATTACCTGTCCTTCCTCAGCCCCGTCTAACTTCTTGCACAAGCCAAACTGACTTCTTGTTCCCATAAAAACTACAGTCACGGAGGACAGAAAACAGCGCTGAGGAGGAACCGCAGCTATTTCTCCGCAAACAGTACACGCTGCTGCGCCGCGCCAGGGAGCCGCTCTCACTTCTCCGCGCGAGCTCCTACAAGCCTCACTACGCTCTCCAAGCTCAGGCTCCAAAGCTACTACAATGAAAGCCCGCCTGCCCGCCCCCCAGAAGAGCGCTACGGCGCCCCGCCTCATTTTCCCCTTCGCCTTCCCTATGACGTTAACACACCCGCGTCTGCGCAGAGCGCTCCCTTTGCGCCCCCTAGAGGGGGGGTGTTGTGGGCGTGGCTCTGCGCGCGGTTCTGGCAAAGGACTTGTCAAATGGGGGAAGAGGGAGGGGGGACGAGAGAACGGCCGGGCGGGGTGGGGAGGAGGCAAAGAAGAAGAAGAAGACTGCGCGCGCGCACTTGGAAGAAGGGAGCGCGCGCGCTGGCTCTGGGCGGTTGCGTGACTGATTAGCAAGGTGGCGGCGGCGGCGGCGGCGCGCCCGCCCTCCATTAAACAGCTTAGCGCGGCAGTTGCTTGGCGCGTGGTCGGAGCCGCGCCTGCCTCTCCCTCGCTCCCTCCCTGTGCGCGCGCGCGCGTTCTCTCCCTCCCTCTCTCTGTCTCTCCCCGGCCCCTTCGCGTGTGAGTGTGCACCAGTGGGGGAGGGGAGGCGAATGAGGCGGCTCTGCCTTCCGCCGGTTCATCTCCGTATCCATCCCCTCCGTGGTCCCTGCTCCACCCCGCCCGCCGCCGCCGCCTGCCGGCATTAGCCTCCAGGGCCGCAGCGGTGGGGGAGCAAAGGGAAAAGGGTCGCGACGGACGGGGTGGGGAAAGGTGAGGACCTGGCGGCGGCGGCGGCGGCAGCGAGAGAGACGGAGAGAGACACGCGGGGAGGCTGAGGCCCACAAGAGGAAGGAACAAGGAGCGGCGGCGGCGGCGGCGGCTGAAGGGATTCCCGGCGTGGCCGTTGGAGCCTCCGGGGCGGATTTGGATCTGTGCGGCGTGAGGCGGCTGGGATTTAACGCGGTGGTGGCGGCGGCGCGTCGTGCGGGGAGCGCGGAGGGGATCGTGCCCGCGCCCCCTTCCCGCCTCGGCCGCCCGTGTGGCGAATTGCCCCCATCTGGACCATGGCCGACGACGACGTGCTCTTCGAGGATGTGTATGAGCTCTGCGAGGTGATCGGCAAGTAAGTGGCGGCGGGAGAGGCAAATGGCCGGGGGGGGGGGGGAATGAGAGGGAGGGCGAGAGAAAGAGACGGAGGCGACCGTGACCGAAGCAGCAAAGCCTCCTCCCCGACGGGAGGTGGTGGTGGGGAGAGAGATGCTCGGCTCCGTTCCCACCTGAGCTGCTGCTGCTGTTGCGGCCGCCGTGTCTGTCTGAGGCAGGGAAGGGGGAGAGAGGGACCGGCTCCATGGCGTTGGGGCTGAGTGACATGACAAGTGAATCCGCCGTGGCGCCCACGCGCTTTCACACGGTGGGGGAAGTGACTTGATAATGGGGGGGGGGCTGTTTCTTCTCCTCCTCCCTCCCCTTCCCCCCTCCTCGCCACCTTCGGGCACTCAGATTAAATCGGCTGTTTGCTCCTGCAGCTAACCTGGTTTTCTGCTTGCCCAGGTGTTGGCAGAGGTCTATGTGACCAGGAAGGTAGGCAAGGAAGGGATGAGGCGGGGGATGTTTTCCCTCCACATCTTTCTGCTCTTGTGTGGTGTGCCTGGTATATTTGCACGCCAGGTGCCTTCCTGTGCTCTGCTGCATAATAGCCCAGCTCGTTAGCGACGATGTAAGTGACACTCAGGTAATGCTCAGTTTCTCTGTAAATATTTCTCTCCCCCACCCCCACCCACTTGGAATAATAATGATGAAGAGTACCGAAGGAGATTTTTGCCTTTCTGGGGCTTATGCAACTGCTTTTAAATCGATGTTCAAGAGCTTGCATAAAACTGAAGTTGCAGCGGTTGCTAAACTGCCACTGCCTGTCTGTTTTGGAGTGACCAGTTTGGTAGGTTGTTTGAAAATGGCAGCTCAAGTCTTCTTAGTTTGTAACTTGTGCAATTCTTTGCTAGTGGAAAATAAAATTAATATACTAAAAGGAAACAAAACCACACTTTATTTTTCTTCATAGTTTTAGGTTAGTAGTGATACTGTGGTTTTTTGTGAGCTTTCTACTTATTTTTACAGTTCTTGGTGATAAAACAAAAGTAGAATAAGATGCACCATTTTGAAAGAACAGGTAACTTTGCATATTGGAGTTAACTGAAGATGCTTTAGCACTTAGGTGGCTTTCCTATTACAGATTTTGAAAGGATAACTACATGGTGAGGAAAACGCCTTTGGAAATGATTTACCTGGGAGTAAGGTATGCTTCTGAGTATAGGATTGCACTGTTTTCTTTCATTCTAATTTTGCTATAATAGTTGTCAGATAGTTGTCTACTGTAAGACAATGCAGAAATAATATTTTAGCATTTATTTTGTCATGTTTCCCTCAAAATTTTCTTTTATGAAGCTAAAATTTGTGTCTGCTTGCTCAAAATATTTGAGGACATTTGGTCCTGTAACACCTTTTGCCAAATACTTTATTGAATTGTGTGTGTTACAAGTGTCTCCCAACTCTTAATTATTCATTTGTCTATGGGAATACCAGTTTTTGAGAGATAATTTGGTTAGAACCCTAAAAACATCAGTTATAAATTCATGTGTTTGCTCCATACTTCTCAGATTCATTCATTCATTTATTTTACTTTGCTGCTCCAGTATACCATGTGATAGGGCTTTGTTTTGTTGCTTTTGCAATAAATGTGCTACCACTCATGTATTTCCAAAAGGTTCTCCTCCTTCATTGGGAAGTTGCAGTCAATTAACACTATTTTGTACTTGAGGAAATGCAGAATTCCCTCTAGGTGAGACTGACCTCTGAGGTCCTGCTCCCTGTCCTGCCACTGATAAATATCAGAAGGTTGGGAAAGGGCTTTTTCAGTTGTGGACTCACACCTTTGGAACTTACTGGTATGATAACTAAATTTGGCCCTCTGTTAGGTTTTAAATATTTCTTAACCCTCTTTTTACTCTACCAAACCTCTTCTTGGTTTTTAATGCTGGTTCTCTTTGTTCTAATTAGGTGCTGTTTTATGGGTTTTTATTTTAATGTCCTCGTTTCTAAACCATTTTCTGAAGGCTTGGCCCAAAATGCAGATTGGGGTGGGTAGGTGTAACTTAATAAATAATGACAAATGGTGTAGCTTTGATCATAAGTGATGAATGAAGAAGTCCTAGATTCAGCCTTAGGTGAAGTTTATTAGGTGTTGTGAGACCATAGGCCTTGGGATTAGATTCACAGGAAGAAGAAGAAATGGGGGGGGGGGGTTTGAATTGGGGGAAGCCTTAGTTGTAAGAAAGGGACCTCCCCTTTCCACGATGTCTTTAACCATTATGCAAGAGGAAGCTGGGATGCCGGCTGTCCCCTCCAACCTTCCTAAAGAGCGGGGGTGGGGTGGGCTTTGATCAGCCAGGAGGGAGGAGGCTGAGATGGCTCAGTTGGTAGAACATGAGACTCTTAATACAGTGGTACCTCAGGTTAAGAACTTAATTCATTCTGGAGGTCCATTCTTAAACTGATCTTAACCCTGTTCTTAACCTGAGGCACCACTTTAGCTAATGGGGTCTCCCACTGCTGCCGCCATGCGATTTCTGTTCTCATCTTGAAGCAAAGTTCTTAACCCGAGGTACTATTTCTGGGTTAGCGGAGCCTGTAACCTGAAGCCTCTGTAACTCGAGGTACCACTGTATCAGGGTTGTGAGTTTGACCTCCACATTGGGAAAATATTGCTGCATTGGAAGGGGTTGGACTAGATGACCCTTGTGGTTCCTTCCAACTCTGATTCCAGTGTTAGAAACTCAGATATATAAGATAAGCACCAAAGGCCTCCTTAAACCAAGGCTACAGTCACCAAAATGGGATGTCTAGTTGTTATTTTGGGGTAAAACTGCTCTAAAGTCTTATTTTTCAAATGATGGACTGACTGTGATTGATTCTCAGTTAAACATCTGGCTAGTTCAGATGACAAACTTGAGCTAGATTAAGTACTTTTAGAATTTAAGGAAGAAAAGTCACTCAATCCAGGGGCAGTTCACAGATCTATTGGCCTATTCCTACCTCTTTCTGTTAGCAGTGACTGCTCCTGCTCAGGCTGCATAAAACCCCAACACATTTTGGTTCCAGAAATTCATTCTGATAGTACAGATAAAATATAGCTGATGGAATTCTAAAGGATGGGGTATTGGTGTGTGAAAACTGTCCAGATCCAATGATCCCCAGGCATGGACCTCCAAATGATGGAGGTGCCAGGGGCCATCCTGGTTCCTAAGCATCTTCTCTTGGTTGCAAGTGGTTGAAAGCCAGGTGCAAAATGAACCTGGCGCATGGATAATTTTGAACACTGATTCTATTATTCTAAGGCTGAAAAGGAGGTGGCAGCAGCTGAACAGAAGCATAAACATAATGGTGTTGTCTTGTGACCTAGAATCAGGTGCTGCCTTCACTGACAAAAATTGACCCATCTGCCCTGACAGCATGTGTTTGTAATCTCAGCATTCCCACAAGATGAGTGACTCTTGTGACTAAACTCAAGCATACCTTATCTTTAAAAGCTTGGGAAGTGGGGCAGGGAATCTTGTTGGGATACTTTCTTCTCTACTTTCTATGCTCCTGAACGCCTGAATCATGACTTCTGAGCACTATGTCTGCTGCCAAGCCTGTACAGTTACTTGCTTGAATAAGGATGCCTTTCCTACTTACAAGTTGAAGCCTTTGTCTGTGTGTTTTGAGCCGGGACCAGAGATGGATTAGGGGAGCACAATGACTCAGGGTGCTGCAACTATTCTATAGAATGGAAGGCAGGGGTGCTGAATTCTGGAGTGGTACAGGGTGCTGCTGAAATTAGAGACTCCAAGGTCTGCTACTTCATTACTTGGCTTTAGACAAGCCGGTATCAATCAGACACAGCCCCTTTCTGTTTTTTGGATATTCTGGCCTATCTTCCAAGGTATTGCTGTATTCAGTATTATTAAGACTGTGTACATAAAAAGCATTGCATAATTTGGGGGGGGGGGGAGAGCTGTCGGCACACTATTGCTGTGTGGAATATGAATATGTGAGTTCCATGAACTGCAAGACAGACTGTAGACAGTCCTGGAAAATTGTCTGACCTGGCAAAATGCAACTTCTTACATTCCCAGCTCCAACAGGAGGGCTGCCTTAATGATTCTTTTAAAGTGGCAAATATCTACAAAGCTAATTCTCAGTAGTAATGCCTAGGCATCTTGTGAGCTTTTAAAGTAATTGCTCTCTTTAGGCTGTGCATTGGAATACACATCTAGTAGGTTTCTTAAGACAGGTATAAGCAATTGTGAAGAGGCTGTGGCACTCTGATTCCTTCTGAAATATTCCCGACCTCTTCCTCTCCTAGCTTTCAGTGGAAGACTGTATGATAACCCTTTTACTTAAAGCACATCATTGTTCTAATTTGCTCAATAAGACGCAAATCTACTTTGCTACCAATGAATGAGATAGTTGACAAGCACACATTTATATTTGAATTTTCTTATAACTATTTAATCAGTTAATTGTACTTATATTTGAGTCTTCGTTGTTTTTTCCTTGGTTTATGATGGCCGTTCGCTGTAGGATCTTTAGGTTCCCTATTCTCCCAAACTTTGACTGTAGGGATGGAAGAACAATGGCACAGCAATTTTCTCTCTCACTGCTCAATTTGTTACATACTGTAGAGCAGGTATGGTGAACCTGTGGTCCTCAAGATGTTGCTGGACTCAAATTCCCATCATCTCTTACCTGCTGGCCGGGTCTGAACTATCTTTTTTTGGCATTGTTAAGGGTCTTGTAGGAATATCACCCAAAGGCTAAAATTATTTGAAGGTATACACTGGCTGATTTTGAGGTCTTTACTTTGAAATCAAATCAATTCTAAGATCATAAATGTGTTTCACGGAAATGAATTTAATGGGCAGTCCAAATCCCTGGTTGGCAGTGGCAGGGCTAAATAGACCAGTGTAGCCACTGCTGCATCCACTAGTCAGGAGGGGGGGAAGGGTGGGGAGAGGCAAAAATGTCTACTGTATTTGCTCTGTGAGCTCCCAGGCTAGCAAAACCTGAGAGGTCTCAGTTGGGCTTGATGTCAAAGAGTTCTGTCCCAAAGTGTCTCATTTTGAAGGTTACCATTGACTACTGCTGGTAAGGGGTAATGCAGGTGGGAGCTTCTGCCTGCCTTTTGTTTGGGCATTGGGGTGCTCCTTATTAGCAGGGTTGGGCAGAAAGGCACCTCCAGCTCATCCACGCACCCCCTCCAGCATGGCAGATCAAAGGTTTGGATTACTTCATCAGGATTGCAATCGTGCATATTTGGACACTTAGCAAAATTACTTTTAAGTTTTATTAATTCTAGTGGAGTTTATTTTCAGGTGTGCTTAAGGGTGTAGCCGTTATCGTTTGTATCAAATGATCATGTATAGCAGTAATAATAATAGTTGCTGTTGGTGGTTGTGTGAATATATGCTGTCTGGTGTGTGAAAATATATGTTATTATCTAATGGGGGAAATAAACCAGTGATGAATTCCAGATCTTTACATTCCCAGACATGCTAACTAGACATGATCTTATTCTTAAATTCTTTCAATAGGGGTCAGAAAGATCATTGTTGTAATTAACTTTCTGCATAACCAGTATCTATTTAGAATCTAGTAAACATACCTTGTGGGACGCGGGTGGCGCTGTGGGTAAAAGCCTCAGCACCTAGGGCTTGCCGATCGAAAGGTCGGCGGTTCAAATCCCCGCGGCGGGGTGCGCTCCCGTTGTTCGGTCCCAGCGCCTGCCAACCTAGCAGTTCAAAAGCACTCCCGGGTTCAAGTAGATAAATAGGGACCGCTTACTAGTGGGAAGGTAAACGGCGTTTCCGTGTGCGGCTCTGGCTCGCCAGAGCAGCGATGTCACGCTGGCCACGTGACCCGGAAGTGTCTCCGGACAGCGCTGGCCCCCGGCCTCTTGAGTGAGATGGGCACACAACCCTAGAGTCTGTCAAGACTGGCCCGTACGAGCAGGGGTACCTTTAACTTTACCTTTAAACATACCTTGTGTTTCTCTCTTATTTAAATTTATGATCTGCGAAAATTTATTTTGGATAGCTGTTTCTCTACCCACACAATTGTGCAGGTGTAAAGTTTTGATATACTGATTTAACTTCTAAATAGCTTAGTCTCTAACTTTAAAATATTCATGCAATTTTATGTGTAAATATCTCACAAAGATAAGGATGATCTCCTGATATTTACTGTGGAAGGAACATGAGTTTCAAAAAACCTGTTTTATGAGTGCTTTAACAATGGTGCTTTCATCTAAGTGATAGGCATTTTTTTTATCAGTTCACATCATTCTGAATGGATAGGATTAAACTCTTGCTTCTACTTTAGCATGTCAGCAAAAACTTATTACAATCTGGATTTAGACACACACTTATAATATGATATGATATGTTATAATAATATTCAACTATACTCAGAAACTGAATAAAGACCTGATAAAAGCTCTCAAGTATAATGTTAACACTTTAGAAAGTTTTATTTCACATATTTAGTTAGTTTAATTGAAGGAAAAAGTGAATTTTTCAGGAGACAAACTGGAAAGTGCATGTGACATTTTTGTGTGAACATACCTAATAGTAGTAGTAGTAATAATAATAATAATAATTTATACCCCATCCATCTGGCTAGGTTTCCCCTAAAAAGGATAAAAGTGTGCAATCTCAGTTAAAACAATTGTTAATTTCAATAATCGTAATCATAAATAGTTCTTGTACCCTGCCTGTCTGGTTGGATTGTCCCAGTTGCTCTGGAGGACTTCCCACAAAATTTAACAGAGCACAACAAAACAAAACATCAAACATTAAAAGTTTCCTGAAACTAGGCTGCCTTCAGGTGTATATGAAAAGTCACATGATTGTTTATCTCTTTGACATCTGATAGGAGGGCATTCCATAGGTCAGGCGCAACTACCAAGAAGGTCCTCTTCCTGGTTCGCTGTAACTTCACTTCTCACAATGAGGGAACTGCCAGAAGCCCTCAGAGCTGGACCTCAGTGTCCAGGTTGAACGATGGGCTTCACCCCTTCAGGTATACAGGGCTGAAGCCATTTGGTGCTTTGAAGGTCAACATTTTACATCCTTATACTTAAGGATGTAAAAGCTTGTTTGCCTTGCATCATCTCCAGCCTCCTGTTGGTAACAATCTACCTAAAAGGATCACACAGCTGCTGGTTAAGAGAATCTCATATAGCTGGACTTTCAGGCTGACACAGAATTACAGTTAGTGGGGTGTGTTTCACATTGACTAACCAAGTAAAGCCTGTAAAGCTTTGGTTAGATTTGGGATATGTTTAAATTTTAATGTATCCATTAAGTAATAAATTATTTTTGATATTGTTCAGGTTGGGATGTTTGCATATATTATAAATGATGTAATAGGTGTAATTAGTCACCCCCTCTAATTTAGTGCCAATAGGATTGTCACCAAAATGGGATCACTGAGAAGGAGAGAGGAATTCCAAAGTTTGCAGAAGCATAGGAAAACTTTATCAACCCTCCTAAACAGCAGGGAACCAAACAGCTCACTGAGGGCTGAGCTGTGTGGGTGTGGGAACAGAAAACCCCGCAGAGGAAGGACTGGAATGGAGCATCTTGAGTTGAGGGTGTGGCTGACTGGCCGGAATATTGAAGATGCACACTCCAGTACTTTGCTACATGTTTCATTCATATTGTCTCCTCCATATGAAGTTTTTCTAGGATGACAAACTATTACAAATGTATACTTTGAACTAGTGCTTATAATGAATTGGCGTAAGCATGTGTATGAAGGACTTTTTAGTATACCCAGCTTTGTGGTTTCAAAAGGTCAGGCAATTTTGCACAGTACTTGTGTTCTGTGTGATGATTTTTTTAAAAAGCTTGATCAGTATCTCAACTTTGCCTGCATAGACAAGTTAGAGGTGCTGGAGTTTTTGGAAAGCTAGCTGAACCAGCACTTTGAATTGGGGTTGGGAACCAGTGAAAAAACTAACAGTTTTAAAAGTTATGTATTCTTGTCTTGTCAGAGCCAGTTACTATTCTGGCAGTGGCATTTTGAACCACTTAAATTTTTGAGCATGATTTAAAGGGCAGTCGCATGTTGGGTTTGTTACAATAGTCCTACTGGGAAGTTACTAAAGTTTGCAGTATTTTGGCAAGGGCTTTCCTTCCTGGAATAACATAGTTGCATTGTTGTGTCCAGAAAGAAACAGGCAGACTCTAGAGACTGAAGCTGCTGTTAGAACACAGGCAGTGACCATTTCATACAGGGTGCTGTAAAATCCAGGACACCCCTAAAGTTGTTGAGCCTTTTTTTAAAAAACAAAACAAATAGGATGTCACTTCTTCCTTTGATATCCCAGTACAGTGGTACCTTGGGTTACAGATTTAATTCGTTCCAGAGGTCCTTTCTTAACCTGAAACTGTTCTTAACCTGAGGCGTGCTTTCACTAATGGGGCCTGCCACCGTGCCACCAGTGCACGGTTTCTGTTCTCACCCTGGGGCAAAGTTCGTAACCCAACGTACTACTTCTGGGTTGGCGGACTTTGTAACCTGAAGTGTTTGTAACCCGAGGTGTTTGTAACCCAAGTTACCACTGTAATGTCTGGGAAAATCAGGACATATGGCAGCCCTGAGCATGTATAAGTGTGCCCCGCACCATTATGCCCCTTTTCTGCCTCTTCTGGGTCCCAAAGCCATTGCGCATCCATTGGACGTGCATAAAGTGTCGTTAGTTGTACCTATGGAGATTTTACTATAGGGGTTGGGCTCAATTGAAAGTGAGCATAGCTAGCTCCTACAGGAAATATTTGTCACTCTTTATGTGCTTATACTCGCTAGCCGTCATACTTTGCCGTATTCACTACAAGTGGGTTACACATCTACTCTGGTTGTATTTTCATCTCTTTCGAATGGTCCTCATCTCTGTTCTGCATACTTAATATTACACTCCTGTTTTTTACATTGCTCGGGCTTCTGGCCCACTTTGTAATGCACTTCTCTGTGTGTAATTTTCCAAGTAAGAATAACATTTCAGGTCCAGCAGTGGAGGAAAGATTTGCCTCTTAGAGGCAGTATGATTTAATGGATAGAGCATTGGACTTGGACTGTGGAGATCCAGTTCTGTTCCCCACTCAGAAATGAAGCTCTAGAAGACTTTGGCCCAGTCATCATAGAGGATACACCACATATGCTCAGAAAATACAACAACCAGCCCCATTGGAGCAGGAGGCAGCACCAGATGTTCTTTCCTGCAAAGCAGCTAAGGACACAAGAAGAACCCTGCTGGATCAGGCCAAAGAGCTATGTAGTCAGATTCTGTTCTCACAACAAAACAGATACCTGTGGGAAGCTTGCAAGCACAAACCACTTACAATAGAATTCTCCCCACTGGTGATTCCTGGCAACTGGTATTTGGAGGCATACTGCCTCTTGACAGTGGAGTTAGAATATAGCTTTCATGGCTAGTAACCACTGCACTTGCTATAAAGTGGTTTTTTAGGGTTTGGGGAGCTTGATAAGTTTCTCTCTCTCAATTTAACACACATATGCAAATATATATAGTTCATGCTTTCTTGAAGCTTACAGCTGGCCACTTGAAAATACAGTGCTGCATTAGATAGAGAATTGGTCTTACCCAGCATCTTATGTTCTTAAACTCTTTGAAAATGTCTTAGTAAAATTGAGGACCGCCTCAGATTGATTACTGAGGTCACCTGGAGGAGTGCTATTAGTTGTTCTGTTGTGTTTCAGAAGACCGACTGGCTTCAATTAGAAGCCCGGCACTTAGTGTTGATAGTCACACACTCTTCCAACAGAGACTTGGCAGGCATCCTCACTGTTAATTTTCAGATGCCTCTTGGAGGCCTTTTTATGTGACAGGCCTATTCAGTTGTTTAATTTTTTTCAAGATAGCTAGTTATTTGTATGATTATTATTGTATTTTATGTTTATTGTACTTGCATACTTTGTTGCACACAGCTTTGATATATGAGGGGTGGTCTGTAAATAATTTTATGAATAAATAATCTTATACATTGATCTGGCATTTTAATATGAGGGTGCTCAACTTCTGAAACACTTTGCAATCTCTAGAAATTTGAATGGAATTTCCTGGTTACATAATTTTTAATGCATTTTTTTAAAGTACCTATGTTGTTCTATAAGAATTGTTCAGAAATTGACAGACTGGCAATAGGTTTATTAGGACAAACCAAAAAGCCACAAAATAGTAAGTTTTTTTAGTTCCCTAGGACTCTTAATCAGGTTGGAACTTGAGTGAAGGGAGGGACAGGAGGGAGAGAGAGGAAGGGAAAGAGCTGGCTTGATGTTGAAGCCACAAAGTCTGTATTTAGTCACAGTCTTAAGATGGAGTGTAGGAGTAGATAACAGACTTAATTGGATTAGGATCAACCACGTGCTATGTAGATTTCAGGGTGCACCTAGGATTGCTGGAGCAAAGAATGTCTAATATCTCATTTTTGGAATTACATGAAACCAAGGTTCCTTAAAACTAAAACAAAGGATACCAGAAAGCAAATTATACCAGATTTCTGGTTAGTTGATGGAAATTAGGTGCTCAGAACATTTAACATTTTAAAATCCTTTTATGTCTACATTCAGCATATGCTTGACTTTTCCAATCTTAACTACATAGAGGATGCTGGAGATGAAAATCATTTCTAAAGGACATGATCTGCTAACTTTTTCCACAGAAGCTTGTTTTGAGAACTTGGCTATCCCTGCAGTAAGCAAGAGAGGACTTATTTTTTGGAGTGAAAAGTGGTAATGGATTGGTTTCAACTGAAAGCAAATTCCTAGACTCAGACCTCATTTATACTATACATTTAAAGCAGCATTATACGGCTTAAAACAGTTGTGGGTTCCTCTCCAAAGAATCCTGGGAACTGTAAAACTGCAATTCCCAGGTTTCATTGGGGGAAACCATCATAGAGGTTTCAGCGGTTGGCTTAGAGTGGGCAAGCCAATCCATCCCTGTTACCAGATTTAAAAACAGTTTTGAATGAATTATTGGAATGGTGCTAGCAGTGATTCAACTTCTTGGTAGCATTACCTTGTATCTTGCAGCCAAATCCTCCTGTAATCTCCTTCTCAAGCTGTCCTAGAATACTTTCTTCTACAAAGGTAACCTCTTGATGTTGCCTAAAAACCAAGTCTTCCCTGTGGCTTTAAATTTTGCTCCAACAACAAATGTCAGGATAATATATTGCTGAATCCCAATAATACTTGAAAAATGACTACTGCAATGGTTTTCTATGTGACATAGCCCTAGGAGACAGTTACAAAGCTAGATTTATTACGGAATTTTATAACCTGGCTTCTGGAGGACAGACACATATTATACCAATGTTTTGTAGCATCTGTGTTAGCTATGGATATAGCACAGTAGGCACAACTCAAGGGCTTGTATCAAATGGTGATTTTACATTAATGGAAAATACTTCTGTTCACACACCTAATTTTAACTGATCTGCTCAACCATCTATTGAAGCTCTCTTTGCTGTATCCCATATTGCTTTGGTGGATAGAGGAAAATCAGTAAAAATCAGGTGCCCCACTTTGCATGAACATAAGTGCTTTTCCATCAGTGATCTGGGTTTTCTGGAAATTTTTGAATTGGAAAATTTTCCTATACAAATTAAGCTAATTCTGATTTAAAAAAATTGTGGTGTTCTAGAGCAGTCTTTCTTGACCTTCTGTCCCTAGATGTTGTTGGACTACAACTCCTGTTATTCCTAGCCAACATGGCCAATGGTCAGGGATGATAGGAATTGTAGTTCAAGAATATCTGGGAACCCAAGGTTGAGAAAGGCTGTTCTAGAGAGTTATCTAATTTGTCATTTTTATATAGTAAATAAAGCTAAAGCCTTTTATATTGCTAAGTTTGCCTGATGTTGTAGTTTTAATTGGCTTCTACTCATAGTTGCTAATAAACTTACAAAAAATATTTCCACAGAAAAAGAAAGGTTTCATTTGGGTATATTTTCTGCCCATCTCACTTTTTCCCACTAATGCAAAGCAAACTTTGAAAACAATCCAATGTGCTCATTTTAACCTATGGTTAGGCTAGTGGTTCTCAAACGGTGTGGCACACCACATTGGTGTGGCAGGAGATGATGGCAAGTATGGCAGGAAGATTCAAGAACAATCAAATACGCATTTAAACATTTCAGTAGAGTAGAGTAGAGTATCAAAAAGTGGGGTGGGAATATACAACCAAAAACTGCATCCACGCCTCTCTTTGAGAGCATTGGCTATTGTTCTACAGTTCTCTGTGACATTTTGTATGAACAGGGATTTTCAACTCTGACAAATATGAAAGATCAGAAAAGAGAAAGGCTTCTTTGTGTTGATGAGGAGATGAGTTAGTTTGTCTCAAATTAGACCAAATATAAATGAGATTACCTGGCATAAGCAAATTCACACCTCTCATTGAGTTTGTATATATACTTAAGGTACATATGTAAGAGGCTTGTTTATAATTACATTTTGGGAATGATTCATATTCTTATGTAGCTAGGAGTTGATCCTTTTTGTTTTCCAATGTATTTCTTGTTAATAAAAAAAATTGGTGTGGCATGAAAAAAAATATTCTGCAAGTGAACAAAGTTTGAGAACAAAGTTTGAGAACTTTTTCTTGTATATTCTGTTGCTGCTTAACAGGTTTGCTAAGCCTCAGAAGAAGTTCTGTATCTTTTAAAAGAAATGTAATGTATTTTTATTTGGATCTGTTATGAGCTGGAGATTTTTATTTTAAGACCATGTATTAGGCCTAAAAATTAAAAGTTTTTTTCCCCAGTTGACTTGTTATCTGGCTTTTAAATAAATTTGCATATTCTGTAACCAAGCATATAAAGTAATGCCCTTTTATTTTACATGACTCTCTTAGATGTGAATCCTATTTTCAACATTCTACCGTGGCACATTCAGAAACTGACCTTCTAAAACAAGAGTATTGAAGCTCTGTCACCTATTTCTGTTTGGCCCACTGTTGAACTTCGAAGCCAGGACTTGGCTTCTCTCTTCTTTGGCATTCCACACTATCTTTATAGCAAATGTCCTGGCAAAATTCATTTGTCCAGAGCCAGCTAATTAGTGAGGTACATGTTCCAGATATCTGCAGAACGATGATCAAGTTCATCATTCCTTTTAGATATTCCCCCCACCAGGCTCTTAGTTGCGTTATCCTGAGATGAAATTGAGTAAGATGCTGAAGATCCTACAACTATGTATAATGTAGTACCATGGTTCTTTAAAAAGGAAAGACTGGGCATAGGAGGGCATTATTGTTTTTAATGTAATGTTATGATTTTTGTGTTTTTATGTTGTAAATTGCCCTGTAATCTTTGGATGAAGGGTTGTATAGACATTTAATTAATATGAATAATAATAATAAATTTATAATGGGCTCACTCTCTTAACTTGGTCAAGAAAACTTAGCTTCAATTATATATATATACTTATGTGATTGTGAGAGCATACACAGCAACAGCCACTGAATAGTAGTACTCAATATTGTATTTTAATGTGCAGTATAAGCTACTATAATTATTAATGATGCGTGTGTGGAGTAATTAATAGTGTGATCTGATAGGTGAAGTATTGGCCTCGGACTTAAGAGACCAGGATTCACATCCTTACAGATATGAAGCTTGCTTCTGCAGATTCTCAATCTGCGGTTTAAGGTGCCTCACAGGATTGTTGTTAGGATAAATTGGATTAACCCCATATGTTCTGCCCTGAGCTCTTTGGGGGAAGGGTGAACTATGAATGTAAAAAATAAATTGCAACTTTTAAATGTCCACACACATTTTAGTTATTTTCTGTTTTATATGTTTTCTGGATAGTTATAAAGATCACAGGTTTTTATTTTGTAATAAAGGCAATCAGTTGATTTTATCACATCAGCAATCCAGAGCTTTTAATCAGGCATTACTCAAACATTAAGAATACATAAGAGCTACAGCCTCAGCCTTGATCCAACTAGCCATACAATGTTATGCAACTTTTCACCTGATGTGCTTTACAACCTAAAATAATGTTTTATAGGCAAAATACAAAAGAAAAAAGGGAAGAGAAGGGGGATGGCAAATACTGATATTGATTGTGTACAATGCTACATAAAGGTCAGAGGTGGAATGGCCCAGTGCAGGAGATGATTTTGGAAGAGGAGCAGCCAAATAGCTGTCAGTCCCAGCCAGGCTAGTAGATGAGGTCTTGTTCTCCCACAGAAATTGCTGGATGAAATGACTGCTGATGGGCAGCCTTTTTAGAATCACCAACTTTATTCAGCAGTCCTCTGCCTAAACTGACTGATTATGATTATATCCCATATTTTCTAAAAGTCAATATAGTTTTAACGTTATCTGCCCTTTTTTTCTAGTAAAAATGTACATTGACTGCTGCTCTTTCAATGCATAGTTTTTACTGTGAAATTGTTAATCTGCTTCCTCTAGGACAGAACTTTCCAAACCGTGTGTCGCAACACATAAGTATGTTGACTTCAGTGTGGGGGTATGTCACGTCATGCTGGAGCAACCAGCCGATCTCCAGTCTTTTTACCTGAGGAGAATTACTATTCCCCCTCTGCTGAAGCAGCTGAAGCCTCTCTGGTGCAGAGTGGCACAACCCTTTCCTGCCCAGCCTGCCCATCTCTGCCACCTGCACCACAGTGCACTCTGCCCTTGCTGCGCCTCCTTCAGCCGTTGCCACCCCTGTCAGGGCTCTGTGCATGCCAGGTGGAATCTGGTGTGTGAGAGGGAGGGGAGAGCAGCAAGGGCATACAGGTGGCGAAGAGCCCATTTAGCACCAGCCTTGGCCTGCACACCTTTCCATCCGCAGCAAACAGGCAGGTGATCTGTGCTGCCAGCTCCAGAGGGCTTAATTCCTGCAGGTCAACACTGCCATTTAAAAACAAACATCTGCAGGGGCCAATTTAAAGATCTGACAGTTTCGAACCTTTTTAACACTTTCCTCCCTTGAAATCACTTGAAATGACTTGCTACCTGGCTGAACTTGATGGTTGCAAAGAAATGAGATTCCATATCTGCATCCTCCATTGAAGTCCAGTCCCCCCCCCCCCCACTACTCTCTGAAAAGCAGCAACAAATCCTCCCCTTTTTTGGAATTATTTACTCACATTTCCTCCAAATCTACCAACCCCCCTCCCAACAATACTACTCCTAGGAAATCCCAAAGCCATTTTTTTCTCTCCTCAGAATAGTTAGAACAGAATAGGAAGGTGTTAATATTTAAATCCCCCCAAAAAACTCTGTGAGACCTGGGCCTCTCTAGGCAATGGGGCCGTTTCTAGGTTTAACCCTTGAAGCACCTCACCTGAGAGAGGGGAGAGACAACTTATTTCCAGGTTTGCAGCAAGCAAAGCAAAGCAAAACACACAACTCTGTGCTTTATTCTTCCAGCACAAAAGCAGGCACCAAGGCTGCAATCCAAGTAGCAAGGCTGCTGGGGCGGCAGCGTGGGGACATGGCAGCCGTTTGATCCCAGGCTAGGATCGAGGGGCACGTAGTTATGCCTTTCTTGTGCTGCCCTCCCCAGATCCAAAGCTTGCAAGGCAGCTCAGGGAGGATGGTGTGGGGATGCGGCAACCACCCTGAGACCTCTGGGTATAGGACAGTACAGTGGTACCTCGGGTTAAGAACTTAATTCGTTCTGGAGGTCTGTTCTTAACCTGAAACTGTTCTTAACCTGAAGCACCACTTTAGCTAATGGGGCCTCCCATTAGGTAGCTGTTGGTGCATTAGAACAATGTGGTGTGGTAAAATCACTACAGTCATACCTCAAGTTGCGTCCGCTTCAGGTTACATGTTTTCGTGTTGTGTCCCACGGCAACCCAGAAGTACCGGAATGGGTTACTTCCAGGTTTCTCCGCTCGCACATGCACAGAAGCACTAAATCGTCAGTTCAACGTTGCAGGTGGGCCTCCGGAACGGATCCCGTCCGTAACACGAGGTTCCACTGTAAATGATTTAGGTAGTCTGTGATTAGAATCATTATATGGTACATGGTAGTTTCAAAAACAATAGATATGCTAGTGTATGCAAGAATAGCATGCTTAGTGTTCAAAATATAGTATACCAAGTACTGGGAATATGAGATGCCATTGCAATGGTACCAAAATCATTGACAATTTTCATATCCTTGGCTACACCCTTATGATTCCTGACTGCAGAAGACCAAGGGGCCTTTTTATAAGATAATGGAAAGAAATTTTCTTTAGTTGTTTCATGTGTTACTTCCTTAATTCTATGATTCTATGATGGTCTTAACTTTTTAATGGGTAGCGTAATGCACTCTGTGGGGCTGCCTATCAGGTAACCATTCCTACATGATATGTGGAAGAAGAAGTTATGTAGCAATGATATTTTGGGAGGCATCTCAGCATCAAGTGTAATATGTAGTTTCACTCTATGGTTCCCTATGCCTTTCCCCTCTTTATTCTCTTGCTACAGCTTAATGAATCTTACAGTATGAATGGACAGATTCCAGGCTTGTAGAATCACCTCACTGTGGGTGAAGAACTGGTGGCTTTGTTTAGAGCATGTCGTGTTGTCTTCCTTTTTTGCTCCCCATCTCTGCAAAGTATTAGGAGGTATAACATTCAAAACTACAATTGTGTTATAGGAAACTACTGCCACTGTTTACTGCTGTATTTAGCCACTGTTTAATGTTGCATTTAGTGCTGAGTGTTTAATATTTACATTATCACTAGAATATGTATTTAAATTGTACTTTGGCTTGATGTTTGACAAATGTATATGCATCCTACCCCCTTCTAATAATAATAAGAATAATAATTAATAATAATAATTAATAATATATTACAGCATTGGAGGGAGGCAGCAATGTGACATCAGCTCCAGGTTTTGAAGTTGTAAATACAGGCAAACACAATAGCTACATTTAGGAAATGCTGCTTATAGCATATAATGTAGACAGACATCTTTGTCCCGAGTGTCTCCAGTAATAGAGTGGCAAAGCAAGCATAAGAAAAACTGAAATCTAGCCAGTAAATAAGCAATTCAGTATCTGAAATGTTTTGATTTCAGTATTTCGATACAGTAGATCGCTCCATTGTGACTCTGACAATTCCATAAATTGTCCAATTTCCAGTCTGCTGGAATGTCAGGTGAGCCAGAGTTAACTTTTCTTAATCACACACACACACACACACACACACACACACACACACACACCTGCTTTAGAATAGTTTTGAGGTTGTTCTGGAATCTACCTGGATTTTTGCAAAGCTCTCCTGCAAAGCTTTGTACAGGAAGCTCAAGGGGTCTTCAACTTTTCTAACACTCAAAATTGAAATCTGTTATTTTTCTACTCTGGGAAGTGATTGCTACAAGCACTTGTTGAATAGTGCCTATGGCATTTCTGATGCAACTTCTTTTCTGCAGTACCCTATGATATTGTGACCTTTATTTGTTAGCTCTTAGAAAAATAGACAAGGTATCATTCTAGCTCATTCCACTAACCTTTACAAGGAAGAAAAGGCAAGCCCCTCCTAACACTTCCTGAATTTCTTTTGTTTTCGTTTTGAAATTAATTTACATCTATGCTTCAGACTATAACTCTTTCCTAATTGCTTAGGAAGGACACTCAGCAAATGATTATTCACTTATGGCAGTGTTTCCCAACCGGTGTTCCGCGGCACACTACTGTGCCGCGAGACGTTGCCTGGTGTGCCGTGGGAGGGAGGCGGGCGAGTCGCACGGCGTCTCGGCATCGGGCGGCAGCGAGCCCAGGAAGCGGCCCAGCCGGCCGGGGTCGCCCGCCTGCAGCAGCGCCTCGCACCCGCACGAGACCTGCTCCGCCGAGAAGCGGGCGAGCGCGGAGGATCGGGCGCGGCGGAGGCCAGCCCCGCGCTTGGAGAGGACGCAGCAGCCGTCGCCAAACCCGATCCTCCTCCTCCTGCTCCGCCGCCGTCCTCTGGCTCTCGGCCGGGAGGAGCCAGCGGCGACGGGGCGGGCGCCGAAGTTGGCAGAAGTTGGCGCGCCTCCTCGGCAGCGCCTTCGTCCTCCTCCTCCTGCCTCTGCTCTCCTCCGGCAGCGGGGGGGCTCGGCGGGGCCCGCGGGGAAGGAGGCCATGTTCGCGGCGCGCGGGATCGCGGCCCCCCTCGCCCGCCTCCGGCCGGCTCCCCTCCCCCTGCGCGCTGCCCTAGCCGTGCGGGTCTCCTCCCCCTGCGCCGCCGTCCCCTTTCCACATCCTAGGAGCCGCGGTCCGCCTACCGCCCCCGGGCCGCGGCGCGGCTCCCAGCCCGGGCTGGCCTCCGCCTCCTGGGACGCGCGCCCACCCCCGCGGCCCCCCAAACTTCGGAGCAACTCTCCAGACGCTTCTCCCCCGCCTCGGTCTCCCTCCTTTCCACTTCTCTTCCCCCCTTCCTTCCCTCTTTCTTTCTCTTTCTCTCCCACCCGCCTTTCCTTCTATTAACTTTCCTTTCCCCTCCCTTCGTCCTTCCTACTTTTACTCCTGGGCTCCTCCCCCCTTTGCGCAGCCACAAATCAATCTCTCTCTCTTTTTTCCCCTCTCTTCTTGCTCAGACGCAAAAAAGCGCCGCTTTTTGGAAATCCGGACTGCTGTCCCCGCTGAAACGATACTTTAAAAAAGGAAGAACCCACTGGCTCTTATTTCTGTTTAAAGCAGTAGATCCCGAACTCTTTTGGCCCACTGCCCCCTTGGTTCCACATCCCCCAGTGTCCCCTATGCTTACTCTATAGAAAGCATTACAGAGATTAACGCGGCTCGCTAAGGAAGATATTAATAGAATTCTGCATTTGGGGGGAGACCCTAACAGTCATCTACCATTACCTTCTATGCTGTTACTATTTTTTTATTTTTTTTTTACATAAGTAAAAAGTGACCTTTCCCCATCTGGCATGGTGGTGTGCCTCGAGATTTTTTTCATGACACAAGTGTGCCTTTGCCCAAAAAAGGTTGGGAAACACTGACTTATGGAAAGACATAACAATATCAGTGCTTTATACCAACTCCTGTTTTAGTTGTTGTGCTTGACCTAATGCTTTAAACAGCTTAGATACCAAGATAGCTATGAAAGTGCCTCATTCGGTTTTGTCAATATATATCAGAGGTTTATATCCTGCATTTGAACATAAAGATATCCATGGTAGTCAATACCATAGTCTCTCAAGATTGTCTCACATTTGCCAGCAGCTCCCAAGCAAGTGCCTTAGGAATGTGTAGGAGCTCTGACTAGCTGACAGCTTATACTGATTTGCCATTTGTGAGCCAGATGTTCTGTGTGAGTGTGGCCTGTCCACAAGTCCATTGATAGTCTTCTGAGGCAGCTGCCAGTAAGTATTAATTAGCCATCAAATTCACTGAGAACTCTTTAATGCCATTCTGTGAATTGCATTTGGAGCAAGTAAGAGCACACAGGTCTCCTTGGTGGTTGTGCCACAATTTCTAAAGCAACTTCCTTTGTATATGTTGGCTTGTAGGGCAGGGACACAGTGGTGCTGTTGACTTAAGAATTCCAGTCCTTTTCCAGGTATTTTGTCTATTGGACTATCAGTTTTGAGTATATGTATCTGGTATTGGGATCTTGAGATAGGAGAGGTATTCTGGTGGTGTACAGGTCACCCTGCTGCCCGCTACCTAACAGAAGAGGAAGTCTGGGTGGATTGGGTGTTCAGGATCCCCTCTCCAACCAGTGCAGAGTAACTTGAACACTCATACCAAAGCCCGCTTAGCAGTGGGTGCTCTGGCTTTTATCTGGCATGATTAGCTTGGGTGTATTGCTTATATTTATTTATATAAAATGTAGCCCATCTTTCCACCTGCCAAAAGAATTCCAAGGTGACTGACAATAAGACAAAATTTGTACGCCACAAACAAGCATTTTATTTTCTAAGAGAGGTGACTTCACGGATGATAATGTAACATGGGTGGGAAGCCTTAGCTCTCCATATGTTGTTAGACTCCAGCTCCCATCAGCACAAGCCAGCAGAGCCAATTGTGAGACTCTAGCTCCCACCAGCAGAATCAATCTCCATCCTTCAAGCCTTCAGATCACCTCTCTGAGGGAGGCTTGGACTATGGTGATAACGAAAGAGGGCATTTTCAGTTGTGCTTCCCCATTTGCGGAATGCTCTCCACAGCAAGTTCTGCCTTCATTGACATCTTTTTCACTTCTCTTTCCCCCCTGCTTTTGATAGACCAAGATGTTATTTTGTTACTAGTATGCTGCCAAAGCTTCCTGTTGCTGTTAGACGGGTTGGTTTATTTTGTTTTTATGCAATAATGTATTTATATTTATGCTTTAAATTTGTTACAAGTTGCTTGGAGACATTTTAAGTAACAAGAGACTAACAAGTCGTCTTCTTCATACTCGGACCTCAGCTATCATTGCAGGTGCTCTGGCTATTCAAACTGCTGTTCTTCAAAGGTTTGATATTTTGCACCAGGTAGGATGACAATGATTTATAGCAAGGTTCCCCAAACTTGGGTCTCCAGCTATTTTTGGACCACATCATCCACCCACTGGTCCTGCTAGCTAGGGATGATGGGAGTTGTAGTCCAACAACAGTTTGGAAACCCAAGTTTAGGAAACCCTGATCTATTGGTAGAGATGTTTGATGAAGAAGGACAACAAAAATTCTCAACTCAGAATACTGAACTACTCAGTGGCTACTTGGTTGCAATAACTACAGAGAAAAGGAAATCTATGAGAAGGCATTTATCATTATTGATTCTGAGATCAAAAGTCCTTCAGTTTGAGAAGACCTAACTACAAATTCACTCATGCAGTGAAAACCATGAAAGCTGAAAGCTAATGCACTTGCCATAAGTTCCTCTCCACAAATGCAATAAACAGATTCAACAGTCTCACATATTGTGTCCATTTACAACTTTTTCCAGTCTTCCACTGGAAAATGGAAGCAGTATTTCTAAAATCTCTTCCTAGTTGCAGATTTGTGCCTCAATGCTTTTCATGACATTCAGTGTTTTCTTATTTCTTATTATTTAATTTTGTATACCACCTTTCATCCGTAGATCTCAGGAGGTTCACAACATAAAAATACAAGAAAAGCACACAAAATACACAATAAAAACCAGAACAAAAAACCCCACCCACAATACCACCCTCCCCGCCCCCACTCTCTCCCACAAACACATTTTAAAGGGTATAGGAATGTTTTCACCTGGCGCCTAAAGGTGCATAATGAAGGCACCAGTCAATCCTCCCAGAGAGAATTCCACAAATGGGGAGCCACTGCAGAAAAGGCCTGCTTGTGTTGCTGCCCTCAAGACCTCTTGTGGAGGAGGCACATGAAGGAGGGTCTCAGATGATGATTGCAGGATTTGGGTAGATTCATATGGAGAGGGGCAGTCCTTGAGGTACTGCAGTCCTGATCCATTTAAGGCTTTATAGGAAAATCAGCACTGTGAATTAGGTCTGGAAATTAATTGGCAGTCAGTGCAGTTGGGCCAGGATTGGTGTAATATGCTCAAGCCGTCTTGTTCCAGTGTGCAACCTGACCACTGAATTCTGCACCAGGTAAAGTTTCCAAACCATCTTCAGAGGTAGCAAAGCATCCAGAAGTACCCCCAACCATCGTACCTGCTCCTTCAGAGGGTGTTTAGCCCCATCAAGGGCAAGCAACTTCCCATCCATCCTGTCTAGGGAACCATCCACTAACAGTGCCTCAGTCTTATCTGAATTGAGCTTCAGTTTGTTGGCTCTCATCCAGTACATTACTGAAGCAAGACAATGGTCCAGCACATCCACTGCCACACCTGCAGATGTAAAGGAAAAGTAGAGCTGTGTGTCATCAGCATATTGCTGACAACGTACTCCAGATTTCCAGATATCAGGACAGTACCTGTCTGTTTCCCTTATGTTTCCCCTTTGGTTGCAGATTACAGTGGTACCTCAGGTTACAGACACTTCAGGTTACAGACTCCGTTAACCCAGAAATAGTACCTCAGGTTAAGTACTTTGCTTCAGGATGAGAACAGAAACCGCACGGCAGCAGTGGGAGGCCCCATTAGCTAAAGTGGTACCTCAGGTTAAGAACAGTTTCCAGTTAAGAACGGACCTCCAGAACGAATTAAGTTCTTAACCCGAGGTACCACTGTATTATTATTGTATTTCCTTTACAATTTTTTGTTAGGAGCTTCCCAGAGTGGCTGGGGCAACCCAGTCAGATGGGCAGCGTATAAATATTATTCTTATTATTCTTATTTATTAAAGACAAAGCGGTGTAGCCATATTGGTCTGTGGTTTCTCCTATTCTTTTTGCAGTTTAGATTGTAATTTCAGTTTAATGTTACTTGACCACTGTAATAGTACAAGTATGTGGAGCAGAGTGATGACTTGTATATTGCTGGTATTGACCTATAAAGCCTTACATGGCTCAGGACCTTAAAGATTGCCTGTCTCTGACTTAGACCCTGTGCTTGTCATCTGAGGCCCTTCTCTGTGTCCCCCTTCCCAGAGTGTTTGGAAGGTAGCAACAAGAGAGTGAGCCTTTTCTGTGGTGGCTTCCTGATGGTAGCATGCTCTCCCCAGAGAGGCTCACCTGGTGTGTTTTTTTGCGGGGAGAGGAGAATTGGGGTTGAATGAAGTGCAGGAACAAATATTGATGTGCCTAATGCTAATCCCACTCCCAAAAACTTTACAGTATTAAAGGGACCATTTGTAACTTAAACTAGGAATTGCCGAAGGGTTTTGGGGGTACTGGGCAGGAGAGTCATTAAAGTTATAAAAGCAAGTCATGCATAACATTTCACTTGATTTTATACATGAAGCTTCAGTGAAAGTATAGATAAGTGTACAAAATACATTATTTTGTTGTCAATTTTCATTACAACTGGAGTGGAGAGTACTACTTAATATATTCTGTCAACACTACATGGTAAATATAAGACATAAACAAAAAGAAGCAAGCCCATACCACCATACTGTGAGGGGGGGGGAGTATTTGATCCCCTGCTAAATTTGCCTGTTTGCCCTCTGACTTTTGTATTCTGGGTTTCTGGGGGATTTCCTGTTGTTATTCTGTCTCTCACAGCTACAATAAACCTACCATTAAAATTATGCACTGGTCATTTCTTTGTCAGAGGGCAAACGGGCAAATTTAGCAGGGGATCAAATACTCCCCCCCCCCCCTCACTGTATGTAATTCTCTTACATAAACAGAAATAAGGTGGCGGGGAGGACCTAAAAAGCATATGGTATTATTTTATGGTAAGAGGAACATATGATGAATTGGTGATAGCCTGTTCACTGATAAATAATTGTACAGTGATTAAGTGGTTTAAGAGTCAATGTTCTGCTACCCTGTTTAATGAAATGAACTTTTTTGAGACTTATTTGAAGCAAAATCCTCAATCAAATCACTGTTATTCAAACCTCTGCTAGTTTTATGTTCAATTGAAATCAGTACAAATCCTGCTGGGTGTTCTTGTGACATAGAAGAGCACATATCATTTATTATTATTTTTTATCAATTTGAACTTTGAAATTATCCATTTGATGGGTAGGTTGACAAAAGTATGGGTTTTCCTACTGATTCTAGATAAAAACGTACAAGGTTGGTGAGATAAGATAAGGCAAGCTTTCATGTTTCACAACAACCTTCATAAAACAAAAAGTATTCTGAACAAAGAGTCAATGCTTTGACTTGTAATTGTAAAAATAGTATTCAAAATTCTTTAAAATAGACAATGCTCACTATAAAGCTTTGTCTCATTGTGATGTAATCTATGCAAGTTACAGACGGGGGGGAAATTTAGAGAAAAAATGTTTGCTTATCGGTTGAAATAGATTTCTGAGAGATAATGCATGAGCTCTTATTAAGACAATGGATTCTTGCAAAGCTGTAAAAAAAATCTTTACTGGCATCCTTACTTGTATATGTATGTAGTTTAGGATCTTTTATAAGGCTTACAATTCCATCTGCTGACTATATCTCTCTGCTGCTTGCTTTGTTCAGTGAACACTGACTTATCAAGAATAGTTTCTCCTAGTTTTCTTCACTATAATTTCTTAGCAGTAGGTTGTCTGACTTCAGATCACATTCTTTGCCAATATACTGCCATATTAATTCTGTAGGAAAGTCATTTCTGATGACAATTCCTGCTTGGAATGAAAGAAAATTGAGTAGCCCTCATTTGCAAGTTTGCATAAATCTGTGGAAACCATTTTCCAATAATGGCTGTTAACCAACATTCTGCAATACCTATTTCATGAACCATGACCCCTATATCCATAAAATGCATATCAAACTATAAATATTGGGATGTTTCAATAAGAGTAAACATAATAATAGAATCCTAGAACTGTAGAGTTGGAAGGGACCACGAGGATCATCTAGTTCAACCGCCTGCAATGCAGGAATCTTTTGCCAAATGTGGGGCTTGAATTCATGACTCTGAGATTAAGAGTCTCATGTTCTACCAACTGACAATGCTGTTGTATTATAACTAGAAAAGAATAAGGAGCTGTGAATGTGCACTTCAAAATGAGCTTTGGGCCACCACAAATTATCTCCAGGTATAGCGGTCCAGGAGGGTGTCCTCTAGTGTCCTCTATGAGATTACACTGAAACATACCTGGCCCAGTGTTTTGTTTTGGCATAGGGTACTCTAATTCCTTATTCTGATCTACATATTGTAGCCGTCATTGGCATGGAGAAGCCATGCTTGATGGTGTCAGGTGCCCAAATGATTTCCCTAGACTGATGCCAACCATGTTATCTACTCATTTTTTTTTCATTCCAGACTATGACTTCTATGTCATCTAAGCAGATATTGGTGTCAGTAATTACTCTCCTCCAGAAGACTATTAGAAGGACAGGAGTATATAATGTGCCTAAAGTGATGTCACAGTTCTCTGAATGATGTCCAGTTGTAGTACTCCATTCATACAACAGCTACTTCACTAGCAGGAGTTTCATTCTTAGTGTACCACACTAGCTGAATCTTGTGGTTGGACTTCAGTGGAACGGCTCCCATTCCTGGGCGACCACAGTCCACCATTGATGAAGGCACCATCTGGCAAGTGGAGGCCACCATTTTGGAGGATCACAGCATAACCGTTCACCAACTAGCTGCAGATGTCAAGATCAGTGTGGGCTCTGTAGAAAAAATCATCCATGACCATTTGCACATGGGAAAGTTGTCCATGTCATGGGTTCCCTGGCTGTTGATGCCTTTCCAGAAGCAGGAACGAGTCACATGCTCACGGTCTCTTTTGGCCATGTGTCACAAAAACCATGATGACTTCTTCACTGACCTTTAAAGCCCTAAACGGCCTCGGTCCAGTATACCTGAAGGAGCGTCTCCACCCCCATCATTCTGCCCGGACGCTGAGGTCCAGCGCCGAGGGCCTTCTGGCGGTTCCCTCATTGCGAGAAGCAAAGCTACAGGGAACCAGGCAGAGGGCCTTCTCGGTAGTGGCACCCGCCCTGTGGAACGCCCTTCCAGCAGATGTCAAAGTGATAAACAACTACCTGACATTCAGAAGACATCTTAAGGCAGCCCTGTTCAGGGAAGTTTTTAACGTGTGATATTTTACTGTATTTTTGGTTTTTATGGAAGCCGCCCAGAGTGGCTGGGGAGGCCCAGCCAGATGGGCGGGGTATAAATAATAAATTATTATTATTATTCACCAGACTTCACTTAGGACAAAACATGGGTCCATCGTTATGACTCAGACTAAATCCTAGTCCAAACAATGGAAGCACTCTGCCTCACCACCTCCAAAGTAGGCACGTGTTCAACCGTCAGTGGGCAAGGTCATGCTCACGGTCTTTTGGGACCAGCGTGGAGTAGTGATGATGGATTTCCTGGCCAAGGGTACCACAATTACCAGGACATACTACACTTCACTGCTGCAGAATTGCGGGAGGGCATAAAAATCGAGAGGCGTGGTATGCTGACCAAAGGTGTCTGCCTCCTGCAGGATAATGCCCCAGTTCATAACTCGCATGTTGCTCAGACAGAAGCACGGTTCTGTGGCTATGAAATCCTTCCTCACCCCCCTTATCCTCCCAACCTCGCACCATCGGACTTCCACCTCTTTTCCAACCGTGAGGTTATTTTTGAAGGGCAAGCTTTTTCCCGACAATGAAATGCTGATTTCTGAGGTCAAGTTGTGGCTTCTGTCACAACCTGCCAACCTCTACAGACGAGGTCTTCACAGCTACATAAAGTGATGGGAGAAGTGTTTGACTCTTGCTGGTAGCAAAGTAGAGACTAATAACTGTGCCCAGTTTCGTTTGTCTCAGTCCACGGGAAGTACGTCAGGGGAAATCTTTAATGAATGCCCCTTGTAGTTACACCTTTATCCTGCTTGTCATTCAGAATTCAAGGTTGTGAACATTGGGTTTCCTTATGGTCTCTCATCAAGGCACTGACCAGATTCAGACTCTAGCAAAGTGGTTGCAACACGTGTGATTGGGTCAGTAGTGTATGTGCATGTGTGTACAGTGGTACCTCAGGTTACATATGCTTCAGGTTACATATGCTTCAGGTTACATACGCTTCAGGTTACAGACTCCACTAACCCAGAAATAGTGCTTCAGGTTAAGAACTTTGCTTCAGGATGAGAACAGAAATTGCGCAGTGGCGGCGCAGCGGCAGCAGCAGGAGGCCCCATTAGCTAAAGTGGTGCTTCAGGTTAAGAACAGTTTCAGGTTAAGAACGGACCTCTGGAATGAATTAAGTAAACCTGAGGTACCACTGTATATATAATATGCTTTTCTTTTTCATAGAATCATAGAATCATAGAGTTGGAAGAGACCACAGGGGCCATCGAGTCCAACCCCCTGCCAAGCAGGAAACACCATCAGAGCACTCCTGACATATGGTTGTCAAGCCTCTGCTTAAAGACCTCCAAAGAAGGAGACTCCACCACACTCCTTGGCAGCAAATTCCACTGTCGAACAGCTCTTACTGTCAGGAAGTTCTTCCTAATGTTTAGGTGGAATCTTCTTTCTTGTAGTTTGGATCCATTGCTCCGTGTCCGCTTCTCTGGAGCAGCAGAAAACAGCCTTTCTCCCTCCTCTATGTGACATCCTTTTATATATTTGTACATGGCTATCATATCACCCCGTAACCTCCTCTTCTCCAGGCTAAACATGCCCAGCTCCCTTAGCCGTTCCTCATAAGGCATCGTTTCCAGGCCTTTGACCATTTTGGTTGCCCTCCTCTGGACACGTTCGAGTTTGTCAGTGTCCTTCTTGAACTGTGGTGCCCAGAACTGGACACAGTACTCCAGGTGAGGTCTGACCAGAGCAGAATACAGTGGCACTATTACTTCCCTTGATCTAGATGCTATACTCCTATTGATGAGGCCCAGAATTGCATTGGCTTTTTTAGCTGCCGCGTCACATTGTTGGCTCATGTCAAGTTTGTGGTCAACCAAGACTCCTAGATCCTTTTCACATGTACTGCTCTCAAGCCAGGTGTCCCCCATCTTGTATTTGTGCCTCTCATTTTTTTTGCCCAAGTGCAATACTTTACATTTCTCCCTGTTAAAATTCATCCTGTTTGTTTTGGCCCAGTTCTCTAATCTGTCAAGGTCGTTTTGAAGTGTGATCCTGTCCTCTGGGGTGTTAGTCACCCCTCCCAGTTTGGTGTCATCTGCAAATTTGATCAGGATGCCCTTGAGTCCATCATCCAAGTCGTTGATAAAGATGTTGAATAAGACCGGGCCCAAGACAGAACCCTGTGGCACCCCACTAGTCACTCTTCTCCAGGATGAAGAGGAACCATTGATGAGCACCCTTTGGGTTCGGTCAGTCAGCCAGTTACAAATCCACTGAGTGGTAGCATAGTCAAGACCGCATTTTACCAGCTTCTTTACAAGAATATCATGGGGCACCTTGTCAAATGCCTTGCTGAAATCAAGGTAGACTACATCCACTGTGTTCCCTTCATCTACCAGGCTTGTAATTCTGTCAAAAAACGAGATCAGGTTAGTCTGACATGACTTATTTTTCAGAAATCCATGCTGACTATTGGTGATCACAGCATTCCTTTCTAGGTGCTCACAGACTGTTTGCTTAATGATCTGCTCCAGAATCTTCCCTGGTATTGATGTCAGACTGACTGGGCGGTAATTATTTGGGTCCTCTCTTTTCCCCTTTTTGAAAATAGGGACAACATTTGCCCTCCTCCAGTCTGCGGGGACTTCGCCTGTTCTCCAGGAATTCTCAAAGATGACTGCCAGTGGTTCTGAAATCACATCTGCCAGTTCTTTTAATACTCTTGGATGCTTTTTGCCTAGTTTGTCCATTGAATCTTGTTTTGTGGGCATGTTTGAGTTTAATTCCAATTACAGCTACTACGTAATTAAACATGGTATTAGTCTTGAGATATTGTAGGAGAGAAGAGATTTTGTAGGAGAGAAGAGATTTGATTATTATTGCATTAGGAAATTGAGAACATTGATTGTCTTGTTTGCCTTTAGCGTGCATATCATAAAGACTGCAACTTCTCTGGAGCTTACTAGTGGGGAAGCAATATGCATAGTTGACTGGATGATTTATTTGATAATTTTGCTGGTAGTGCTGGTAGTCACTTTGGCTTAATAACAAGCACTGAGAAAACTGTAGAGGAGTCTTAACTCCTGTTAATTTGTTAAACCTAATATGATTATTCGGGCTGAGATCAGGAAAAAACCTTCAGTTTTTATTAATAACTTGTTGACTGGGTTTGATTTGTCTGTATCTCTGGCCTCATCACATAAGCCTAGAATCTGCTTTATCTTCATTTTAAAAACCACATGAGCACAATCCAACCCATTCCAGCCTGCAGCACCTGCAAGAAGGGGTCCACATAAGATTGAATCAAGCTCTTTTCTCCCTCTGCCCCTTTCTCACCAATTCTCATCTCTCATATCTGGATCCACTCTTCAAGTGAAGCTTTACTTGCGTATATATCCCATAATAGGTGATGGTGACTAGCAGTATTGCTCCATTTGTTTATGCTTGCACACAGCAAGAACTGCTGAGAGGGAGGGAAAGATTCTATTGTGGATCCTTTCCCACAAGTACAGTGGTGAGAACTTTATGCACAGGAGGAATTGTGTTCCATGTCTCTAGACGCTTTATGAAACCTTGTAAAATGTGTGAACAGATGTCAATTCCAGCAGGACTTTCTGTAGTCTAAATAGGGCATTGCATAGTTCTTCCTACTGTGCCATGTAGAGAAGAGCTGAGTTCCTAGATCCAGCTGGTCATTTGAATCTAGCTTTTTAGTTGTTTAGTATTCACATTTCTACAGGCCAAATTTTATCCACTTTCATAGTATGCATCTGTAGTGCAGCATTATTTATTTAACTTTTATAGGCAAAAAGGTACAGTTGAGTGATAGCATAATAAAGAGCTGGAAACTGTTCATATTCTTAGACCACAGCAAACATTTGTAGGAGCCACAAAGGATTAAACTGTTTGACTGCTATAGTAATTGTTAGGCAAAGTGGGGGAATAACACTGAAGATTGAAAGACTTGAATGGTTGTGATGAAGAACAGCAAGCAGCATTATGTATGTCAGGGGTCAAACTTACAGCGCCTCGGGCCGGTGTTTCCAGTGCCGATCGCACAGAGAGCGGGAGAGTGTGTGCCCATACGCGTGCGCACACACTATTTCCAGTTCACTTCCGGGTGGGAGGAGCACCGGAAATAGCTTGTGCACAGGCCTCTTCCAACGCAGATGTGCACCGAAATAACGTTTGTGCATGTGCAAATAACGTTTGTGCATGAGCAAAAGCTATTTCTGGTGCTCTGTGCAGTGCAGCGCTGGTAACAGCAAGTGGCGGGGGTCACCGTGGGCCGGATAAACGAGTCCCTCAGACCTTATCCAGCCTGCGGGCCTTAGTTTGGGGACCCCTGGTGTATGCTGTGAGAGAGGAAAGAGTTGAATATCTCTTCAACTGTGACCAAGTAGGATCTGTGGGTGGGATGATGCTTCTGAGCCTCATGAATACAAAATACACTGACGTTTGTATGTCGTGTGCTCGCGCTTATTCTGTTAGGTGGGTAATCTTTTGAGGTCTACAAAGTTTCCCATTGTGCACTGTTTTCTGCACTTGCTTAGAGGTCAAAAGATGATGTCTTGCTCTAATCTAGCTCTTGCTGCTCTCTGCAGGACACAGTGGTAACTCCATGGTCCAGTGCCACATCAGGCCCAAGCCCCTAATTAATCAGTACCTTCCAAAGGTGGTACTTCTTCAACTTGTGAAACCTTCCCCTCCTCAGTTTGCTTGGCACTGTTGCTAGGTCAGAGGTGCTTAAGAAAGAGCACTCGTTCTTGTTTCTCTTGCACAGTCAGTAACACCTCCACCCTGGTGCTGTGCAAGAGAAAGAAGGGATGCCTTTAGAAGGTATTCTCTGTAGCACTCAACAGGTGTGCATGCTTAGAAGAAACACTGTGCTTACTCTTCCCAGATCATTCTGTGGAGAACAAAATGCTGTTCCTCCTCTCCCATCACCACCACAGAGCTCTGATGAGAGTGAGTGGAAACCCTGTATTTTATTCTTCAGGGGTGGTTCTGTGAGGAGCAAAATACAGCATTTCCCCCAGCTGTGAACAGAGTCTTGTGTGCCTGTGTTCATGCTTCTGCCTGCATATGTGTGTGTACATGTATAAGTCTGAAACTGCCAGATGTGTGTGTGTGTGTGTGTGTGTGTGTGTGTGTGTGTGTGTGTGTTGAGTGTGCATGTGCACTAGGGCTGGGCAAGATCTGGTTTTCAAGATCGTGATATATCACCAGCTAACAATTGCAGTATAGTGATATATCACAACGCCTGAAATAAGGAGGGGTGGCTAGGCTGTGGAGGGAGGGGAGGGAACAGGAGGAGTGACCGGGAGGAAGGAGGCAGCCTGCTTACTCGGTCGCAGGCAGGCGAGCACCTTCTTAGGCTCTCTCTCCTGAGGCCATCACTCTTATTAAAAGAACCTCACACAGTCCTTCCCAAGGCTTATCTGCAGTCCTTCCCAAGGCTTATCTTTTCTGTGTGTGATCATCGCCTAACATGGCAGCTGGGCTGGAGGGAAGGAGGAGCAACCAGGAGGAAGGGAGGAAGAAGGAGTCTGCTTGTTCCTGTGAAGGCAGGCAGACAGGTGAGCACCTTCTTGGGCTCCCTCTGCTGCCATGGATGAGCACCATGATATATTTTCTAGCTCAAAAAAATTGAAACTGTTATTGTGATCTGAACCTCAAGCGGGTTTCAATGTATTGAAATACCACCCAGCCCTAATGTTCACAGGTGTGTGGTCCTCAGAGTAGTCCTTACTTATCATGGATGTCTGTCTGAAAAAGTATTTGAAGTTGTTCACAAGAGCAGTGTTTTGTTCTGGAAATGGTGTTATATACATTAACTACTTCTAAATGTCAATGATATTGAAATGTAGCTATTTTAGAAATGTTCCATCTTTAATAAACCCTAAAGTGATCATTAAATTGCTTAATAAGCTTTATCTGACAATTGTTGTTTTCAGCTATATATAGCTCTAAAGCCAATCCTTTGGCAGTAGAATGTTTAACTAGCTTGGGGCTGTAGAATGCTTAACAGGCTTTAAGGCTGATTTTATTTTTGCAAGAGCTTTAAGACTACATACAGTGAATATGCATTTCTCTTCCAATGAAACCTTCATAAGAATTTTAGAAACCATAACAAAATTTTGCATATAGTCTAAGCGCCCATGTTGCCTAAAATCTAGAAACTAATGCTGTATATATATTAGTCCTGTAAAAACGGATTCTGTAAAAGAACTTTGAAGTTATGCAGGATCACTTTATGGACTACTGTCTTCCTTCACAGAAGTAAGACTTTTGTGGGAAGAAAGCATATATGCTACAAGTGTATCTTCACATGAGATGAGCACAGTTACCTGGTATGTACAAGACGGCAAGCCAAGCTATGGCATTCTGAGACTGCACAAGCATGTGGGATCTCTGAGATGAGCTGACAGCCACTTTTTCTCTCCCTAGTCCCTTTTAGTGCTGTGCCATGCTTAGCATGTCATTCAAACTGGGACTCACAGTTCCGTTCTCTCCTCACTAACCGTAAGCTGCAGCCAAGGTTTGTTCTTGAGTGATTTGGCTAATGAAGTGGGGACAAAGTTCTTTGCTTCAACTATCCCAATTTTCATTGGTTGTAATACTTCCAGAGATCTTCTTTATTCAGATATATCTATACTGATTTTTTAAATATGTTGTTATTATGACAGTGTCAGATGCTGTTGGTGGTTGTTTGTGAGTAACCACGCAGGACTCTGACCTGGCTTTTACTGGTTTTATTGTGCAAACTATTTACAGTGCAGATCTACCAAGTTCATGTCCATCTCAGTCACTTGCTGAATCCGGGAGTGGCCCCTTCTGGCTTCTCCCTCAACATAAGAACTTCGGCACCCCAAACCCCCTCCTCCCCTCCTTGCGTTTCACCCCTCTGCGCAAGCTGGGTGACGGTAGCGTGCGTCCCTCCTGGCCAGCCTGGTGAGGTGCTGGGGCTCTCAGCAGCATCCTCGAGCCCTTCCCTCGCTTGGCTGGCCCCTTCCCCCTCTTCTCCACTGGAGGTGTGGCTTTTCCCACCGCTGGAAGAGGAACTGCTCCTCAGGAGTTTCGGAGGCGGCTCCCCTGCCTCCCTCCCCTGTTCTGATGGCAGTCCCTGACAGACAGATTAACATTAGCGAGACTTAAAGCATTTGTTTCTTTTGGCATTACCCAAAAAAGCACAGAGCAGAATAAGAAAGTATGTTTTTATTATTTTACATGAAAAATCTGCATGGGGTTGAATTGTAAACCTATGATCAGCCAAGTGATGTGAGTCCTTTGGCTTAATATTTTAAGATTTTGTTTGTAACTAATACAATAATTCCTCTGAAGATTGATATAATAGAATAAATTTATATACACAAGTTTAGGTGATACTTCTGTGTTTCAAGTTTAAATACTTGCTGGGGAAAGGAAAATACAGATATATTGCAAAACAATAGTGTACTTGAAAAGTGAGACATTTAAGTGAATGAAAGTTGGTGTGCACATTCAGAATAACATTTTGTGTTTCAGTTCTAAAGCCCATTTGAAGCCCCAGATTTGTTTTTTGGGGGGCAGGAGAGATATAAAATGCAATGTAATATCTGACTCCTGTACCTGTTTTTAAAGGGAGGATAAGCAGCTTTCTGGACAGAGATATTGGAATGAAAGTTGGCTTTATTTATGTTATTTATGTTACTTACTTTTTATTTATTGGATTGGTATATTGCCCTTCATCCAACAATCACAGGGTGGTTCACAACATAAAAATACAAAAATAAAGAACATAATACTTTATATGTGCTTCCAAGCAGTTATATGCCTGCTTCTGTATATGCCTACTCTTCACGGGCCTTTTGGGGATAGCTCTACAGGTACAAGTGAAAAGACTATTTGATTCTTACCTTATAAAACGGATTTCTGATGCCTGAAGTGGTGTCTCACATAGCAGGCATGTGTAACTGGTGCCCATGGCATTTCCTCAAAATGTGCCCACTTGTCCAAAAAGGTTGGCAACTCTTGCTGTAGAGTCATACCCGAAAGATTTTTAGTGTCTTCTATGCTGGTGTTAATTCCAGAAACATAAGCTTTGGCAAAACTGACTAAAACCAATGTAATAACCATAAGTAATATTTAGAATGATGGGTTTTTCCTGTATATGACTAAAAATCACTGTAAACCTCTCAAAATTTCATGTTAGTAGTAGTTAATCAGATCAAAAAGAAAAACAAAGCTATATGTGAACTATTTTGGAGCTTTCACTCAATTAACTATGGGCTATCTTCTTTTCTAGGGGTCCATTCAGTGTTGTGCGGCGATGTATCAACAGAGAGACGGGGCAACAGTTTGCTGTGAAGATTGTCGATGTAGCAAAGTTCACCTCAAGTCCAGGATTAAGTACAGAAGGTGAAAATCAGTGGTTATCCTTCCTTTCCTTTCCTTTCTTTTTGGTTGTACGGTATTCTACACACACACACACACACACACACACACACACACGTAGCTCAGTTGGTTAGCATGTGGTGCTATTAATGCCAAGGTTGCAGGTTTGATCCCTGTATGGGACAGCTGTATATTCCTTCATTGCAGAGGATTGGACTAGATGATTCTCAGGGTCCCTTCCAATTCTTCAATTCTAATTCGTTTTGCTATTTCTGTGATCCAGGGGCTCAATGTAAACTTCAACAGTGTGCAGCACCAATGACAAAGGCATATGCTAGAAATAATTAGAAAGGAGTCTGAAAATAAAACAGCTGACATTTAATGTCTATATATCTAGAGTGTAGCCACATTTGGAATCCTGTGTATAGTTCTGGTCAACCCATCTCAGTCAGGATATTGTTGACCTGGAAAAGATAAAGAAAAGTACAGCTAGAATTATCAGGTACCGTATTTTTCGCTCTATAACACGCACCTGACCATAACACGCACATCGTTTTTAGAGGAGGAAAACAAGGGAAAAAATTCTGAATGAAACAGTGGATGTATCATTTTTGTGCTTCATGCTGTGGCCACAGACATGTGATCTGATGGTGAATTTGGGCTAGCTCAATGCAAAGATCCTGAGGATCCATGTGGATCCATGCTTTTTAACCACATTTTTGCACCATTGCAGCCCCAGGCAACAGTGGGTGTGTGATTTTTGGGGGGCAGGCTGCTATGTGATCTGATGGTGAATTTGGGGTGGCCCAATGCAAAGATCCTGAGGATCCATGTGGATCCATGCTTTTTAACCACGTTTTTGCACCATTGCAGCCCCAGGCAACAGTGGGTGTGTGATTTTTGGGGGGCAGGCTGCTATGTGATCTGATGGTGAATTTGGGGTGGCCCAATGCAAAGATCCTGAGGATCCATGTGGATCCATGCTTTGTAACTACATTTTAAGTGGGGAGTGAAGGAAAAACACAGAAGGGACAAGAGAGCGGTGTGCAGAGAAGCAGCTGGCTAAGAAAGCAGGAGAGGGATTTAACGGGAGGTAGGAAAAAAAGGCAAAAGTTTCCACAAACCGAAGCCAGCTTTCTCTCTCCTCCTGCATGTTTTCTGGCTGCCTGCGAGGAGCACGGAGAGGAATTAAAAGGAAAGACCTCTGCTTTCCCCTCTGCTTGCCTGGAGGGGAGGGGATTTGCCTGCTCTTTGTTCCGTTTGAGCAAACACAGCAACGAAACAGAGGAGGGTGGGCAGTAAGACCCTGAGGCAGAATGCAGGAAAGCAACCACTTCCTCTTTTCAGGTTTCCCTCTCGGACACAACGCGCTTTGATTTTTGCTGATTTTTGTTCCTGCGCTCCCCTAATCGGCTCCAGGGACCCCCCCCCCCCCCACATTCGCTCCATAACACGCACAGACATTTCCCCTTCCTTTTTAGGAGAAAAAATCTGCGTGTAATAGAGAGAAAAATACGGTAGTTGGAGCACCTTGTAAGGGAAAATTGAAGTGTTTCCAAAAAAAAAGATGATGTGGGGCATTCTAACAGTTTATAAAATTATTCATTGTACATAGAAGGAGAATCCAGCATTCTTTCTAGTTTTCCCATAATATTAGAGCTTTGGGTCACCCAGTGGAATAATTAGCAATAAATTCTGGACAGATTAAATTACTACTACAAAAATCAATAGTTAATTTATGGAATTTGCTACCACAATATGTAGTGATGGCTGCTGGTTTACCTTTACAGTATTGTGGATACGTCTGTCTGTGGTGACTAGTCATGATGGTTATGTGGAGCATGAGATGCACAATCTGCCATGAATGCCAATAGCTGGAGATCAGGAGTACTGTTGTCTTTATGCCCTGCTTATAGGCTTTCTGGAAGCATCTGTTTGGACACTAAGTAAAACAAGACACTTGACTGAATGAAACTTTGGTCTGATTCAGCAGGGTTCTTCTTGAGTTCTTAAAAAAATGTTTGCATATTTTACACAGTTATACAAGTGGATTTATAATCTACATATACTTTTATCTGCTGATGCCATGTATACTGGAGTTTTATTCTTCTGGAGTCTATAAAGCAGAAGCAATATTCAGGATAAAAAAATCTTTAACATATTATATATTTCATATTGCTTGTATAGATCTATGGTATCAGTTTTTATTGCGAGACAGTAGCTTGCAAATATGTAAATATATTTGTTAAAATCCTGCCATGTTAAACAGGCAAAGAGGAGGGACTCCAGCTCTGTTCCAGTGGTGTAAAACATCCAGACCATAGGCTTAATTAGACCCACCAAGCCTCCTCATTGGCCTGCCTTCCTCACACCTGGTGTCTGGAGAGGGGGACAGGGTCTTTCTGGGATGTGTTTCCCCCGCTCCTGTTGTTGCTCCACTTCCTGTCTAGGGTTTGCTTGCTGTGGATGTGGAGATCTGTCTACCAACCCCAGCAAACAGTAGGAAAAGCATATGTGGCATCTCGAGGCAGTCACTTCCTTTGGCATGTGCATGACAGAGGAAAGTAAAGAAAGTGTGCTAAGCCTCATTGCTTAGTGTCTATGCTAGAGGCAACACCATATGTTGTCTTGACAGACTACCACAGAGCTTGCCAGGACATAAGACCCCTGCTTGGTTTGCAGCCTCACAGGGAACATCTAGTAGTGTGCTGGTCGTGGTCAGTGTTGAAGAAGATGAGGGTGAGTCTTCCTCATGGTTTGCATGAGATGGGCAGTTCCTTGGCCCCAATGATTGTACCTGTTGGAGAGGGGTCTGTTGAGAAAGAGAGTGGAAGGAAGAATGAGTGGTGTCACCTTGGTGTTCAACTATTGCTCATGCTTCAGTCACCACCCCACCCCATGGGGAGAGGGGTAGATTTCATTGACTGTGAATCCCTTCCCCTCTGGGAGTTTCAGGACTCTGTATTTGTGGTGACAGCTTGTTTTGCTCCATGTGTCTGCGATCCTACAGGGCAACCTTCTCATGAGTTGGGCCAGCAATGCTGATGGTTGGAGCAGAATACCTGGCTTTTGTCAACAGAGTGCTTAACTCCACATGGGTCTGTGTGCTTCCACTGTGTAGAAGACACTGGTTCTCACTGTTGTGCTGGGGGTGGGGGGAGAGTATGCTGTAGAAATACAGTTCAGACAAGATCTAAGCTATGCATGTGTCAAAGGGGTTGGAGAGCAGACATGGAAGACTGTCACAGTTTGCAACAAATGTTTGCCCTTCCCCTTTCTTGTCTAGGTGGACTGCTCTGTTCTGACACCCACCAGTTTGTTGCAGTGAATGGTGGCTCTTGTTGGGTATTTGGGTCTAGAGTCCCGAGGCAAGGTACTGGTTAGAGATCTAGTAAGAAAAGTTTTCGCAAATTGCTTACATTCCTATATGTGTTTTGGAGAAAGTGCTCCCTTTTCTTACAAATAGTTCCTGTCACCCTTGTGAGCTCTATGTGTACATGACATGGATCCAGAGGGATGTAGCCCTATGTCACATGCCCTACTGTCATCTTTCCGTGTCGTGTTCACATATACTGGTGGTGAGCTGTGAAAAGGTACTCAGATACACCATTCCTGTGCACATTCATGGCAACATGAGTTGCCACTGTGGAAGTAGCTATTTGTAAGTTTCTCCTTCAATTGATTTTAATTGGAGAGAAATCGTTTGTACAAGGTCTGGGTCAGTGTAAAGTTGTGCCATTGAGTGCATGGATTCATGCCTTATCTGTTCCAAAAGGGTAGCCAACATGATGCCCTCCAAATATTTTGGACTTCAGCTCTCATGAGCTCCAGTCAGCATGGCCAATGGTAGAGAATGATGGGCATTGTAATTTCAAACATCTGGAGGACACCATGCTGGCTACCCTTTCATTTTGGCTAACATTATTAGCTGTCTTCAAATATTTGATGAGCTGTTGTGCAGAAGATGGAGTGCACTTGTTTTCCATTGCTCAAGGGTGCAGGACCAGAATCAAATTGCAGGCAAATAACTTTCAGCAAAACAATAGGAAAACTTCCTTAACAGTACAAGTTGCTCATCTATTGAGCAGATTGCCTCCGGAAGTGGTGGGCTCTCAATTGCTTAAGGTATTTAAGCATAGGCTAGATTGCCACCTATCAGGGATATTGTAGTTGCAACCTGCATTGTAGTTCCTTCACTAAGCAGGATTTCAGACTCGGTTACATCCAACACCCTTTCCAACTCAGTGATTCCTAGCACATGTGTTCAGAGCAGGCAGAGCTATAGAGCTCCTTGCTCTGCCTTTTAATTATGTTGCTTGCCATCCACACCCATTTCCTGCCTTATTTGAATAACTTATGAGGATGCATCTCTCAAGGTCAAATATCACATTTTGGCACCTTTTTCTGAGACAGCTTCCCAGTCTTCTGATTTTATGATCAGATGACAGGAATCACAAATCAGGAAAACATAAAAACTGCCCATGTAAATGTATCTTTTTGCACCAGCTGCATCTGTTCCTTGTTGGGAGGATAGGAAGAATCAGTGATTAATTTTGTTCAGTGATAAGAGGAGAGGTGGTCATCTTCTTGAATTATTCTAGCTTTAAGTCAAGGTTGGAGAGCACTTGTTTTGAACTAGGGCATCGCTAATTTTGACAGACGGAAGACTTCACTTCAAAACTACATGTTCCCACATATATAACTTTATTTTTTTTATTTGTCTGCTCCAACACATACAGCTATGTTCATGCACAGCCATTGTTCTTTAAACACATACCAGGCATTCATATACATGTTCATTCACATGCCCCCCCCCCCCCCTTTCTATTAAGGAAGCAACAGTGGACTGTAACAAAGATGCTTCTGCTTCTCCACTAGAAAGGCAGAAGCAATAGTGGAAGCAAAGAAGATGAGAGAAGCTCCTAAACTGGACAATGGTTTATGAAATATTACTAGCAACAAGCGTTCTTAATTTATGTATTACATTTATATCCCACAGAAGTCAAGGCAGCACACAGCATTCCCCCTCTCTCCATTTTATCATCACAATAACTTTGTGAGATAGGTCAGGTTAGTGACTAGCTCAAGTGGAAATTGGAACCCTGGTCTCTGAAGTCTTAGTCCAGCTCTCTGACTACATCACACTGGCTCGGAATGAAGAAAGTTTTTAGAGACAAATATAAATAGAGCTTATTGTTTTTAATCATCGGCACTACATTTGATTTTATGCACATTATAAGAATACAGATGAACAAATATTAAATAATGTCCTTTAGCAAGAGGAATCTTAGAGCCTGGCCGTAGTAATGTTTTCTCAGAAGTTCTACTGATTCTACTAGAACTTACTTCAAAGTAAATGTGCACAGAATCCATCTCATTCAGATTCACAATGCTGTTGCTATTAATGATTGTGGTATAAATCATATCCCCCCCTATCGCATTTTGAAAAATAAAAAGGCCTAGTAGGTTTTTGCTTTTAAAATACAATTACCTAAGAAATTGATGCTTCATGGGGGAAAATTAGTATTATTTCATTGATCCTTCTTAATGGTGAAGCAGTCACTTTCCATATATGCATAACACATAAACGAGAGGAGGGAAATTATCAAAGTGTCCATGTAATGCAGGTATCTTGTAATGGAACAAAAATTGTATTAAATGCCTTGTAATGAATTCTGACAACTAGCAAATCTAGTATATGCAAAATTCTATTGAAGCAAATATTAGTATTCATGGTATTTGGTTCTGTGTCATCAGTCTTGGTAGTGTTGTAATTTATCACTTCAAATACAGTCCATTGACACTTTCTCAGTGTTCCAGGAAGTAGCAGAATCTACTGGGTATTATATGTATTTGTGATGGCAGAATCAGTTAGAGTATTAGTATTGTTTGTGTCATATAAAAGTATACTGATACTATTTGGGGTTTTAAAAAAAAGCTTTCAGATTCTGTAGTATAAAAATGATTCACATATACAAATATCTCAGTGCATCCACAGCCACCTTTTCAGCATCTTTGCTAGCCTAGGCAGCTGAGTAGACTGTGGGGACTGTCAGTAGACTGGTATTGAGCATCTGTGACCACTTGTGACAAATCCCCTCAAATGTCTTACCCATAAGTTTTAGAGGAGAAAATCACTTTGAAAGCAGGTTTCAGTTACTGCGACAATTTCAACCATCACACCAATACTCTTTTCTCCCCACATCTCTTGCCATTATTGCAACACTGATAAGTACCTACTGTGCGTGCCATGCTGCTAAATCCAAAGAATGCCTAGCAACAAACTGGTCTTTATAATGTTATCAACATGGCCATTTAAAGAACCATGTGCCTTTTACCAATGACATTTGGAAGGTGGTAAAACAGTCCGGAAAGAATTGTAATAGAAAGAATTGCAACAGAATTGATTGCTAATCAATATGTAGAGACAGAGGGAGAAGGAGACGGGGAAAGATACATGTTCACTTGGCCCCTTGACAAAGTGCAGTGATTGCCATATGTGAACAAAAGGGGTGGGGAAGTGGTTAGGAATGGATTAATGTGGATGTGCACAGGGGGAACTATGACTATTGCCTGGACAGAAAGCTGAGTGGAAGTTATGGAAGTTTTGAACTTGAGGAAGCATGGTTCATTTATTCAGGGACATTTCAGTGTACTACAGTGGTACCTCTGGTTGTGAACAGGATCCGTTCCGGACGCCCGTTCTCAACATGAAAAGAGTGCAACCCGCAGCGGCGCGTCTGCGCACGCGCGGGTTGTGATTCACCGCTTCTGCGCATGTGTGTGATGTCATTTTGCGCTTCTGCGCATGCATGAGCGACGAAACCCGGAAGTAACCCCTTCCGGTACTTCCGGGTTGCCACAGGACGTAACCTGAAAGAACGTAATCTGAAGCAGACGTAATATGAGGGATGACTGTATAGTATAGTACAGTATCAAAATAATTATTTTGGGATATATTGTACAACCAGAAACAGTATCCATGCCTCTCTTCAAGAGCTTTGGCTATTCTTCTACATTTCTCCATGCCATATTGTGGTGAACAGGGATTTTTAACTCTGACAAATATGAAAGATCAGAAAAGAGAATGGCTTCTTAATGTTGATGAGAGTTTGTCTGTCTCAAATTAGACCTGATATAAATGAGATTACCTAGCAAAAGCAAGCCCACACTTCTCATTAAGTTCGTATACATACTTAAGGCACATATGTAAGAGGCTCGTTTATAATTATATTTTGGGAATGATTCATTTTCTCGTGTAGATGCATTGTTTTATACTTTCTGGATGTCCTGTGATCATAATATAAAGTAGTTGTGTTTTATGTTATAAATCAAGTACTGCTAGGAGTTGTTTCTTTTTGTTTTCCAATGTATTTCCTACTAATAAAAGGATCAGTGTGGTGTGAGCAAATTTTTATTCTGACTGGCCCAGAAAAAAAAGTTTAAGAACCACTGGTGTTAAATATTGATTTCAAATTCAGGAAATGCTCAACTATATTATTTTACAATTACAATAAGATTGTAGTACTAATTTTTATAGAGGGTGGTAACAATAAGAAATATCTGCTGGTCAAGTGATAAAAGCAACCATAGTGGCAGTAAAATAAGATAAAACCCTGAGCATGTTGGCAATAAGGTTTTTATGAATACATTACACTGTAGCAATGGTGACAGTAACTCATTGCAGGTGTGAATGATAAACCCAAATATAAATTAACTTCAAGACCTTGTCTAGGAATAGGCACTAGAGATGATATTCAGGGAATGGCTAAATATGTACATGAAAGGAGGTAAGAAATTTGCACTTAATTAAATGTCTGCATAGGATAATGGTTTATTTGGATGATTTCTCAAATCTAAGCTTTGTGGGTGTGTTTTTGAAAAAATCTGGACCAATTTTATACAACAAACTTCTTTTCTGCCACACATCTAGGATGTTGAAGGAAACAGAAAAGCTTGCAGACATAGTCATATCTTACAGTTTTAGACTACAGTAGTTATAAACAGTACAGGGCTTGATCCATGCACATGGAGGGATTATCATAGAACATGTTTCTTTACCCAAGTGTATGGGTGATTTGTATGTGCATTATTAGCAATGGAAGACCTGTGTACACCTCCTAGAGGAAGAGAGGGAGGCTGGATAGGAATGTGGGAAACAAAGACAGACTTCCTGTGTGTGCATCATCAATGTGAGAAAACATGGCTCCAATTAAGTCCCATGGAGATCCCTCCATGTTCAGGTGCTGTCCTTTTGGTGAACTAGATTATGCCCACTCTGAAGAATCAAGCATAGTGATGCTTATCGCCTAAAAATGGTTCATAAAGTAGAAACATTATCATTAATTGGTGCAGTTGAATTAGAAGTATTAAGTGAATTAGAAGTTTAGCTTAATTTAAGAGCTCTCTGAAAAGTTGCTGTAAACTGCTGAATGATTCTGTGTCAAATACAACCTCTTGATTTAATCTGAATTATGATCTCTGTACAGTATAGATAATGGTTTAACTGCAAGTGTCACTCCTGCAAAGTGAAATAGTCAGTTAGCTGAGTGAAAATTGTGAGTATGCCCAGTAGAGCATTTTTCACTCTTTGTTTTTTTGTTTTTTGTTGTTGTTTTTTAATGAAGCCCAAGCCACATGCCATGCTTTTGGTTTTGAAAGTGTCCTCCTTTGGTGAATGAAGGAAGAGAAAAACAGGAGCAGCTGTTTAACGAATGAATCTAAAGTTCCCTTTGGGTACATGGAATTTCAGTCTTGCTATCTTTTAGCTTTAATCCATGAATGCAGTATCTTCATGCACAAGCAATTCTTTTAAAGTGCATCCCCAGTTTACTACTTAAATTCTCCAGAGTTTTAAAAACTTTTTAAAGCCCAATTCAATGGTCTCTGGGAGGATACTTGAATTAGAATCTGAACTTAAAACTGCTTTACCATATTGTGCCCAAGAGCATTAATGTTTTGTAGAAATTAACAACTACTACCTCCCTTGGTCAGATTGCTCTGCGCTAAAGAAATTGCGCCCGGTATTTTCCTATATGTTTGTAGTTGTAGGGTTGTCTTTAGAGTCAGCTGTAATGAGGAACTCAAGCAGGTAGGAGGGAGACTGATTATCATACTCTTGATGCACATGATCTTCCCCTCTCCTTTTAAAAATATGTCCATTCAGTCAGATTAATTGGATTGCTACGTTATGAAAAGTAATACTTTATTTCCAAATCTGGACATTTATTCTCTCCCCTCCCCCTTCCCTCAGATAAGTGAATATCTGTGAAACTTCAATAGTGAAATTTTAAATGTCCTTGGGCACAATCCAATTAAGCAGATTTTAAGTTTGATTCTATTTCAGTCAGAATTAAACATGCTGTACTTTTGTCTGAATAGTACCTCTTATTTTTATTGTTCTCTTGTGGTGGTGTTCCTTTACAAAGTAGCTATTTTCCACTGTATTTTGAAGTAACCTATGTCTTGGAGTTGAAATTTCTAGCTATTTTATTGTCCATCTTTGCTTCTGAAAGGCTTTGATTAGCTCTGAGTAAAAATGCACTGCTCAGTAATTTGGCCTTTTGTTATTAGTAGGGTGTGGTGAGTCAGAAGTTATATTTGTAGAATTCTCTATGCAAAAGAGTGTCTAATTATGTAAAGACCTATGCTCCTGTTCTCCCCCCCCCCCCCCCATATGCCTTACTGGTTAAATTCTAGTAATTGCCTAAAAAGAAACTACAGTATCTTTTAAGGCCAACAAACCATACATATTCATTGTCCTCAAGCACAGTTCTGTGTGTTTGCATGCTATGGCATGTCAGCCTTTAAATGCTTTAAATTTCCTATCTATCCTGTGCAAATCATGTCAGCTGATTCTGATAGCGTCTCAATCCTATAAAATAATCTTCAGCTTATCAGAAAATAGTGTGGTATTCAAAATAGCATGACATTTCTCCTCTTCCTTCATGCTCACCCCAGATATGCTCTGGGGGGGTTGGGGAATTCCTAGAACAGATTTAGGGGGCACAGAGGGAGGAGAGGGGAAGATGATTCTGTCAGTGGAAGGATTTCTCTTTGCACAGCAGAAAAATATTCTTAGCCCTATATTGAATACAGTGGTACCTCGGGTTAAGAACTTAATTCATTCTGGAGGCCAATTCTTAACCTGAAACTGTAACCTGAAGCACCACTTTAGCTAATGGGGCCTCCCGCTGCTGCTGCTGCTGCTGCTGCTGCTGCTGCTGCTGCTGCTGCTGCTCTGCCGCTGCTCGATTTCTGTTCTCATCCTGAAGTAAAGTTCTTAACCCGAGGTACTATTTCTGGGTTAGCGGAGTCTGTAACCTGAAGCGTCTGTAACCCGAGGTACCACTGTACAGCACATACTAACTAGACCACATTAAGGAAACTTTTTGGCTCCATGGCCTAGATCTGGACCACCCAGATCTAGAAGGCTATGCTCTGCCTCCCTGCCCTCCCCTCCTCACAGGACCACTGGTGCCACGGCAGAACATATGAGCATTATGGGAAGGCTGGGAGGAAGGAGCAGAAGGAGAACCAACCACTGCCACTGCTGTTAACTTCACCCGTACACACACACCCCACCCCACAAGCATGCTATGGGACAGTGCGGCCTGCAGCCCACCCTCTTCCCTCATCCACCACTCTGTGGCCCTCCAGAAGCTGCTGACCTCAACCCCCCATCATCCACAATAAGCACAGACAATAGGCAGGGATAGCAGGCCAACAACATTTGGAGGATCATAGATTCCCCATCCTGGTCATAAACTTGTGTGCAGTTACTCAAGTCCTATTTATTCCAATGGGTCTTACTCTAGAATAAGCTGAGATTGCATCCCTTAACAAAAGCTTCATCCATCTATGATCGAAAAGCAGCCGGAAAAGTCTGTGTGAGCACAAACTGCCTACTTGCCTGCAGCTTTTTTTATAAGCCATGCTGTCAACTGACCCTTGTGGTTCTGAAGGACACAAGGTGGCTATGCTTAGGCACACATAGCACAACTAGGGCCCATGGAATGAGCAAGAGCACCAGAGCCCAAGCAGCAGAAGGATGAAGAGAGCAGGCAGCCCATCACATCCATTCCCCTGCTTCCCAGCCCAAAGGCTGTCTCTGAAAAATATGGACGTCATACTCCAAACTTTGATCTGCAGTTCATCAGCCTGCTCTCACCTCTACTTACCCGAGCTACCCTTGGTTCGAGGATGAAAACCACCAAGAAACCACCAGTCGCATAGCAACGAGCAAAATAACCCGTGGTACGAATCATAAACAGGGAACTTTGGTTGTTATTAAGTGCTGTGCCATAAAGGAGAAAGAGGGCAAATTTTGTGCTTCACAGGCTGTAGTGATTTGCTCATTAGCACACCTGCATAACATAGAGATATGCCTGGTTCTCTAAGGTGGGGGTGGTGGCAGAGGCATTTGGTTGTTTGGAAAGATAGGGACTCACTCACGCCTCACAGCTACTTCTCTTCTGAATGGCTTCCAAGGACTGTCAAAAAAAGGACTATTGGGCTTGACCACCCTGGACTAGATCATCATCAGATCTTAGCCTCATGGGCCAAATTTGACAAGTGGGCAGAGTTGCCTGCCTGTCAATCACTTGACTTCACAATGACATTGGGTAATTGGATGCTTTGAAGTCCCAAAGTAGGGACTTCAAACACCATGCAGGACTTGCAAAGAGAGCTGTATGGTACTTTAAACCACCTGAGGTTTGGACTTTACTGCCCGTCAGTTGATGTGCTATAGAATGGAAGCTTGCTTTCTGCTGTTAGGCATGATGTTAGGTACCAGATGTACATTTAAGATTTCAGGGGGGCGGGGAACAGCACACTCTGGCTCCTGCTGTTGGGACTTACTCTGATCTGTGGTGTGCCAAGAGGGTTTTCTGGGCCCAATATGTTGGAATGGGCCCTCCCCAAATGAAGATGGTAGATAGCTGGGGTCTCACCAGCAGTGCAGTTTGCAATGTGTCCAGCTGCCCTGTAGCAAAGAAAGAAAAGAAAAATATATTGGGGGGGCAGGAATGGATACCTGTGCCACCTTAACAATGACCTGCTGCTAAATGTCCCTGTGATAAATAGAAGAGAATTAATTGTCAACTTCAGTATATGTAGCTTTGTGCTTTATTCAAGGCAAGAGGAATGTCCTTTTTTACTTACCGTAGTGTTCTTTATGCATGCTGAGAGATCAGCTGTGTGAAAACATTTCCCATTGTGTCTGCTTGTTAACTGAAACTAGTTATTTTCCTCTCAGAATATACAGAACAGTGATTAAAAAATCCTTGATACTGCTTTTTCAGAAGATCGAGATCAGTTCATTCAGTGGTTCTTAATGTAGGACATGCAATAAAATAAAAAATGTTGTCTCTATCATGCTACTTTAGAACAGAGATAAGTTAATTTCAGAAATGTTTGGCTCTTGGAAACATTTTTTCCTACAATTAGCTATTGTTTGGATTTCAGGTTGATGGGGTTTAAAAAATCTGATTCTTCTTAGAATTATCTCCTGTGAAATAATGTTTACTACCAAGGCACAGTTACATGGAATGTACTTCTGCTATATAGAAAATGATTTGAAATCAAGCTTGCAAAATGTACTTCATACAGTATGAAAGGCTTTGGGTTTTTTGTTTTTTTGTGTGTGTGTTTTTTTAAATCTTCCTTGATTTAACTTAGAATTGCTAATGAAGTCTGATTCCTGTGCTTGGTGTCAGGTCTGGTTTGCTGAAATCATAGTCAAGGTGTAATTCAAAGGACAAGTAGCAGGTTTTAACCTAGAAAATCACCTTTAGGCCAACATAGGGACAATTGCAAGCTGTTGGGTGGCTAAGCAGATATGGAGACTTGTCAGGCAGTAGCTCAGTCTTTCCTGTACCATTGCTGTGCCAGTCAAACTTCACAAACTATTATATGATTTTGGTGCTACAAGAAAATATTGTTGTGTTGTGTGGACACATGTATTTGTCTAGCACAAGCTTTTCGGAGGAAGAAAGCAGATTGACTGCAGCTTTGGAAGGCTTGGTTAAAAAACAGGGATCTTGGAAGGGTAATTCTTCATTTGGCAGTAGCAGTCATCTGTGGACCCATGTCCTGTTGCCCTCAGCAACTGGGGATGCCTAGTATGGCACTGCCTTTATTGTGACATCATCCAACATTGATCTCCTGGAGCTGAAACTGAGAGCCCACACTTCTGTGTTGCAAAACCTGCTTCTGTATCAAAGCATCTTGGCAATTGAAGAATTGTAATGCAATACTCGTGGTCTGGACTGACTGCCCCCCCCCCCTTTTTGTGACTCAGACACTTAGACTTATATTCCAGGTTGCAGGGTCATATATATTCAATATAGGTTGCCTTCCCATCATGCGAGGGAAACTAGTAGGTCTGAGGATTGTAGGGAGCACCGGATCCCATATTATGATAGTCAGAAAGATAGTGCACATGAATGGCTAGTTGGGTACACATGAAAATGCATACAGGAACTGACAGTTTACTTAGCCTCAACATGCATTTGATGAACTTACCACTTAACGGGAAGTGTCTGATGCATATATTTTCAAAATGTCAGTTCTGCAGGAACATTGGAGGCAGAGGTTGTTGGAAGTGACTGCTAGATAAGTTTAGCAGTTGGAGCAGGGTGACAGTGAATACTAGGTTTGTGATTGTGTCTATCCATTTGTCATTTGAAAAGAACTACACTCTGCAACCTACTTGATGGTGTCCTATTCATATGCCTGTTGCTTTCTAAGGACGTGCACTCTGCCAGGCCTGGAACTGATTGGTTGCGATCCTCATGATGAGATTCAGGTGTTTACATAACCTTTACAGATCTTGTCACACATATGTTAAATGCCCTTCCATTGCATTTTATAACTGCACATGAGTTTGAAAACACTCGGCTTCCTTTCATTTATATTTGCAGGGTTCTTTACTGTGTATCTAATTAATTATCTTGATTTTACACCATTATATATAAAATATGTATATCTATAAAATGTTGCATTAATACATCAGCTATAAGGAGAGAGTTCAACATGCCAAACCTATTTAAACTCTTGAAAATGATTCAGAAATTAATCCAGTAATTTGGTGTTAAGTATTCAAATAGCTGTGCATCATTTGTGTGTGTTCTGTTATCAGTACAAATTATACAGCAATGACTGTCTCTCAACAGATCTGAAAAGAGAAGCCAGTATCTGTCACATGTTGAAGCACCCTCATATTGTTGAACTTTTGGAGACCTACAGTTCCGATGGAATGCTATATATGGTTTTCGAATTGTAAGTTTTACATTTATATATTCCATACACACTCTTCATATGTTTTGCTCATATGGTCAAGCATGCACTTAAAGCTAACCAAAATAGGTTAACACATTAGATTAGGTGGTAGTTAACCTTTCATAATTTTTAAATTGGATTCAAATAGTTGCAAACAGTTCCTTCCAAGCTACTTGTCCTATATATAATAAAAAGTATCATGAAGAAAATGGAACTTCATTAATATACTGAAATATAATTGTAATACACACATTCTAACAAAGCAGAACCTTAATGTTTACGACATAAGAAAGGTCTAGCCAAATTTGAGCAAGTCTTGTGGATGTTAATATAAGAAAACTAAGCAAATGATAAACTCTTTTCTAAATTAGTAGGACATAAACATGCTTGTCTTAGCTGGATTTTTCTGAGGGGATGGGATCGCAAATGTTTGTTTGTTTGCTTGCTTGCTTGCTTGCTTGCTTGCTTTATTAAATTTGTATACCTCCCTATACCCCCAAAGATCTCTGGGTGTTTCACAACGTAAAATTATAATATGTTGTGTGCTGTGTTGCTTATATACACATGCTTTTCTGCCCTTCCCTCCTTCTGTATCCTTTAATGCTTGTAGAAGAATCACCTGAGAGAACCTTGGAAGCTATGCATGATGCAATATTGAAGCATCTAGTTCTCACTATAGCCAGCATACATGGAAATGGTTATCATTCACATAGTATTTAGATTCCAGGCAATATATTTATTTAGGGTTATATATTAATATATCATTATTTATTTAAAAGACTCATGCAGATAGTAACATTTCTTTACTTTAATGCAGATTGGGCATTGCACAGTTACTTTCCTTAACATTTTTTTTAATATAATGGATTGTCATCATATACCAGGCAATGATTTACTGTGTAATGTTAAATGCTATTAAAGCATAAATTTTTTAATCCAGTGATTATAATTGCAGTTCCACTAGCAGTTGCTTACTTTTTCTTACCCTGATCAGACATCTATGAGGAAGGGGAATGGAAAGGGGAAATATTAAAATCTTATTATGGTGTCTGGTCCTTGGACACATTGTAAAAGTGCACTTTCTTATTTTTGTGAAGCACTTTAAGAATTCTCATGTGGCTGGCTAACTAAATGGCACATCATTTAGTTAGGAGTTTGTCTCCATCTACTGGCAAAACATTTATTACATCACCATGTTCCAAACTGATAGTGTAAATTTTTCGTTTGGTATGTAAAGTAGTAGCATGCAGTGTCTGAGATTTCAAGATAAAACTGTCTTTTTTAAAAGTAAATTGTCATTCCAGAGACAATTATCACAACAGCAAATTTTCTAAAAAATAAATAAATAAAGCATATTATGCATTTCCACATTTGGCGGAAAAAGAGTGTAGGAAATGAGATGTTATCTAACCACCTTTTGCTTACTACTGCTTCTTCACCCTACTTTTCCTCTTCTTCCCTGGTTACAGACTTGGTTTGTTGCATACACAGGTTTGGAATCCCAGCTGGTAAGGGAGAGTTACAGTGAGAAAGTGACAAATGGAAATGGGTTAAGCACCCCTCTTCCTCTCAGCACTTTTCTACTTCTATAGATTGTCTCCTCCTAACACTGCTTTGTTGCAAAGAAGCAGTGGCAATCACAAAATGGCTTGGTAATAATGTCTTATTTTTGGCACAGTATACAAAATATACAGGTGTAGACAAGTAGAAATGGTACATGTGGATTCTTTACATATTTTAGTTAACTTTGTTTCCAACTGTACCCATAAGCATCTAGAAATAACTGATAGCTGCTCATGTTTGAGACCATTCTTCACAACTCTATTAGGTTTTGAGCTGCACTGAGCTTGCAATAAGAAAGATGGTTAAGACTTCAAATATTGTTGGTCATTACAAATAAAAAAATTGTGTCTAAGATTTTGGTTAGTGTAATGTGTGAGATTCTTTAGAATGCTTTCGAACATGTAAAATTGGAGCATTATCATTATTACATTTCTATTTCCTTTTCCACAATCACATTTTTCTTACTTTTTTAACCTGCAGTATGGATGGTGCAGACCTCTGCTTTGAAATTGTAAAGAGAGCAGATGCTGGCTTTGTGTACAGTGAAGCTGTAGCCAGGTATGTATTCTTATTTTAATTAAATTGTTAGGGAGAATGGAGGGGGCATAAATGACTAATATTAGATGCTTAAATATCCAACATTTGTGTGTGTGTGTACATACATACACACACAAATACTGCACATATAGTGTGTTTTTAAAAGCAACTTCATGCATGTTAAAGTATGAAAGTGGACTAAAATGCATTTGGGTTAAAAATCCAAAGGGTAGCTGGTATGATTTCAAACTTCCGATGGGATTAATTTACATTGTTGCTAGTCAGTGTGGAACAAAATGTTTTTGTACCAGTGCTGTCTCAGCAGTTTATACCGCTCAGCTATCTCAAGCTGCTGCTGGCAATATGTTGTCAATCATACTTCTTTTTAAATTAAAAATAGCAAAAGAATAAAAGGCCCAGGTCCAGCCAAAATTTAGCAAATGTAAATTAAGAACATAAGAACCCTGCTAGATTAGGCCAGTGGTCTGCCTGCTTCAGCATCCTGTTTCCAATAGTGACTAGTCAGATGTTTTTAGGAAGCTGGCATAGTCCTGCCTGTCTGTCCTGTGACAACTGGTATTTAGTGGAACACTGCATTAAACTAAAGGGTGGGTGGAATGGTGCCACAGAGCTGCCCCTTTGACACCAGTGTTGCTGCTGCTTCCCAAGACTGTGCAGGGTCAGGGTGGTGTAAAAGGCTGGGCTCTGCGGTTCACTGGTAAGAGCACCAGATTGGCTGTGCTGGTGTCCCCATGCAGACCCAGCCTCACCTCTGAACCATCCTGGTAAGCAGCAGTAACACTAGTGACTGGTGTCACCATATCAGCTGCTCTCATAAGCTGATGTTGAAAGATCCCCATGAATTTGCTCTCCCGTCTTAAAGTCATGTAAACCAGTACCCAAAAAACACACTGGCTGCATTTGCATTAGCATTATGACAAGGTGCAACAGCCAGCCTTGTGAGCTTGTGCACTCTCTTGTCCTCCTCCAGGAAGGAGTTCAGAAGCTTTCGTTTTCATGGTGTTCAAACCCAATCACAGTTAAATTTAACTATGGTTAGTGAAAGGAAGCCAGCTCCAAAGCATACTTTATGAACCACAGTTTGGGATTTGGGTGTTATCCTAAACTCTGGTTAATTTGAAATGGAAGCAGATCCCTGGCACCATCACAATGAGGAGCAGAGGGAAGGAGAGAGTTTCATAAGCCTTAGTCTCACAGCAGCACATCCTTATAACACTAAACCATGGTTTTAGCATTACATGTGAGCCAGAGAATTCTATAACTGTGTATTGAATGAATAAGTTGTATTGCTTAACTCTTCTGGTTGAGCCAACTGAATGAAATCCCACTAACTTCATATTCCAAATTTCTAAACTACCTCTGTGTGTGCATGTGTGTGTGTGTGCTTTACAAAGCAACACAAAATGTCTGAGGAGTTTTTTCTCTCACTCTTTTTACACATTTGTAGGTTATAGGTAGAAGCTTTTCATCTTCAGTGGCTATGTTTCCCAGAATTATTTACCCTTTATAAAGTTTAATTATCTAGCAAGAGTTGAGGATGTCTGACATTGGGAATATTTTCAAGCCAAAAAGTATATGAGTAAAGATTAATGGAAGATAGATCATAAAATGTTGCAGAGAGCCTTCAAGGGCACAGAGTTTATGGCGATAGAAGGGAGAGGCAGGGAAAGGGTAGTTTAATAAACTCAAGGATGAAATCTAGTGTGTCTGAAAAATGGTTTGGGTGCATTTGATAGTATAGCAAAGGGTGGCAATGAGTTTAATGGGGGGAGGAGTGAATAAAATGAATGGACAAAATGGGGGCAATGATCTTAGGAGAAATAGAGTATTTTTGTGATTGTAGATTTTGTGGAAGATTCTTAGAACAGGTTTGAGGAGAATATAATTGATGTTTTTGATTTGGTGCTTTTCTGTTCTACCTGCCTAGTGAAGCAAGGCAAACCAAAAGCATGGACGTTATTTTTCAGGTTGGTCAGAGTACGAGTTTTCTTGAGGAGCTTGTTGCTTTAAAATTGGCATTATGGTGTAAGCTTGATGTGTAGTTAGTTAAGGAATAATTAAGTGTAAGAGGATTTTAGTTATTTTTAATATAGCTCCAGTACAATCCATATATTAATATATTCACTTTAAGGGCAAAATCCTCTCAAGGTGGCTTACAATTAAAGTATAGTATGCTATAAATCTAACAGTAAAACTGTTAATAGAAGTCAGCAAATAAGACGGTGAACTTCCAGTCCAAATACTAAAATGTAAAATAAAGCATTCAACAAGATTGTAAACAGGAGAATAAAAGCAACTCAAGAAAAATCCAACAAAAGCAAGTTGGGGTTTTTTATGCTTTCCCAAGTACCTGAGGGAATGTTGTATGCTGAAGTGTAGTTCGTAATGCATTCCAGAGACATGGGACCACTACAGATAAGGTCCTGTCCATGTTAGAGGCAGGCACATGCAATGAGCCTCCATGGTCAGTCTTCAAGTGTGTGCAGGCTGATATGAATGTAAGTTCTACCACCAAAGTTTGCTTTGAAGAGTTATTCCACCTTGTATTGCTTACCTGCATGTAAATTATTTCAGGAATCAAGCAATATCTGTTTTATGATGCTGTGTAAAGCAAACGTGGATGTTGCACTGAAATTGCTTGGTTCCACCAGCTGCTGCAGCACTACTAAGTAATTGTTCTGGGCATACGACCCATATAGTCAGATGGGGTCCACATTCATCAGTTGAAGCTGTTAATGGTGCTGCTGCTTTGTTTTTCTATGAGGACTCAAAGTTTAAGTGGATCAATTTAGATGTAGCAACAAAATGAAAGTTCAGCTTTCTGTCAACCTGGTCTCTCAAATAGAGGAAAGTTCTTCCACAAGATGTGCATTTTGGCTCTTTTGGAGTCCTGTAGGCAGGCTGAGACACTTGTTAGTTCATTTGCTATGTTCCATAATTGCCACTGTGTTCTGTTGATTTTTATGTTGTGTGGTTTTTTTGTTATTGGCTTTAACTGGATTGCTTTTAATTTTTATTTTGCTTTAAACAGTCTTTAAACCCTTGCTGGGTGAAAGGTATAAATGTTTAGTAAATAATAAGCAAACTGAAAACTAGGATGTATTCTTACACATGGAATAAATTTTGGGTCTTTTATTCACTATTCCTTTTTCAGCTCTGTTTTGAATAAAAGGTAGCAGTTTCATAAAAGGTAGCTTTTCAGAAGTATATGTTAATCTGCAAATCTTTAAAAATCCAGATTTTTCACACCATTCTGTATGTAGTAACACTTATTTTGGCATTAGTTTAGTACAGAGTAGAAGAGTGCCATCCACTGGGCAAAGTAAATTGCAGCATGGGGAAAATAACATAGTGATGAATTGAAATACCATTGTTGCTTCAGAATGAACATGTGGGATTGTATAGGTGAGTACTAGTCCCTAGGAGAAATGTTATTAAACATGTATATGCCACCTTTCACACATAGAGCCTCCCAAAGTAGTTTACCAAAAAATGAAAATGATACACTATCAATTAAAATTTATACAATTCAATGTAATAAGACTTCAGCAGATTAGCATTTAAAAGCCAGATAAATCCAACAGTCAAAACTAGGAGAGTTGGAAGATTAAGATTATGATAATTATCAACAGCATAGCATCATCACTGTGTATGATACTTTGCAAAAGAACATAATACAGTTCTCTACCTCAAGGAGCTTACAGTTTACTTAAGAAACAATTTTGAGGTGATTGGTAGAGCGCTCATTGGAAATTTTAGAATTGGGGCAGACAAAAGGCAAATTCAATGTTAGGAATTCCTAAAAGATAAACATTTTGTTTCTTCTTTTAAAACATTTCTATTCCATCCTTCAGTTCAAGATTTCCAGTGCAATGAACTCTCATTTGAACACTGTAATTTTGACTGCTCTGTGTCCAAAACAGCTTTACATAGTTTAGAAAAGGCAACTAAGAGGGGGCAAAATAGAGTTATTAAATTGTAGATAATCTAGTCAGACTAATCAAATATTATTCCTCCCTTAAAACCCTAGGATTAATCTCTCTCATATATATATTCTCATACATATGTTATGTTAATGACAGAAAAAAGTTTTCTCATGTGGTGCATAATTAACAGGGAAATAATTTCCATAAGATGTAGTGACGACCACTAGTTGAGTTAATTTTAATAAAGAACTGGACAGTGTTCTGGAGAAGAAGTATATTAGCTTTGATAGTTAAAAATAAGGTGTGAGCCTGGAAGCGGGTGTCTCAAATGCAGCTAATTTGTGCATGTTGCATACATCATATGCTAGTGCTTGATCCAATCTAGCAATAGTAGATACTGCATGCACAAAGGGCTGCTATGGAGAGAAACTAGGAAATGAACCACTGGATTTAGATATTTTGTGCACTAATCCATAAGTCCAGGAGGGCAGCAGAAGTCTATAAATCATATCTGTGGTTGGTTACAGGATGACACCTGGCAAGACACCTTTTTTCTCTCCATCTCCTTGTCAATTGATAATCCATTTGGCCGAGAGAGGGAGGTGGTCTGCTCTTTCTAGGGATTAATGGTGAAATCCTAGGTTTACTGAAATGTAACACTTACTGTATCCAACAGAGCTTATTCCTAGCAAAGTGTATATACGATTGCAGCCTTGGACCTTAAAATGGTCTCAAAAACAACCTGAGCACAATTCCTATGCTATATTTGTAAAGCTATAATAATTTTATTTATATTTTGATTTTGCAGTCATTACATGAGACAGATACTGGAAGCACTACGCTATTGTCATGATAATAACATAATTCACAGAGATGTGAAGGTAAGTCATATTAACATCACAAAAATATTTACCCTTTACTGTGTTAACAGTAAAGTGTGGCATTTATATTATCTGCCTTTTTCTTTGTTGCCATGTAGTTTAACCCATTCTTGGAAGGTAAAGCACCTGTTAGCAACTGGGACTTCCAGAATCATTGGTACAACTACCAAAATGCTGAAAATTGTAACATTAGCAAATCGTTTATGCATCCACACGCACACACCACACATTTCTTTTCTCTTTACATTTTTTGGCCTTGAATTTATGATTCTTTAAAATACGTTGCTGCTGTATTTATCTCCACAGCCACATTCTTTAAAATAGAAGCTAGAACATAAGGCTACAATAAATGCATGTGTTCCACAGGCTATGTATTAAAATCATTTGTTTCCATAGCATCTGCTATTTATTGTTCCAGTTGAGTGCAGGTTCAATGCACAGGGGAGTCCAGTTGGGCTCTGTAGACCCTTGATGATATGTATTATTAATGTTTCATAAAACATAGGGCTTGATCCAGTTGAGTAACTTGCATGGCACAAAGAGGGAGGGCTTAGTGAAAATGTGGAAGGTATGCATAGGTCTCCAAGGCTCTGCAATGCTCCCGTGCACCTACAAATGTGAGTACTATTGTGGTAGGGAATGATGAAAACAGAGCTCTATTAGTGCTGTAAGACTCAATGGGCTTGTTTGCAAGTAATGCTAAAACCATACTTTAATACCACATGTATGAGCTAGAACGAACCCATGTAAGCCTCCAGTTCTCACACGCCTCCCTCTTCTCCTCCAACTTGACTGGGACAAGGAGTTATGCAATGTTTAGATAATTTTGCACAAATCTTGGCTTATTAAATTAGAACCAGAGAGCATGATTTAAAACAAACTCTAGTCTGTTTAAGTACAAGTTGTGTTTTTTGGAGCTGGCTTTTAACTTGCCCGTTTGTTTTAAATCTTTAGCAACAGAGAGCTAGGATTAGTGGATAGTGAAACTAAATGCTATCCAACTTCCTGGCCATTCAGGAGAGGGCAGGTGTGCAAGTGGGGGGCATGTGAGCCTGAAGGTTTGCTCAAAGCTCCACCCAGCACATGCATGTAGTGCTAAACCATGGTTTAGCATCACATGCAACCTGGGCCCATGCGTGGGTGCTGTGCCCACATTTGAGTGGTTTGGTCCCTAAATATTATTCATTATTTGTTTTATCTTTCTAATGATATTTCTGAACTGCCTTTCTACCATCTCTGGTGCCAGTGATGATGTTCCTATAGGAACTGAGCAACAGGAGCTCACCCCATCGTGGGGATTCGAACCGCCGACCTTCTGATTGGCAAGCCCTAGGCTCTGTGGTTTAACCCACAGCGCCACACGCGTCCCAAAAAAGAAACTTTTATGATGCTTAGGAATTAGATTTGGTCACTATTAACTGCTATTTGTTAGTTTAGTTTTAGTTAGTGTCATGTAGATCTTCCTTAAGATTTGACTTTGGTAACCACTTATATGATTTTGTAATAGCTATAATAATAATAATAAATTTTTATTTATATCCCGCCCTCCCCAGCCGAAGCTGGGCTCAGGGCGGCTAACAACAATCAAAATAATCCAACATTCTAAAAACATTCATTATAAAATTAATTAAAATCAAATTAATGGCAACCATTAAGCAACATTCTGTGCAGATTGCCAGAGGACTTTTAAATGTCTGGGTAGGATTTTGGAGATGGAAAATTAAGCAATAATTCTTATCTGCATGTATTTTGCAATCTTCTTTAGAATAAATGTTATTTTCTCTTTCCGTGTTTTCTACAATACTAAGCACAACAAACTTTTTTTTATGTGTTGAGGAAGGTGCAAAAGTCACAGGGTGCTTCTAACCACTAAACAAAAATAGTTGCTGTGTGATACGGGTTAGGTTAACAACATGTGAGTCAAAATAGCTTGATTAAATCTGTGGCCAGAATTCAAAGAACTCTTCAACTAACTCCTTGCACTGAAGGGAGTTTTGAGCTTGCTTTTCTTGAACCGCATTGGAGAGTATCTGATGAAAATCTTCTATGTTTAGCAGTGTTTTGCTACACATCAAATGAAAATGAAAATGTTGTATGGTGCTGCCTGTAAATGGTTTCTGTAATCTGTAAAAAAAAAAAAATTCTTCGGTGTTTTCCACAGTAAGATTTAATTGTAAATTATATTTATCTCCCCCCACCCCGTATTTGTATGTGTTTGCAAATTGAATAGCAGCATTAGTATTGATATACTGAACAGAAATTGAGAGTAAAGGTCTGTTCTGTTGTTATATTTAGTAGAGTGAGAGTTTCTATGGCTGCATTTTGATTGAGCACTTTTAATTAATTGCATTGATACATTGGGCATTATATGTGGCTTTACCAGAGAGATACTCTGCACTAATTTTAAACCTTTTTAGAGGCAATGTAATAAGTAAAATAGTAGGTATTTCTTTAGCTTTGGTTCTTACTTGAAGCCAAAGAAATAAATAACATTAGCAAAGGCATGATATAGTATGGGGACACTTACTTCCTGCATGTATGTTGTTATTTAGAACTGGAACTTTGGGGCTTATAGGCCCATAGACTAAACGGGGTGAGCTCCCGTCGTTCGGTCCCAGCTCCTGCCAACCTAGCAGTTTGAAAGCACCTCTAAGCAAGTAGATAAATAGGTACCGCTTATAGCGGGAAGGTAAACTGCGTTTCCATGCGGTGCGCTGGTGCTGGCTCGCCAGAGCAGCTTCGTCACGCTGGCCACGTGACCCAGAAGTGTCTCCGGACAGCGCTGGCTCCTGGCCTCTTAAGCGAAATGAGCACGCAACCCCAGAGTCGGTCACGACTGGCCCGTATGGGCAGGGGTACCTTTACCTTTACCTAGGGCTAGGCAAACATATTTTGCTTAACCTCTGCAACATGAAACATCTTCTACCCACCTTCCTGGATAACCACTTTGTCTCAAGTTCACTTAGTCCTTTTTGACTAAAAGACTGTGGCTGCCCAGTGCTGTACCTCCATGGTGACATAGCATTGTACAGTAGTACCTCGGGTTAAGTATTTAATTCATTCCGGAGGTCCATACTTATCCTGAAACTGTTCTTAACCTGAAGCACCACTTTAGCCAGTGGGGCCTCCTGCTGCTGCCGCGCCGCTGGAGCACGATTTCTGTTCTCATCCTGAAGCAAAGTTCTTAACCTGAAGCACTATTTCTGGGTTAGCGGAGTCTGTAACCTGAAGCGTATGTAACCTGAGGTACCACTATATAATTTTGCCAGCAGTGGATCCAGTTATGGGCTGAGACCCCAACATAAGTTGTGATGTTGGAGCCACCATTTCACCTATTTACGGCCATCCTCTAGACATATTATACTGTATAGAAGCCTGCTAGGAAGTGAACTTTGCAGTGCATGTTACAAGCAGACCGATAAAAACATCCATAATACATGCAACAATCATTTAAATTATTGTGGCTCAGGAAATTTTGGTTGCTAACTTAGACTGCTGCTTACAAAAACAAATGCAGAATCAAGCAGTCAGCTGCTGATAGTGTTATTCAGTTGAGATCAGAGGAACCAGATTCTGACCCTTTTCTACCCAGGAACACCATAATGAGATTTTAACCACTTGCAGGGGCTTAGAATGCCCAAACCCACTCAAAAGGCACTACCATTTTTCTCATTTTATCTTAATATTATCAAAACACAGAGATGTGTTTTAGGGTTCTACTATATGCGAGGTATGTGTAATGTAGGAATAACCAGCTAGAAGACAAATATTAAGTGTGGGATGTCTGCATATTTCGTTAGAGAATATTACTTCTTTAAGGTGATCAAAATGCAAAGTCTGACAGTGCTGGAGTTTCAGCACATGCAGCCTTTTCATTCTTGCATGGCAACCTGCACATGCCACTGCCTCTTTTAAACATGGCTGTGAAAGGATCCTCAGCCATCGCCCGCTTGGCACCCACACTTGGCAATACAGAGTGCTTTCCAATCATTTCTAATTCAGTAGTGTCAGCAACAGGTTAGTAGCCATAATTGGGAAAGTGCAATATAGAATTTTTACCCACTCTGTTTCAATTTCATTGTTAAGGATTCATAGTTAAAAATTCATTGTACATTTTCTGACTTTTGTAGCCCTTAGTTACATGTGCAGTGTAATTCTAAGCATATTTACTCTGCTAGATTCTTATCATTTTTTCTTCCTGCTTTATATGGTAATTTTTTTTATGTTTTATGTTAAAATGAAAAGAAATGAGTGAGCACACTAGACTTGTTTCATAATATTCGAGATACTTGTCTGCATGTGTACGGTATATAGATACAATAGTTTGGAATCCTTTGACACAAATAGTTTTAATTAATGTAAGTCTACAGTATGCAGTACAGTTATGAAATGTTATTGAGAATTAATGCTAGCAAACATCATTACATACACAAGAGTCTTGTGGGGAGATTACTTTCTGTTTCTAATATACTGTACACGCACACCCTTTCAAAAGTCTACTGCATCCACAGCTATTACTACTTTTTCATGTCAGAAATCTTACTCTTAAATTTAAAAGTCTTAGCTATTACAAAATTATACATATGGTTACCAAAGCGAATTCTTAAGGAAGTTCTGCATGAGAGTAACTAAAACTAAGAACATGCAAAAATGTTATCTGTGTTGACAGGATTTGTTACCTTTAAGCTGCAATCCTATTCACTCACTGAACTCAAATGGAAGTTACTTCTGAACAGAAATATATGTTAATTGTTAATCTTATTAAGATGCATTCTGGAATGGTGACTTGGGATTTCTGAATTATCTTGAAAAGAATGTCCTTGTTTTGTCTCTGAAGTACTCTCATTCACACTTGAATCCACATGAAGTCGCTTACAAATTAGTTGAAGTACAGTTTTCCGGACACTTCTGGACATTAAGAAATACATAACTGGATCTAAGCAGCTGTTAAATGATGAGAAGACTAGTGTAATCTCATTGTATTTGTGAATGATCTGTTGCCAGTAACAAGAGGTTTTTTGTAGTTGTGAAGTGATATAAATTAATCTGAATATATGATAAGGAACAAAGCATAATGTGAAAATGATAAGTACTATGAAAGATTTCCTTGCAATGGCAACATATGTTCTAGTATTAGGAAAACTTGTTCTCCTCTTGGAAATTTTCAGAAGATTGTTTGCAATTTTAACATACGACAGAATCAGTAGAATGAAAACAATCCAAAATATTATAACAAGAATATAATTAACACCTGCTTCCACTTTTGCATTTCGCTTTTCTCTGTAATGGAAACATTTTGATGAGTGTTTATCTTCCTTCCTGGTAGACTGAACAACCATCAGTATAAATCCCATTATTGCAACTGTCCACAGCGTACAACACAAATATACGCTTCGCCTTGCTGTTAACACTCTAGGGCGTTGTATAGATTTGTTAATTTTTACATAACGGTCCCAACTAATAAGCCCTAGTAGTACGATGCTGATGTACATGTTCATATAAAATAAGTTTCCTATAATCTTGCAAAAAATCAAGCCCAACAGCCACTTGTTCTGGGCTATGTGATAGTATATTCGGAAAGGGAGACAAAAGATCAGTAGGAGGTCTGCGATAGCAACATTAAGCAAATAAACATGGATAGAGTTCTTCTTGCAAGGAATGCCCAGAAAAACATACAGGGCAGTAATATTGCCAACCAATCCAATTACAAAAATGACCGAATACGAAAATAGTAGAGTTAAAGACAGTGATTTCTCTTCCGTATCACAGTAAGTAACAGGCATTTCTGTGGAGTTTTTTCCAGTTTCATTTTCAGCAAGTGAAAAATTCATGTTCTTCGCTGGGGTTTTCTTGTACATACGGTATGGAAGTCAAAATTCTTAGTAAATCTTCACTTACACTTTGCCTGGAATAAAATGGAAGACAGTGCAACATGTACAGTGTGGAATTAACTTGATTAACTTTTCAAACAAACTCAGAAGCATTTCTGTCATAAGCCTTATTTTAGTCATGCATAAAATCAGCAAAATAGGGTCTTCACCCAGAAACTATTTATGAACAAGTTTGCAATTATAACTGCTTTATGAAAACATTTTACTCCTTTTATTTTTCCTCCTTTTTTAAAGTAAGGAAAGAATGAAAAGTAGGCTTCCTATAAAATCTGATATCCATCCAGTATTCCCAGTGCTTAGATGATTGCATTGATAACAATAGGTGATAAACAAATAGTACATAAAGTCTCCTTTGGCACATTAAAAACAAACAAACTGTGGTTTCAAAAACAATAAAAAATACAAAATGTGCCTTGATATTAGCAAAGTAGTATCTTAGGAATGTAAGAAGCGGATCTTGTTTACATACCAAATATAATTATTTGGAATTCCCCACTGTCTGTGGTGGCTGAGGCTGATGGGAGCCCGACAGTATCTGGAGAGCCATGGGTGCCACACCTGGTTTAGGCAAAGACATGTTAGAAATGGAACAAAGATCTTGTTAGGAAGCTGATAGATGATTTCTGGCAATATGCTTGATCTGTGGCTATGAGAATTTCCCCATGCATTAACTTGATTGAGAATTCCTGCAAAAATATTTGCATGTTGATACCTGAGCCCATAATAAAGTGGCATTCCAAAATGACTTTGTCACTATAAAAACAGATTCAGATTATCTAAGGGTAGATTCAAAATGGGAAATCAAATTCTACTTTGTGTTTGTAGTTTAGAGTATGATTTCATTGTTGAAAGTGAAAACGTGAACCTTGAAAGATTTAGATTTGTAATTTTACTAGTGTGTTTTAATAACACATTTTATATATTTATAGTGTGTGTGTGTGTGTGTGTGTGTGTGTGTGTGTGTTTGTGTTCGTGTTCACTCTCTCTCTCTCTTAATGGAAGCAATCAGCATTAAGCTCAAGAGGGGCTTACTCCTCAATAGCCATTAATGAGGTTGTGCTGTATTCACACTTCCTCGGCAGCAAATCCTAAACTGCCTGTTGTTTCAAATATATGCTACTACTTTGATAAAGTTGCTTGTGAATGTTATCCAGGTGGCAGTCTTAACATTTCTCTGCCTTTTTAAAAGGAAAGAAAAAAATGTGAAAGAAAAGTAGAATATGTTCTTGAGAAAAGTGCTTTCTCATCTGTCAAGAAAGTTGCACTAGAAATATAAAACTATTTTTCTACACTTAACGTATGAGAAAAATTGAACTATAATAAAAGGAAATACTCACTTTTGGGTTAGTGACGGAGTCTTTTCTACTGAATTCTGCTTTCAGAACTTGTGTTTAAGGAAGGAAGGAAGGAAAGGAAGTCTGTCTTATTAGAAAGTTGTGACTAGGGTTGTTTTAAACTGGTAAGAATCAGCTTCATCAGCTATTTTAGTCTTTCGTGCTTTCCTCCAGATATCTGTGGGAGGATTGGGGGATGGTGATGAGCTTTTATGTGTAATAGTAATCTCTGATGCATGAAGATGCACCACGGCAATGGCAGGTATATATAAACACACATTGGGATATGGTGGAGGACAAAATATGAGCACTAAATACAGGGGAACGCAGAAACACATCCTAGTAAGAGAGCTGCCATAGCTGAAAACAAAAGCACCTTTAAAAAGAAATCCCAGTTAGCTCTAACCATGATTTTAGCTTGCTGATGAGGCAAAGCTTAATCAGAGTTAAGGCAGCAGAAGGGGATACTTTACAGGGTGGTTGGGTAGTGTGTTTTCCTGGACCTACTTCCAATGTTTTAATGATTATTGAGAGACCATTACTTTTTTGGTGAAAGAAATATTGCCTACAATCCTTTTCCAGTCACTAAGTAATGCTGTCAAATTTCATACTTCAATCTTCCATTTAAGCTATTCCTCTGATTGTTGTTATAATGTCTAAATAAAATGTCAAATCGGTAATGGTATGTCCACCTCAGAATGCAACTTCCCTCCCCTAAATATTTTTCGTGCCTCTGCAAAACTTGTAGTTCCCCAAAGTCTGCTGATACCTCCTCTTCGTGCATGATCGTGCTATTTTGGCAACCTAAGGACGGGCAGCTGAGATAAATGAGATCACTGTTTGTGTGTGGTGAATTTTGCCGCAGATAGGTTAGATGTGATTGACAGAGGAGTATTGTCACAGGAATGGATGGACAAAATATGCACTGGTTTTGTCAACATTTGCTAGGTGTAAAACAGTAAGGGGTACTACTGATTCAAACATACTCAAAATGAGAACTTGTTGTGAAAAGGTAATTTAACAGTAAGGAATTAGACATATTATAAGAGCTTTTCATTCATTCATTCATTCATTCATTCATTTATAAGAAGGTACAGAAGAATTCATGCAAATAGAAATTTGCAAGAGTTTTCCAGCTCAAAACAAGTGTGTTGCTTGTTTTAGTAAATTCTGTTTTTGCACCAGATAATAGGTACAGTGCCTCTTTGATATGTAATAGGAAGGAGTCCCAAAGAATAGGTGCCACCACACTAAAGGCCTGATTCCTACATTGTTTGGAACAGACCTCCTGATGAGATGGTATCTTCAAGAGGTCCCAGTAAGCAGTTGAACCAATGCCTTTTGCACTAGCTGCAGGTAGCAGAAGTGTGGTATGCAAGTTGACACAGAAATTTCTATTTTTGCTCCTAAAGTTCAGTTAAAGACTTCTCTACAAAAATAGGCAATAGGCTAATTACCTTTTATTGTATTGAAATTTGGATTTGCTCTGGTGAACTAACAAGAAATTTTCATTAGGAATAAAATCAGATAAGTTTAGGGAAATAACGCTTCTGTTGGTTGAGTGTGTTATGTTGATCACAAAAACATACAAGTCCTCTACCACAAACAAATGAAAATAAAAATCTGTGTTTTAACTTTATTCTCTTTTTTTGAGGTTCTTGGCATTAAGAAAATGTGATAAGATGTTACCTGAAATATGTTTACATGCAGCATTTCTTGTGACCAGTGTGTCCCTACATTGCATAAATGTGCTGTCCCATTTGTCATCTAAACCTATTTTTATAAATGCACCATACCATCAGTGTAGGGAAACCTAACAAAGTAACCAATCCCTTGTTGTGAACGGTCGTATTTATGCCAATAATGAAGTAGCTGGATACCTCTGGAAAACATAGGTTAGGCTGACGATTTACACAGAATCTTCCTTATCCTCCTGAACATATTCTTCATTGGTTGAGCTTGTGCTACACAGAAAACTAAACCAGACTAGTGGAAGTATAATCCGGTTATGTTGAATAACAAACTCAGTGAAACTCTTGTGAGGGATTAGAACAGGAGTGGGAAACCTTTTTGACTCAATGGGCCAGATCGTTATCATTCCTTGGCCCCATAGGCCATCTTTAACAGGTGGGCGAGAAACCACCTGATACTAGGCAGTTGGCAGGTGGGTTGTCAAAGTTGCTTGTGCAACATGTCCCAAGCACCCAGCAACCACCTGGTTGTCAGGCACTTGCAAACTGCATCATGATGGGATTTGCCAGCAAAGTGACAAGCTTCTATCTACAGAGACCAGCTTTGCAATTGAGTTCCCTACAGGGAATTCAGGCAGACAGCCAATCCAGTAGGGTTGAACTTACTGCTCATCAGCTAACTTCAGCCCTGCTTTCTACAGGGATAGGCTGCAGCATTGAGTTCGCCAGAGGGTGCTCAGTTGTGTAGCCAATTCAATGTATGTCTCCCTACCTTAAACATGACATCACATATGACATCAGAAGGAGGCTTGCCATCCCTGCATTGAAATCTAACAGGTTTTGGGTGCTTCTCTCCTTGGTGGTAGAACAGAAATTTACAAGAATAACAAAATTACTTTCTCAACAAATTCCCGCTTTCAGCTGTCCCGATATCACGTGCCAAAACAATGGTTCTATTCAGCTGATGCATCCATTAATGTCAACTGACATTCTTTCTAGCCTTAATACCATTACCAAATGTGTGTTGTATTTTTGTGAATACCTAAAGCCTAGCTAACTCTGTTGAAGTCCTACACCAAGAATACTTTGCCATTTATATGGTACTTGTGATTGTTGTAAAGACATAAGCCTATTTTCTGTTGTCATAATGTTTTGATTATACAAAAATTTGTCTTTTTAAATTAAATATCAGAGGGGTTTTTGTCATTTCAGCCGCACTGTGTGCTACTTGCCTCAAAGGAAAATTCGGCACCTGTGAAACTTGGTGGTTTTGGTGTTGCTATTCAATTAGGGGAATCGGGACTTGTTGCTGGAGGTAAGAAATGCAAGTGTTTCAAAAGAGGTGCTATGGAGCTCAAAATGGCTAATTAACATTTCAGGCACGACTACCTAAAAACACTTTCACTTCTCATAGTTGTATGTGAAAGAGGGGTTTTTATGACAGTCAAAATGAAAGAGGATTCTTGGTGAGAATGTTCCCTTCCTGAGAATTTTGTATTATTATTCATCACCTTCCCACCTCCCCCAGTTGACTGTCTTAACACCTTTTAAATAAACAATCCTTGAGCTACTTATTAGCCTTGCCATGAATCATGTATAATTGGCGGGGGGGGGGGGGGAGAGAGAAACCTTCTAGGCCTGCGTTTGAGGCCCCTCCTTAAAAGTTGCCCGTTTGCTATTCTGTTTCAATTAAAGCCAGGACGCCTGTGTTCATGTCATGTAACATTCAGTGGAGACAAAGCAAGGAGGAGGAGAGAGAAAAGGGGTGCATTTACCAGGCCCCAGGCCACTGAGATCAGCCAAGCTTCTAGTCTCGTGGGCTGTTACTGCACTGGTAGAACTGTTACAGGCCGCCATGTCTTTTTCCAAGTAGAAGCTGCTCAGATCATAGCTCCATCTTCAGAAACTAAAGTCTTTTTTGTATTTTCCTTCAGGACGGGTAGGAACGCCTCATTTTATGGCCCCAGAAGTAGTAAAAAGAGAGCCATATGGAAAGCCTGTAGATGTGTGGGGATGTGGAGTGATCCTTTTTATTCTGCTCAGTGGTTGTTTGCCTTTTTATGGAACAAAGGAAAGATTATTTGAAGGCATTATCAAAGGAAAATACAAGGTATGTTATAGTAATTGCTTTTCTCAAGGAAAAGGAAGTCTGCATTTTTGTAAAATGTATTTTGATGCATTAAAATATCATAAAAAGCCTGGAGTTTGTCCACATAAGAATGAATCAGATCAGCAGTCTCCTGAACAGTTGTACTCTGGGCACTGAGGAAGTACAGAACAATTAGAGGGGCAGCTCCCCTCTCCCAGCTCCAAGTTCAGGAAGGGGGCTGGGACTTGTCATGGGCATTCACTATGAAAGGACCTGTCACACTCATCATAGATACTTCCCACGAAAAGCACGGCAAGTGAGTTTGCAGACCCCTGACCTGTACAATCTTCATCCCTAGTCATTGCATTGTTGTTGCATTATTTCCCCTGATCCTGCAGGTAAGCACTGAAGTCCACAGTAGTGCTTCCCTGCCCATGGCACTGGAAGTGTTGTTAGCCAGGTTAATGTGCCATAATTTTTAAAGAGCTCAAATAAATCCTCTTAATATGTTCACTTTTTAAAAAGGTCATTGCAAGTATTGAGCCTTCTTACAGTACTGTACCTCCTTTCTGATTTTATTAATTGGTTTGTATTTTTGGAGTTGCAATCATATATCATTTGGTAACAATGACAACACTTTTTACATAAAGTTGGTGCCATTAAATCACATAAATTAAAGCATATTAAAATCATTCTGTGGGTAAGCTGTCCTGTGTTTCCTTACTACTCAGTTCTTCTTTTGTAGAAAACATGGAGGAGCTAGAAACCACATAGTTTCCAAATCACAGTGGTTTAACAATAAAGTCTAGTTTCAAGTTTACAGTTTCATTCAAAACTGACATTTGAAAACTCCTAGTACCTGTTTTCAAAGCCAAATACTAGGTTTTAGTTTATAGTTCATCAGCTGGGGAGTCTCTGCTATTTTTAAAGAAGAGCAACAAAACACTTTCTATAAAGTGATTCTGAACCATTTTTAATATAATAAAAGCTGCACAAAGTTGGGTGTTTTCCATCTGTGGCTTGCTGAAATTTTCTTTACTTTGGAGGGAATTAAACCATCTTTAGTTAATTGTCCTTAGTTTGCAGGAATATTGAGTATGTATGTTATATTTCATTGGCGGTGTATGTGTACACTTCAAACATGCACACACAGAAATCAGAAACCTGAACTTAGGTAACAGATTCCATTGAAAAAAAAGCTGAATTATGTAATATGTACATCTTATTTGTATTGAACACATGCATGCATACATACATCATCATTATTATTATTATTACTATTATTATTTATTAGAAACTAGCTAAATATTGCATGCAGGTATGAGTAATGAAACCCTAATTGCTCTTTTCTTTTCTGGGGGGATACTTAACCTTTTCCCTGCCCCTCACTTTTGCATACCAAGTGCTGTTACTGTTTTCAGTGCATGAAGTTTCAAATACATAAAAACATACTGTTGGAGTTCATGAAGGAGAGAAAGCAACATGGGTGGGTGGGTGATTTGTTAAATATCTTATACCCTAAATCACCACCACCTGAATTGTCTTTTATTACTTTTTTTTAATGCCCTTGAGAGAGTTTCTTTATATGCAATGTTCATAGTGTTAAGTTAGGCCAGTGCTGCTGAGGTCTAAGTTCGGTTATTCAGAAATAAATAGAGAAGTATTTTGCAATTACACTGTTTCAAAGTGTTCAGCATTTTTAAATACTGGAGAATTCAATTGACTTGATCTGGTAGATTACTTGGTGAACTGTTTCAGTTCTTACAAAAGTAGTTGTGCAGTAATCTGCACAAATGTTTTAACTTGGATTGACATTTCCAGCTTTTTAACAATCTACAGCATGCTTCTGGAACTCTTGTTGTAAAGACCCCTGTTATGTGCCTTAGCTTAACTTACTGTTTTTGACCTAGATGAATCCAAGGCAATGGAGCCATATCTCTGAAAGTGCCAAAGATTTGGTACGACGTATGCTTATGCTGGACCCAGCTGAAAGAATAACTGTTTACGAGGCACTCAACCATCCTTGGCTGAAGGTAAGCAGTATAAATGGTGTAAAAGAACAAGAGCTCTCCAAATCTGTCAACGCTTATAAATCTTGGTAAGACTGTTGCTAACTCGTATGAACTGATACCAAGCCCTCAGATGGCATAATAATAATATAATTAAACAAAACATTATAAAAATATTTGAGCACATTTAATATTTGAAGCTAAAAGAATAGAAAAAATTAAAATGTCAATGTTCTAAACACTGTAGAAAAACACACAAAATAAAAAGGGTTTACTTCCTGCCTAAATACCATCAGGGATGCGACTAACCTTTTTTCATAAGGGAATCTGTAATTGTGGTCTTGCCACAGAGAAGGTTTGTCTCAAACTGTCAAAAGGCACCCAGGGATGGATTCTAAGAGGGTATTTTGTAATGTTCCAATATTTGTCAAAAATCTACAATACCAACCTTAATTATTCTCTTCTGTTTATCTGTAATTTCACATTCTTGTTCCTAACTTTATGGCAGCAGTGAAGAACCATTTTATTCCAGGGGCATTTAGGGTCCTCTGAGTTGCTACTCTGAGCTTGTGTTTTTCTGTTTATGGCTCCTTGGTTTTGTGTGTGTGTGTGCGTGTGTTTTGTCTAATGGTTGTTATTAAATATTTTTCTAAATGGTTATGAGCTATCTCAAGACACTTTGTGAGAGATAAATATCTTTTTTTTAAAAAAAGAGATTCCTGAGAACTGTCCTGGCTCAGATTGAAACTTACAAACATACATTTTTCAGGGGATTTTTGTTTGTTTTGAACATGTGTTTGAGTTAATAGCTTACTCTTACTGAAAACAGTTCTAAATGATATTAATTCATTGTTTCCAATATTTTATTTGTAGGAACGTGATCGCTATGCATACAAGATTCACCTTCCAGAAACTGTGGAACAGCTGAGGAAATTCAATGCAAGAAGGAAGTTAAAGGTAAAGAAAACAAGCAAACTACTTATATTAAAATATACCAAAATAACATTCAGGGTGATTGCCAATGTTAGTCATATCCATGCCAGACTTATATGTTACTCTGAATATGACTTAGCTGAAAATCACTCTCAGAATACTATTCTAGTTGCTGGCCTTAATGATATTGGGGGGGGGTGATTGTTGGGGGGAATCTTCATGAAAAGAATGTGGATAGCCTCATAATTTGAATTATTTAAATTGGAATAAAAGAATCAGCAACAATGATATCCACATTGTATTTGCATTTCAGCAGAGCGAAGCAGTAATAGGCCATTTACGCAGTCTCTGAGTGTGCAGCAGTTGCAGCCTGTTGCTGCAGGCCCTCAATGCCACGGAACCAAAGGCCTCTCCATTGTGTGGCCAGCTGCTGGAGAGTTCCCCCACCAGTTGCAAAGGAGGGTGGGATAACCCACCATCTCCTAGTTTTCGAATCAGCCAATCAGAGGGCCAGAGAGCCCGGCTATATAGGCCACTTGTGCCCGAGTTCAGGACTTCAGTCAGCTGAAGAACATATTACTACAGTGGTACCTCAGGTTACATACGCTTCAGATTAAGAACTTTGCTTCAGGATGAGAACAGAAATCATGCTCCGGCGGCGCAGCAGCAACAGGAGGCCCCATTAGCTAAAGTGGTCTTCAAGTTAAGAACAGTTTCAGGTTAAGAACGGACCTTCGGAACGAATTAAGTACTTAACCTGAGGTACCACTGTACTTGGAATTGTGCTACAGAGAATAAAGCTTAATGGTTACTCTGGTATTGCACAATCCTTTGTTTCAGTCATAAACACTTCACAGAAGTAAAAAACTTTAAACCACTTTCTGATTCATCCTAGAATGGCTATTAAAATATCCACAGAGTTTTCTCTGCAAAGGTGTGTTGAATTCATGGGTGACCATTTGAATACACGTTACAAGCAAGCAACTATTTTTGCTAGTGCTAAATTTAGAATCCCCTTTGGCCTTAAAACGATGGCTTTAGGATCTATAGTATTGGGGGGAACATTACTGATAGTCCACTTTGTGACTTTAGCTTTTTGTTTATTCAGGGTGCAGTACTAGCAGCAGTATCAAGCCACAAATTCAATTCTTTCTACGGTGATCCCCCTGAAGAACTGCCAGACTTCTCTGAAGACCCTACCTCCTCAGGTATTTCCATTTAAAAGAACATTACTGTAGTGACTTTTGGTCAGACGTATTCTAATTGTGGGTGGTATCCAACAGAGCACTTCTGCTAAAACCAGAATTTCCGCTTGCACAAGAGATATTTTCATTGGGTGTCAGACCACCACATGGGTGACTATCGCCACCTGGCCTTCAAAGCAGGAAATGTTCAGAGTCAAGCAGGATTGATGCAATAAGATCCCAAGGAGCTGAACTACTCAGTAGTCTACCTGCCACAGCTTTAAAAAAATATGTTTGAAGAACGTTAGAAACAGCAGAAGAGATTCCTGCTTTGTCTTCCTTTATCTCTAAACTTCAGCTCAGACTAGGAAGTAGGAACATAGAAAGCAGCCTTAATTTATGTCAGACCATTGGGACATTGTGGCTCAGTATTACCTATACTGACCAGGAATGGCTTTCCAGGGTTTCAGACAGGAATCTTTATCAGCTGTACATGGATATTCCAGGGCAGTGGTTTTCAACCAGTGTGGCATGGCACCCTGGGGTGCCTTGAATGATGGAAGGGGTACCACGGGCAACACTGACCTCTGTCCCTTTCCTTCCTTCCCTCCCTTCCTTTGATGCCCTCTCACGTTTCTGCTTCCCAAAGGCCTGCACAGCTCTATGTTGCAGCAGCCCTGGCTACAAGCTCCCCATGTGAATAGTGCCTCTGGTGCTGGTCAGGGGGTGCTTCCCAGGCCTGTGGGACAGTGTGAGGAGGCACCTCTCTTTGGAGGGGGCAGTTCAGAGACTGGGGTGGCAGCTGCGGCTGCCCAGAGGACTCCCAAGGAGAGGGGAGAGAAGAGGAGACTTGAGAGAACACTCCACAAGGGAGGGTGTTTGAAAAAGGGTGAGAGGCTGCCAGCTCTGCAGGCATGGGGTGACATAACTAGGCTTCTGAGCCCCACAGGGGAGCCACAGAAAGAATGCAGTTGGTCAAGGGAGCCGTGGACCCAAAAAGGTTGAAAACCTTTGTTCCAGGGGTTAAACCTGGGGTTAGTTGTAGTATATACTCTGCCACTGAGCTATACTTCCCAATTCATATTGGGAGCAAGAAATCTATCTCTGTCCCAAGTCCTCTAGCAAGTGCTCTGGCAGTCTATTAGTTCAGTTAACTCGATTAAAAGTGCTTTTGATAATGTATAACGCTCTGAACAACTTGGGATTTGGGTATCTGAGAGAATTCTTCTGCCAGCACCAACCTGTTGAGGCTTTGAGAACAGTGCCTATGGCCCTGCATTTTGTCCCTCATGTTAATGTTATTCACAGTGTGGGGACATAGGATAGGGTCTTCTCAGTGCTGGCACCCCAATTATGAAACACTTTCCCCCTATTAGCACAGACAGCTACTCCTTGATGAGCTTCTGTCACCATTTAAAACTTGCTCAGGTTTATGGTGGACATGATTATCTGTTCTCATCTATGGATCTTTACATTTTAATGCTTTCTGATTCTGTTGGTTTTATGATAATTTGATATTGTAGGATGTCTCACTGTTTTTATTTCAGTTTTTTAAAGTTTATTGTTTATATTGTATTATTGTTTTTTTGTAAACCTCTTTGTGATCTTTTTCTGGATAAAAAGTGGTATGCAAGTACTTCAATTAATAAATAGCGACTTGGGTGAGAGGTAGTTTCAGTTATTTACACTGAAATTTGGAGAAGTTAAAAACAGCAAAAGTCTCTAACTTTCTTACTTCCATCATACTTCAGTACAACTGAGGCAAATCTCTATCTTTGTCCCCAAGTCCTTTGCACCTACTAGCTTAATAATAATAATAATAATAATAATAATAATAATAATAATTTATTATTTATACCCCACCCACCTGGCTGGGTTTCCCCAGCCATTCTTTGGGGTGAGTAGTTGTGGCAAGGAAAAATAGACGCCTCCTAGTAACCCAATCAGAACCAAATTAGAAAAACAATTAGGAAGAAAAAAGGAACCTTTAAGGTGATGAAAAAATAATCCTGAGATTGATGTAACAAATGCATCTCCAAATTGTTCAGAATATTCTTTCCTATTCAGTATCTTGTAAGTGATTCCCAGTTTGTATGAATTTTCTTTTTCTCAAATAATATTTATAATTTGAACATAATTAATTCAGTTAACTAATTTTACTGCATGCCATATCTTGATAAGTTGTTTTGTTACCAAAAGGGAGCTTACTGATTACCCACCCACAAACACTATTAATACATTGACATATTTCCCACTAGCTGTTATCTCTGCTCTCTAAAATGTACTATAGTACACCGAAAGTCAGTCACAACTTTGCATAATATACATTTTCACTTCAAGATTTTTGCATTATGCACTATATTTTTCAACAGCCATCTATTAAAGATTCAGGAAGGCTTTCTTTCTACTGGTTCCTCAATCTTAATAGAAGCAGTAGCCCACTTGCATAACTGCCCTGTCATATTTCCTGTTCTAAAACTTGCATGGTTCCTCTTATTTTCTGTACAGCATCAGCATGATTTCTCTTCCTCTTTTGAAGATATCAGCATGTATTAAAGCAAAGGTTCATAGTTAGTTTACTTTGTCTCCGCATGCATCCTTGTGTCTTGAATATGTCAGGTGGAAGAGTTATGAAACTGAAGACGCCTCCTTCTCACACTAGGTTGCAGGAATGTGTTGATGCTGTATAGATCTACTAAGCTATATTGCTATGTGTAATGCCATCCTACTGTATTATTTTGTTTTTGTTTTTCCAGAGGCAGGAAGGAGGGGCTTGAATGGTTTTTTGACACTAACTTAACTGTTCTCACTGGAGAATCCTTCAGAGGGATTTGTACCTTATTACTTGAAATAAAAAGGGACGCGGGTGGCGCTGTGGGTAAAACCTCAGCGCCTAGGACTTGCCGATCGCATGGTCGGCGGTTCGAATCCCCGCGGCGGGGTGCGCTCCCGTCGTTCGGTCCCAACGCCTGCCAACCTAGCAGTTCGAAAGCACCCTCGGGTGCAAGTAGATAAATAGGGACCGCTTACCTGCGGGAAGGTAAACGGCGTTCCGTGTGCTGCGCTGGCTCGCCAGATGCAGCTTGTCACACTGGCCACGTGACCCGGAAGTGTCTGCGGACAGCGGTGGCTCCCGGCCTATAGAGTGAGATGAGTGCACAACCCTAGAGTCTGGCAAGACTGGCCCGTACGGGCAGGGGTACCTTTACCTTTACCTTTACTTGAAATAAAATAATTCAATTTTTAAAAAACGAATGTGGCATGAGATACAAGCTTATTAGTAAGGAACTTAAAAATCTTCAGTTAAGCTTTTATATTTAAATTTAACTGAAGTAGTGCTGTATGATTCTAAATCTGAGGGGAAAGGTGAAGAAGCATGATCTCTTGAGCTGCGAGCAATGTGCACTAAACCCTAATTCTCAGCCTTGGTCTTTTAACATTTATTTTGGGAACATAGTCTACTTTACAAGTGTGTTGTACGGATTAGCAATGGTTTGAACACTTAAAAGCACTGTACAAATGCTGCTGGTTTCTGCAATAATATTAATTCTTCAATATCTTCAATATCATACTTATTCTTATAAAATTATGGAAATCAGCAGAAATGCAGGTTGTTTACTGGCAAAACTTTCAGAATGCAAATTTCAAATGGGATTCTTCTTTCCAAGGTAATATCAGTTGAATTTTCTGGGATGTGATAGTTCTGGTAAGGAAGAGTATAGTGTGTAGGGCAGTGCTTTTTTCTGGGGGGATGGAGGGGTATGCATACCCCTAAACATTTTGTGAATCTCTGTACATTTACCCATGTACTGTATCTATTTTTCCCAGTTTGAACTATAAAATGGTGATTTTCTTGAGTCAAAATGAGAGTACCCCTAAACATTTTTTAATGAAAAAAAGCACTCGTGTAGGGTATAAAGCAGTCTTCCCAACTCCCAGCAGCCCTAGTCAGCATGTGTAGTGGTTCATGATACCGGGAGCTAAAAATAAGAATTTTTAGATTTCCTGTATTTAATGCTTTGCTTGTAACAATAAGAAATAATGTAAGAAATATTTTGTGTCTAGTACTTGATACACTAAATTACCAAAATTATTTTAACATTCTATAATTACAATCCTGCCTAAGCACTTCAACAAAAGTTTAGGGTGTCATTCTGCTGCTTGTTAGATTAACAGAATGCCAGAGGAAAATTATATTTTGGTTTTAAAAGACGTCAGTTTGATAAGGTAGTAAGGAAGCAATACTCAAGATAAATAATATAACAAAAAGAGAAACAGTCACAGCAATTCTGAGGTAGGACACACTGTGAAGTAACTTTAGATTATTTATTATGGATATTACATTTATTTATTTATTTCCTTACTTACTTACTTACTTACCGTATTTTTCGTTCTATAAGACACACTAGACCATATGACGCACCTAGTTTTTGGAGGAGGAAACAAGAAAAAATATATTATGAATCTCAGAAGCCAGAACAACAAGAGGGATCACTGAGCAGCGAAAGCAGCGATCCCTCTTGCTGTTCTGGCTTCTGGGATAGCTGCACAGCCTGCATTCGCTCCATAAGATGCACACACATTTCCCCTTACTTTTTAGGAGGGAAAAAGTGAGTCTTATAGAGCAAAAAATACAGTACTTACTTGGTATACCACCCTTTATCCGAAGATTACCAATAACCCCCCTCCTATTAACACTTCTAAAAGGCTACAGAATCTTAATCAGCTAAAGCCCTGGTTACAGAGAAACGTTTTTGCATGGCTCCTAAAAATATGTAATGAAGGCACCCGGCAAGCCTCCTTGGAGAGAGTATTCCACAAACAGAAATCCACCACAGAAAAGGCCCATTCTCATGTTTCTACCCTCCGGATCTCTGGTAGAGGAGGCAAACAAACAAAAAAGCCTCAGATGATGATTGCAGGGTCTGGGTTGGTTCATATGGGGAGAGGCAGTCCTTGAGGTATTGCGGTCCTGAACCTTTTAAGAGTTTATAGATCCAAACCAGCACTTTGCTTACAGATAGCCAGAGTCCAGTTCTGCGATGTATCCCCCCCCCCCCCGCCCCGATAATTATAGACCACCCTTCTTAAAATTATCCCAGGGCAGGTTACAAAAATATAACAAACACATTACAATGAACAATTAAAATAAAAAAATCAGAAAACAACTAAATACCCTTCCCTTTACAAAGGTACATCTCCCTTAAAGCCCATAGAGTGTGAGCAAACTGGCTAGACAATTCAAGTAAACCAGATCCCATAACCTAACCAACATCTGAGCTTGAACAAAAAAAGAACAGAGTTATTTAAACCAGTATAAGAAAAATAAAACTGTCTTGAAAGGAAAATGGGGGGGGGGGGGGTTGGTTGGTTACAGAAAGAAATGGTCTAGGCAATCTCACTATTCTTTTTTTTAAAAAAAACATAAGATTGTCTTAACAGAACTCTCATCACTCAGGAGTTTGAGTTTTATTTTTGGATATTTGTCACTGAAGGTTTAAGTGCTTTGATTTGCCACTAGATGGCAGAGAGAATGAACTTTCTGGGACCATTTCCTTAACAGGCAAATGTTAATGTTTACTTTATACTTTATTGCATAAAATGATGCAGTATTCAATCTTTGAAGCAGCGGAGGGGCGCCCCAAGTCCACAGGTCTAATTAGGTGTACCAGGCTTCAGTCAGACCCTTTGACTAGATCCAATTTCCCACTCCTGCTTTAAAGCACAATAATTTCTTAATGAGCTAAAATATGTATGTGCATATGTATAACATTCTTCAGTAGTGTTTTAGCCTGAATGAAAAGAAGCAGATGAATGAAACTGTGGCATTGTGGTTGACATTATTACAACAAATCTAGATGCCAATTTTGACCTTGTATCTACAGGATCTAATAATGTCAGCCAAAACATTGCAGAGTTATCTGCCAGCAATGTCTTTCTGTATTCTATGCAGGATGAACAGGTCAAACACAAAAAGTGGACACAAATTTGACATCAGAACTTGTAATACTAGAGAATATTTTGACATACCAAGACACTTAAGACAGTCATCCTCAAACAAAGGAACTTTGGTGTTAGACTCCATCTTGAAACTGCTGGACTGCATGTTGTCAGGAAATTCAATTTGATCAGCTGTGATTGTCACTGTAACATTAATTTTCATGTAATTATTACTGCTCTTTGTGCAATTTGCTTCCCTGTGACTTCACTCGTCTCCATCCATGCTACCCCAAAAAGTGTCTCCCAACTTGGAATTAAACTATACATCTTTTTAAGTAGAGTCAGTTTCACACAACTTTATGCCAGCATTTTTCAATCTGTGGCCCAGGGATCCCTGGTGAGCCTCAGCCCTGAAGCCCAGGTGCAGTATAAACTTTTGAGTAGGTTGATGCCAGCAGCAGTTCCCCGCATGCACAGTATGTTGACATGTGTTTCAGCAGGAGTTTGTTAGAGAGCAAGGCTAGAGCAAGGCTGTAGTATGCAAAATTTGAGAGAATGGAGGAAAATGAAAGAATGAGAAAGAAAGAAAGAAAGAAAGAAAGAAAGAAAGAAAGAAAGAAAGAAAGAAAGAAAGAAAGAAAGAAAAGATGCGGATGGCAGGTAGACAGTGTGCCATGTGAATGTGAGAGAAGGAAAAGGAGTAGGATGTACTGATGGAGAGGATAAGTGTCTGGGCCCGCTGCTGTGTGTTCTGGCATCTTCTCCCCCGTAAGGAGTTATCAACACTCCTCCACAAGGGAGATGGAGCTGTTTCTCATGGGGACCTATGTACTGTTACTACTACTTCACAGACCCTGAGAGCAGATATGAGTGCCCTGAAACAGTAAGTAGTGCTCTGATCTGCTATGAAGTTTCCCAAGTGCTGGGCAAAGCCCAACATGCAGGAAAATGGGTGCACACCTTCCTGTTCCCAGAGTGACCAGCTCTCAGTAGTAGTAGCTAGAACAGTGTTTCTCAAACTTGGGTCCCCAGCTGTTGTTGGACTACTGCTCTCATCATCCCTGACCACTTGTCTTGCTAGCTAGGGATGTTGGGAATTGTAGTCCAACAGTAAATGGGGACCCAAGTTTGAGAAACACTTAACAGCTACCTCAACACAAAAGCGGAGCTTCACAGTGGTGCTTGTGTAGCTCATGCAGTTGCTGTTTGAACCTATCACTTCAAAGGTGGTATTCTTAGTAGGATTCATCCTGACCAAGAGATGTGGGCCTTTCTTTGAGACTTCTTGTGCCATATTTGGCACTGCACAGAGACAGAGTCATGCTGAAATCTGACATCTCAGGTTTACCCAAAGTCCATTCCATCTTAATGAGGCTATAGTTCTAGAATTTTTCCCAAACTTGGGATTAGAATAGGACAAAGCAGTTCATAGCTTGGATGTTTGCTAGGCTTTGTCCTTTCAGTTGTCCAGGACCAGATCATCGGGAGAATCTGCCACCGTCAATTTGCTGTGGGTATGCAAAACTGAGGGACACGGGTAGCGCTGTGGGTTAAACCACAGAGCCTAGGACTTGCTGATCAGAAGGTCGGTGGTTCGAATCCCCACAACGGGGTGAGCTCCCGTTGCTCGGTCCCAGCTCCTGCCAACCTAGCAGTTCGAAAGCACACTAGTGCAAGTAGATAAATAGGTACCGCTCCAGCGGGAAGGTAAATGGCGTTTCCGTGTGCTGCTCTGGTTCGCCAGAAGCGGCTTAGTCATTCTGGCCACATGACCCGGAAGCTGTACGCCAGCTCCCTCGGCCAATAAAGCGAGATGAGCGCCGCAACCCCAGAGTCGGTCACGACTGGACCTAATGGTCAGGGGTCCCTTTACCTTTACCTATGCAAAATTGAGTGAACTAGTCTCAATTCAACATTTCATTCACTGAGTGTCCATCTTCACCTCTATGGACTGGCAAAGCTTGCTTCTCTGAAACAGGTCCAGCTTTATTCCCATAGGCTATTATAGCTTCCACTGGGTTCTTTCAGGGAGTTGCACTACTAAATATTTGGCCCCCTGCAACATTGCAACCCTTGTTCATCACTTCTAGCTGGATGTGAGATCCCGGACAGATGCCTTCTTTGTCTGTACTCAGCGTTTTGCTTTCTTAGCCCTTGTGCCACCTCCAGTAAGCTTGCTACTCTACCGATATGTGTGACTGCACAGAGACTTGTACCTGTTGTTCTTTGAGTGGTCATCTGTGCAGGCACGCAGCCAGTCCCCTGCTGCAGGGATTACTATTTTTCTACATGGCTCATTTATATATGTGTTGTGACCATTGAAAATTTGAACTGAGTGGGAGGGTGGGTGCATTGAGGATGGAGTGCCTGCCAAATTCTAGCTTATGTTGAGAATGTTCCCAAATGAGACTCTGTGCAAAATCCATATGTGTATCTGCACAGATGACTACTCAGAGAACTGGCATTATAGGTAAACAGCCTGTTCTTTGCATCACACTTGTTTTCTTCTTCTGCCTGATGTTGAATACATCTACTCACCATAATGTTTACATATATGTATTTGTTTTCCTGTCTGAGCAGTTTTAAGATCATTTTTACAATAATTTCCCTAGCTACTCCAGCTACAAAAAAGTCCAAAGTTTTTTCACAATTGAATCACAGGTTAATGTTTTGAAATTATGATCAAACTGCCTGGTAGATTAAATTTACTAAAGATGTGAAAAGCTATGATGCTATATAATTATGCACACAGATTTTGCATATATATCATGTACGCTTGTACTTCCTTACTCCTGTATGGCATAACTGATAGCAAAAATATTGTATTGTTTTAATTTCAAAAATTATACAACTGCCAGAAAGTCAGGTGTTTAGAATAGGGAAAATGTATGACAGGGTCTGCTTCCCCACTTTGTATTGCTTATTTTAACCAACATATTAAAATATAATCTATAATAAATAAAAAGTGTTTGTGTGTTCATCTTTTTTGTGTGGCTAAGCTAGTGTGCCAGGTTGCAGCTTTTATAATTGCTTATTTTGAAATCTTCATGCTATTTGTTGTTTGTCCAAATGCTGCCTTTCCTGCTAGGACTTCTAGCTGCAGAAAGTAGGTATCCCTTTGTTTTCCTCTAAAGCTTTGCATTCTGCTACTGTGTTTGGCTTGCATGTTTAAATCTGCTATTTTCTCCTTTACAATATCCCAGTTTTATATTGCCTGTGCTTAAAAGAAACATAAAAGCATGCTGTAATTGTATACACTATTTGGTAGTTAAGTATAATAAAAAATGTTTCTTCTGGGTTATTTTTTTTTAAGCTGTTCTTGATATAGTATTAAGAGTAAGAACACAATTCTTCTCCAAGCAAGGGTGCAAAACCTGCATATGGCAGGTTTCCTCAACTAATCAATGCAGCCCTGTTTCTCTTCCTCAGTTCAAAGCACAAAGAAGCGCACGAAAGTGCACGAAGGCCTTAAGGTAGGCATAGGCCCTCCAGATGTTTTGAGACTACAACTCCCATCATCCCTGACCACTGGTCCTGTTAGCTAAGGATGATGGGAGTTGTAGTTCCAAAACATCTGGAGGGCCAAATTTGCCTGTGCCTGCCTTAAGGGAAATGGGAGGTCTGTGTGCCCCACCCTCTCTTCTCCTGTAATTTTAAGTTACTGAAAATCAATATATTGAGTAACTTATAATACACACGTGCTCTCTTTTCCACTCTCGCATTCAACCCCCCCTTTCATTGTTTGCAATAATTGTAGTTACAGATGGGTAGCCGTGTTGGTCTGCCATAGTCAAAACAAAAAAAATTCCTTCCAGTAGCACCTTAAAGACCAACTAAGTTAGTTCTTGGTATGAGCTTTCGTGTGCATGCACACTTCTTCAGATACACTTCTTCAGTGTATCTGAAGAAGTGTGCATGCACACGAAAGCTCATACCAAGAACTAACTTAGTTGGTCTTTAAGGTGCTACTGGAAGGAATTTTTTTTGTTTTGCAATAATTGTAGTTTTCCAAAAGTGTGCAAACTATGTATAGCATCAACTAGTGTTGCTTCCAAATTATGGCCTCAAATCATAGTTTGGAGACAGTTCCTGGTTAGTGCTAACCATAGTTTTGCCTGATTCAGATGCCTCACCAATTGCTGGTTATCACAGCCCATGGAGCAGAATGGAGAAGCTGCATGCAAAGCTGGAGTTGGGACAACATGAACCCACCACACAGCCTGATCTTCAAACTGTGGTTAGAATAGGTAAACATATTGAAGCTGCCTTATGGTGAGTCAGACCATAACTCTGTATTTTGTCTGCTGAGACCGGCAGCAGCTAGAGATGGACAAGTTTCCCCCTCATTTGCTTTTGATTGACTTGTGAATGAACATGACTTTCCTTTCTGTGTAGAATCCTCTTTATTTTAAATATTAGTACAAGTTTCACGACACTTAAGAAGATAATACCCTGTTCTAAATCTCAGGATCTTCTCTAAGTGAAGTGCCCTGAAGTGTCAGATCTGTATAGGCAATACGATTACCACAATGGGAATTCTTTTTTTGTCACCAGCTGTATGCATTCTGCACGTTTGCCATGCAACAATGGAATCTGATATCTGCTGCAGAATTTGGTATCCTGGGTATCACAGTTTCTAACTCAGGGTCCTAGAATGGGATGTCAGAATTAAAATTGCTGCTTTTCTGGAAAGTTCTATTTGGTTGCTCTAATTTGAACACACGTATGCATTTCACTGTTCAGGTATATGGCACTGACAACTGTGGTCTAGTATCTGACTAAAAAAGTACCTCAGGTATTAAAAAGGGGTAATTAGCTATAAAATGTATATCAGTTTCCTTTAAATTTTGTTCATTTTTAAGAAGTGGCATTTCCTTACCATTATTAAAGATTGCACAAAATCAGTAAGCTAGGGATATGAGGTAGATATTCCTATGTTTATGCATATGGAAATACATTGAATTTCCCGCCCACATCAAATATTTACTAGAGACAAATCATTGTAGCATGTTGGAGTACTTATGGTATGATACTTGTGAATGAAATGGTGTTTGATAAACAAAGTATTTCATGTAATATGGAAACAAGACAGCTTCGGTCAGCAAAAAGTAGTAGCTAGGATTTAAAGACCTACTTTAGGTCTTGAGCACCATACCTCAGTTTCTGCTCTGCAAAATTGACCTTTTTCCTCTTAGGTGCTTGTCCACTATTCCTTTCACAAACCATTTGGTGGTGGTGAGATTTAACATTTTAGATTGGGGGATGGGGGTGGGTCGCTGCGCCAGAAGGGCCAATGTTTACTTTAATTTTTGCCTTTGCTCACCTAGTTAGTACAGTGGTGCCTCGCAAGACGAAATTAATCTGTTCCGCGAGTCTCTTCGTCTTGCGGTTTTTTCGTCTTGCGAAGCACGGCTATTAGCGGCTTAGCGGCTTAGCAGCTATTAACGGCTTAGCGGCTATTAACGGCTTAGCAGCTTTAAGAAAAAGGAAACAAACTCTCAAGAACTCTCAAGACGTTTCGTCTTGCGAAGCAAGCCCATAGGGAAATTCGTCTTGCGGAACGACTCAAAAAACGGAAAACCCTTTCGTCTTGCGAGGCATTCGTCTTTCAGGGCACCACTGTACATTCCAGACATGTGGGGCTACAGCTAGCATCAGCCCAGCTAGCACTGCACTTATCTTTGCATCTTAACCAAAGTTCATAATTTAGAACAAATTCTGTTCAGTTTCAGAACAAGCCAATTTCAAACTCTGCTTTCTGAAGCTGATTGTTAAACTAACCATAGACTGTTACAAACCAGAGCCACAGACAATGGCAAGATGAGATTAGGGGAAACTGAAACACAACACTGCCCAAGTCGTCCTTCTGGCCTCAAGGGAAGAGGGGAGGGGAGCTTGGATGCCTTCCGACTCGGACATACCATGCTACACTGTGGATTACACATGATGTATGAACTCAACCAGTGAAAAATGTTGGCTGCTCTTGCATTTCTGATTTAAAACCAATACACTCTTGTCAGATCATGTTACAGACTTAAGCATAATTGGATTGCGGTGGAACCAACTTCAGATGCTTTGTGCTGACAAACTCATGGTTGGATTGGGGAAGCCATTTTTATATGCTATATGAAAATTGTTTTGTGTTGATGTATTTTTAATTTATAGAATATAAATACATGGAAAATATGTTCATTATGTTCAAATAACAGTTCCTCAGCAAAAGTTACATCTTTCTGTCTTGTTTCATTCACAGTGAAATATTCTTGTTCCACTTGAGCCCTCAGTCTTTTCTCTAAGTAGTTTCTTCTCTGTGTCCTTGGCTATAGGAGCAGTCTCACAAGTGCTGGACAGCCTTGAGGAAATCCATGCGCTTACAGATTGCAGTGAAAAAGATTTAGATTTTCTACATAGTGTTTTCCAGGATCAGCATCTTCATACGTTACTAGATGTAAGTATTTTCCTAGGCAGAAATATTTGGTTATTGAAATATTTTGAGCAAATCAATGTTTCATGGTTATGGAGAATATTAAAATTGTTATAGATCTTGAAATAGCTTGGAGGAGGAAGTGCTTAAGGTACCCTAGCCTCAAATTGCATTGAAACATTTCATGTCAAAATCGTGATCAGTGCCTGGTAAATTTTAGCTGGTTCTGTAAATGGTCATAACAGCCAGCACTTTGAATTGTTCATACACCTTAATTGGAAGCCAGTATCACTCTTTGAAAGCTGGTGTTCTTTCCTACTTGCTTCCATCCAGTGTCTCAGACACTGAGGATTCCCTTCTCTGTCTAGGAAATAGGCTCTTCCAGAGAGAAAGGCTTTACCAGGGATTGGGCTCAGTGGCACCTGTCACTGAATGCAGCTAAAACATGGCCACTGGATTCATGATCAATTATAGTTTTCAAACACATTTCATAGAAAACTCCATAAAATGTCTATAACAATAATCCAGTCTGGAAGTTGTCAAATGATGAATCACAATTATGGTTCCTGTTTTAGAATTACTCCCATGTAAATCTGTACAACACTGTTCCTTCTGAAAAGCAAACTGTGAAAATTACATTGCCTTCAGTAGGACTTTCATGCAAGTACTCTGTGGAGCACCAGTGCTTTTATCTTCTTAATTTATATATGTACCTTACTGGTGGCCATGAAAATATAGCACAAATTGATTAGTTTTGATTCATGAAACTTGTAACCCCCACATAAGGAATTTCCATTTTACTTTTCTTATGAAAGTGATATTCTGCCCAATTTCCCACAGCACAACTGCTACCGGGGGGGGGGGGGGTGTGACATCAACAAAATCCTCAATTCACTAATAGTGAATTGGTGGGCACAAACTAAATTTATCTTATGGAATCAATCAGTTTAGTCATCTACCGGGGACAACTTACATGGGTGATTCTGAATAGAGATGACATTCGATTTACAAGTAAAATTTCTGCTTAGTGATAGAACAGTATCGGTTTTTGTATATCCAAGGCTAGTTTGTGCTGCCACCTTTGTCCTGAGCTCTATAGCTATAGTTGGAAATATATGAATAATCAACTTATGAAGTTAGTGTTACTTTTTATTTCATACATGGTTTTTAAGGTAAGGGATATTTGTACAATGGTTTCTGTTCTTGTAAAAAATAAATCTCGAGTTTTAATATTTATTTGGAATCAAATCTCACAGAGTTCAGTGCAACTTAACTGTTTCATAAGTGTATGCTGGCTTGCAGTCTACTTAGCAGGACCAGTGGTCAGGAGTGATGGGAGACAGCTCTAGCCACTACCATTGAGAGCAGGTCAGAGCACTCTGGAAACAGGGAGGCGTGAACCTGTGTTTTCTGCATGTTGGGTTATCCCCAGAACTTGGGAAACTTCATAGCAGATCAGAGACCACTTACTGTTTCAGGCCAGACATATCTGCTCTCAGTAGCAACCAGCAGAGGAAAGGCACTTTATGCAGCACTACTGTGTCCAGTAAATTGTGTTGGGAAATGTTGGCCATCAAAAAGGGTTTGTGGTTATTCCTCTTCTTTAGCATAGCCATAAGATATAACCATTTTTGTATGTTGTGTGGTTGAAAACAATTTTTGAGATGTTTTAGCAAACGGTAGAGTATGTAGTTATGATGTTTGTGTTTTTCCTTTTAGCTTTATGACAAAATTAACACAAAATCTTCACCGCAAATCAGGAATCCGCCAAGTGATGCTGTACAGAGAGCCAAAGAGGTAAACATTTTAAACATGTTTGAACTGGTTGAATACAGACTTCTATGTCCTAAATCCAAATGAAATAACTGTCAAAATGTTACTCATGGTGCTGTGGCATGCTCCATGCACAATGCTCAGCTTGCCTGAGTAACTACAGTGGTATTAGAGTCTTCAAACATACCTAATATGATTATCCTAATGGAACTTGAAGAAGTCAGTGATATCCTGCTGATCCCAACTGTGGCAATAACACTATTGGTTTCTACAGAATGATGTTGCTATCTAGTAACAACAAGGAGCACATACCTATGTACCTTCTTTCTCTCTCTCTCTCTCTCTCTCTCTCTCTCTCTCTCTCTCATTCACATACCCCACACAAACTAACCAACCAACATACCTCTCCCTCTTTCTTTTACTTTCATAAAGACATAGACCACACAGATCTACCTACTCCGATTTTTCCTCTTTCTCACACATGCACACCAACCTATCTAGCTCTCCCCTTTTCACACATACATCTAGACTGCACTGATCTACCTGACCCCATTTTCTCTCACTCTTACAGACACAACGCACAACTATCTAAATACTTTCCCTCTCCTTTCTATTTCTCACTCACATACCCCCACCTCTTCCACCAACCTATCTACCTACTCCCCTTTTCTGTCTCTCTCACACACCTGCTCCCACTTTTCTATTGTTCTCTTTCTCTCTCTCTCTCTCTCTCTCTCTCTCTTTCTCTCTCTCTTACACACACACACACGCATACACACACACACACACACACACACACACACACACACCAATGATGGATACACCATACTGAGTGATACATCCACACCCAACAATCATCAAAATCCACTTACAGAGTGAAGCCTTCTCCCAATTAGGAAAGTCCCTTCATGGGTAAAGCAAACACGTTGCTCTTCCTACCACTTCAGCACAAATCTGTGTGTCCTGACACTGGCATATTAGCATCTGTCCCAGGACACTGTGGGCCTTCTTAAGGAGCTTTTTCTGCTAAAGTGTGGGGTACACATGGCTAGTAAGTTATGCAGATCTGAGACTATTTATGAATCTCATGTAGACTCATCCAGGTTCCTTGGAGGGAATGAGTGGGAGATAAATGTAACAAATAAATACAATGCTATTCATAATTAGCATTTTGCTTTGGAATTAAATCATTTAAATAAGTTTAATAAGCAAATCTAGACAACATCTTAAAAAGTAGAGACATCACCTTACCAACAAAGGTCCGTATAGTTAAAGCCATGGTTTTCCCAGTAGTGATGTATGGAAGTGAGAGCTGGACCATAAAGAAGGCTGATCGCCGAAGAATTGATGCTTTTGAATTATGGTGCTGGAGGAGACTCTTGAGAGTCCCATGGACTGCAAGAAGATCAAACGCATCCATTCTTAAGGAAATCAGACCTGGGTGCTCAGATCGTGAAGTTGAGGCTCCAGTACTTTGGCCACCTCATGAGAAGAGAAGACTCCCTGGAAAAGACCCTGATGTTGGGAAAGATGGAGGGCACAAGGAGAAGGGGACGACAGAGGATGAGATGGTTGGATAGTGTTCTCGAAGCTACAAACATGAGCCTGACCAAACTGCGGGAGGCAGTGGAAGACAGGAGTGCCTGGCGTGCTCTGGTCCATGGGGTCACGAAGAGTCGGACATGACTAAACGACTAAACAACAACAAAAATTTGAATTGAGAGGTTTCATTTAACATTCATCTGTCAAAAGAAAATAAAATATTTTAATTAAGTAATTCACTTCTTTTAGACCTTCAATAGAGTTAACATTCATATGATGGGGTTATGGCTGATCGGGGGATGGGAATTAATTTGTTTAAAAGTTCAATTCATTTAATTAGCATGTCTGCTGATTTGGTTCCCAGGTATTGGAAGAAATTTCATGTTACCCTGAAAACAGTGATGCAAAAGAACTGAAACGTATTTTAACACAACCTCATTTCATGGTAAGCAAATGTTTGTTTGTTTTAAAAATGTAAAACAATTTTATATTGTTTTATAACAGTAAAATGTTGCAGTGGCCATTCTTAACATTTGTCGTTGAAACCTCTGCATCAAGGGGGGAAATTCCATCCGAAGCCTGTGAGCATTAAAACAAAAATCTAGCTAAGTGCACAGAAGTATGCTCAATCAACCATTTGGATTAACTCTCCTAACATTTTAGTTGACAGTGATCATGCTTGCCTATGACATTTGTCATCTTCTAGTCATAGTGACAACAGAAAAGTCCAGAAACAATTATTTTATCTAAGGCTGCAATTCTGCACTGGGAATACCACTGAATTCAGTGGTACTTATGAGCAGAAACATGTATAGGATTGAGATGTTAGTTAACTAAGGTAAAATAATTTTAAAAGCAAATCTTTTGAGATGAATCAACTATCATAGTATAAAATTTGTGATAACTAATTAGCAACATATTATTATTATTATTTAAATGTATTTATTTAACTTATTTCTGTCCTGCCTGTCTGATATCTAACTTAGCCATCTATAGGCTAAGAGGAACCCTGTAACTCAAAGTCTTGACACTTTGATCAGCCATAGCTGGACTGTGGCATGGCCAAGTCAAGACAGGAAATGTGGAGCTAATTTATTATGTTCTGGAATAAGCTAGCTAGGTCTGCAGTGGGCAATGTGACAAAATCTACCCACTCCCCCCCCCAAAAAAAAGGACCTGGGAAAGGAGGCCATCAGCCATACTTTCTCTGCATGTGGATGAGTATTGCTGCTGTCGCTTGGAACTCCTCTTTTAATTAAAATAATTGCAGTTCCCTCAAAAACATCAATCAATCAATCAATCAATCAATCTACCCACTCTTTAGTTTTTGTTTTCACTGAATTAAGGATGCTATTAGGAGCAAACATTATCTCACCATTCCCATAGTGTACAATACTCTTGTTTCCAATAAACAACAATATTTTTTTTAAAGGAAAGTTTAAGAGGTGTGCATGTGTGTCGGTGAAGTACGCGCACATCACACAGTAATATAAATACAGTGGTGCCTTGGTTTAAGAACAGCTTAGTTTATGAACAACTTGGATTAAGAACACTGCAAACCCAGAAGTAGGTGTTTTGGTTTGTGAACTTTGCCTTGGAAGCAGAACACGTTCCTCTTCCTGTTGAGTGTAAATTGAGTCCCCCGCTGCTATGGGAAAGCACGCCTTGGTTTACGAATGCTTTGGTTTAAGAATGGACTTCTGGAACGGATTAAGTTAGTAAACCAAGGTACCACTATAGCTTGGGTTTTGAAATCTGACACAAAAAGGTACAGTATGATTCTGAGACACCATCATTATGTATGTAGAATATGTTCAATCCTCATACATGTAGAGTAAGCACAAGAAATTGTGGAACATCCTAACTGTTATTTTCTTACAGGCCTTGCTTCAAACTCATGACGTTGTGGCACATGAAGTTTACAGTGATGAAGCATTACGAGTTACACCACCTCCCACCTCTCCATATTTAAATGGAGATTCTCCAGAGAGCGCCAATGGAGACATGGACATGGAGAATGTAACAAGAGTGCGATTGGTTCAGTTCCAGAAAAACACAGATGAACCAATGGTAAATAGACAGCTGCTCCCATATAAAGATATCTGATTTGCATCCATTGATTACCAGATGGTAGATTGTGACTAATGAATGGATCATATAAAACTTAGTTATAAACCATTTTTAATTTCTATCTTTAGAATGGCATTTGATAGCTAATCATTAAAAATGTTTTATTGGGGATTCTTAATAAGTTGTAGCATTACATATTGCATTTTCCTAACTTTGGAAACAGACTTCAATTTGTAGTTAACTGTGTTGCTGCTGCAGCTGCTTAGCCCAACTATATCATACTGTTCTCATTCAAATTCAGTTTTCCAAGTGTTGTTGCTTATGTAGCCAAAAAGGCAACAGCCATACAAAGGAGTTTCATGGGAAGAATCCCCAAAAGTAGACCAAGGAGGACTCAGTGCCCATGGAATGCTAGCTCTTTGTGGGGGACAGGACTGAAAACTGGATAGGAGTGGGGATCAGATGGAATGGCTGGAAAATAAGGCAGAAACACATAGATATAAAGGTACCTGACCATTCACGCTCTTGCTAGCTGAAGCCTGCTTGTTCACTGCCTAAAAAGGGAACATTTTGAAGGTTCCCTCGAAACAGACACACGCCATTCTGTTGTGCGGACCCACCTGCGCATCCTAATAGCTAACACAGATGGCTGAGCACCAGTCCATGTATCACTGAAACAACATCCACACACAAGAGGAAGAATCCAAGCTGGTAGAACTGTTAAGAACTTCTGCAGAAATACAAAAGAAGAGAAACTAGGTGTGGAAGCCCATGTGGGCAGGAATAACTGCAGAAGGAACCGATGAACACTGAGCATACTCATCTGTCATGGAATTCTGGCTAATATAGGCGAGGTAAAATGGAACTGAATTGCTGGCAACCTAAGCAACATTGTTATGTTTATGTTTCATTGTTATGAAAAGAAAGTAAAATCCTTAAATTGCAATGGAAAAAATGATAATGGCTATTCCAGCAACAACTTGGGATTTTGCAGAAGAATAAAGTCACAGATACTCTCAGAAAGGTTACCTCAGTTTATATATCTGATTTCTAACTTAAGAAAGTATCCTCCAAGTGACTTCAAATATCTGATAGAGGATATTCGCTCAAGTGAAAAATTACGACCTTTCTTGGTGTACCTGCAGTAGAGTTTTCCTGTGATAAGCCTTGATTTAGAATGTTAGCTGACAAACAGATATAACAGAATATTTTCTTTGAAAGTTTGCATGATAGACCTTCTAAAGAACAACTATTTGCTAATATTGTAGATGGTACCTTTGGCTTCCACGAATCCGTTAATAGAATTGGCCATTTTTTCAGCTGGTTCAGATATTTAAAAACTAACACATAACAGCCCAAGTGACCCAGAGGATTCTGCCTGCATGAAGGAAATAATGTTTGAGCTGGCAGGTCCCTGGTTTCCCAGCACATCCGATCTGTGACTTCCTTGTAATTTCTGTGAGTGCAGTATCTGAAAGGAAAATATTACATTGTTTATGCAATTTGCACAAACAAAGTAGAAAGTGGTAGGTTTATTATTATACAGTGGTACCTCGGGATGCGAACAGGATCCGTTCTGGAGCCCCGTTCAGATCCTGAAGCGAACGTAACAAGCGACGGCGCGTCTGCGCGTGCTGCGTTTTGCCGCTTCTGCGTATGATGTCATTTTTAGCGTCTGCGCGTGCGCGAGCGGCGAAACCCGAAAGTAATGCGCTCCGTTACTTCTGGGTTGCTGCGGAGCGCAACTCGAATGCGCTCAACCCGAAGCACATTCAACCCGAGGTATGACTGTATTATGTATTAGTTGCTTACTATAAAAAGTCACTCCAGTAGTGATGTATGGAAGTGAGAGCTGGACCATAAAGAAGGCTGATCGCTGAAGAATTGATGCTTTTGAATTATGGTGCCGGAGGAGACTCTTGAGAGTCCCATGGACTGCAAGAAGATCAAACCTATCAGATGGTTGGACAGTATTCTCGAAGCTACCAGCATGAGTTTGACCAAACTGCGGGAGGCAGTGGAAGACAGGAGTGCCTGGCATGCTCTGGTCCATGGGGTCACGAAGAGTCAGACACAACTAAACAACAACAACAATTAAAAGTCACTAAGTAAGTTGTAAAAAGTTCAGAAGAAAGAAGGCATAACATAAAACCAAAAACAGTACATTTCAATAAAACCATTTCAGTGACCTTATTCATTCATTCATTCATTCATTCTTCCCCTCCTCTTGAAGCAGCCCAGGGCTGCAAACACATCCAAACTTTCGTTATGTCTTGTTTTTAAGCATTCTAAAACAAAAACAGTTACAGTAAAAAAAAACACCTAAATACAATTTCAGTTAAAAATAATCTAAAAACAATTATAATTAAAAACAGAATTTTATCCAGTGATCTAAGGGTTGCCATAAACAGACTCTGGAACTTCAAATATGCTGGGTCAGACATTATTTCTACTACACATCTGTGAAGAATACTCATATGAACAAACTTAGTTTCTGAAGATACTTGTTCCCTGTTTTCTGAATTGATTGTTTCTTTTTACTAGGGAATCACTTTAAAAATGAATGAACTGAACCACTGCATTGTAGCAAGAATTATGCATGGAGGAATGATTCACAGACAAGGTAATGTTGGCATGAGAGCAAATTAGCACAGCTTTCATGTGGTACCCTGCAAACATGCAGAGCTTAGAGGCATTGAGTCCAAGCGCTAGGAATTGTTCAGTGGCTATGGTCCCATACCTCTCTGTTTCAGCAAGTCCTGTTGCTATACCTCAGGGGTGGCCAACTCCCAAGGTACTGCGATCTACACACAGAGTTAAAGACTGGCAGTGATCTACCCCCTTTTGGGGGGTTCAGGTCAAAGTTATTGAGCTTTTTTGAGGGGAGCCACTAATCTGCCACAGACGTCCAGTGATCTACCGGTAGATCACGATCTACCTGTTGTACGTGCCTGCTATATCTGAAGCATAGAAATGGTTCAAGAAACAACATATAATGCAAAGGTTGATTTCGTACTATATTTTGTGAACCAGAGTCATGAGTAAGGCCTCATTAAGACATGAGCCAACTGGACTGCAGCCAAGGGCCCACCTCCAATGACTTGTGCATGGTGGGCTTCCTACAGCATTTTATTTTGCTTCTGCTGTGTGTTATGTTCTCTCTCTTCTGCCATCCTTGCATTTACTGCTTAGTATGGATCTGATTTTAAATTGTATTAAGTTTTAATGATCGAATCATTTTATGATTGTTAGAAACCACTTTAAGGTCTTTGAGCAAAAAGCAATCTGTACATTTAATAAAGAAAAAGATGTGCATTAAAAGCATGAGAGTATGAAAACCCACTGATATATGTAGTGTGTGTTGAATAAGAGAAATGAAAGTAGAGTATTTTTGATGTTAATATTTAGTATGTTGATGTAGTTTATTATTATTTCAGGTATGACTCCTTTTACTGCCAATCCATTTTTCTTTGGGATTTGATGCTTCTGTTACACAATCCCATATTGCTTTCTTGCTTCTATAGGTACGCTTCATGTGGGTGATGAAATTCGGGAAATAAATGGAATCAGTGTAGCAAATCAAACAGTGGAACAGCTGCAAAAAATGCTTGTAAGTATGCAAATTATGCATCTGATTTCTCTAACTTCAATGGAGAAATAAATTTACTTCTTAAGCTAACGGAGTCCAGTGCTGTGAGCTTTGCTTCCCCATCACCTGTCACTGTTTTTTCAAGAGATAATTCTTTGCAAGCTTAACCTCAGGCCTCAAAGCATTTGTTGTCTTTTCCCCTCTCTTCTTTTGGTTTGCTTACCAACTAAAGTGGGACAAGATATTTACTGTCCCTGAGGGCTTATCCACAGTTACCTTTTGCCCTGCCCTTTCCAGACGCAGGTCTACATTTTAATGCTCCGTGTCCGAACATGGGAGGGTGTGTGTGCCCCAAGCTTCCTGTACAAAACCCTGTTCTTTAAAGCTGAATCGAACCAAACATCAGTTGAGGTTTCCCACAGATTGCTGTTTGCTCCAGTTGAGCTTTAAAGAATGGATTTTCATGGGGAAAGCTCCAAAGCAAAAAAGGGGTGGTGGGGCTCGGACACAGAGCTTTAAATCACGGCTGTGCCTTGAAATAGCAGAGGAAAGGTAAGCATGAATAAGCCCTAACTAAGTGTTTCAGTTGGGATGACTTGTACTGCACACACACAAACACAGCATGATTTAGGGATACTCATAATGGCAAAATTAGAACATTTGTCTTTTAAAAAAAATCTTCTTTTTCTCTTCCATTGAAAAGTAATGCTCCCAACAGTTAGACTGACCATTCTGATCCTGTCCTTTTAAGTTTGTACAAATAACTTGTGTGTGTGTGTTAGGGTAAGGAGCAGAAGTTGAAAATGTTCAGTGACACCAATCTTTCTTTCATGAAAACAGTAATGAAAAATATTGTGTCTTCAGTGATCGCTGTTGTAGAAGTTGTTCAGTCTTTTGTTGTGTAAATTTAATCTACACATTCTATTCAGGGCTGGAGATGCATTTTTATATAAAATACTTAACTCAATCTAAATAGTAGTACTAAGCACAGGAAGGAAGTTATTTTCAAAGCATTCTATTAAGCAGCTTTCATCTGTAAGATTTGATTATCCTTGTTGTTATCTTCTGCTTGTATGCCCGCATTTGTTGTTCATAAAATAATCCCATTCTTTGAATTTAGCCTCATTGTTGTTTTTAAAGAAATAATGGATTATGACAAGCCTTTGCATGCTATGTAAATAAATAATAATTATAAAATCTGCAGCAAGCTGCAGGTTTCACCTTATAATAATGGTCAATTTAGGTTAAGAGTTTTTAATGTTAGTTTTTCAGTATTCAATGCCACTCTCTATTTTTCCATCTTCAGTATAACAAATTTTATGCTATATCAAAATTATTTTCTTTGAATTTAACATGTGAATTGAAAAATAGTCACATGTCTTTGTTGCTAAAGTAAGCCAGGAAATGACAAGGAGAAAAGGTTGAAATCACCAAGAGAGAAGCAGCTTGCAGGTTCAAAATGTTTGTGATTTCTTGCTGATTTCTGAAGACCTCTAATGAGTACTAGTGAACAGTACAGGTGCATCTGGTTTGAAATACAGCCACATGATTGCCATATTTTCTATTTTATTTCTGAACATGAATTTCTGAAAGAACTGCTGAAGCCCTAAGGTGTTTTATTTTCTTGAAATATTAGATGGTTTTGAGTGTTCTGTTGTGTTTTTTGTTTTTTAAAAAATGTATTTCACTTTCTCCAGAGGGAAATGCGAGGTAGTATCACCTTCAAGATTGTGCCAAGTTATCGCACCCAGTCTTCTTCATGTGAGGTAATGAATTTAATGAGTTACTCTCTTTCTTCTCAATCCTATAACCTAACTGCCTGCTGATGGCTGAATGTTATTGCTTTCTGGGAAATTGTTTCTGCCTGTGCTGTTAGATCACGCACACCAATTTTACAACAAAGATAACGGAACAGAGGAGTAGCGCTACCTACCTACTGTGTCGTCCTTCTCTCATATTCATTACATCAGCTCATTAATTGCTCCCTAATAGCCTATAATATGAAAAAGGACATATACTATTTCCTGCTTTATTTTAGGCATAATTGGGACGTTGGGTGGTAAAAAGCAGGCTTAAGTAAGTTTTTTAGTGCAGTGAATAAGATGGTATGTTCAGGAGGACTGTAAAGGCAAAATAAATTCAGAATGCATGGTCTGTTGTTTCTCAAGGAGTTGAAATGTTTAGACTACTATAGCAAATCACTGACAGAGACAGAAGGATGATACTAAAAGGAAACACAGGCTGTAGCAGCAGGGTTTTTTAAAATGTGAGAATTAAAGACAAGCTTTTAAATAGAAAAAGGGAAACATTTCGTATGTGGATGTTCTAGTAGAAACAAACCGATCTAGCCAACAGCCCAATATATTGCATCTAGTGAAAATATTAAACATCACAGAGGATAAATAAATTAGCAAAAAGATCAGTAAATTGTAAGCGCTTAGCAGGATTATCAATTAATGGGGGAAATTCCTGTTTGTTTATTAAAAAAAGGATAACCATGTGACCAAAGGGCAAGATACTCAATGAAGAGATAAAAGTTATATAGATAAATAGGAAAAGAATGTTGAAAATGAATATGTCACTGGGATGTATGATATATTTCATTTATGATATCCATTTAATCTACCAATTTAGCCAGAGGAAAGCAAAACCACCAGATGGCTAAAGAATCACTGATATCGGGGAAAATGGGAAAATAATTATTTTTATTTAATATATTAGGACAAATTTCTGTCTCTAGTACCTAGTGAGAAGTACAGTCATGAAACTTCTCACTTATGATAGAAATTAAGTAGATGTTTGGCTTTGTCAGGAGTAAGCAATGCTGTACCAATTTTATTTCATGGGATAACTTATTTCATGAGACAAGTAAATGTTCTAACATACATAGGGTAGATTTACAAAGTTTGTTCCTGTTGAAAATGCTGATTTTGGGGGGGTTAGAGTTATCTACCTAGCAGTAGTATGGCAGATCAAATGCCTTGTAAGAGTGAGAAGAAGAAAGAGAAGAAAGGAGAAGATTGCAGTTATGAGAATTGCAGTTATGAGAAAAGCCAGCCCTTTTCAAAATCACAGATAATTATTTCATGATTTTAATACAGTGGTACCTCAAGTTACGAATTTAATTTGTTCCAGAGGTCCGTTCTTAACCTGAAACTGTTCTTAACTAGTGGCGTGCTTTCGCTAATGGGGCCTCTTGCTCCTGCTGTGCCGCCGGCACACATTTTCCGTTCTCATCCTGAGGCAAAGTTCTCAACTCAAGGTAACACTTCCAGGTTAGCGGAGTTTTTAACCTGAAGCGTTTGTAACCTGAGGCATTTGTAACTCGAGGTACCACTGTACTTTATATCCTGAGCCCAAAGTTCCATATAATCACTGTTAGTTGTAAGAAGTAGAAATTCGCAGTGGCTTACGGTAACTTGGATTCTTTTTGCAATTCATAATTGTAATGAGGCATGGATAGAATGAACTTTTTTTTTGGAGGTGGGGGTTATCTAGCCAAAGTAAATGATGTATGTTCAAAAATATTAAAAGAAAACTATAATTAGGAATATAACACAGTTTGCAATACTTCCAATAAGTGGGAAGTGGTTAATGGATTTTGAACTGTACATTTAAAAAAAGATTTAAAAATTTAGGAATATCCTGATATTAGGCAAACTAGCAAGGAGATAAATTAGTGGCACATTGTGAGCCAAACAGCTTTCAGAAAATATTTAAATATAATTCTGTTTAAATTATTGTTGGGTTACCTCTTTTAAAAAAATTCTAGTTTCATAATCTTTAATTCTGCAATGCCTAAGTGTAAAACTATTTAAAACACTTTTTTCCAGGAAGTACATGTAACTTCTTAAACCAAAGAGCCTTCTACTCTCTTGTCTCCCATGCAAAATGTTTCTAATTGCTTGTTTGGGGTTTTGTACCTGTATAAAATATGCTTTGATAGATTTGTTTTGATTAAATTCATTTTAAGGAAGGATGTTTTTCCTACTTAGCAAACAAACTGGGAGAAATACTATGTAAGTGATGTCATACTTTAAAATACTGCATGCTCAATGTATCAGTTGTTCCTATGTGGATTTTGGTAGCATATTATAGATTGCCGATATACAGATACACAAAATTATCATCTTCCATTCTAAAATGGCAATTATTTAATTTTGAAGTAAATTGTATTTATTTCAGTAGTTGCCAGAAGCGCATATAAGCCATTATTCAGCATCCATGTAGATTACTTGTTTGTGTCAATAGCACAACATTTCACACTCATGTAAAAGGTAAGGAGAGACCCACCTTGCATTGGAGGCTTGCCATGCTACTGTTTCTCCATTTTAAAACCTTGACAAGTTGTACACTCCTGTTCAGGAGTCGTGCAGTTGATTCAGTGCACAGTCTCCAAACCTTTTGTTTTAGAAGGATAAGTAATACTTACAAAATGGCCTGAATTTTTTTTTTTAAAAAAAACTGTGTTGGCATCACAAGTCACATTACAAACTGTACTGAATAGCTGCCCATGACACTTCCATACCGCAGTCCCACAACAATCAGAGAAGCAATGAATATGCTAGCGGAGAACCCACATTTCCCCACACATAAATCCTACTCAGTGATACAAAGCACGACAATGTTGAGGGGATGTTGCCCTTCAAAACACTTAACATGGTTATAGACTATACCAAGATTGCTTTAATTCAGGAGGCGGTGAAATAGCTTCAACCTCTAATACTAACCCTCGGCATAAGATTATTTTTAAAGGATAGTTTGTATACAGTAGAATCTTATTTCTCTAAATGCATTCTGCAAATGATTAAGCACATACCTGTAGTCAAGCCCTGAAAACAAGTTACTATTTTTCTAGAACTCTCAGGATGTATTTTAGACTTTGATAATCGCTTTGAATTTTAAGAATTCTTTTTTTAGATGCTGCCTTGGTCAAAGCTCTCCTGCTCCTACAAAATAAAATAAAAAAGAGAAGATAACTTTACATTCATTTACATTAAAACAATACAATTGGAGGTTTTTGATCCATAGAAGTAAAATTAGATCTGTTATTGTGTTTCTTTTCATTTTGCTTTTTACTAGCCATTTTTTTTAGTAGTCTATCCTCACTTTGATTTTTCATTAAAAAACTCAACTTCTAGCATCTATAAAAAGCTCAATTTTCAAAATTTCAAAACACACGTTCTTGAAATGCATGTTTGAGTTCTTTGGAGAAGCTTTGCATTTTTAAAAAAGCACCAGGAAATTTGTGAAAACCTAATATGCAGGCTTTGGGTTGGAACCAAAGGTATGCCATCAGTTGGTGGAAAGTATCTTCCATGCATGGAAGAGCTGTTTCTGACTTAGCAGGAAAGCATTGTGTGAGAAAATAATCCCCAGATCCAGAGGAGTTTCTCCATGTGTACAAGTTTTTTTGTAGGACTTTGCACAAGCTTATTGCACAAGTTTTTTTGTAGGACTTTGCACAAGCTTATTATGATCTACTAGAATTTTTTATGCTACAGCTGGTATTTTAGTTATGCCCAGTTTCTTATACTGTAATGCAGTCTATGATACATTGTGCCTCTAGCTCTTGAGGAAAACTCAACATGGAACAGAACTAACAAATATTCTCCTCCTAGTTGCTGTAAGATACTCAAACATGGTGTTGAAATTTCATCCCCAGAAATATGTTGCTTAGACCTAATGGTTCAGACCTAATGGCAAACCATGGGTTGGCATTATGTGAACATAGTGATTCACTACTTCCCTTCTGGTTTGAGGTCAACCTTAATTTGCCATCGCATCTGAATTAACAAACTCTGGTTTGAGCATGTCCTACAAACCAGTATTATATTGCATCCCTTAACTTTGAGATAGGTTAAAATTTCTAACCTCAGGCTCCTCATCCGTTAAGCGCACATTGAAGGAATGCATAGACTGTTTGACTAATACATAATACATCAGATTATATTGCCCAGAGCTGGTGACCAACACGACATTCCCTTAATGCTGAAAGGTGGAACACACCTTTTAGTTCGTGAGGCATTGCTTGGGAGGCTTGTTCCTGAAAGGTCCATGTGTTCCTTCTTCTGCAAGTAGCAAAAGTAATTATCTGAAAATGAGACAATATATACAGAGGAAGTAAATTTAGCCAGAGAACAGCAATGCAAGTTTTACCTTCATATGAAAATCTGGCATGAAGTGAAAATTCCATGGATAAATGGAAATTTGATTTCATTATTTATAGCAGAACATTGGGAATTGTGCAGAAGTCAAATCCATGTTTCCTCCATTGGGTTCTGCAAGTTGTTTTGCAATTTCAGGTGTTCAGAACTGTAGCTATGTTAGGAACACCTTGCTTTTTAAACTGAGCTCAAATTTTGAGTTGGCCTTTGGTAACTGAGATACAAAGGCATAAAGCATAACAAATCAAAGGAACATTATAAACAAATTGTATGATTGGCTACAGGAGAATGTACAGCCATTAGTAAAATAGCAAAATCTGTTACTGAACTAGAGTTTGTTTGTTTGTTTGTTTGTTTGTTTAAAAAGGAGGTAGAACCAAAGGAGTCATGAAGACTTCATTATTGGCTGTTTGCACTTAATGTTTATTGTAAAACATTAATAATGTGTAAACACATTCTTGAGGTATAAATGCATTCCTGATTGCTACTGCAAATCTGTCGTCCCCTAATCTGAGGGTAGTTCATTTCTATGAAAGGAAATCTCCCACACGCTTCTGTTTGCTAGAGGGCTAAGAACTATTATGGAGGACACTTCACATTTTGCACAACTCTGCTCCTAATTGCTCAAGCATCTCCTCCACTGCAGAATCCAAAATGGGAGTAAACATGTTTTAAACTCCCCAGGCAGAAAAACTGTTTTTAGGGGTGATTTGGAGCAGGTAAGTAGCAGCTAGAGAAAAAAGAGACATTGCACATACTTTTGTAAACCAATAAATCTTAAATAAAAACATGCTGAAGGAAGGAAGGAAGGATTAAACACCACTCACATCACCTCTTCTCAAAATGTACAAACATCCCTTTTGCTGTTAGTATTTCCAGGGACAGCTAACAATTATACAAATATAGAAGAGCAATAAAATCTGTAAAATCCTAAAACAGCAAAGAAGAGCAGAGGAATAAAATCAACAAATCACAATTGCAGCATAAAACCAATTTAACCAGATTTTAGGGGGAAATTAAAAGAGTTTGCCCTGGACCCAAAACACAAAAGAATGAGTGCCAGGTGAACTTATCTGAAGATATGTAAGTTCCAAAGGTAGTGTATCACAAAGGTGATACCTTTTTTATTACAGCCAATAAGTCTTTCTCCCCAGTTGCCATCTACCTCACTTCAGAAGTTGCAGGCCCCTGGAAATTACCTTGGTTATATGGACAGGGCCCCTGGAAATTACCTTGGTTATATGGACAGGTTATGTCATCAGCCCTTCAGGTTCCAAGTATCTGAATGTAGATAAGCTTCTAAGAAATTCTGCCACTTCTGTAATCAATTGAAGCAGTTATTCTAATATTTAATTTGTCTACCATACTCCAGTTTTAATACTGTTTATAATACCATGCCTCTGGATTTGGAAATGAATTAAGGCACCCAATAATAAGCTTCTGCACAGACAGAGGACTCCCTTGGTACACAGAAGTATATTAAATTGTTGTTTAAGAAAGGGGGGCTCTTTAAAAAGCCGCAAGTGACCTGGCCAAAGACCAAGTGTGTTGAGTACTCAATCTTGAGTATGTTGAAAGTGTTGGAGGTCTGCTTTGTTGATTTTTTTCAAAAGAAAATGGAGGCATGGATTGTCTGCTAAAGCGCCTATTTCTTGCATCATCCTGTAGATGAGGATTAAGTAGGTGTATGCAGTGCTTTTTTTCTGGGGGTACTCATACCCCTAAACATTTTGTGAATCTAAGTTTGGTCTCATTGAGGGGCAGTATTTCAGTATGAGTAGGAAAATGAGAGTACCCCTAAACATTTTTTTAGGGGAAAAAGCACTGGGTGTACGTCATAGCTAAAAACCTCACACACTCATGCTATACAGCTTGGATGGGGAACTTGTGGTCCTATGATATTTGGCTGCAATCCATTAGCTCCAACTAGCATGGCCAGTGGTCAAGGCTAATATTCCAGCATCATCTAGAGCAGTCTTTCTCAACCATTGGGTCCCCAGATGTGGGGCTACAACCCCCATCATCCCTGACCACTGGTTCTGCTAACTAGGGATGATGGGAGCTGTAGTCCAACAACATCTGGGGACCCAAGGTTGAGAAAGGCCTATCTAGAGGCTCACTGTTTCACCATCCCTAGTATATGGGGGTGTTTCAGGCAATAAGAATGTAAAAAAAGGCAAATGGCTGCTTCCCCACACCTTTCCTACTCTCCAGAAAACTCTCCGCTTAGTGCTGATCATTATTTAATACATTTACATGCTACTCTTTAACTGAACTCCTTAGAGCCATTCACAACATGTCATCATGGATACCCCCCAAAACCATCCATTTATGGCCTAATAGGGAGGGAAGAGCTTGTAGTTCAAGGGCAGGCACTTGAAATTGCCTGTCTCCCTCTCTTTCTCCTTGGTGATAAATGGTATTGTGATGGGGGAAAGGATAAGCCAGCTGGGGGTAACAGTAGGCACCCGATATTGCAATATATAGCAGCAGATCCCTCAAAATCACTGTTGGCACCCCAGCCCCAAACTTGAGCACTTCAGCACAGTATAGCACAGAAGGTTAAGATTTCAGGAAGATGGAAATAAATAAATAACAGTACACTCTTTTTTCTCATGTCAACTTCCACAGCAAGTCCAAAATAGTCCTGCAAGGCTCCTGTTTCAGGCTGCCTGGAATTCTGAGCTTGGAGGATTAGTTTTAGAACCCGAAGGAACAATGCAGTATTTTGTTGAAGATCCTCACTTGTCTGAAAATACAAGCTGAGAGTTAGATATGAAAAAAGTATGGCCAAGAAGAGAAATTATACGCGCAAATCCCACTATCGACCCACTCGCTATGCAAAAATTCACAAATCCACAAGTAAAGAATTGTGCCCAAACCTCACTATAAACACCACAGATTCACATATCCGAACATCCAGAGTTTGCCCACTTCCTTATTTGCTTGCTTGCTTCAGCTTTGCTGGTTGGTAGCAGCTATGTTTAGGCAGAAACTATGAAGGGATTGAGGGTTCAAGATCAGATGAATCAGTGAGTAGGAGGGATCAGACAAATCAGTTTTTCCCTTCGTCTCTCTTTTGCTGATTGGCTGCAGCCATTTCAGGAAGAAAAAATAGAAAGGGGTGGGGGAGAAATTGGGAAAATCCCAGATTAGAAGTATTTGTATCAGAAATAATGGAAATCATGAACTCATTATGTGAACACTCGCCTGACGAGTGATTTTCACAGAAAATATTGTGCTCGGTAAGCAGGACCTGCGAGTATATGTTTAAAAGGCTATTAAAATCATAGGTTATATCCAATACTAATCTACTCAGAGTAGCACTGTTGAAATTAATGACCCAAAGTAATCATATTCATTAACTTTAGTGGATCTACTCTGAGCAGGACTAGCATTGGATACAACTTTATTTTGAAAATCATAGAGTCCAAACATTTTTCCTAAAAGGATGATCTTACAATATTTCCTAGAAGGCAAATGACTGGTGATTAGGTAGACTTCCCTAGGCAAAGAATACAAAATATGGGACCCACAACAATAAAGGCTGCTGCATCTCCTCATTGATAGCGCTTCTTGACTGAATCTACTCCTTCTCATATCAATAGATGAGTGAGCTCTTTTGAGGAAAATATGCAGCTGCCCCTGTTGTGTATGTGTGTGTGTGTTGGAACTACAATTCCCATCATCCCTGACCTCTGGTCCTGTTAGCTAGGGATGGTGGGAGTTGTAGTCCCCAAACATGCATATACATGCATTAATATTCTCAGATGCAGGCACATCTGTGTAAGCCAAAATGTATGAGGAAGCCATTCATGACCTCTGTTGTTTTGTAACACAAGAAGCTATTGACCCGTTGCAATCTAATATGGTGTTAGACATATTTTACTTATTGTTGGGAAAATTATTAAACCCAACTGAATATTTTCATCCTAAAATATCAGAGTCCTGTACTTTTGCCTCAGTCCTTTTTTCTATAATGTAAGTTATTTGTTTTACTATGGAAGTATTCAAAAAAAAGTTGAGTTTTCTTTTTTGACAAATTTGTCATGTATTATATGCCCCATCAGAAGTGTAAAGTCTTCTAAAGAGTGGTTGGGGAAACCCAACCAGATTGGTGGCATATTATTATTATTATTATTGTTGTTGTTGTTATTATTATTATTTACAATATCATACTATTCCATTTGTTTTTAAGCAAGCCATGTTACTTCATGTTGCCCTCCAGATGAACTGCAGACTATGAAAAGTCCAACAGAATTTACGGATTATTATTATAGGAGGAAGGCCTCCCCATATACACCAGAAAGATAATAGCAAGTTTTCTATTCAATTATGTCCCAAGATTTCAAAATACTATGAAAGAGAGGCCATTCCAAGTTACACACACACGTGTGTGTGTACATATATATATATATATATAGTATGTCCCACTTACATTTCAAGTTATAAAAAATAGACATTAATTTAGATTGTGTATTTAAAAAATATGAAAACACGCGACACTCCTGGTTTCCACATCATGCTAAGCCAATCCATGGTTTAGCACAGTGACGGCTAAACTTGGCCCTCCAGCTGTTTGGGGACTACAATTCCCATCATCCATGACCTCTTGTCCTGTTAGCTAGGGATGATGGGAGTTGTAGTCCCAAAACAGCTGGAGGACCAAGTTTGGCCATCACTGGTTTAGCATGAACTTCAGAAGAGGAGAGGGTAATAATTTTGCTCCTCTCCTGTTGTTTTGCTGAGCTAAGCCATGGCTTGATTCAGTGTGTCATCTGGATCTGGATGCATGGTTTCACTCTCCCAGACAAACCTCAAACTGTAAACCATGGGACAAAACCTTGGATAAAGCTTAACATTAGTCTAGAGAGAGCTAAACTACAACTAGGTTTAAACAATACCCAGAGCCAAACCATGGCTTAGTACAATATAGCATCTGGACCACCTGGGAGAAGCAAAGCAGCCACTTGGATCTCTTCCAGAGTTTGCACATAGCTGTGGTTTGGCTTTGTGTGATGTGGAAAGCAGACTGGGAAAGAAAAGGCAAAATCATTGGTCATAAGCCTGTGGATATAACTGTTGACATGAATATATCTGTGTTCTGCAGTAGTGTTGTGTGATAATGAACCTTGTGTCTTATTTCAGAGAGATTCCCCCTCTACATCCAGACAGTCCCCAGCTAATGGCCATAGCAGCATTAACAATTCTGTTTCGGTAAGACTTCTAGACAGAGAGTATTCAGATCTTGTTGGTGCTCATCTACCATTCCTGTTATGATTACATGTTCAGTAGAAAATTGTGTTCTGCTGATAAAATCAAGAATACTTAGAAGTCTAATTCCCCATTTGCTCTCATTCAAGGGTTTACAAGACAACATAATCTTCTCATTAAAATCCCTTTAATGAGTTACATTCAACTGTAATGTAAAAATTCACTCATCCCTGAAATATGCTTATCATTACCCTCATCCTGACTTGCTCAAAACTAAACAAAAAGACTAATTTCTATTTTCAACTTTTGAAGTGGTCTTTTGAAGCAAAATATTTGCACAGCAGGTATTTGGAGGGTTTTGGTTTTTTTAGACCTGGACATTTTTTATTTTTAAAGCTCTGTAGATTGCAGTATTGGTTTCCGCTATCTCAGTTAAGGAATTGGTGTGTCCTCTGCTGTTGTGGTATGTGCACATATTTTTGTGAAATATGAGCCTTGCCTGGATATGAAAAGCAAAAGGAACTGGCTTTAAACTGCATTTATAATCCCAAGCTATTAACATCACATCTTTAACACAAAGTACTTTCTTTTTAGTCATATGTTCAGGAAAAAAAGGTACTGTTAAACATAATGGCAGACACCGCTATTTTTTATCATTTGTTTTTCTCTGAACATATATGGTAAAACACTAGAAAGCACCTGTAGACAGATCTTCCTTGAGAAATACTTAGATAATTGTGCTGTTAACACATGTACTATAAGATGAGAAATGGTATCTGTTTCTGCGAACTTTCAATTAACATCAATATAGACAGTTCTATATGTTGTTTAAAATACTGCCATTGTAATTAGCTACAGGAATAATTTGGTTTATGTATAAACACTAAGATTTATATGAATTAGAAATCTATGTAGACATAACGGCTGGATACACAGTAGCTTTCAAATTGTAAAATTAATTTATTTATATAATTGTCCCAATAGGAATATAATTAGAATGTTAAGACTAAAAGAGGGGTCCTTCTTTGCTTACAGGTGCTTTTGTGTTGAAGATGATGAATTCTTATTGAAAGCACATTTTCTGTCTGCTTAATTTTTACCTGCTTTCTTCAGCTTGCTGCTAAACAGCCTGGATTTGACATTTTTTCCTATTAAATTGTTATTTCTGAAAGTAAATTTGTTGTTAATACTTGCAAATTAACTATTTGCTTTGATACTGTTGACTGCTTTCAAAGTAAAATGAAGTTTTCTTTTCCTGGGTTGGCTTTGTTCTGCAGGACTTGCCATCAACAACACAACCAAAAGGACGACAGGTGAATAGCTATTCTACGTGGAAGCTTTCCTAATTTAGCGCCTTTAGTTTGTAGCAATCGCTCCTTACCATCTCAACTGTGGTATTCCATGATGTGCTGACTTTAACTCTAAAAACTTTTCCCATTTTGTGTTTTACTCACCTAGCTGATTCACCATAGTTCCATTTTCCTGTGACCTGAAATATAGTTGTATATTTTTTTTAATTACAACTTTTATTATAATTTCTAATAGTAGCTAGATTCAGGACCATGTGATGTGTTGATGCCATCATTCTTCTAATGTTTCGTTTTCATTGCATCTTCATGGTTGTCGTTTGCTGCCCTGAAACTAATATTTATGCATTTATTATACATAACAGTTTTTCATGTGTGGTAGTTGTGCATTCTTGAGTATTTTGGTCTTAATACTGGATTTTCTTGAGTTTCATTATGCTGAGGAGGGGGTGATTAAGGGACAGTTCTTACAAGCTGGATTTTTTTATTTATGATTATTACACAGGTATCCTGGTAATATTTGGGAATACCTTTAGAATTTATTTATTTGCTTGCTTGCAGATTTATAAACTGCTTCACAACAAAAAGTTACTGAAGTGGTATACAATAAAATAATATAAAGTATTACAAACATCATGAACAAAGGGCAATAAAACCAGTTCTATAGTTACAGTTATCATTGCACAAAATGGTTGGGTCACATTTTATGAAAAGCCTTTTAAAACAAAACTCCCTTTAGTTAAATATAAAAACAGCTAGGTGTTTGTTTGATTTCAAATGGTAACTGATTCTAAAGAGCTGGAGCTGCAACACTAAAAGCCTAGTTTCTACTGCATACTAATCACACCTCTGGGGCATGTGATACTTTTAGCAGTGCTCTATCTGAAGAGTGTAGTTCCAAGGCAGGGATATATGGGGTGAGGCAAGTTGTTTAGGACTTTACATGTTAACAGCAAAACCTTGAACTGATCCCAATAGCATATTGGCAGCCAGTGCAGTACCGTGACAGAGGTTTATGTGGTGTAAACAGGGTGTCCCAGTCAGCAACCTAGCATCTATATGCTCCAACAACTGCAGATTCCAGACTAAGCTCAAGGGCAGCCCCACATAGAGCACCCTGTAGTAGTCCAGTCTTCTGGGTACCAGGACCATACCCACAGTGGCCAAGCTATCTCAGTCCAGGAATAGACATAGGATTTGAACTCCATTTATGTGTCCTCATTCAGCCTACTCACGGCATTCAAACACCAATCTAGACCCTGATTCAGATATTACAAAGAAGCAATTGTGTGTCGTCATATTTTTTTTGTCTGAATGTGCTTCAGTTTATATTTGCTTACCCTCAGCTTCATTTCCCATTTTAATGCTCATTCACCCAGTTTGAATAGATATCTGTTTGGAGTGCCTCACTGTTTGTTCTTACCACCCTGGACGAACTTGGCCACTTTGCTACTCACCTGTAACTCTACATCATGAAAAAGTTAAAAAAAGCACTGGCCCCAATATTGGGGGACCTCACATCCTGTCATTGTGAGAACTGTCATTTTTTTCTACTCTCTTCTTCCTGCTTGACTTGTTACTGTTCAGCCAGGTACCGATCCATTAAAAGACCTGTCCTCTCATCCCATGACTGACTGCTAAAAGTACTCAGATTCCGTTGATGACAAATTCCATCAAAAAGTTTTTTGAAAGTCCAAGTATTCAATATAGCCTAGATAAGTCCTTCCGTATGATTACTAAAACTCTCAAATAACTTTTAAGTTAGACAGAAGGTACCCTTGCAGACGCGATATTGGTCCTTTCCAATCCTCAAGTACAGAGGCTGATCTTGGAGGTGTTAACAGATTTTTGTTAGATCAGCTATTTCATGTTTGAGTTCTTTAGGAACTCCTAAAATGGATATCACCTGAAACCAGGGATTTGTCTGTTTTTAATTTGTCAATAAGACCCAGAATCGCATCTCTTGTCATCACTGTTTGGCACAGTTCCTCAAATTCCCTTTCTGAGAAAGTTAGTTCAGCTACAGGGATCTGTCCTACATCTTCCACAGTGAAAACAGATGGAAAGAATTCATTCAGCTTCTTCACAATTTCCTTTTCTTCCTGTTAATACATCTTTAACTTTCCTGTCTTCCAAAGGTCCAACTGCCTGTCTAGCAGGTGTCCTACTTCTAATGTCTTTTTTCCTTAAATGGTTGCTCTTAATGTTTTTAGTGATATGCTTCTCAAAAAATTTCTCTGCATCCTGTATTGTCTGCTTGCAATTCATTCCAAAACATCACTTGAACAACAAATTATTTCAAACTGACTCATCAATTTCAAAAATAGTAGCATCTTTATAAAAAAAAAATCCCAAGACTTGGGAAAATACAACCAAGAATTCCAGATTTTAAATTAGTATATATATTTAATACAATAGATCTTTTCCTCCTCTCAGTAGACCCCTGGCCATCTGACAGCAAAATTAGGCATTCCTTCTATGATTCTGTCCTTCTGGTCTACAGCTATCATGACTCCTGAAGGCTATTGGGGAGCCTAGACAAGGAATCGTTGAAACAGGGCTTTATAGACTGGCCTTCTGTCAGTTGCTTGAGGTTTTCAGTAGGGGTGGGATCTGCCGTGGGGTCCCAGTCTTCTTCCTCCAGGGTCTGGGTCAAATGGAATCTTAACATACATAAAAATGAAAGATTTAGAGCACAGGAAGCTTCCTATAGATATGCCCCTAGTAATATAGCTTGTGTTCAGCACATAGTAAAGATGCACTGTGTACATGATTATTCTTCATCTTCTGAATTAAAGTTTTTGTTAGTTAAGGTAATGTCCATTAAGTTATACATATTTCTATTTCATATTCTGAGTAACTAATAACAATATTTTAATGCAAACAAAGAGGTGACGTAGAATTTCAAAGTTTCAATGGAATGTTCAAGCACTCCAATTAAAGGCTTCATCAAAATCATCACCACAGTTCTTTCCAGCTTTTTCTGTTTTGTTTTCAGCCGTCATTCTTATGTCTAATACTGGTATCTTCCTAAGCCTGGATGCAAACAGCATGTGATAGTTAGATTATAGAGTAACATTTCACCTATCAGTTCTAACCATATTAACATCACATTGTCTTCACAAACTCCTGTTTTATAGATATATGTAAGAGCACAATTTGAATATGACCCAGCAAAGGATGACCTCATTCCCTGCAAAGAAGCTGGTATCAGATTTAGAGTTGGTGATATTATCCAGATTATTAGCAAAGATGATCACAATTGGTGGCAGGGTAAACTGGAGAATTCAAAAAATGGAACTGCAGGCCTCATTCCTTCTCCTGAGCTTCAGGAATGGTATGTTTTGAATTTTATAAAATTAATATGTCTGTAATTTAAAATAAATTGGTCTGTCAAAATGTGCCTACTATTTGAAACATTTGTTCCCTTTTTCTGGCAAAAGTATTTGATTTAGTCATTTAAATTGGTCATTCAGTCTAGCACTCAAACACACATACACTGTTATAGCAAGAACATGCACATATACCCTGAGACTACTCCTGGGAGAGGTAAGTGGTGGTAACACTACAGTGATAAGATCAGTCCCTGTGGAACTTATTCAGGCAGCCTCTTTGTGAAAAAGAAAAGAAAAATTGGTCTTACCTGAAGTGTAGTTTTGGGAGTGGAGCGTCGTTTCCAACAGAATGGATGTTCACTATGTCTCACAACAAGGTGAACACCCATTCCATTGGATATGACGCCCCACAAACTAAAATATGCCTTCCATAATCATTTCTATCAACAATTCAGTGAAGACGCAGATGAGTGCTGCCATGATGTTTTCTCATTGATATTTTGAACAAGTGCTGTGGACAATCCATGAGAAATTTATGGTTGAACATGGTGTTGCATTTGCCCTTCCTTGGCTAGACTGCCAGGTCTACTAAACCAAACAAATTGTTTGGGGAGAGTTGTGTGATTCAGCAACCATTCCCCCCCCCATCTTTAAAATAGTGAGATTAGACACTAGATAGTAGCTATATAAATTGTCTGCTTATACACTAGCCTTCAGAGGGCTTTCATCACTGCTGTCTTCTGAGGCAGCAGCAGCTTTCTCTAATTTAAAAATGTATTGGTAATCCCATTCAACAACCTGCTCTTCCTCTTAGTGTAAATGGTTGCTAACATTTCCCCATACACCATGTTGGCATCGGACAAATAAGATAAGAGGATACTTTCAGTGCCTCTGTTTGGATACTATCATATAGTAGCAGTGTCCAGATCAAATTGAAGACAATGTTGTTTTTCTACAAAATGCCTTGCAAAACAAGTCCATAACAAACTGCAGTTAGTTCACATAAGTGACCAACCACAGAGGGCAACAACCAACCCCTTGCCTATGCAGAAGAGCTCCACCAGATGGCATGGCATTTGTTTCACTCCCATGGCATGACCTTCAAATGATATCTGTGTTGTGCTTAGTTTGATTTGGCCTGAATCTTATGCTGCTTGCCCTCAGTTGCCTTTCCTGCTGCTTTAAGTTTCTTAGCAATTCAGTTACCAAGGAGTAGCACCTTACAAAAGTGTGAGATGAGAATGCCTAGCTGCCACAGCATTGTAGCCAGACTCAACTTTTGATTTCATATATTAACCATTCTGTCACCAGAGTGACCTTTGGTGTCAATGGATAAATCCTCCAAATAATTCTGTAAGCCAAAGGATCCATCAGCTTCTGGAGAAGTACTGCAGAGAGCATGAACTGAGACCACTCAGGCCTACATAAGGTTGTGGTCAATTCATGACAATGTATGTTGTAATACATTATTACAACAATACCCTCATACCCTGGCTACCTAAATCTAAATCTAGGACGCTGTTGTGTCCGACTCTTCATGACCCTATGGAGCAGAGCACAGCAGGCACTTCTGTCTTCCACTGCCTCCCGCTACAGAACACTTAATCAAGAGTGTATCCTGCCTTCTGTGTGTGGTTTCTAATTAATTAATTAAACTTACACCCTAGTCTTCCTCTGAGGAGCTCAGAGCAACTTATATATGGTTCTGAGTCAGCACTCCACTAAGGCAGCTTCCAAGATCATACTTGTTAGACTTCAGTAGCAGAAATGCCTCATATAATCTTAGGCCATTATCTGGGTTTGTAACACATCAGCATAGCCAAATGATTGTCATAGCAGCCGTGAAGTTCCTGCTAAAGGCTTGATAATAGCAAACCTGAAGACCAGGTCTGTAATTAGGAAGTCTCTAAGATAAAATCTCAGTCTCAGCCTTATCCTATATGTGGATATAGTCTGTACTGGTTATCTACTAAAAGGAAGGCTACCACTGTAGAGATCAGAGATCTACTCCATACCCAAATTGTGGCTGACGTTGCACTAAATGACCAGGTGGAACAAACTGGACCACTATGGATTAAGCAGCAGTCCATTCGGGTTTTGGTAATGCGAATGAAATCAAGGCCTTACTTTGTGTTTAGACTATGAAGGTCATGTAATTTAAGTTTGGTTTACAGATCACCCTGCTATTGGAGGATTGTATTCATGAGAGTTGCCCCAGGAGCTCCCTCCTGTCATCAGTCATGACAGTCAGTAGCCATGGCAGGATGAGAGGCTTTGAGAAACTGGAGTACCTTCTGCCATGCCCTGTGCTGTGACAGATGAAAAGAGCCACAGCTGTCAAAGTGCTGCTTCGCCCCTGCCTTAGCTCCTCTCAGCAGCTGCAGCTATCTTTTAAAGCAGCAGTAACCCATTTGACTCCGTGGTGGGTGCTGGTGTGGTAAACAAGGAATTGGTGCTTTGAAAAGGGTCATCAAAAATTCCAATGTGAAAGCTGGGAAATGAATTTTAATCTGTCCTGCAAAAAAAAAAATGGTGGGGGAGATTATGTTAAAGATAAATATTAACATTGCTTCATTTAAAAAGTAATCTTTAGTAACAAGCTGATAGTTTTTTCCTCTTCACCTACAAGGCGAGTGGCTTGTATTGCTATGGAGAAGACTAAACAAGAGCAGCAGGCAAGCTGTACTTGGTTTGGAAAGAAAAAGAAGCAATACAAAGACAAATACTTAGCAAAGCACAATGCAGGTGAGAAAAACATAATGCCCATAAAGCCGTATTTAACATTGCTGCATTGTTCATTATCAAGTAAAATTTTAATTTCACCAATGCCTCTCAGTGGAAACATTTAACTTAAAAAATCCAGATATTGAAGCGTAAGAAAGCATAAGCGCTTAACAGATACTGGTGAATAAACAATATATGGGAAAAGCAATGGTTAGCATAAGTTGAATATGGAAAATGTGCTGATGCATCTGGGGCAAGATCTGCATCTTGGAGACAGTGTTAGGTAATCTGAGTTGTTGTACAAGAATGTTTTTGCAGCTGTACAGAATTTGCATATGCAGTTGAACTTCCAGGAAAATACAGTGCTCTTAAGAAATAAAACAGTTTTAATAAGTTTAACATTATGCATATCTTTTGAGAGTTAGTGTAATTTATTACATTTGACGCTTCTCACATCTGAGGAAGTCTCAAAGTGAATTAGCAAAAAGAAAGACTGGGTACATCATGGATTTCATTACAATGGAACTGAAAATTATGCATATTTTAATATACTGTATGTTTGCATTTGGGGGGTTATATTTTAAGTTTGTGTGTTAAGACATTTCAATCTAATGTGACTGAGGGCACTGTATTTCTGATGAAGATGTATTGTGGTACTCTGACACTCAGACAATTAAGCATTATAGGGCACTTCCAAATTCTGGAACTTGCTTAAATATACAATTTGTTGTATATTTTTCATTCCTTTACTATAGTTGAGGGAAGGGATTTTTGTTTTTAAGGAGTTTGGGAAAGGGCTATAGAAGAAAGGGTGGGAAATTTGGGACAACCTAGGTACAGTTGCTGTTGTGGGGCAGGGGAGGAGAGGAGCAATGAACATGACTGAGGAGTTTCGATATCTTGAATGTGACAGTTCCAAGTTCTCACCAAATTTGGAAATATTTCACCAGAACTGTGCACACATTTTGAGACACACCCCCCCAGACTCTACATTTGGGGGCTATTCTCTAAAATATATTATATGATTGCAGCAGTGAAAATTCCTGTAAATCCTTCCCCCTTGCTTTTCATGCTAACATGGACACCTCCCACTTTGTCCTTCAGTGTCTTATGCAGAGTTGGAAATAGTATCTAAGCATTAGATACAATGTATTGTGAGTGGGCATCCATTGGTGCAACAGAACGGATATTTTTTATAGTCAAGCTACACATAGCTACACTGACAAATAGAAAAGGACAGTGCAAATATTCATAAGCGTTGCTTATATATTAAAGACAAAAGTTCCTTTCATATTTATTAGCATAATTATTTCTATTCTATATGTTTTGCTCCAAGCTCCTAAAATTAGGACTGTGCCTGTTTGTTTGTTTGTTTGTTTGATTGTTTGTTTGTTTTAAAAATATTTAAGTTTTTTACAAAAACAAGTTGAAGATTAACAGTAATAGTCAATGTGTGAAAATATAGTCTGCATACATATTCCAGTGTGTGGTGATAAGCTCCTGTGTATAACATCAAATCTTCATATGAGACCACAAGCAGTTCCCCCATGGCCTGCAAACTCATGTCACCTGAATGATAGATTGAAATCTACTGTGAATGTTTTTCTGAAGTGGATTTTCCCACACAATACTCTGTACTATTCTGCTGTGTTAGTTACCAATATAAAGCGCAATAATGTACTTCAAAATGGACCATTACCTAGTTGAATCTGTTTTGTGAAAAAACTGTTACAATACAATCAGAGGCAGTGAATTCAGTGAGACTTCCTTCTAAATGATCTTAGGATTAGTGCATTTTAATTTGGACCATCTAATGCAGAAATCACCATGTTGCAAAGCATGCTCATTAAAATGTGGAATTTGTCAAAGTATGGGCAGGCAATTTGGAAATTGCTTCATATTGCCGGTGGGGTGCATTTCCTTGCATAGAGTCTTATGAAAAACTCAAATGTGTTTAAGGTAACAGGAATAAAATTCAAACAGTAAATGTTTCAAATTGGAAAGGCCTAATCTATCTGAGGTAAACGGTGTTAAGTCCGATTGATTTCAGCAGAGAGATTTAAGCATGTGCTTAACTCACCCTCTGAAATGAATGGGATTTAACAGTACTTCATTTGAACTACCGTACTTCATGCCCCCAGTTCTCCTAATATTCTAGGTTTGGTGGGGATTGGTCCATTCATAATTTATGGAATCTAGGAGGAGTCTAGTATTTATTATGATGATGAGTCACAATAAATTGTAGGTAGTTGTACATGTATTTTAAATCTGAGGCAATAACAAGTAAGTGCATAGGCAAAAATGGAGTCACATAACTTGGATACCTGATTTGTGTGTCATTATCTTCTTGCCTGTTTCTTGTGCTTTGGGTGAATAAGTGGTCCTGTCCCTACTACAGTCTCTTATCAAAGAGAATTTGAAACTGATGGCTGATGGCAGAAACTTTCTGGGTGTCAGACACCAATCCCCCCAAATAAATCCAGAGTTCTTTGTGCTTCACTGCTACCATAGAGATTGTCAGGACCCCTCAATATGTGTGTTTTTAATATATTTGGGTTTTTTAAAAAATGCTATAGAATCTGTAGTGTACAGACCAGTTGCTAAAACTATCTCTACAACCCTTCCTCCCTTAATTCTTTCACGCCCCATTGTTCCACCTTTTCCTTTCAATTACTCAACCTTTGCACATGCGCAACATCTCATTCTCAGTACTGATGGGGAGGCATGTTGCTGCCTTGTTAGTAATGTGTTTTTTAATTTTAAAAAAATACAACTTATAAATGGTGTCCTCCAAACAAACCAGATGGCTAGACACATACTTCACAAGGAAAGGAAAGCTCTTTAAAATCAGTTCCGAAATTCAAACTGGTTATTTTTCTCCTCCCTTTGAGTTGTATCCAATGGTGCATTTCCACAATTAGAAGGAATCATTCCTTTTGCAGAAGCATCTTTGATATAGTGGAGACCTCCACTGGCAGAAGAGAAGAGGGAATTATCATTTTAAGTCTGTGAAGCGGATTTAAGCATTCAGGGAGAAAGGGCATTCCATCCTACAAAAAATGGGGAGGAAATAGTCCTCTAGATCAAACTGTTCCCTGAATGGAAGGACACCATGGAATTCAACCCTGTATTTATAGTGTATAGGCAGTATTTCCTACCTTCTCTCCTATTTCTGCTATCTCCTATTTCCTACCTTCTCTCCTATTTCTGCTGTCTTCCTTTTTATCCTAGTTATTTTAGAAATTCTGGCCACGAGGCTCATTCTTGCCCATCAATATCTACAGCTAATTTGAAGTGCAGGTTATTACTTCTAAGTTTTATTTTAAAATTATAAAGTAAGAGTGGAGTCTAGTGCTCTGTGAGTGGACTTGCAATTGCGCACAGAAGCATTGGATAAAACCCTGAATTTATAACGGCCAAGTGTTGTGGGTTTCTTTTCTCTAAACACCAGACCATAGGCATATTCAATTATTCGTCTGGTAATGCCAATGACAGCAACTTACAGGACAGAGCCAAGCTTTTATAAAACATGCTTATCATTTAACGTGATTTATTTGCCTTGTGTTTAGACTATTGCATGGTGAAGTTTATTTTGTGCATATACTTTTATTTTACTAATATATTATGAGCCATATTTCAATGACCCCTGTACATTTTTCATGCTGTCTTAATCCCAATGGCCTCTGTGCATGTAAGTAACCTGTCAAGTGACAATGCCTCTTTATTTGCTTCTTACGGTTTCCTTTCAATAACTCCTTTTCTTTATTAGCTAGAAGTGTAGAAGTGTTTAAAAGTTCAGTCTGTAAATGTGTCCATGTACTCCTGAATTTGTGTTTAAAAAGTCATTTCTTCATTTCTGTTGGAAACCCTGAAATTATTAGTGGTCATGATTATTTACCAGAATGTTTTATTCTGTTTGTTTTGTAGTTAAGGAACTGTGTTCTGTTTTCACTAAGGGTGGTTCTACTCTTAGCAAATATAGCAAGGGCCTGAAAATTACTACCGGGTGACCATTTTTGTTCTTATTAGCATGATGTATTATTTTGGGGAGCTGGAGTGAAGTTTTTCAGAAGGGAAAATTTTTTAGGACTTAATATTCCTAGTTACTGACTTAGGTGGGATATTGTAGAACAAGCTCTTTGATTTTAAGAACCTGAGAATATAACTGACACACGTTCTTGGTACATGGCAATATAGTTCTTGAGACATGTTTAGGGATAGCTCTGAAGAAATGTTAGAGATGTAAATATTAATATCCTATCAAAAAATACCTAGAATTTGCCTGGAAATGTTTTTGAAACTAAAATGTTTCACTTGCTGAAGTAGATATTGGCTTTTAATTCATCAAGTGTTTATGCCTCACCTTTTGATCTCAAGGGACACCTCTGCCACCATAGCAGCTATATGGTGTGTGGGGTTTATTTTTTAAGAAAACAAATTGAAAGCTTTCTGACATTCTTGACATAATATTGCTGTACCTGGAGATAGATTTGGTCCAAACGTAGCCTTCCACAAATGAAAGGGGACCTTCAGCTGGCCAAAATGGGCTGAGATCCAGTGGCGACTTCCCTTGGAAGAAGGGGAGGGGGGAATTGTCATTCATTTCCCCACTCCCTCTGCAACCCTCCTCGCCCCTCCTCATGCTGTCTTCCGAGGCTTCCCTGGTCCTCCAGAGCAGCTTGCTGGGAGGAAGGCAGAGGAGGCTGCCGGGAGAATGGGAAAACTGACCAATGACAAAAATAATTTCCTCTAGCAGGAGAGTACTATGGACAGAATTACACCTGCAGTTAGTCCGGATCCACCCACTGACCGTCCTGTCCTGGAAATACACCTTTCCAGCTTTTCAGGGACATATGACTGAAAAAATGTTTGGCTGTCCTGGTTCTGAATCTAAATTTAAAATGGTACTCTAATAAATTGTTAAAAGTTAAGCCATGCATACTATTAGGTGCTCCCTTTTTTTCAAAATCATAGTAGACAATGTTTAATAGAATGGCTTCTTCACTATTAACATCATCATAATTTAGTTATTCAAATATACCCTTACAATTGACCTAAATCCTTCAACTGACAGTTGTTTTCTACAGAAATTATTAAAACACCAGAAACCTGTCATTATTGATCACAAGGACAGGATTGTTAATATGATTTGCTGTATCATAGCAATTGACAGTGGTTTGAGATCACATTGCAGTAAACATAAGGAAAATTGAGAACCTTTACTAGAGTCATATTTTATTAAATGCTTGAATTATGGTGGTGGCTTTATAGTGTGCCGTGAAGCCATCCTCTGTCATCAGATCTTTACTCACTGTCTGAAATTTAGAGAGCATGTTAATATAAAATTAGCACTTCTGTGTGAAGAGAACTCTACTTACAATTAATCTGATAAATGTATGTGGAAGAGTAAGTAAAACATAAAACCAAACAATTTAATGCATTTCATTAGTTTTGATAAAATCTAAATCTTTATTGCCTGTGTAAGTAGATGTTCTCATATTTGTATTCATCTGTCTACAAACTTTATTGCTCACTTTCAGGAATCCCAGAATTTTCCAGAAGCACTAATTTTTTGTAACGTGCATAGTGCATGATCTCAAATTCTTAAGCATGCAATTTGAAATATGATCTTAATATTGAAGCAAAATTAGTTTGTTTAATAAATTGAAAGAAGGAAATGGTTGGTTAAAATATTGGTTTAGCTTATAAATTTGGCATTTGTGGAAAATTAGGTAGATTCGCTGTACTTTTTCACCTTATTTCTGGCTTTTGTTTTCTGTTTCAGTGTTTGATCAATTAGATCTTGTCACGTATGAAGAAGTAGTAAAATTGCCAGCATTCAAAAGGAAAACACTAGTCTTACTAGGTAATTTCGAATATCATTTTTGTTCTATAATTGAAATTTAAACATGATTTTGAATCTCTGTGATAATATAAAATTTCCTTTCCTGTAGGAGCACATGGTGTTGGGAGACGACATATAAAAAATACACTAATCACAAAACATCCAGACAGATTTGCATACCCTATTCCACGTAAGTAACTGTGTTATGAGGCAGATAACTGCATATTAACTACTTATTATGATATACCTAATTTGTTACTTCCCAACAACTGTAATTTAGTTAAAAGCTAAATATGGTGGTGGTTTTCAGAGTTCCTCTACCAACTCCATCCATCAAGTCCCTTGCCACCTGCTTCACTTTGTGCATTCTGTAAACCATGTATGGAATACGGCCTGAATTTACTGTACACTGGAAACAATCCCCAGGCTGTTTGCAATCCTGCAGTCAGAGGTTGACCGTAACTAATGCACAATTTTATATTGGGAACCGCCCTGCGATCTACAGATGAAAGGCAGTATACAGATTTAATTAATAATATACATTGTTGTGCAAATGCGTTGCAAGAGATGACTGCAGGAGAAGGTGCTGCATGAAGAACGCACCTGATAGTTAAGAAGGCAATTTCTCTTTCTCTCTACACCCAGTAGAGATCATTGATTAAACCAGCATGAGAGGAATTGCCTCCTGGAAACACTTCCAGCTTTTTTGTGTGCCCTTTCAATCACAAGGCTGAAAATAAATTTTCTGTCCTTTTCCTGACCCAAAAACCCTTGGCTGTGCTTTTTGGAAGTCATTTCAATACAGACATTTCAACTTTTCCTTTCTCTGCACCCTAACCCCAATCTCAATGATCTGAAGTAGTGGAAGGCAGCTTCTGCTGTCTATCCCAATATTTTCTACTCTGCCAGCTGCTCTCCAGGATCTCGGGAAGGAATATTTCACATTATCTACTACTGGAGATTGCCAACAACTATCTTCTGTGTGCAAAATTATTTTATTTATTCATTGCCCTTCTGCCCAAGCACCCAGGGTGGTTTACAGTTTAAAAGGACTACAACAAATGATACAGTATGTAAAGCTGGCTTGGGGGGTGGGGAGACTGCTTGACCTCATGTTCTCTGTGCCTCACCCTCTTCTTCCTCCTCACGGGGGTTTTGTGTCTGGGCCCTGGATGGTCCACCTAGAGCAAGCCCTGAGGTTGTCTTTGCCCTCTTTTTCCTCCTCATAGGGCAGATGGTGTCTGTTGGCTCTGTAAGTGAGGGGGGACACCCCAGCTAGAGTGGGCCTTGACAACAAGCAATGGGCATTGCAGAATTGTAATGGGGATTATAGCATTATGTAGTTTCAAGTGAAACGTCTTTCATACACCCCTTCCAGCTGATTGTGGAAAAGGAATACCTCAACAGCACCAAAGAACCCTAGTGCAGAAGAAAAATACTTTCCCTCATAAATTCACACAGTTTTGTGATCTGTCGTGGCAAATTTAGTCAATTTTTCCTATTCCCTTCCACCTCCAGCCCTAGCACAACTCCCTGGCTGTCCGCTTCTCACAGTGCAAATGTGGAACTTTCACCCAGCCACATTTACAATAGATACAGCTATGGATAACTACAACATTAACTCACCTATACGTTTTCTGAGGTTGAGATATTATGAACTGGGGGTAGTAAAAAATATGGGGCTGCTATACTCGTAAAAAAATTACCGTATTTTTCGCTCTATAACACGCACCTGACCATAACACGCACATCGTTTTTAGAGGAGGAAAACAAGGGAAAAAATTCTGAATGAAACAGTGGATGTATCATTTTTGTGCTTCATGCTGTGGCCACAGACATGTGATCTGATGGTGAATTTGGGGTAGCTCAATGCAAAGATCCTGAGGATCCATGTGGATCCATGCTTTTTAACCACATTTTTGCACCATTGCAGCCCCAGGAAACAGTGGGTGTGTGATTTTTGGGGGGCAGGCTGCTATGTGATCTGATGGTGAATTTGGGGTGGCCCAATGCAAAGATCCTGAGGATCCATGTGGATCCATGCTTTTTAACCACGTTTTTGCACCATTGCAGCCCCAGGCAACAGTGGGTGTGTGATTTTTGGGGGGCAGGCTGCTATGTGATCTGATGGTGAATTTGGGGTGGCCCAATGCAAAGATCCTGAGGATCCATGTGGATCCATGCTTTTTAACCACGTTTTTGCACCATTGCAGCCCCAGGCAACAGTGGGTGTGTGATTTTGGGGGGGCAGGCTGCTATGTGATCTGATGGTGAATTTGGGGTGGCCCAATGCAAAGATCCTGAGGATCCATGTGGATCCATGCTTTGTAACTACATTTTAAGTGGGGAGTGAAGGAAAAACACAGAAGGGACAAGAGAGCGGTGTGCAGAGAAGCAGCTGGCTAAGAAAGCAGGAGAGAGATTTTACGGGAGGGAGGAAAGAAAGGCAAAAGTTTCCACAAACCGAACCCAGCTTTCTCTCTCCTCCTGCATGTTTTCTGGCTGCCTGCGAGGAGCACGGAGAGGAATTAGAAGGAAAGACCTCTGCTTTCCCCTCTGCTTGCCTGGAGGGGAGGGGATTTGCCTGCTCTTTGTTCCGTTTGAGCAAACACAGCAACGAAACAGAGGAGGGTGGGCAGTAAGACCCTGAGGCAGAATGCAGGAAAGCAACCACTTCCTCTTTTCAGGTTTCCCTCTCCGACACAACGCACGGTTGATTTTTGCTGATTTTTGTTCCTGCGCTCCCCTAATCGGCTCCAGGGACCCCCCCCCCCCACATTCGCTCCATAACACGCACAGACATTTCCCCTTCCTTTTTAGGAGAAAAAATCTGCGTGTAATAGAGAGAAAAATACGGTATTCTAAAGAATTGCTTTCAGAAATGTTTTCTTCAGTGTTCTGCAATTTAAAAAACATCATTCTTGTTTTCCATCGCATGACAAAACAATGCAAAAATACTGAAATAATTAGTGGTAGTCTTTGCAAATACAAATATATGAAGGTGAAAAATAATGTTGTTGTTTAGTCATGTCTGACCCTTCGTGACCCCATGGACCAGAGCACGCCAGGCAGTCCTGTCTTCCACTGCCTCCCGCAGTTTGGTCAGACTCATGTTAGTTGCTTCGAGAAAAATAATAGTCCACCATATTTACTTATGAATGTCTTTGGCATCAGAATATATGGACAGTCTATAATCCTTTGGAGCAAATTTTGAGGGCATGCAAGGAGCTGCTGCAAAGGGGTTAAGGGGAAAGCCCCTTACATGAGCAGAAGTCTGCTCCACTTGCTCATGGACAGCATTGGCAACCATCCTGTATGTATGTCTGTGTTATAGATTGGGTGTGAAACATGGTGAGTGAACAAACAGCTAGTTTCAGTGTTCTGACTCTTGTAATTACAGATACAACCAGACCACCAAAGAAAGATGAAGAGAATGGAAAGAATTATTACTTCGTATCACATGACCAAATGATGCAGGACATTTCAAACAACGAATATTTGGAATATGGTAGCCATGAAGATGCAATGTATGGGACAAAACTGGAAACAATACGGAAGATCCACGAACAGGGATTAATTGCAATACTTGACGTAGAACCTCAGGTAGATATAGAAGTGACTAACTCATTGTATTACAAATATATAACACAATTTTATTTTTTGTGCTACATTAACACATTTGATATGTTAATGAGCTTTTCTTCATATATGGACTTGATTGTTAAATTGTTGATATATATGAAAAACATATGACATTTTCCCACAAAATGAAACAGAGCTAACTATGTATCCTTTTTATGAACATTTTTGTCTCTTGCAAAAAGAAATACGAAACAAAAAGTCCATCTGCAGTGTGTTTTACATCCCAGGTGGGCCACAAAAGTGTGTGAAAATATTTTCCAAGGGTGCCCCTAATTATTTAGGTAATCAGTCCAGTACACTGTCTTGTTAGTGGGGTGTAGCCACCTCAGCAACAAGGATGTTCCATACCCGTTTAGAATGTGGGTTGACACATAGCCAAACCTTACTGTCTGTGAAATCATTGCCTTTGCAACATGATCCCTGATCAGCTGGGTTCATTCAGGGAACAGAACCTGGGGAATATAAAATGCCACTGAATCAGCAGTAGAGGGATAAACAAGCTGTGAGCAGCAGTGGGAAAGGGTGCAGCTAAGGGGCTTGTGGGGGAACATTTCCTCACGGGGCTCTTGAAAAGACTTCATACATAGCCCAAAGTGTTTCTTGCTATTTTTCAAGCACTAGTAAGAACAGTTGCGGAGGGAAACAGTATTTTAAACTGCAGGTTGTCTTGTGAACAATAGGAATTGTGCACCTGGGTTCTCTCATTTGTATAAATTGCAATAATATCAGCTTGAGTACTGGTTTGCAAAGTCTTCAACATCAAACATCAAATACCTACAACTGTTGCGACCTGATGGTCAGCAGCAGTTACACATACCTGCTATTCCTGGTTACCTAGTAGCAAATGAAAGCCCTTTCACCTAGTTCTCTGCACATTACAGAGAAATCAAAGGTGGTAAAGATCTCTTCCCCTCTTGCTGTCACTCTCCTAAGTTCTCTAGCCTGCTTCCAAGTGTCACCAATGCCTGATACGAACAGAAAGTCAGAGGACAGGTGGGGGTCAGTGGGAACCACAAATAGTGTCTGCCTGCCAAGCCCAGATAAAATTGGGGGCCCTTGTATTATATTTAATTTATTTTTTTTACATTCAGTACCATTGACAGAAACGAGTTCTAACAATGCATAGACATTTCGGGCATTGCAAGGTTGGAAACACTTATCAACTTACAATTTGGCTTCCAAAAGGATCCAGAATCATGTTTGGTCTTCAAATGTATTACAATGTATGCCATGCTCCTCCTCCTAAAATATTCTTTCCTTAGGCCCTGAAGGTCCTGAGGACTGCAGAGTTTGCTCCTTTTGTTGTTTTTATCGCTGCACCTACAATTACCCCAGGCATTAACGAGGTAAGACTTTTGCAATGAAATCACATTTGTAAAGTACTTAAGAATAGGGACAAACAGAAACTTCATCCCTATTTGACAGAATTTAATGTGATAGATAATAGTGATGAATGAAATCTTGATGAAGAAATCTCATATTCATTATTGTTTCTCTGTACTGTAACGGAAGTTTAAGACTACGTCCATTCATTCATTTTCCTTTCAAATCATCATTTGCATAAATATCCCTTTTTCTTTACCTACTTTACCTTGTTTTAAAACCTACCTTAAAAGCACATATTTCTAAGGACATGTCTGTACCACTCATTTCTGCACAGTCGTTCACTGAAAATGCATGAGAGGATGATGGAAGTCTGCCTCTCTATCTGTTTTATGTCATTGATTGTCCCTAAATAGAAGTTCACATCAAGTTTCTTTACACACAAGACAGAGAATGGCCTTTTTAAATATATAGATTTAGTTTGGACAATGTCTTGTGATGTGAAGACATTATCAGAGCTTCTTTTCCTTTTAATCTTTAAAACAATTTTTAGCATACTTACATTTATTGGGAAAGTAGGAGTTTGTTTTTTACTTTGTCCAAGCCCAGCTGCTTAAAACTTCCATATAGATCTCTTTTATTCATTTCATTTTGTATCAAGTGTCAATAGTGTCTAGGTGTAATTGTGTATATTTTGGTATTGCGTTTTATAAAAAGCAAAATGCTGAACTCGTGATTCCAAGATGCAGCAAGCACCTGTTCACTGAAATTGTATGACAGAACTGACAAAAGGAGACAGAAATTGAAATAAGTGTAAGATGTGGTGATGTCACAGACATATCCTCCTACATGACTGCCCTTGTTTTGTTTATTTTTCTTGAATTATCATTTTTACTTTTCTTCTCATTTTCTTGCACTTGTACTAATTTTATCTAGCTGCCAAAATGGTGCAGAAAGTTGCCTGTAAGTACCAGCTTAGGAACCAATAATATATAATCCTTATTATTTTAAGTTGCACAGTGGAAAGGTGCCAGACATGGACAGGAACAGGAATTGCATTTCAGTAATGATGTCACAGACCAGTGAATGCACAGGTTACAATCCATGCAGGAGTCTCAGTAACAATGTCTGAAGGAAATATTTCATTTTCCCAAATATAAAATTATAGTACCTCTATTCAGTGCTTCTTTTCTAGGAAAAAAGGGTGACAGTTTTTACCATGATTCTCTTTCCCCCTTTTCTCTCTCTCTCTCACACACACTCTCCACTGTCCCCCCTCCATTAATTAAAGGCCCACTTTGTGTGCCCCTCTCACTTCTCCAACCTCTCCCTCAACCTCGTCCCTTCTGCTCTTCACACCTACCCAACATCCTGCCCTCCCCTTCTCCTTCCTTCCCCTCCTCCCAGCCACCGTCCGCACTCGCCTCTATGGCTTGCCCCAGCCCCAGAATGGAGGGTGGTGGAGCCTTGTCCCCCTTCTCTCTCTCACTCCCACCCCGTACACATGCAAAGAGCGAGCAGAGACGAAAGGGAAGTGGCACTCGCTCAGCCGCTTGCAGCACTGCAAGGCAGCAGCATAGGAGCATGTCCAGGGCAGAAGAGGGGGAATGATGCAACCTGTTGACTGAGAGCAGCAACTGCAGCCCCAAACAAGGACCTCCTTTTCCTCACTGCCACTGCCTCAGCCTCCTGCTTTTTGCAATCCCCCTTTTAGCCATGCTTGCTTGCTCTCCCCACCCTCCATATACCTTATCGCAAGATTGGGGGGGTGCCAGTACTGCATACTGTTGAGTACTGCCAGAAAAAAAGCACTGCCTCTGTTGACAGGAAAATGTTATATCCCTGAAGCCAAAATGCAGCTTCTTGGTAGACTAATGAGGAACAACTGCACTTTCTTTGCCTTACACCAGGCATCCCCAGCCTTCAGCCCTCCGGATGTTTGGGACTACAATTCCCATCATCCCTGACCACTGGTCTTGTTAGCTAGGGATCATGGGAGTTGTAGGCCAAAACATCTGGAGGGGCACAGGTTGGAGATGCCTGCCTTACACTATGATCATTTTAAGGCCCATAGTATCACCAGGGTGTGGCTATAACATGCCTGGCTCTGAATCTTAGTACTTTTCTGCTTCACCTCCCTTTCCTGATACGTGCCTGTTCAGGAGGAGTGTGGTACAACTGGAAATGACGAGTGCTCAGAGCCTCACACAATTTTATCAGAATGTGTGTCGATCTGTGAATGTTTCCCCGTGGTGGCAGTTTCATATAGGCCAAAGTAATGAAGAGGGAGCAATATATCTGTGGATTAGTTGATACCACAGGTCTCATGTTGCTAATGCACAATACCCAAACTAGAAGCTCTTTGTGTGCATAGACTGCTCCTATTGGAGGGGGCGGGGTTGTCCCTGTGAAGGCAACACCAGCATTTATAGGTTTAGAGCAACATGTGGGGTACATACGGCTCTCTGGTTGTCGGTCATGCTGGCTGGAGTTGATGGGAGTTGAAAATCCAACATCTGAAAGACCACCGGTTCCCCACACTTTTAAAGGGTTTGCAAAAGTGTGCACATCAGAAAAACTTAATATGATCCTGTAATGGTTTCCCAACTTCCCTGTTCTCTAATACACTTTAGTAGTTCATATGTACCAGAGAGCATACAATGTATTCCTTTTAGTCAACACCATCTACCAATTTGTTGTGAGTAAAGGAACTTCCAGTTTGTGTGAATTAAGCGATTTCACAAGGGCCGCCCCATTCATTTAAATAAGGGGGCGACTAACATGGGGCCCTCCAGACATTTCAGGACTACAGCTCCCATCATCCCTGACCCTTGGCCATGCTAGCTGTGACTGATGCGAGTTGGAATCCAATAACATCTGCAAGACCACAGGTTAGCCCCACCCCCACCCACCCACCCCTGGTTTAGAAAGAGACAACAGGATCAAGTTCATGTTCCTTTATGCGTGCAGATCTGCTTCTTTCACTGAAATGAATTAGATTGCTCATGTGCCTTAATCAAATCAATGCATGACAGAAGACAAATAGGCTGTATGTGGTGTGTTGTCCTTAATGACATAGCCCTCCATACCCCTTGGTCCTTGTTTATGCTGATCCTTTTTTCTCATTTTCATTCCTTGTCCATTTAAGTCTCCCTGAAAGTAGATAAGTGTATGGTTGTGTTGTGAGAAACCTAAGACTATGGCAAACTGTAAAACAAATTAAGTGGAATTTGGCATTTATTAAGGTACTAAATCACTGACAAATTCTTAGGTAAGAATTTCATTTGGTAGTCTCTTCTGTATAAGTAACACATGCAAGAGATAATGGCAAGGAAATAATACATGTGTTTCACCTCCCCTTTTCCCCAATCACTGTGCAGGATGAATCTCTTCAGCGCTTGCAAAAGGAATCTGAAATCTTACAGAGAACATATGCACACTACTTTGATCTTACAATTATCAACAATGAAATTGATGAAACAATCAGGCATCTGGAGGAAGCCATTGAGCTTGTTTGTACAGCCTCGCAATGGGTTCCCGTCTCCTGGGTGTATTAATCTTATCACCGGAAGAATTTTATCATTACTGGGAACCACCTCATACATGGAAGAACCTCTTTGTTATTGACCTTGTGTCAACAGGTCTTGGCCCCTAGAGACTACCTAGATGTAGTGTGACCTAAATTTATAATTATCGTCATGTCCTTATAGATAGGAGGAGAAAATGCTAATTTAAAGAGACAGTATCTTTTTTAATCAGTTCTCCTAAACTTTATTAAAATGTATCTTTAAATATATGTATTATTCAATCCTTTGGAATGTTATATTTTTGGAAATCATAGCTTTTAATTTCAAAGGCCCCTAAAACTGCACAAAATAGATGCTGCTTTCTATAATCTATTTTAATAATAATATGATCTGTTACTTAACTTGGGGTTGGAACACTACATTCTTTTTAGAGTCTGATTTTGTGAATTGGAATACCTTGCTTTCCTTTATTTATTTGAAATTATTAGCCCAATCATAACAAGATCAATTCTTAAATTCTAATGGCCTTCCTTTGCTTTTTTATTTTTAGAATAGTATTTTGAAGTACTTTCATGTAATATCCGAATAATGTGATACTGTCTCTTTGAAGAACTCTGTAAAACTTATAGAGATTTGAAGTTGGGTCTTGACTCTTAATGCATGTGGACAGTCGCAAGCGTTCATGCTGTTGGTGTATCTGTGTTGAAAAAAAACTGTAATCTACAGCAAAGTACATTCCGTTCATGGGGGGAAGTACCCAAGGGAATAAAATTAAGTACTATGACTAAGTTGTAAAACCTATGCACATCCCTTGCATTTTGGGCAACTTTATAAACAAAAATCCTAATTTTTATTAATAATCATGTAGTGAAATGTGTTTGTAATTTTGTCTCAATTTAATTTGTTGTAAAGGTGGGAGGGGGAAAAAATTACTGGTTTCACCATTTCAGATCTGTGTTGTCTGAGAGTATTAACGTTTTAATTACGTTTAAGCAAAGAAATGCTGATTTTTAATATGTATGTAATTGTTTTGAAAATGCACACATTTTAAGAGAAAATACTGTGCAATGAAGAAACCAGTTTAGGCATTGCGATGAACTAACAATTCCAAAAGACTCATCTGCCGCAGCCCTGTAAATTCCTTTCAACGGTAAATGACTCTACATTCTGACCAATTTTTTATTTTAAATATACTTCCTTTTATGTGTTCAACAATTAAATGCCTTGGGTCATTCATTTCATCACAGGATTCTTCAGGTGCTTTGAAAGCCAGTCAACTCCTTTGTAGATTTTAGGGTGGGGAGGGATTCTCGCCATCTTTGTGTTGATTGGCATACGTGGTTTGACTGCGAGGCTTGAAGACTTGTGGCTCACTTAGCAAATAAGGGTTGCTTCATACAGTCACATTTTTAGCATGTGCGCATATTATACATGCTAAAAACTATATCGAAAAAAGATGCGTAATAAAACAAACATGTGGTGCACAGGTACAAATCTCCGGGAGCTTCCAATTGGCCACGTCCTCCTGCAGTCCATACTGAATGGGGAAGCGTTTGTTCTTGACAATGTGTGAAGCAGTCCTAAATTTTATATGCAGAGCCTTAATAAGCAAATATTTTCCATGTATTCATCTCAGGGTTGTTGCTATTTTCTGATTTATCTGACCTTCCTTCAGCAAAGGGTAACGTCTGTTCCCTGTCCTAGAAGAGGGAGACTGAGCATTTCCCATCCCAGTTTGATGTCTTTGTGAACTTAAATCACCATTTATCGCCAGTATTGATGTACCTTGGACTGATTGTTTTACATTTTTATTATTTAATATGGATTTTTTGCTTTTGTTATTAAATTCCAGTATGTTTTTGAAAAGTGTTATCCTCAACGTTAAAATGCAAAAAAATTATTTACTCTTAGGTAGCTTCACCTCCTTGAGAACCATTCAGAATTCAACGTATGTTAACAATATAAAAGACTAAAGATTTTTAAAGGGCCTAAGAAGAGTTAATCCACTTTGAGAAGACTGCAAGTGAGAGCAAAGAGAGCCATTTCCTTTGGCATAGAAGTCTTTGCACTTGGGTATTTATGTATAGAGGGTGATAGCCAACATTAGTCCTCCTCAGAACATACCCATTGAAATCAATGAGTTGAATCCAGCTCTGCACACAGAGTTCCACTTGTGCAACAAGACTTCTCCTACCTCACTTTTCCTCACATGTCCCAAAGAACTACTCTGCAAACCTTTTATAGCAGATTTTGAGGGTATGCAGGTGAGAAGTCCCATTGCACAACCCAATAAACTTAAATACATTGATCTCAGTGGACAACCATAATTTAGCTGGATAGCACCCAGAACGTTTATCAGTTGCCTTTGTCTCATTGCATAGCCCATGACACCTTCAGAAATTCGGATTGCAAGCTAGTTTTGAGTTTCTGAACCTGGCACAACGTATGTTTAATGAGAAAAAGAGATCCCTTTTTCTATCCCCTCCCCCGAGCTTTGATTATTCAACTATAAACATAACCATTTAATTTGCATTTGTTATTAGACTACATGGTTTTCCTGACTTTATGACATCATGCCTTGCATCACAGGGCTGGCAAAAAATTGAAGCAATATACAGCTGTTTCTTTACCATCAACATTATTCTTAAGGAATTGAGTGTACTATTATAATCCAGTGCTGTAGAAATGGAATCACTGAGCTGATTCAATAAGCTTTTAATCTCCCAGCATTCTAACATCTGCATTAGTGACTTATTCTCTCTGGATTTTTTCTGCTCTTATGTGTTAAACTTTTTATTCTTTAGCTAAATATTCAGCAGCAAATTATGGGGATTTAGTAGCCAGTGCCACTATCAAAAACATTTGTGCTAGTAGCATATTTATTAGCAGTATCTGTGTACACTTGTGATGCAAGTTCATCTTCCATGACAACAGCAAAACCCTAGTTCATTTTAATGCAGCTAAGTAGCACCCATGGTTTGTAGTATTGTACTTCTCAGTTGAAATTCCTGCATTGCAGGGGATTGGACTGGATGGCCTTCAGGGTCCCTTCTGACTGCAATTCTATGATTCTGTGATCACCAGGATTGCACCCTTGGTGGGTGGCTCCTGCACTGCCAACACCCATTAACAATGCCGCCACCTCCCACACCATCCAAAATGGTGGAGTCCCCTATCTTGATTCAAAATAGCAGCCAACCTTTTCCAAACAAAGACCAAAATCTGCACCTCCATCTTAAGAACCGCCATGTCAAATTGGAATAGCAGAATCATCAGAGACATCCCCATTGACCCAGTTTGTTGCACCAAATTGAGCAACAATCTCTTGTGACATCTCCAGATAGGCAGATCCAGAATGGTTCAGTCTGCTGTTTGGATTCAAAACATTGTCCAATGGTATCCAAGCAGACCAAAACCTGCTCTTCACTCTTGGGAACCAACACACCAAATTAAGCAACAGTATTTTCAGAGGTGGCAGAATTGGTACAGCTTGGAACCATCACACCAAACTGGGCGACACAACACCATACTGAGCAACAGCACCTTCAGAGGCATCGAAATGCAGAACTCTGCATCCCAAACAGAGTTACTAGGAAGGAGGATTGGCTGCTATACCACTGTGAGCATTGTAGCTCTGTGGGGGTAATAAGGGTCTTCTAATAACTCATCACCTTAACAAACTACAGTTCCCAGGATTCTTCACGTGGAAGTCGTGACTGCTTAAAGAGGTATGATGCCACTTTAAATATATTGTGCAGATGATGTCTCAAGAGTGAAAACCAGGAGTGCCTTTTTCTGTGAACTTGAGCAGGTGCTTGGAAGCATCCTGCTCCTCAGTTTGAAGAATATGCTGTTCTCCCCACCCCAGCCATTCATTTGCACCTGGCTCCATTTGGTAAATTTCAGAGTTCTAGGTTTTTTGTTCGTTTGTTTTTTAAAGGTAGAAAATGCAAGCCTGAAACCCGCCCACCCTGATTTACTGGATGTGCCTATGCTGCCATGTTTTTGAGAAACAAAAGACACCACAGGACAACTTCCATGGTACTGAACAGTAGCCTCCCATGACTACTCTGGAAACAGCCCTGGAGGTCAGAATGGAGCCACTAAAGAATGGTGCCCCCATACTACCCCTTCTTAAAAATAATATTAGGGAACAATGAAGGAGCCTCTCTGTATGCATCTATCCAAAAGGCATTGTAAACAGAGGCTTTGTTTTCTGTTGGAATAAGAAACCTTGCCATTATATTTAATATTTAAATGAAATTGAAATGGGTCTCGAGGAAAAAAGAGAGCATCTGTCCAGAGAATTAGCACTTCTATGAAGAAATTAGCATGGTGAGTTACTGCATTGTTTTGTAATATTCTGATATCTACTAGCTTTCATTTTAATTGGTATTCTGAAATGGGGGTAAATCAACACATAGATGTTACTTTGGGGGGATCCAAGGGGGGTGGGGTTATGCCAGATACTCAAGTGAATTAGGCCAGTTATCTTTGAATGTTTACCTGGGTGTCATGTTTATTCAGCAATGTCAACCCCTTATTCTCGTCCTGTGGAAATGCCTTCATGTTTTTTTCACTGAAAAATATGCCAGAATGCTTTATGTGACTAGTACTCTGTTTATGAAAGGATTAGCAGAAAATGAAATGGAAAGATCATTGTTTTCAAGGAGTGCATGTAGCCATGACATATTCCCATGGGGATCTGTAATTAAATCTTCCAGGTTTGTTGTTGTTGTTTAAAATTGAATAGCAGTCACAAGGAGGAAGTTTGGATCAGGACTCTGGTATCAGGGTGGGAGAGAACCTTCTCTCCCAGTGCCTTCTTCTGATTTAAATAGTTTCTCCAGCAGCTATTTGCCCTGCAATGTAGAAGCAACAAGTGTCATGCAGCTAATTTTTACTGTGATGCAATTAGCATCCGCAGTGGCAAATTTCAGTAGGAGAACAGTATGCAGTGGGAAAGTTAACCCACCCTAGTGGTGCAGTGCTGGTCCAAATTGGCCCTTTCCTCCTTAGCTGCTGTTCAGATTTTTAAATAGTGGGAGCGAAGTGGTAGGAAAGACTTAAATTATTAGGAAAGGTGTTGGAAATGAAATTGCTAGCATCATAATGCTTTGTTATTCTAATGGTGTGGCTGTATTTGGAATACTGTGAATGGGTGCTCCATTTCAAAAAGGAGATCATACCTTTGGAAAAGGTACCCCAAAGTGCTACCCAAATTATTGTGTTTGGAGCACCCACCGTATGAGGAAAGTTTTTCAGGATTATTTTTTTTAGTTCAGAAAAAAGCTGTGGAGTTGCATTGGGATTTTTTGACAATAATGAATGGAACTGAGAGGAGTGTAGATAGAAATTTAGAGTTCAGGGTCACCCAATTAAATTGATGAGCACTATATTCAGGGCTAACTACTTTTTTGCACAAATTGTTCAAACTTGTGAAGAAGAAAATATACTGAGGATAGCTCATGATCAAACATTATCAAATTCAATTCATAAAAAACCTTTCAGCTTACTATATTCTGCTAAGGGCTTTCCATGTTCACTCCAGCTCCAAAATGCCAGGAGAGCTCATTTGCCCTAACCCCATGGCTGATGCTTGAGAACAAATTCACATATCGTTACAATGCAGTTCAATCATTACCTACGAAGTCCAAAACCTCAGTCTTTCCTGTGCCAGGAAACTCAGCAAATTCTTAAAAAGCCTCTCTTATCTCCCACTGACTCTGGCTAACCTGCAGTAAGCAGGGAGTTCACCTAGGTGACATTTGAGCACATTTCCAACTCCTTATCATTCTGTGCGAATGGGATTTGTTGCCAGTTGGGTACTTGCTATGCAAAATAATACCTTCAGCTGTATAGACTCCGTATGCGTATTCCAGTGAACAAGCAAAACTAAGATAGCTCAGTTGGCAGCACATAAGACTCTTAATCTCAGAGCATGGGCATGGGCGTAGCTGCCCCCCCCCCCACAGATCAAGTAAAACAAAGTTGTTGTTTAGTCGTTTAGTCATGTCCGACTCTTCGTGACCCCATGGACCAGAGCACGCCAGGCACTCCTGTCTTCCACTGCCTCCCGCAGTTTAGTCAAACTCATGTTGGTAGCTTTGAGAACACTGTCCAACCATCTCGTCCTCTGTCATCCCCTTCTCCTTGTGCCCTCCATCTTTCCCAACATCAGGGTCTTTTCCAGGGAGTCTTCTCAAGTAAAACAACAGAAATAACTAACTGACCAATCACATCACCCCTGCCCCCCCTAACAAAAGTCCTGGCTACACCCATGTCTCAGGATCATAGGTTTGAGTCCCACATTTTGCAAAAGATTCCTGCATTGTTGGGGGTTAGGCTAGATCAGGGGTCCCCAACCTGCGGCTGAAATAACCACAGGAGTCCAAATCAATATTGTCAACCTGTCTGTTCAGGGTCATGGCCCTGAACAGCACCAATTTCCCTGAAATGGAAAGTTTTTTTGTAATTGAGTTTCTAAGATAGTTGATGGGTCCTTAAACGTTTGCTGCTACCTCTTAAGTCACAAATATTTCTGCGTTTTTATTAGTTTTGAGAAACCCTGTCTGCTGGCTTTTGCTTAAAATGCACTGTTAACTTTTTTTTACTACAATTGCCATAATAAAGTTTTCATGTTAAGGACAACAGCAATAAAAGCAGTTCCTAAATATACATTACAAAAAGAACCAGCTGTACAGAAATGAAAGCCAACCAATATTCTGGATCCTACTAGCAGTTTTATCAAATGTCTGCAAACTTCAAGCCGCATGATGAACAATGTTTTCCCTGGAGAAATCCTCAACTTAATCTACAGCATTTGGCTGATACAGGAGGGGACAGGGACGAGACCTTTTATAATACACAGTTGAATTTAGCATTTAAGAAGATTATTGCATTTATAAATAGCCTGAAAATCCAAAGTCATTGAATGTAGTGCACAGAAGAGATCAATCAAGTAGTTATCATGCCATCTGGCCCCTTTTTTTGCAGTAGGAAAATTGTCCTATAACACTGCATTGGCTAGAATGCCTGGGTTTGGGTGTATTTAACACTCCACCCGAAAATGCTTGCTGCTACTGCTGCTGTGATTGCTTTTTTCTTTGCATAGCTGAACAATAATAGGGCCACGCAGTTAGGAATTTAGCAGCATAAAATCCTATTTTGTAAGGCAGTCAAAACTATAGACTGGAGAAAGAGTGAGGATTCTACCGCTTTCAACAGCAGCTGGGCTTGGAAAAGCTGGACAATACATTTCCACCAGTCCATGCAATAACAAGTTGTTCATTATTTCTTACTATGGCTGCTACTCTGAAAGGCTCAGCAGAAACAATGTGTAACTCTGTAAACCATCTAAAATTTCTCAGGAAAGGGTCATTATTAGTTGAAGCATCCGTCATTAATAACACCGCCTGCTGTTTTTAAATCAAGAGTGGGAACTGGCTTTTGTGGCTGGATTGTGTGTTTGACATGCCTAGTCAATGATTTTTTATTTATTTATTTAATCCTGTCTATAAACCATCTGTTTGCCTATTCTTCCCTATAATACCCATTGCAGATGTAAGAACATGAATTATATTTTAAAACAGGATCTTTGTGTAGGGAAATTTTAGTCAGACATTTTATTCTTTCACTTCTTTTATCATTTATGTTGGAATATGTGTGCTTTGAAAACCATAAACCACATATTACAAGCTCCATGCACTTGTGGGTAAATTTTTTTCTTATTGTATCGCCAGATTGGGGAAAGTGCTCTTTTAAGAGTTCCCATTATATTAAAAAAGATTAATCTTACACTAGACAACACTTTAAAAAAAAAAAAAATATCCAAAGCTAAAGACAGGTTACATAATTATCTAGTTCACAGTAGCCTAAGGGAGTGTTGAATTTTTCAGCTTTCAAATTCCAAGAATGAGGGGTGCTAAAAAGTTGTAACATAACTTGGGAACTCAAAAGATATTTTGGTTAAATTAATATAATATAATTTAGTTTTGCTTGGTAAGTAAAATGTGTGTAAAAATTCACTGGAAATAATTAAAAATGATTGTCAAGTACTTGCAGTTTATTTATTATTTATTATTATTATTATTATTATTATTATTATTATTATTATTATTTAGCATTACATGACATTTTCAAGAGGCAAAATTAAAATTCTTTGGTAAATAGCAGATCTGAATTCCTCACACCCCCAAAAATATTTTTAAGACCCTCTCACTGATGAAAGCTGCAAAAATTAAGCTCCACCCTATTTTGCTGCTACAGGTGCATTATGGCGTTTCTGCTCTCTGCACTCCTCCTACCACTGCTGTGGATGCACCTCACTTGTCTGTCCCCAGGCACTACAATCGTCTGCAAGGGATTCCCACACAGTAGGGTTAATGTTGCCAACCTTCATATCATGTTTGATAACAGTTGGTCTGTCAACAGGCCTAGTGCCTGAAGCCAGCTCCCCATACAGCACATCCAAGCATTGTTTGGTTTGTTGGCTGTTTTGTTTTCTTGAATGAAAGCTCCACTCGTCAATTTCCTTCTCTCCTTCCCCCACCTCACACAAACATGAGAAACAGGGAGTGTCCTGACCTACCTGGCAAGCAAGTCACGTTCAAAGTCCAAGGATCAAACCACACCAAGTCCAAAGGTTAGGAAACACAGTCCAAGTAAAAATGTCTGATATCAGGATACAGTCCAGAGTCAAACCTGAAGCAAAGTACAGTTGAGGTCCAGGAACATTCAAGCCAAGGTCGGCCAACATGGGCAGTTGAGCAGACACAGCACTTCCTCTCTGCTTCCCTTTGGTACTTTGCCTGCTGATTGCAGCATCTGGGCTTGATGAGGCAGATGACCCTCACCTGTGCCAAGCCCACTCCAGCTGAGGAATCACACACATTCCCAGAGCTAGTGAGTCCCACCTGGCCAGCTAGGGAGCTTGCCTCAGCCTCCTACAACGCCTCTCCCACTGCTCTCTACACTTCAGGGCCTGCCATGTTTGTGGGGACAAGGCCCCCTCTGGCTCTGGCTCTGGGTCCTGCTGCTCTGGTTCCTGTGCACTGGCCCCCATCCCCTCGCCATCGCGTGAGTACTTCCTTCCCTATCCCCTGCTTGCCCCAGTGTGTCCCAGTCCCAGCCCTTGCCAGGATCCTCTTCCTCCTCCCCCTCCTGTTTGAGAGATACCAGCTTTGGTAGCACATGTTTGATGGAGCAAAAAGAATAGATACAGGTAACTTTCAGGAAGATACAATGGCTCTTGCACCAATGTAAGTGATATTGAGTTGGGCTTTATATTAGTGCAAGGGCCATTGGATTGTCCTGTGTTAGAGACTGCATAGTAGATAAGAACTACTGACTCCTATGGAGAAACAGTCATTGCTACAGAGTGTAGAGTCATAGAATTATAGAATTGGAAGGGACCATAAGGGTCATCTAGTCCAACCCCTGCAATGCAGGAATTTATTTTGCACAACGTGTAGGCATGGAGTTGCAAACCATGCAAGTCCTTGTAAACAAGCAGAAAAGCATGCTTTGAACTCATTTATGTTTGTTTGGTTTTTTAAGTGATGGGGAATTGTGCAGTTGGAAAATCTGCTTTTAAGAAACCCCGAATAATAATATTTTCCAAGTGGAAACCTTACGCGCTGATTTGGTTTCTTCATGAATGCTAATTAATATCCATGCCTGTAAAGGCATGTATGAGTACAGACATTTTCTAAGGAGGGGGGCATTCATAATTCATTTTGTATGTATCTTTAGTCTTTCTCCTTGCAGTATAGCTTATAGCACTGCAAAGACTTCTATATTTATTCAGTGCCTATAGCACAACTAACCATTTAAAGGCAAATTTAAAAAACAGAAGAATTCAATGTTTGTTTGTTTGTTTGTTTGTTTGTTTGTTTGTTTGTTTGTTTTAAATGTCCTGTTATGTGCTGTTTGATATGTAATTGAAGGGTTAAGAGCCTGCAGGTGGTATGGCTGCATAAATGGCACTTGCAGGATTTGCTCAGTCAGTAGAGCTTGAGACTCTTAATCTCAGGGTTGTGGGTTCGAGCCCCACATTGAGCAAAGGATTCCTGCATGGAATTCCTCGTGGTCCCTTCCAACTCTACAATTCTGTGATTCTACAGTTCTGTCATAGGGAGTTCAGGAGTACCACATCGCTGCTTGTGGTGGTGTTATTTGAATTGATATATACTGCCCTGTACTTGGAGGTCACAGAATAAAATCAAAATATAAAACCACAAAATGTATAATCAAAATAAAACAACAACCCAATAACACCCCCCCAAAAAAAACAAAAAACCACATTTTAAAAGGGCATAGGGTGTCAATCAAATCAACCAAAGGCCTGGTTTAAAAGGAACATTTTTGCCTTGTGCCTAAAGGTGTATAATGAAAGCGCCAGGCGAACTTCCCTGGGGAGAGCATTCCAGAGACGGGAGCCAATGCAGAGAAGGCCTGTTCTCGTGTTGCCACCCTCCAGACCTCTCGAGGAAGAGGCACACGAAGAAAGGCCTCAGAAGATGATCTCAGGGTCCGGGTAGGTTCATATGGAAAGAGGCGGTCCTTGAGGTATTGTGGTCCTGAGCTGTTCTTCACAGAGGAGAGGCAGGGATGATGGAGGCAGGGGCAAATGGCTTACTGACCTGAGTAGCCGCTGCCCATAGCATAGCAGCTGTCCCTGCCCATTTCAATTTTATTTACATTATATATGCTACATACCCTGCTTTGTCCAAGTCCTTTCTATTTGGTGGAGAGGACTGCTGGCTTGCTCAGCACCTGTGAAGAGTCAGGGGCTTGCTCCCTCCCCTCCCCCTCCCTTGAGTTTACCCACAGCAGAGTGGACAAAGTCTGAAGGAGAGCTGAAATGACTGGATGTAATGAGACAAAAGCAATTTTAAAAACAAAGATCATGACAAGTAACACTACTTAGTGGGAAAATCAGGGTGGGAGATGACTACTGAAGAAATTAATTGAAGTGGAAATGTAATTTTGGGAGAGATCACTATGAGAAATTAAATATTTTAATTCATGTCATGGTTGTTGCATCAGAACATAACAACACCCCTGGTGGGAAGGCCATGTATTCAGACATTTTGCTTCCAAAAGCAGTCAGCCAAATGTCTCTGGGAGCTCAAAAACTGGGCAGGAAGATGGTAGTGGCTTTCTCTTATTTTTTATCTCTAATATACCCATGTGTTTTGGAAGTATCTTGCTTCTGAACATAGAGATTATGTTTAGCTATCACAAGTAAAAGCTGTCAATATGTCAATTCAGATTATTATTTTTAACCCATTGAAACTAATGGTGGTCAGCACACCTCACAGCTGTGAGTTCTGTATGTTCATTATGCGTTGTTTGAAGAAGAATGTTAGCAGCCTTTCTTTATAAAGCTGCCAGAATTTTATTTCCCTTGTTTCTGGGAAGTGTGGCTATCATGAGGGGAGAACAATTCAGACCATGGCACTCCAGCTAATGTTGAGTAAAAGGAGAGAGGTCAGCTTTGGAAGCAGAAATGATTTTGGCAGTGTCAACATTTGTGGCCTTACAGAAGCAGGTCTTCTGTAAAAATGGGTGTGACAGCAGCTGTGGGAGCAAAGGAGCAGCTTGCCTTAAACTGCATTTGTGGCTCCATCTTGGTAAAGTCAATTGTCTCCATCTAATCCAGCATTCTTCTTTCCCACAGAAGCTAGCCAGCTTATAGTTAGGACACGAGTGTGGTGCTCTTCCCGTGTTGTTGTTTTTAATTCATAGCATCTGATATAGTAGTTGTTATGTATTGAAGTGCTCACCCTGGCCACCAGGAGTATTGTGTATATAGTTTTCACTCAGGTCCATGTCAGTTAATTTAGGCGGGAAACCCTGGGTTGTTGTTGTTACAATGTGACAGCTGGCTGGCTATAGAAGCAGGCCGGCTGAGCTGTGTTCAGTTCAGTTCAGTTCCGTTCCAGCTTACTTATAAAGAAGTACTTGGAGGAATCTCTGTGTCGTCTGCTTTGTCAACCCACCACTTAATAGTAGTAATTCCATGTAGCTATCATGGCTGTTAAGAGGAGCTTCCATTGCTGTCCCCTAAAGATAATGGAATGGGATGGTGGCAGTTGTTAGGCCTCTCTCTCAACACTGCCAGACTCACAGGCATGGCAAGTACAGTGTGTGGTAGCAATGGTGAAATGCTCTCCCCACAGTAAGCAGAGGAATCAGGTCTAGCAGAGGAAGTGAAAAGTCTTGTTTAAACATGGATATATATTTGTGAAGTGTGTTTATAAAAAACATGGCGGAAAAAGGGGAAAACCCCATCCCTAATATCTGGATTATTATGCTTTAGTCTTGTTAAATAGGTTCCCATCAGGTGCAAGAGATTCATACAGAGAAACTGATCCCTATGTTTTTCTGATCCTTTTAATAGCTGCAGAACACCATTACCCTTTTTTGTTCCATGACAATAGCATCCTATATGTAAGAACCACCAGAATGTCTTGCCAAATCCCTTAGTAAAGCTGCAAGTCTATTATCTATTTTTTTCAGTACATATCATCATACATCTTGTTTTCTGTCTTCCTTATTAAGCTATGTCTGATTATAAAATATGAACAGCAATCATGTTCCTTCCAACCTTCTTTCAATTCAGCGTGAATTTGGATTAATTTTACTGCAGCTTAACTTTAGAGTCACTCTTATGGGAGACTAATGACAGGAATCACACTCACTCAGTGTGACAGATTATAACATTATAAAGCGCTTTATAAATGAGTTCTGCCTCTGTGAACCTAAACCTATTTTGAAAGATGGGCCCAAAGTAGATCACTAGGTCTAAATATGCACTAAACCACAGTGACCTTTTGTACCTGATCTATGTCTGAAGGTGGTACTTAACATTCTGTCCTGTACAAAACACTATACAGAGGGTATAGAACTTCTAGTAGTTCTAAACAATATCCAAAGATTTAGATAACATACGAATCTGATATTGCATTCCCCTAGTCCTAAAGATGCCTCATTAGTCAATCCATCTAACAAGGTTGTGTTGACAAAAGCTTCTGTGGTGTTTCCTACTTCTTCTGAAAGGCCCTTCTGGAGCAGGAATTTAGAGATAAGGCTGTTGAACTTGTTCTCTGTGGTAGATTGTGGTTCTGCGGTTGCGAAAGGATTGTAAGTTGTGGCATTTAGCTCCTCTGGGTCAAGACAAAAACCTTCAGGCGTTCTCTCGAAAGAAACATCAGTTAAGTCAAGACCGGCCACAGAGGATGGGGAGGCACAAGGAATATCCCTAACAAGTCTGTAGTTCTCCATCCACTCCTTCAGCCACTCAATCCTGCAGTCGCATTCCCAGGGGTTCCGGAAAAGATAGAGTCTTCCTAGGAAGTAGACAGGTTGGAAGACTGAGAAAGGCAAGGTGGTTAGGTTGTTACTGTTCAAGTGCAAAGACACCAAGCTTATGAGGTTTTCAAAAGCCCCTTCCTCAATGTGGCTAATCCTGTTCCTGTCCAAATACAAAACTTCCAGCTCTAACTGGTCCTGGAACCATGTATTAGAGACATTTCGAAGTAAATTGCCGCCAAGATTAAGCATGTTGAGACGTCTTAGGCCGTCAAAACAGTTATCAGGGAGGTCACTGAGAACATTGTCATTTAAATAAAGATACTCCAATTTCTGACAGTACTGAAAAGCTCTGTCATGAATCACGTTTATTCTGTTATCTTGCAGATTGAGATATTTCAGCTGGGTCAGACCCAAGAGAGAATTATAAGCCACAGCTTCGATCTTGTTTTTCTCCAGATAAACATGGGTCAAATTCTCCATCCCTCGTATCGCTCCTGGAATCCTTTTGAAGTTGTTCTGAAAGCAAAAGAGTTCCTGAAGGGCTGGAAGCTCTATAAAAATCCTGTCTGGGATGTTGAAAAGGTTGCAGTCCGCTAAGTCCAGTCTGACGAGCCTCTTGAGTGAAATGAAAGTCCTTGTGTGCAAATACTGAATGTATTCATTGTGGGCCATTTTTAGTTCCGTCAAGCTGGCTAGTCCTTTGAAAGCACCAGGAGTGATGAAGGATATGTTGTTGTGGCTTAATGAGAGAGATCTGAGGGATGGGAGGGTACCAAATGCCCTCTCAGCGAGGAATTTGATGCTATTTTTATCCAGGTTAATAGAGTAGGCCTCACAGGGAAACTCTTTAGGGATCTGTGTGAAACCAGCACGGTCACAAAGAATAGCACAACTCCTCTCTTGAGTGCACACACAGCTGGTGGGGCAGGAGCGGACACAGGCCCACACACAGTGAACAGGGGGGATGCAGAGAAGGACTGGCAAGGAAGTGTACCAGCAAGGGAAGAGAAAGAGAGAAATCAGATATTAGTGAACACTCACAGTATCAAAACACAATATTTATATAATGAATGGATCTTGCTTACTAGTAGTAGTAGTAGTAGTAGTAGTAGTAATAATAATAATAATAATAATAATAATAATAATAATAATAATAATAATACATTCTTTATACCCCACCCATCCAGCTGGGTTTCCCCAGCCACTCTGGGCAGCTTCCAACAAAAGATTAAAAATACAGTCATTAAAAACTTCCCTAAACAGTGCTGCCTTCAGATGTCTTCTAAATGTCAGGTAGCTGTTTATTTCCTTGACATCTGCAGGGAGGATGTTCCACAGGGCAGGCGCCACTACTGAAAAGGCCCTTTGCCTGGTTCCTTGTAACCTCACTTCTCACAGTGAGGGAACCATCAGAAGGCCCTCAGCGCTGGGCCTCAGTGTCGGGGCTGGATGATGGGGGTGGAGACGCTCCTTCAGGTATACTGGGCCAAGGTCGTTTAGGGCTTTAAAGGTCAGCACCAGCACTTTGAATTGAGCCCAGAAATGTACTGGGATTGAGTGACTAGCTGCTGAGACAAACACCAGCTGTGGAAGGGTCCTATTAAGTTTCAAGAAGCTGATTTACTTTCACAGAATCTCAATAAGCTCTACAAATTACGTGGCATGAGAAAGCTTCGCTATCACATCCAGTAGGTTCTTCTTTGGGATCCTTTTCAAGGGAGAGACTTGCCCCCAATTTACATAATGAAGGCATTTTCCCATCCTCTTCCCATCAGTAAGTTTTCTCTGTTCCTGTGAACTGTATTTAAGGGATGCAGCTGGAACTAAGCCTAGGACTCTCTCGATTGCGAGGAGGAGAAACTGAAATTATTGGTTATGAATGGGGAGGCTTCGCAAGTGCACACTGTGGGCAGGCTAGCCAACCGATAAGATTGTCATCATGGCAGGTGATGAGAGTTTAAAGGCATCAATGTCACTGCAATATTACAGGGTCCTTGTGTCAGCTTATCTGCTCACAGGGCCCCACATTTTCAAGCATTGGGCAAACAATTTTTTAAACACAAGTTAATGGAGTATAAGCAGTAAAAGCTAGCAGGTCTTCGCAACCAAACACAAACATGTGGTATTGGGCCAAAAATGTACTCAGCTTTTAAGAGCAAGCTAATTAAAACGAGTTCAAAGTTTTGTCTTCTGCCTTCAGTGGGACAAGTCCCTGCTAAATCTGTTCAAAGGTTCCCCTCAATACTCCAGATTTGGGGAGGGTGCAAGGGAGAAGAGGAAGAAAGTCCCATTGCGCTAGCGGTAATCTTTGCACCGAGGGAATGAGTTAGAATACCACTCCACTATTATTAATAATATTAATTCCAGAAACCATCAAGGACTTGGACAAGGTGTCAGTGGTATGTCACATTCACTCAGGCAGATACTTGCACTCAGGACCACTTTTTAATGACTATCTGGAGAGGTGGAAATGTGTCCAAACTGACTGTCCTGATTTGTCTTTTGAGAATCATTTCGTGTCTAGGATTCTAGGTGCTGCTTGAAACTTGCTAATGGACTACCCCCCAGAACAAAATACATTTATAAAGCAACATGTAATTAATAAATGTGTGCTTGTAGCCTTTCTAAAAGTCCTCTCTGTGAAGCTTGGATGCTACACACGCTTACTGAATAGTGAGCGGACAACACCTAATGATATTGATCTGCTTGCATAATGGAAATCCGCTTGTGCAACAAGACTTCTGATTTCCCTTCTCCCCACTGTGCCCCCACCAATATCTGCTTGTGAGAGACTGTCAACCCTCCAAAGCAGATTTTTGGGGGCACACAGGGAAGGAGAAACATAGACCCACTCGTGCTATGTTGGAACACATTGCTCTGCACACTTTTGCCTCTGCCCCCCCCCCACCATGGCTCCTTAAAAAGGGTCCCCATCCTTGCTCCAGATGTTGTTGGGACTCCACCTCCCATCAGTCATCACCAGCGTGGCCAATGATCAGCAAATGATGGGAGTTGTAGTCCAACAACATTTAGAGAGCTATAGGCTCCCCATCCCTGCTATAAGTCCTGCCTTAAAAGTTGGAATAGGAATAAACAGTCAAGTACTTGGGGTGGAGGGGAGGACATTTTAAAGGGATTTTAAAAAAAACACACACCATCATTTATGTTAATAAATGGTAAGAAACACTGCTTTCTCCTACACAGATGTATCTTTGGTACTTAGGAACATAAAGGGTGGTAACATTAAGGCCTACAGCTGCAGTAAAATAAAGCCTGCTGCATAACTCTTTCTGTTCATTTCCCCTTAACTAAAAGGCATCAACGCTAGTCTGTGTATTGTGTGTAGGTCAGCTTTAATGACCACACTGCAATAGTCCACCATCAAATCATCTATCTGCACAGCTCTAGTCTACTGTTTATTTAGGCATTATTAACACAAAACTGTGTCACCCAGAATTAAGTATGCATTACCTGAAGAGCTTAGTTTATCCTTCCTTATCTAGCATGGAATAGCTAAGTCAAAAGAGCACTAAACTGAGGTAAATAATCCCCCCCCCCCACTGTAAACTGGATCCCCACTTTATTCTAATTTGCCTCAGTATAGCAGGGAATGGGCAGTGTTTTTATTTTTCATAAAATTGTCCCTAATCAAAGTCACAAATTAAGCCACACAAAATGCTGAAAAGTTCTTCAAATCCCATATGTCAATTTGACATTTGTAGCAAGTATCCATTTTAGGTATCCAAAGAAAGGAATAAGCTTAAAAGACAGCCGCCATACTGTCTTTAAACAGAAAGACAGTTAATACATAATTAAGTAGAGTCCACAGAGGGATACAATTTCCTCAGAGTTCATGGTCCATATTTCTCTTCAAAGAACCACAAAAACTAATCAATGTAATAGATTAAACAAAAGGGGAATTGCTGGTGTCCAGATATGACTGAAGTAAAAAGGCAGCATAAATTCCCTGATAAATTCCCTACAGTGGGTGCTTAACATGAATTAACTCTTTCAAAATAAAAGAACTACACACTACTAGCTTTAGAAATTGCTGTAAAATTTTGTGGAATGAAAAGTCTACTTACCATTTAAAATGATGACAAACATTACCCTGATGAGTTGCTTGTGGCATCTCAGGTCCTCCAAAATCTAAAAACAGACCAAAAACAGGGAACTATGCCATACAGTTCTGATTTGCAATTGTCCTTTGCCTGTCTTTTTAAAAATGTACTGCTTATGTTTTTTTCATCCTCTGTCTGAAAGCACAACTGATCTCCCTTCCGCTGGTTTCTTCCACAAACCTTTCCAACCAGCAACCCAATCCTTCGCATCTTTATTTTCAGAGTGAATTGGATTCCCTCTAAATTCAATAGGACTTTCTCCCAAAAAATTGTGCATTGGATTGCGATCCTACTTGCCCAAACAGTCTTATAATACATCACACTGAAATATGAAGTGGACTGGAAATAATGTAAATGTATGGCTATATGTAACCAGCCACAGATACTTTCCTCCACCAACACCTAAAGGACTGGTTACCTGCCCCCTTACCTGACAGGAGGATGTCTGTGTTGTCCCTTTTTCTTCTGAAGCTTGCGGTTAGCTCTGTTGCAGCATCTCTGAAAGGCTGGCATTTTCTCTGCTCTCAAAAGCTATCATTTAATGGCAGGAAAATCCTCTCTATCAGGGGAGGATTAGCAGAGACGGATGAATTTGTCTTGTTCCATAAAGCTCCTGGATTGTTGACAAATCCATCAGCTTTTATTCCCCTCACACCCCCCAAAAATCAGACAGGAGCTGGCCCTCAGCCATCCCCAGCATTACAAAGGAAAACAACCCTCGCCCAGTGCTAGTTACATAAGGAGAGGCATATAATTATGTTTGAGGGCAAGCTTATGATTTTAGCATACACAGTGACTGAGGAAGGCACACGCCTGACTTCTCCTATCAAGGGAAAGTCTCAAAACTCAGCTGCCTGCCATAATCTGAACCACAACACATAGCAGTGGAACTGGATCTATCATTGGGCTGAGTGAGGCAGCCACCTCAGAAAGCAGAGGCTGGGACAGAAATGTGCCCCCCCACAGTCTTTGAACAATGCCCCCACAGGTGCAGTGGGAAAAATGCTGTCCAGCCACCAGGGCTGAAGTAACAAACATTTCTGGTGTCAGATGCTGTTCTCTTAGTTGCACTAGTTGCACAACCAACCTGCTGCCTAGTGCAGACTGTGGCCATCAGCTGCAGTCATGCAACTGGACTTTATTTGCTCTCCCTGCCCCAGCATGCCTTCCAGATTGGGGGAGGGTGGAGCAAAAGGTAAAGTTCTGTTGTTGAAACATGAACTTGCATGTTTGTGCTTTTCGGTGCATCTGCACCCAGTATTTGTGGGAGAATCAGGCTTAAGCCTAATTAATGCATGAAAGGGTTAAGACCATAGAGTAAGCTGTCCTGCCAGGTTTAACTAGGTCACTTCCCCTCACATTAGGAAGGGGATAAAGCCTTTGTTCTTCCATTCCATCATGCAACTCTACCTCTAGCTTAGACCATGTGACTTAAGCAAGCCATCCTTGGGTTTCTATACTTTAGGAACTTTCACGACTTTGGAACTCCAGTCTTACCGCTTGTCTTTTCTGACTGCTCTATGGAAAAGCACACGAATCTGATCTTTGAAGAGTTTGTAAGTAAACCATCTTTAACTTACCAAACACGTGGTCTTTTTCTATGCTAAGAGAAGTGGAGAACTTTAGAAGCAACCGAAGGGTTATTTTAAAGGTCTACTGCTCCATCCACACTTTCCTTTGCTGTACGGTCGTACCTTGAAAGTCTAACAGAATCTGTTCTGGAAGTCTGTTTGACTTCCGAAACATTTGACTTCCAAAGCGCGGCTTCAGATTGGCTGCAGGAAGCTCCTTGTAGTACTTATTCCAGGGGAACAGGGGACAGCAAGGTGTCAAGGGATGGATATAGTCAAAAATATATGGAGGGCACCAGGTTGACAGTGTATTAGAGAGCTGCCAGCCCTATCCCCAAACACTTTAGTTACTGAGGGGGTGGGTTAAGAGTTCTTACCATAAAAACCCAGCTTAATTCACATAATTTTCAACTCAATGCATCATTTGTATGAGACGAATACTTTAATGGCTTCCTGGCAGATTTGTCTTCCCAGGCTTTTATCACGTCTTAATTTTGTTCCTTCTTCCATTGTTGTATCGTGCAATTACACTGCAAACTGCTCTGCTAAATTTTATATTGCCAAGAACAGTAAATCAAACTAAACTTCCAAGTTAAGATTGTGAAAATCACATTTCAATTACAGAGCTTTTTAACGCTTGACACCCTATAATCTCCAACCATTCTCAATTTGTCTGAGCTGCTGTTCTCAAAACGACTTTTGGAAGATTGTGCTTTCTGTATTGGAAGTTACCTTCCCCATCTGCAGTCACTTACTCCAGCAGCAATCTCAGGGGTTAAGTACCTTCCTGTACCAGGTGTGGACACAACTTTATTTCAGCATTTTATTCCACCTTTAAGTAGTTTAATGATGGTTGAGTTGTGTGAATGCTGAAGTTTCAGGTGCTTTGTTTAAACAGAGATCTGTTCCACGTTTATTAAGTAGCACCACCCTATTCCATCAAGATACTACTCTCTCCTTGTTGGAGAAGTCATTATTTTAAAGATAGAAAAATTGTATTTTAATGATTTAATAATAAACATTCAAGCACCTCTGAATTGAAAAGGGCACTTGGGCTAATTAAAACCACACATTCCCTTTTCACACCTGTCAGGGCTGCCTCAGGTCCCAGCTCACAGAGGACCAACGCCAGTCCGTTGCTATATTAAATAGTCTTTATTGAAGTCCAGTTTTTCATTTACAGCCACGGCGCGCAGCTCGTCTTAAACGCTAGACCGCTGAAGCTCCGTCTGAGTCTCCTCCCCCCAGACACCAGTTTAAGACCCTAGCCTTGCTCCACCTCTTTCTCTGCTCCCTTTTCCTCTGGGTCCGCCTGTCCGTCGGGGTTTCCCCCTTTCTAGACTCTTCTGACGCTGACTCCCCCGAGTCTTCCCCCTCCCTCCGGCGGGCTTTAGGACCTGGTTCCCAATCCGGGCTTCCTGCTGTCCCGCTCGCCTGTACATTTGAACTTGGCGCGCGCGCCCAGCCTGCCACCTTCCTTCTGACCGTTATACTGCTCCTGTCACTGCTCCCCTCTTCAGGAACGCTAGCTGGGCCTGACTCCTCCTCCCTGCTTGCCGGAGGAGATGCTGGCCCTGACCTATGGGACTCTTCCTCCCCACTACGCTCCGGTGGGGAAGCTGGTCCTGATTTCCAGCTACTGCTCTGGGAGTCTCCGCTGGCCCCCTGCTTCTGGTGTGTCCCCCCTGGGACCCCCCTTGCCCTGGCCATCGGCGCCCCCTTCTGGGAATCTTCCGATTCACTGGAGAGGCTCATGGAATCTCTCGGGTCACTGTCATTCTGCCCTCCGCTGCCCTCAGATTCCTCCCCTTCGCTCTCCATTTCCTCTCTCCCCTGCGCCTCTGCTCCTGAGCCCCTGACAACACCCTTCAATTACTATATGGACATAAAACATATAATTCTGGAAATATATTGGGGTGAATTCTGACACTGAAAGTGTTTTGGTGTCAAAACTCTGAATGGCGTGCAAGATCATTCTGCAAGGGGTTAAATCCACATACCACTGATCAGATGTTTGGGAGGAAAGGGGTTTGGGGCAAAACCTATTATCTGATCAAGCAGCCATTTTTCTGCAGGTGGAAGGAAGACCCACCACTTGAACAACATCCCCACATTTAAGAAAACATGAACCAAAACAGGCCACTAGGTCTGGGGGACCAAGCAGAACAGCTACAAGGGGCTGTTTCATATGACCTTTCCTAGCTAAATGTGTGAGCTGCTTCTATTAGAAACTTGCATCTGTAGCACTTAATCTGGGGTGTCTCACTGCAATCAGTAATAACAAAAAAATTCCTTCCAGTAGCACCTTAAAGACCAACTAAGTTAGTTCTTGGTATGAGCTTTCGTGTGCATGCACACTTCTTCAGATACACAGAATCTGTGTATCTGAAGACGTGTGCATGCACACGAAAGCTCATACCAAGAACTAACTTAGTTGGTCTTTAAGGTGCTACTGGAAGGAATTTTTTTGTTTTGACTATGGCAGACCAACACGGCTACCTATCTGTAACTGCAATCAGTAATGATTAACAATGAAAAAGGAGAAGCACATTTTGTCACCAAGAAAAAGACCAAACATGATAAAGTGCATTTCAACTTTTTATTTTATTAAAATTGAGAGCAATGCACAGCACATGCAGTGCTAGCATCTAAACTAATACAATAAGCAATTACTAAACCTACAGTGACTTGAAGTTCAAATCTTTACATTCAGCAAGTTTAAATCCGTTCATTGCATATGATTAAACCCATTCTTTGCATATGATTGAATCCTTATCTGAACTGAATAATATTGCTGGCTGTAAAACTTGCTAAAATGCTATTGCTGAATGTACAAGTCACTGATTATGCCAATACAACAAAGATAACCACATGTTTTGAGGATTGCAATGTGCCAGACATTCACTGAAAAAAAAACCACACAACTAAACAAAAACTCACGCAACAAACATCTGAGAATCTGGACACTTCACGTCAGTGTTTTGAAGTGTTTCATTAATATCTTAAGACAAGTGTATCAAAACCTTGGCATGTTTAATTTTAAAGTTGCCAATTTTTGTTTTACTATCAGAAAGTTATGGCTACATCGCCAATGCCGGGTCTGCTTAATTTGACTTAAGAGTTTAATATGACTTAAACATTAAAAGCTCACACTACCCCGAAATATATAATTTCACGCATACGGTGACATTCAACATTCAAGTGCCAGTGTTTTTGTACTGTCTTTTGGTCAAGTTTCTTTAAACTTTCAAAGAATCACTTTTAGGCTTACAAAAATAAATATTTGTCAAAAATGTTCAATAAATATTACACAAAACTAGCAGCAAAAAGTATCTAGAAATCTGTCGTGTGCAAAGTTTTCTTCCCAACCATTATTCCCATGGTCCCAGTTTTAGAATCTAGTTCCTCCTCCTTAGACAAGCTGCGTTCAGTCTCCCAAGAGACAAAATAAGATTGGAAGTTAAGGACACGCACACAAGACATATAAAATTCTCTGAATGTGCAATAAAAGAAGTATTTTGTAAAAAGTTATGGGCAAAATGTACAAGGGCCTAAATCTAGACTAATTGAAATAGCACCATAACAAATGACCTCAAATACTGTCAAGTGCACCTACTTAAAGTTTAGAACAAGGCACAATACACTTGAAAAGATCTATTGCACTTTAGGAGATTTTGCTGTTGTCCTATGCCACTTAGACTAAGAGTTGGTAACAGCTCTGGCCGCAGAAGATAGCTCAGAGAAACTAAGTGGCAGAGGCATTTTACTGTTGGAAATACTTATCTTTGGCCAGATTCAGCATAACAGACTAAATACAATGGAAACCTATGCAACTAAAACTGACTAAAACTGCACTTGATAGCAGAATTGAAACCTTGTGCAGTTATGTACATTCCAACCTTTGTGATCTCAGAATTTGTTACTCTTCTGGAGCCATTTTACAAGTCTACAGTAAGCCAGTTAACACTTCAACGCAGCTTGAACAGAGTAATGTGAATCTGCATTAAAATAAAGCCTGCTGCATAATTCTTCCTGTTCATTCCCCCTTGACCAAAAAACATCAACACTAGCATGCGTTAAGACCCAAAAAATCAGTCAGGCCCTTAAAAGGTGGACCCATCACTGTTGTGGTCAGCCATTCTACCATTTCAATTTTAATATGGCAGGCAATTTTGAAAAGTCTAAGTAGATGAATTCTCCTAAAAACTATTTCAAGTTCAGACCTTTAAACATTCCCTGTAATGTTCCGCCTCCATTTGGCTAGCTCACATTAATAATCTGCCTAAACACTGGAATTGCTGTGTTTACTTGCATTAACTTTAAAACAGTGCTTGTATGCATGTATCCATACATCACTTCATCATCATCATGACTGGAATGGCTTATTAAAGACTATCAGGTTCTAAGTACCTATCCAGGATAGAGTGAGCAAATCAACTTTAACTTAGTACAGTTTTGCCACATTAGAAACTAATTCCATTGATATGCTTCAAGATGTTTTATTTTTTCAAATCTGAGTATCAAAGCCCTAATGCAGGCCACCGCACAAGTTTTTTTTTTTGTAGTATAAAGTGGATGAATCAATGATTCCTGTAAGTTGTATCACACCTGCGTGCCAAGGTTTGATTTTTTTAAAGCCCAAGTAGAGTAATTTTGTCAAGACAATTGATAATCTTGGGCATTACTGAGCCAACAGGACATCAAAATAAAAAGTTGTCTAAAGTTAAAGGCACAGTACATTAACAAATGATCCTCAGTCACAAAATTATAAATACAGTCCGGGAGTAGGGGGGTGGAGGAGTTAATCTCAACTACAATGGAGTCTTTAAACCTTCAAAGTAGGGCTTCTGTTCCTTTCCTTCTTCTTGTGACCTTGAGCTCCCTTAAAAAAAATTCAGTGGAGAATCACAGCTGGTAATGTACTGCGAGTTCTTGAAGCTACACAAGGTATAGTCTGGCTAAGTTACATGTGGTTTCCATATTAGCTTGTTTGGTAAGAATCTGCAGCAAGCAGATCAGTTGCCCCACCAATCTACCCCCTGAGAGTTATAGTTTCCTCCATATCCATCACTGTTATAGAAGCCGCCATAGCCACCACTTCCACCTATTAAGACAAAAAGGCAAGAAGAGTTTATGACCAAGTGAATTTACCTTTACAATCTTATTTTTCTACAGTTTGGGAAAAACCCAAGAGTTTAGATTTCCCCACCACCTTCCTTCATTCCAACAGCCCAAGGCACACTGTGAAATGAAACTCACCTCCAAATCCTCTGCTGCCTCCATGGCCACCGCCACCACCACTGCCACCGCTGCGCCCACTACTTGTGCGGCTGCTGCCAAAGCTACTGCTGCTGCTGGTACTGCTACTTGTTCGATAATCTCGGGCACCAAATCCTCCACTGAAACGGCTAGAGGAAAGAACAGCAACAAGTTGCGATTAGAAGACCACGGTTCCTTAAGTATGCTATTTAATTTCCTAATTCATTGCCCTTCATGTTGCTACATCAGGAAATTCAGTTAATCAAACATATTTGCTAGTTCAGCAATTGCCAGTCCCTTGGCTAAAATGATGTACTCTACTAATTTTTAATGTTATGTATTTCATTTTCAATAAAAGATATTTCGGGGGGGGGGGGGGCGCCAAGCAAAGCAATGCTGGCCCCAATCCGTTTCAGAGCCAGTATCTGAAGAAATGCCCACTTCCACATAAGTAAAGGTAAAGGTACCCCTGCCCGTACGGGCCAGTCTTGACAGACTCTAGGGTTGTGCGCCCATCTCACTCAAGAGGCCGGGGGCCAGCGCTGTCCGGAGACACTTCCGGGTCACGTGGCCAGCGTGACATCGCTGCTCTGGTGAGCCAGAGCCGCACACGGAAGCGCCGTTGACCTTCCCGCTAGTAAGCGGTCCCTATTTATCTACTTGCACCTGAGAGTGCTTTCGAACTGCTAGGTTGGCAGGCGCTGGGACCGAACAACGGGAGCGCACCCCGCCGCGGGGATTCGAACCGCCGACCTTTCGATCGGCAAGCCCTAGGCGCTGAGGCTTTTACCCACAGCGCCACCCGCGTCCACATAAACCAGCCTAAATGCCTCTGGCAGCCCCTGCCTTCAGAGGCTGGGAGAGAAGCAGCCAGATAAAGGGCCTTCACAGCTGAGGCTCCCAATCCGTAGAGCACTCATCCAGTGCAGAATTGTGTATTGCCAGGTAAAAGGGAGTCTCATAAAAAAAACCCCAAGCAAACAGATCTGTTAAATTTGCCTTGCTGATTCAAAGTAATAGTTTATAAATGTTTGAGTTACAAGCCACCATGAGAGCTCTAGAAATTGAAGGGCAACCATTTTCCACCTAAGATCTCCGCTGCTGATTAATAAAAAATTAACTATTTTGATGGTGCTTAATAATGGAATCGTAATTGTGTTACGAATTGTGTTACTTCTGCTGAGTAGGCTTATTATATGGTCCATACTCCATTAAAATATCATTTCCCCAGAGCCACCGAGGGCAGTGGTTTCAATTTTTTTATCATGCTGCTCCATGTGTCCTCTTTAAAAGCAACCTCTCCCAGGCTAGTAATTACTACTATTCTCATCCTGAAGACAAAGGAAGAGCAGTATCTTGTCTTCCACTGAAGGGCCAAAGGGAGGAATACAGAAGTAAAATATTATACCACTATATGGAAGTCAGGTATTTTGCTTTGATGTTGGGTATCATTCCAACTCATCTACATGACATCTGACTGCTTAGGGATTAACTCAACTTACCCTTTTGATCGCCCACGACTGCTTCCACCCTTGTGAATCTGCTCATATGCCATATTTTCTAGCCAAGATGGTACTTCCTGTTTAGCTTCAACAAGTAGATCTAGCAAGTCTTTTGTGATATTTATGTTCCTCTCATTGAAGAATGATGTGGCAAGACCTAAAGAAAGAGACACAGCATATTAAGGCAAGGCAAGGAAGCTGTATGTTCAAAATACCAAGAGCAGGGGGTAGGACATATTCCTGAGTGCTCTCCAATGACACAAACTTTTAGTTACAGCTGTAGCTGAACTGTAAAGCAGAATTCACGAAATTTTGTACACAGGCATACAATGACATCCACCCTTTCCCACATCGAGGTAAAGCCATCTGCCATGTGCTTTTCAGGAATGGGAATATTTCATGTGAATCTTTCACAGCATGCCTCTGTTAACCAGAGATCTTCTGCACAAAACCAGTTCTAATCTACTCAGTCTGTCTACTCAGTTACCACCTTTTTCACTCTCAAAGCATGCTGATGGGAGTTTAGTGACATTAAAAGTCCACATAGTATGCAAACACGAATGCTTATACAGTGGTACCTCAGGTTAAGTGCTTAATTTGTTCCAGAGGTCCGTACTTAACCTGAAACTGTTCTTAACCTGAAGCACCACTTTAGCTAATGGGGCCTGCTGCCGCTGCGCCATTTCTGTTCTCATCCTGAAGCAAAGTTCTTAACCTTAAGCACTATTTCTGGGTTAGTGGAGTCTGTAACCTGAAGCGTATGTAACCTGAGGTACCACTGTACCACTGTGGAAGTTTTATCAAGGTGTTGATGAAGAGTGTCTTACCAAGATTCCCGACACGGCCTGTACGGCCAATGCGATGCACGTATTCTTCTATGTCACTTGGCAAATCAAAGTTTATGACGTGTTTTACATTTGAGATATCCAATCCTCTTGCTGCTACCTAATGAAGATAAAGAGTCAGCCATCAGCTCCCCATAAGCTGAAACTGCAGTATAAAGAGCCAATACAAAGACACAAGCATTTTCTTAACAAAGTCTATACTTACTGCAGTGGCAACCAAGATGGGACTTCTGCCTGAACGGAACTGGTGCAATGCCTCTTCCCTGTCTCGCTGAGAGCGATCACCATGGATGCTTGTGCAAGCATAGCCTTCGTGGTAGAGGAAATCCTCCAGAGAATCAGCCCCCTTTTTAGTCTCCACAAACACCAGAGTCAAGGAATCTTTTCCTATGTAAGCGAAGCATCTCATTAGCAAAACAATGCCAAATCTATTGTTATAGCACCACCAAGTGATGCAAACTAGTATTATGACTGCAACCATAAAAAAATAACAACTTTACTAGTCAAGCTAGCTGCATGCAGATTAAAGAAAAATATTCAAATATAGGAGAAAACAAGGAGGAAAAGTCTGAAGCTTTTCCTCCACCTAACATAGATTCTCATTACCTGAGCCATTAGAGTTGTGTTGGATTTCTCCCAAACAGTCTTTACCTGTGGCATTTAGGAGGTCAAGCAGAAATGACCGTTTGTCTGACTCTTCCACCCACACTACTTTCTGTGTGATGTTCTCAGATGTAGAGCCAACTCTGCCAACAGCCAGAAAGATATATTCCTCCAAGAAGTCACGAGCAAGCATCTTCAAAAGAGAGAACTCTACTCAGTATGGGAGACACTTAAATAATGAATCCACCCCCATTAGACTTACCTATAGCTATAAACTTCCATGGACGCATACGAACTAGGTGTTTCTCATCATATTTTTAAACTAGAAGCAAAGTATTTGGGGGGGGGAATACTTGGAACTTTTCTTGTTCTCTATCTATGGGTTAGCTGTCTACAACAGCAGCTGCTTGCTGGTTTGAGTATCACCACTTCTACAGTATGCTGACTCACTGGAAATGGGGCATTCAACTACTTTGCAAAACAGAATACCTGAATTTCCTTTGGAAAAGTAGCACTGAACATCATAGTCTGACGGACACCTTTGGGTGGCATAGTGTCTTGCTCAACAATACGACGGATTTGAGGTTCAAACCCCATGTCAAGCATACGATCAGCTTCATCCAGTACCAAGTATCTGGAAGGTATTATAAGACCACATTAGGATTTCCAAGACTCCATGTTAATATGCTGCTGTCAAAATGCTAAAATTATTAAAATATTGTAATATTATTTTCACATACTTGCAAAAGTCCAGTCCAATCTTTCCTCTCTCCATCATATCTACAAGACGACCTGGAGTTGCTACAAGCAAATGGCAACCACGTTCCAAGTCACGTATCTGTTGACCAATGTCAGCCCCACCATACACGACGCAGGGGCGGACTTTGGAGCGATATGCAAACTAGGGGAACAAAATTTAGTTTTAGAATTCAAGACTTGAGATATCAAGTTCCTAGGAGCACAATACCACAGGGCCTCATGTGCCCATCCCCCTTGCCCTGGGATTTTTGCAGATTCCTTCACCCCATTTTTTCCCCCTTTTAAGATTTTTCTTGGGGGGGGGGGGGGATCAGTGACCACTACTGCTGTGATTCTGTGATACATGAAAGCTTTTTAACTACCCACCCAATTTTCCTCTTTTAAAAGTTAGCAATTTGTCACTTGCACCTTCAGCTCCTGTATTATTAACCATAGGTCAATGTGGCTGTATTAAGCCACTCCCTGAATAATACTTACTTTTCTGGCTTCTTCATATATCTGCACTGCCAGCTCTCTTGTGGGAGCCAAAACGAGTGAGATGGGATATTGCTTACGGCGTCCATACCTTCCGTTTTCCTGCAATATTAAGTCCTCATTACCAGCTGGAAAATAAGCTGCTAGTAACAGTTATTTCTCAACACAATCTGCTACCCAAGTATTTACACCTTTACTTTGCTCTTTTCCATAAAGATTTTTAAAGGTTGTGGTCTGAATCCTGCAGTGTTCATGACTGCACCCAGGCAGGAGAACCACAAGCTGTGCCAGTAACTATTAGCAGCATCACAGCCATTCTAGCAAAGTGACTGTCATCAGAATCAAGATGCTGGCTACAACTGAACCTAGACCTACTCTGGATAATTTTGTGCAAACTCCATCCTGATGTGTAAACTTATTTGATGGCAGTGACTTAAAATCAATTCACCTTCTGTTATGGTGGAACCTGTTCTGGATGGGGTTCATGCACTGTCTGGGAGTACTTCTGGATCCATTACTGTCACAGCAAGCACAAGTGGCCTTAGTGGACCAGTGCCTCCAACAGGTTAGACTGGAGAGGGAAGGCCCAGTTGCTTAGTCTACATTATGGCAATCTCTGGGATATATTACTGCAATGTGTTATGTGGGGCTGCCTTTGAAGACAGTCTAGAAACTGCAACTAGTGCAGAATTCAGCAACCAGATTGCTGCCTGGAACTACATCTGAACATACAACACCAGCAACCGCACTACAGGTTGACTACAGGTTTCTGGGTGGGCTCCATTCAAAGTGCTGGTTTTCACCTAAAGCTGTACACACATCTTATTGTCCTTTTTTCTGTGCTTCCTGAGAAGAGAGATGAGGAGGGTCGCAACACAAAAAAAGGCCTTTTCAGTGGTAGCCCCCTAGGTGTGGAATGCTGGGGAGAGGTGCCTGGCACAATTATCAACTTTTAGGCAGTAGGCAAACATTTCGTCATTTACTCTGGCATTTGATTCTTATACGCTATAATGGTACCCTAGCCTGCTTTAATATTTATCTTTTAGTGGGGTGCAAAAAAAAAAATCCATCCTTTCTACAATATTGCAGGATGATTGCTTTTAGTAAATTATGTTGCTTTATGTAGTAAGCAATGAATAAATGTAATAAAGGGTATATTTGTACTCAAGATCTACATTTTTCAGCAATGTAACAGAGATGGCAATGCGCACAGTGCTAAAGTGAAATACTGTATTGTTTGTTTAAACAAGATATAATGAACTTGCCTTCATTGCTCTGAGGGCATCACCCGGGCCATCTGTATATATCTGACTCAATATGGGCAGAAGAAATGCAGCAGTTTTTCCAGACCCTAAAAGAAAAGACATTTAATCTTGAAAGCAATGCAAAAACATTTTCATTCCATAAATCCCACCCAAATGTTATGCTCCATCCATCCTGTACTCATTTCAAATTAATCTGAAACTGGCATTAAATTTAGGGTGGTATTTTAAATCCTAATATACGTCTTACCAAATTAGTGTCCATGTTGTGCTAGAGTCAACTGCCAGTAAGGGAATGGCCTATCCCTATTTGCACCCAAGAACCCTCAACTAATACCCCAAAATTTCTCAATTACAACACTGCAGTAACAATAGCAAAAACAAACTTGCCTGTCTGGGCACAAGCCATCAAGTCTCTCTTGTCTTTGATGATAGGGATAGCATATTTCTGCACTGGAGTAGGCCGAGTGTAGCGGGTGAGTTCAATGTTCCCCATAATGATTTCTCCCATGTCAACATCGCTGAACTGCAACAGAGTTCAAGTTATTAAACAACCTAGTAAAAGCCCAAAAAGTTTGCTTTACACTCATAAGAGGGGAAGGCAGAAGATGGGCAGAGAATTGCCCCTCATTTTCCAGCATCTTGCTAAAAGGCTGGATAACAACAAGTCTTGGAGTGGGCTAATGCAGATGGAAGAAACTTCCCATCTTCCTCACCAGCCCATTTGATTCTTATGTAGGGTGGCATGTCCCCTTCCTTTCTTGGTATCCCCTTTTGTTTATGCTGAATACAAAGGCAGCAAAGCATCTTTCTCAAAGCCTAACGTAAAAATATAGTGTGCTGTTGGAGGCAAGGAGAGTTATGTTCCTCCTCCAACATCCTGCATTCATTCATCTGCATGCAATTCCATGTTGCCTATAGCAATCCCATAGATTATTAAAGACAAAGACTTTTAAGTAAAGTGTCCCTTTTGAAGGACCATCAGATCCACAACGCTAATTTAAATGTATAAAAGTAGTCCCTTGGTATTCTAGTGTAAGCAGCAAACTAGTTGCAGCATTAAACAAATACTTACGCTCTCAATGTGTGGAGGACAGTTGTTGCCTGTTGCTTCAACCGGAATGTCATCATACTTCTCAAAATTAATGCCAGTATTCCCACCAGCAAACAGCTCCCTAGAAGATAAACATTCAATGTACTATCACACAGCACTGAATACCTGACTTACAGACCACCAGATCCCACTGCTAGTACTTACTGCTCCACACGTTCACTTGGGGCAAGTGGTTTGGACCAGTCATCTTCATCACTTTTATCAGACCAACGACTGTTTCCACCACGATCAAATCTGCCGCCAAAGGCACTTCTATCACCACCACGACTGCTAATGCCATCAAATTCACCGCCTCTTCCACCACGGTCATCAAACCTAGATTACATGAAATTACACTAAAACCAGTTTTCATGACAGTTTCTGTGATGTGATGTACTAAACACACTAATGAAGCTGCCTGGCTGCTAGGCAGCTTCAAAGTATTTCATGATATAATTAAACAATAAATCCGTATAACACCACAGCTATCTATTTCCCAAAATTTGACATCCCCTTGAGAAGGATACATTACCCCAATATTTCAACTGTCTCATATATGAGGCATGTGGACAGAATACCAATGAAATCTGAGGTGGCACACCTGCCAGGTAGAGGCATTTAATTGTTCAGATTGCGTTGGGAACGTTGGGAATTGGAATATCATTTAACTCCTCTACTGCTCTCACAACACAATTCTGCCACATCCCCTGAATGCACCAGCCTCCTGGTCCTTCATCAAACAAGGAGAAAGCTTACTGAAAGAGCTCCTTCCAATCCCAGATATATGCCATAACTGCACAGTTGCTCTAAACTGCCATTCCCCTGTCTTTCTGCTGGGGCATATGTGCTAATGCTAAGAAGGCACAAGGACTTCTATTATGTGGAAGTAAACTTTAGAAGTCCTACAGCAGTAAGTTGGTGGAAATGAGAGGGTAGCCCTATACACATAAAAATTAACATGCTGCAGTCAATGCAAGCCTAAGAGCTACAAAGCAGGCTTTCAACACAAAAAACACATGTCTTAACCTCAGTCAGTTCTCCCCTATTTCTACAGATTACTGAATGTTTTACAGTGGTGGCATTCACATTTTTTAATGGGAAAAGAGCTACATTTTTACCTTCCTCTTGAACCATTACCACGCTCAGCAAAAAAGCTTGATTTTCCTGATCCACGGTCACTCCTTGCACCAAAGCTACTGTATGCAGCATCCCTGTCTCTGCCAGCATTCCACCCACCATCAAATCCTAGGAATAATAAAATCACCAATGAAATCACTGATTGTGTATATGCTCACTGTAAAGATACAAAATCCCTCAAACCATCACCATGAAAATGTTTGAGTAATTAGCAGGCTGTTTTAAGAGAAATTCCCATATTTTATTGCACATTTTAAATCAAGGAAAGGCACTGAAATCGGGTGTTTTACTGCCAATATTGCAAGATGGAAGCGTTTAAAAAGCTGGTCCAGGGTGATCATGTAGCAAATTATATTCAAGAGGCAGCAGCCGATGATTCTCTTGAGCTGCAGCAAACCCCAAAAGCAAAGCCTAGAAATGTCCATTAGTACCCTGCCTACTTTTGTGCCCATGGCGTTGTAGTAGAGTATGGCCATTAGGCAACTTTTCGTGAACCACTTCCAAAAATTATGTCATTATCTTATTCTAGTTGCAATTAATTTGTCTCAAGAAAAAAAAAGGCAACCTGGGCTGAAAACGAGACCTTCCCGGAGTCCATCAATGTGTCCACAGGTACACTGAAGCAAAGATGATGAAACAGAAAGCAGTGAAAAGACCTGGAGACTGATGGCATTTCCTGACAGGCAAAATCTGGAGTCGGTGGTAACTGGTATAATGAGGCCACTCAGTGAGAAGCTACACTGTTCTTGAGACATTCGTATGACTGTTTTATTTGGATAACTATACAACTCCAGAATCCTATGGTAGTATCCTATAGCTGTAACTATAATTAAGGCTCCGGGATCAAAATTCAAATAACCAACAAGAATGAGTACTAATTCTGTAGTTTTCCAGCTGAGGGCAAAACAGCTCTGCAAATGGTACTTGATAAACAAAGCCTCAAACTTCCCTAAGAAGTCTCAACCTGTGCTACTATAACCTGATCTAAGCTCTCTAGAAAGAAGCTGTCTTTATTGCCAAGAGCAGCAGTGGACACTCAAGTTTTGTTGGATGAAAGGTGCCAGGTCTCCCTCGCCCACCTCTGTCATCACGTCCAGATCCTCCTCTGGATCCAAACACACCACGATCACGATCGTAGCCATTCATCCGGCTGTCACGATCATATCCATTCATATAGCCATTACCTCCACGAGAGTCCCAGCTGGGGGAATCTTTGGCAGAGAATAAAGAGTTACAAAATTAAAGGGTAAAATGCGCTAGCAAGTTTTTGCAAGCTCCACAGCCTCAGTGCGACTTTTGCTGCCAGAAATTTACATGAAAGGCTCCTTTCTGGGGAAAGCAGAGTAGTGTTGGGCCTAAATTCTTGATTAGAGATGCAAGCCTTCACCTGACATGGATGCTGCATTGTGAGCCACTTTACAAAGCTGCAAACCAGGTTTTATGGAAAGTTGTGTATTTAGTTGAGCCAAGAGATTAAAAAAAAAAAAAACTAATGCAGTGATTCGTATGTGTATTAGTTTTGTGCATCAATACTCGCTGCCATGCTGAAAACAGAAGCATATCCTAAAGAAAGCTAGTCAAACAGACTGAAGCAAGATTCAAGATCCTGTGCTAAACTTGGCAAATATATATTTTATTATGAATGGAATGACAGACCAGTCAACGATGAGTGTTGTATGTATTATTTTGATTACAAATCCTGCTTCCTAGTAAGAGCAGATTGCAGTATAAAGTTCATAAAATGATGTTTGAATCTAAGCCAGTTTAGTGATGCAAATGAACCTTGGTGAGCCTTGGGCTCCCCCACTTCCCTTGACACGCTAACAAGGAGTTCTTGAAGGCTTCAACTTATATTTGTGCTTGACCACAACTTGTTATGCCTGGGGTGGCCACTGTGGTACTCTGGAGGACATCCATTAGAATTTGTGCTATTGATATGTTTGTGATAGTGGGAAGCATCAGATCTGCATTTTTTACTGTGCAGTCTCGCACTGCAATCTTTATTCTCATGGTCATTTTCTGGGTATCTTTATTTCTACAGGACCCAATGTTTACTCAAGTCAAAAACGTGTGCTTTCTGTCTGCAGGGGGAGATGGAAAGAGATGAGAAAGAAGCAACCAGAGGTGGTGACGCCCACAGAACTCTCATCATTCCAAATGTGCCCAATAGCCCAAAAAGATTGGTATCAATGCTAGATGCCCAAACTGACAAACTGGTGAATATTAACTACAGAACCATTTGCAACAAGCCAAGTTGAAACCAGAATTAGCATTAACAGGCTTGTCAATTTGGACATAACAAACTGCACTTAACAGAAAAGAAGTCTTAACTCCTGTTGATGGCTGCACACCAAAGGAAGCATGAGAAGGAAGTGTATGAGTCCAAGGCTTTTCACTGTGATTTAGTATGATATCCAAACTATCACACTGTTACCTCAGGGGGTTGTACTGATTCTTCAATTCCTAGATGATGCAGACACTACTTATCCCCTAGTAAGAATATTGTTCACTACAAGGTTTCTGTTCACTACAAGATCCTTCCACTGACACGTTTGGTACTTCCAAGATGCTGAATTTATTTGTCTGACTAACAGAGCAATCCAAACTGTCCAGGCAGCTGCAGGGTTTAGCAGAGCCACTGCCACACCCACAGCACTGTCACTCACGCTGGTCAGGTTGGAAGACAAGAGCAGAGTTGTTGTAGCTATCAGGACCAATGCAATCAATTGACAACAGTGGGGTCAGCTCAGGATCCAGCAGATCCCAGGCCAGTTGAATTACCCTGATCCCTACCCAGTTAGGAACTTTTTATGAGCTGGTGGAGTGAAGTTTGCTGGCAGTACTCCTACCAGTGAACATTTTCAGCGGGTGAACAGGGAATCTGCACCGCCAGAGCAGATTGGTCTGGATTCACTAGAGGGAGCCCCCTGCCACCACAGCAGATTAGGGAGTTTGACAGCACCCTAACATTTATACTTTCTGCATTTAACAATTTACTGTACATGTATTTCAGCTTTTAAGAAGTTCTAGAAAAATTGTTTGTTCACCACTGTTAAAACAAAAAGATTTTACATCTCTAGACTGAAGTAAGATTCTGCTCCATCTAATTGTTATTCTTTAACATTCCAAAAATCTGAAGTTTGTGACAGATTTCAAAATGCCAAGTTCTACTAAATTACCTAGAACAAGCTATTCTAAATATTTCAAACTTATCAACCTATAAGCAACCAAAATGCAAAAGAACTGAAAAAAGCAACATGACATCTGTTGGAATAATAGTTTTCAAAGATGTAGTACGTTAGGCTAATATGTAAACTTATAGAAGTTCTGTGAACCTGCTTAGAGAACCTGTCCAAGGGCTTAGGGGAGAAGTTCATAGATTTTTTAAATTGGGAAATTCTGTAAATAGGATTAAGCACACAACCCCTCCACTAATTAAGGAAAATAATTATTAGTATTTAAGTTCAGAGCATATTGTGTATTTCCTTCCATATTTAAAAAGATTTTATTAGGTGTCTAAAATTCTATATCCAAATAGAATGGTTATTAATGGCTACTAGTTACAGTAGCTATTTACTACCTCCAAGTACTGTATCAAGAGGAAAGAACTAGAATTGTTGCGCCAAGCTTCTGCTTGTTGGCTTCGCATAGGCATTAGGTTGGCCAGGGTGAGAGCAGGATGCTGGACTAGATAGGCCTTTGCCTATCCAGAAGGACTCTTCTTACATCTTATTCACACCAGACAGCACTGCACACTGTTTAGCTTCAACATGTAACTAAATAAACTGTGGGGCATGGTAAGCATGCTAGAAAATTAGCACTAAAAAGGCTTGGTAACTTTCAAGTGTCTTGTGGGCCAGCTACTTTTATGCCGTGTTTAATAAATCAGAAGATCCAAAAAACACAATTCCAGCACTTGCCAGACTGGAGTATTAGGATTGTTGTGGGTTTAAATTTTATAAGGTGCAGAATTGGAAACCTTTCCTTGTCTTTTTCAGTCTATCCATTAGAAGTGACAAAAGCTTGCTCAGGTACAAAGTGCAACTGAAGTTGTAGTTTCCTTAATGTGTAGTTTTCCTTAAATACAGTAAGCCAGTAGATTAAACCTGCAATTTAGGCAGAATTTATGTTCCAGGGATTGCACCTAAAGCCAAATTCAAAACACATTGGGTTCAATAGCGGGTGGGATTTCCAAATAAATATTTTCTTGAACCCCGCTCCTTTTGTTTTTTGCCACACATGTAAAGCTGAATGCTAACTGTGTGTAAGTTGTGGGTTTACTGTATTCAAATTAATCCTTAAAAAGTTAAAAGTTGCAGGCAAAGGAAACATGCCTGACAATGAGCGTAAAGGAACAAATGCTCACACTGTTAGTCGACTGCAAGTTATGACTATGCAATATGCTTACAGGCATGCTCTCAAATGACAATTTTTAAAGACAACTCCATCCTGACACCAACTTACAGCTTCTTGGTGGCATCGAATTGGAATAGTAGTTTGCCGCATAGTTATAGGCATTACCTGCTGCAAAAGAGCCATAAAACTCCCAGCATTATAATTCACTCGTTCAAATGCATAAAAAACTCAACATAATGGTACAGAAGAATTTCTTCAACCTGTAAAAGATATTTTACTCAAGCAACATAAAAATATCCGTGTGAAGATGTCAACTTTCCAGGCTTCCACATTCACATTCACTCACCAGCTCACCTTTGGCGATGAGAGGGAAGGGGAACAAGAGCACTCTCTTGCCCCCTGGTGGCCAGGACAGGGGAACCCCGTCCTGCTGCCAAAGCACATGTACAGAGGACTTAGGAATGGCAGGAGCCAGCCTCTCACCAGGTCAAGACACCCTGAGAAGCCAAGATAAACTCTTAACAGCTCCAAACAGTCCAACACAAGGAGTCCTTTCCCTCAAGAAAAGGGCAATGCATCTGATTCAACAGGTATTGTGCTACTTCACACTCAATTTATACAGCCGCTTTTAAGGGTTGCATCCTAGTCCTACTCATAGTAGACCCATTGAAATAAACAAACATGGCTAACTTAGGTCCATTAATTTCTATGGATCTACTGAGAGAAACTCAGAATGAACCACATGTGTACAAGAGAGAATAAGCTTTTCCCTGGGAAAGGTTCATCCTATCCTCTTGTGTTGGGTAGTCCCTGGAAGCAGCAGGAATCACTCTTCAATGTTTCTAAGCATGTCCTTGTGAGGCAACAACTTCCAAATGCGCACGGGCACCTGTATCAGTCTGTTGCAAAAATAAAGGAACTTGTGACATATTTGACCAACTGTGATAAGAGCTTCTGTGGATTTTTGATACAACTCTATTGTTCTTTACAGTATCCATACCTACACGAGGAGAGAAGGGTAAGGACAACTACAAACAGCTGTATATCAATGCCATTCAGTATTTGTTAGCCCCAATACAACTAAGTTTTCTTGCAAAGAGCTGTTATTTTCTAATAGAAATTAGAATCTGTGAATTTGAACAAGCTTCATCTTATGCCCCTTGTTCTGCCACTATTCACAACTTCTATCAGTTGAGAAATGAAGTGGGCAGTCAAGTTGTCCTGACAATAAGCACCCTATACCTAAACTTTCCTATCTAGTAGTTCGAATACTTGCAAAAGTAGTATCTGTACATTATTTCCCTGCTCCCAAATTCAGTAGCACTTCCAGACCGCTTTGCTGAACTGTGCAGAGATCATGGTTCAATAAAGGACACAATATTCAATCTGTAGATATTTAAATATCAATAAAGGACACAATATTCAATCTGTAGATATTTAAAGTAGGCTTGGAAGCCTGCATCCCAGAAGATGCTGGATTTGCAACTCTTATCCCCTTCAGCCAAGCATGGCCAGAGTTGTAGACCAGTCAATATATGGAAGGCCATAGGTTCTCCACACCTATTTTAAAAGACTTCTGGCAGCAAAGTAGGGAGAGACCTCTATTAACTTTGAGAGCTACTTACCAACGAACCGATTTATAGTCACAGTAAATTAGTTTCTGGCTTTTACCCACAAGCCGATTTAAGCTAAAATACTGAAAGATCACAATTGCAAGTAAGAGGCATCTGAGGCAAGACAAGGTGTCACAGGTTGGGAGAGGGATGAGACCTGATGGTCTCCAGCACTTCAATCCTATTTGAATTAAGCCACATGGAGTAAAACACTAACTTACTCCCAGGTAAATGAGTATTGGATTGCAGCCCAAGTTTAGTTGTTGATCAGACACTATTAATGCATTTATTATATATTCCCTTATAGCATTGGAGGGTTGAATTTTTAGAGTACCGTGATGCAATTTAGCAGATTAAGAGCTTAATCAACCAACAGCTTAAAGCTCAAGAATCCTTGGACAAAGCTCTGTGTTCAAACTTCCCCATAAACAGGCTTGATGGTTACAGACTACACATAGGGTTTTTCAGGGCATGGTATAGCCACCAACTTATTAGAACAGATTGTACCAAACTATGAAAACAAAAAAATGTCAATGAGCTGACCGCAAGGCTTCCATTAGTAGAATGCGGAGGATTTTCACCAGTACTCCATCAGCTCTACATCCCACCACATCCTTCCTAGATCTCCAGAGGGTTAAGGAAATTTCCACAGCAGATTTAGAGGGTATAAAAGAACTGCTGAAAATTGCTTCCAGTGTCAATCAAGATGATGGTACGGGTATACAGTCACCATTTATTTTACATTTTCATAATGTGTGTGGGCCACTGGCTTACAAATTCTTTACTGACACAGACTCTGATAATGGGGTGGATATTTCAATACAGGAATCACTGCCTGACTTCATGATTACCATAACTTTCAAAATGAGCAAACCATTCTCTTATTCTGCTTGGATGCAAGCACTACATTTTACAACAGATTGCACTGATACTTAAGTAGCTTTATTACTCAAGCCAAATATACAGCTCATCAATCAGCAGCTTGCCTAGCTAACTACATTGAGCCCAAATCTTCCCCGTACCCACTGTAGAATGAGGGAATCTAATTTTTGCAAGACTTAATAAGGTGTTACTTAAATGTGTACTCTTAATACCTTTCCTAACCTTCAAAAGCCTAGGTACTCATATGTCCAACCCCTTGTACCAAATCTCCCTGAATCTGAGCACCCAACATTTTGAGGTTCTTGCCGTTCAATTCAGTTGTGAGCATATTTTTTTAACCCTGATGCTCTATATATTCAAGTACCAACATACCCTGCTTTGAAGCTTCTCTATTCCGTAAGTGAGGAGGAATGTACCGGCCTTCTGAAAGTTGGAAAAAAAGTTTCAGATTAAAACTATGCAGCAAGGTCTGTTGCTCTTTTATTACCAAGATATAACACCTTATTTTGTTTACTGATTAAACTTAGTCATTTTTTGCTGTAGCAACTCTACATAACTTACAGTATTTTAAGCAAAAAAACAAACCAACATGCACATTAAGAAGTGTTTAAGTACTTCATGCTTAAGCATATAGTCTAAACATATAGCACCCCTTCCCAAGCATTTTCAATGTTATAAATATGCAAACAACCAAAGGGTGGCAACACAAGAACGAGCCTTTTGGATGGTGGTTCCCCATTTGTGGAATGCTGTCCCCTAGGGACACTTAAATATATGTAATAAAGGTGCCAAATGAAAACTTTGCTCTTCAAGCAGGCATTTGGCTAATTAACATTCTATGGCTTTCCAAATGTGTTTGTGGGAAGTGGGGTATTAGTTTGTTTTGTTTTCTAATGTATTTTGTATTCTCAGACGATATACAAATTTAATACATAATAGTAACAACAGTAACTGGAATGTGCTGCTGCCTCACTATAGGAAATGAATACATACCCCGTTTTAGCAGATGAAACAATTTATGTACTCTTGAGTAACACAATCACTAAATCCCTTTTGTTGATACCATGCTCATACTATTGTGCACCAAAACTGTATGCAACTTGCAGTCTACTCCTTCAAGGTCTGCAATTAATTGATTAAGCAGGCACCCAATTTAAGGTTCTTAACATTCATTCAAGTTTCTAGCATGGTAATATGTAATGTATAACAGATTTACGTCTAACTGATTTACACACAATACTAATGAGATTTAGTAGTCTACAATTACAGTACTTGCAGGATGCCATAGATCTGCTCTCAAGCATCAAAACCTGCCATTTTTCTACTATTGTACTGGACAAACATGCCATCGAATATTCTCTACTAGCTGCAGTAAGATGCTTTAATTCTGAATTATATACTTACTGCTTGCTGTACCTCCTCCACTCTGATCGTCTGAGGAATTCAAGTCTAGACCAGCAAACTTTTTTAAAAAGGAAGAGAATAGTCATTCAACCTGATTAATTGAAAATACTTCAAGTAGTAAAGAATTTCTAGACTTATCTCACATTTTAAGTTAGCAGGCTCTCCGCCTTAAACACCAGAATAGCTTTGATATTGCTGTTGAAAATTTAATGTCAACTTAAACCATACCTCCTTAAAACTTACGTTGGCTTTACTTAAAGCATGTGACATTGTGGACAAAGCCCTCAATTTAGAGCTGTCTTCCAATATGCTTAATATTTGCATTAAAAAATACAGTAGACTACAACCCAAATTCCCCTTTCCTCAAACGTAACTACTTGTGCCAATGCTTTTAAAAATAAAATGGAACTTAAGCTTACACTGTATACCTTAGGCTTCCTGTAGTTTTACTGAAGCTGTCAAGAAAAAAGGGCCTAGGCCTTAGGATTGTCCAAGCGGTATATACAACCAAGGTAAAAAATACCGCTGCTGAATGTTTTCATGTACTCATGAAAATGAATTTTGTTTACGGAAGGGGGGGTTAATAAGAAAATCCATTTATATCTAAGAATCCCCTTTTTCAACTTAAGATGGATGCACATCATCTCGCGCGGCCTTCAGACAGAGCCATTAGCAGTTGTACAAGGCAGGCTCGCTCGGCCGGGTGGGCCTTGGGGGAAAGCGTTCCCTCCTCCCCGCCCCACAAGCGGGCCTGGCGAAGACGGAGCGCCCCCCCCGGGGGGTTTACGGCCGGAGCGACACAAGCAGCGGCGCTCGGCTTTCACTGGCGGCCGCTAATCCGGCCGCGTCACGTGGCTCCTTCCCGGCCGGCTTCGTGACCTACTTCGGGAGCCGGCTCTAGCGCAGCGCCACCCCGCCCCAAACCGGGCAGAGGGAAGGCGCAACTTCATTTTAAACAGGCTTCCGAGAAGCCAAGACGAGAGGAAGACGCGGCCTTAGGCCTTCCCTCCCCCCCCCCACCTCGTGGGCCTCGAGGACAAAGGAGTCGGGGGCGCGCGCGCGCGCGTGAGGCAGAGCGGGAGGAGCAGCAGCAGCAGTACCAGAGCCATTGTGGCTCCCACTCCCCTCCTCCTCCTCCCCTTCCCCAGACAGAGGGAGCCGCGCACGCGCCTCCGCCGCCAAGCAGCCTCTTTCTCCCCCCCCCCCCACCTCGCTTCGTCACACGCACAATGGCCGCCGTTGTCCCCCACCCGCTGCAGTTCCCGGCCGCCGCCGCTAGGGGGCCCGGCAGATGTAAGCAGTCGCCAGCGACGCACAAAGCCCCCACAGCAGGCCTCAAAGGGCCCGGCGGCGCTTCACCCGAGCTACACTCCGCTCTCCGCCGCGCCGCTCCCTTCCCTCGTTCGCGGGGGCTCCGCGGGCCTCGCTCCGCTCCCTTTCCCGAGGGAGGCTCGGGGCTTCGCGGAGGCGCCAATGGGGCGAACCCCACAAAAGGAACTGCGTCACAGTTAAATGCGCCACCAGGAGAGCGGCGTGATGAGGATGCGGGCGGGCGCGGGGGGGGCGAGAATAAAAGGAGTAAAGGGGGCGAACTAGGATCGATTCAATGAGTCCGGAGGGCCCCCGAAAACAGGCCGGGGAGCGGGGGGGGATACGCCTCGGTCCCCCAGGCCCACCCGCCATCCCGCCCCCGTTTACCTGTTGATCTAGACCGAGGGCATTTTCCACTGCCACATGACTCATAACGAGAGATCGTGTCGGGAGGTCCCGCTCCGCGTAGAGAAATTCGGATTCACTAGACGTAGAACTAGCCTGGGCCGCTGTCGCTGTCGCCGCTACTTCGCCTCGGAATCGCGTCTCTAACTGAAACCCCCCCAGTTCGGCCCGGGCCCTTATATATTCCTCCGCCCCCTCGCAGCCGCCGTGCTGACTTCAGCACGCAAACCACGCCCCTTCTTCCTCCTCTCGATCCCTTCCCCCCACCTCTGCTTGCAGCAAAAGGTATCGCGGGGAGAACTCTCCGCTCCGCATAAAGAGGTGGGGGGAGGGTGAAGAAATCCCAAGGCTACCGCGAGAACTAGGGAGGCTGCGGACTCCTCCCGATTCAGGAGGATCTAGGTGTTATCGCGAGGTTTCTTCACACAATGTTTACAGCGCTGCTCGCGCGAGATCTCTACCCCTCCCTCCCGGCCCTGGTTTGCCTTCCCCTCCCTCCCGTTTCGTTTCGTAAAGACTCTGGTGAGTCACCCCCCTCCTCGTTTTCTTTGAGATCTCGCGAGATTTCTGTCCAAATGAAATAAGGCTCTGGGAACAGAGAGGGGCTCCCTAGGTCACGTGGGCATTTCCGTTCGGTCCTGCCGCCATCTTAGGCTGTATGCGGCTGCTGAAGTGGCGCAGCCTTCGGGTGGGGGTGGGGATGTAGTGTGAGGGGCCCAAAGTGGAGAGCCGAGGCGGCTAGGCCGCCACCTATGTCCCGAGGATTGCGAGCAGCAGCACGAGAGTTGGCGGTAACGTCAGAGTGGCGTTGCGCGACTCGCTTCTGCCTTGTGTGTGACCTAGGAGGGGTCGCCTGGCAACCAGCAGCGCGGCCAGCAGCCCTCCCGACGCCCTGTAAACCCTGAACAATGAGGAGGCGATGGCCTCCTGGCGGAGTTCCCCTTCTTGCGCCTTTCCCACCGCCTTCCCTCTGGCGCCTAATGCCCTTGCTTCGCTTGGTCACAAAAAACCCTCTGCAAAGAAAGGCTGCATAGCGATGACCTTGTCTGGGCCTCTCGCATCACTTGCCTATGGAAAATGCTGCCTTCCATTGCAAGGAGGAGTTTGGCCTCTGCCGTCTTAAGTGCGGGAGGCTTCTGACCCCAGAGGTCAAGGTCAAGGGCTGAGAGGCCGCCCAGTATTTTTAGCTCTTCAGGATGCTTCTCCAGAATGCCTGACGCCTTGGACGCATTTTGACAAAGGAGCATAGCTCATAGTACCCTCCCCCCCCCCCAAACTTCGTCCCCTAATCACCTGAGGAAAAGCAATTTGACATTGTTGGCTTACTTCAGTAGATCTTTGTATACTCAAAAAGTTAGTTTCTCCCCGTGCATACATGCTAACTTCATATTTGCACTATCTGACACAGTATGATCTTAGGCAAATTTATTTTAGTAAGTCCCATCAAAATAAAAGAGTGCTGCAAGTGCCCCTTGTTCTGAGGCAAATGTGTGTATTCATATGAGTTGTGTATTAGATAGGATACTTTTTGTCTCTTGAAGGAATAAATTGGTCCTATCTCACAGTGCTTGTAAATTCACTTGGCAATATATATTTACAACTCAAGTTGCAATGCCCCTTTTTTGCTGAGGAAACTACAAAATAATTATATTTCTCAACACTAAAAAAACTGGGTTTACCAGTATATGCATCATATGTGCATCAGGGCCACTTATGTGAACTTTTCAGCTCCTAGCACTAAGGGTGCAGTTCTATATACACTTTACTGGAAGTTAAAGAAACAACTGTGGTTTGGTTTGGTTCATGGGTTATTCTAAATGTGAATGTCTTGTGAAAGAGTTGCTAATTTCCTGTGATGCATCTCATGTAGTCTGAATGAACATTGTGGAATATTTGGAGGGGAGGAGGTATGCCACTCCATCCTGAGATTGCCCAAGCATCAGTTCATCCTCTTAAACCATAGAGCCATGAGATGCAGGGAAATTAGCCTTCTGACAGTTATCCACTGGATGGAGGAAGAAAGGCCTGGATAAAGACAATAATAAAGGCTTTATTGCTGTTTTGGGGGACCAGAAGGAGCACTGTAAGTGGCTCAACAGCAGCAGCTGGTAAATGTCTATCTCTGCAGACACACATACAAAACCTACTGCCTGAACAAAGGAAGTAACAATGCTTGTATAACTAAGCATGGTGCTCTCCATGTTGTTTTAAAGCTGGCTTCCACAAAAGCTGTAAATTATGCAAATTGATATGTGAATCCTGTGCACGTTTTCCTGAGAATAAGTCCATTGAACAAAGTAGGGCTTCTGAATCTACATGCATGCAATTAACATTTGCTGGTCATGGAGAAGAACAAGAAATTATGCCCTAGGAGCACTGAAAACTTTATTTGGAAATTCTCTGGCTTCTGAGAGTTCATTAAGAACTGCAGTATACTTTCGAGCCCAACTAGAAACTTGCTTTTTTAAAAAAAGAGAGAGCTGAAATGCTCAGGATGCTGCCTTCTCTGTTCAGTATCATGCCCAGCATCCTTCCACAGTACTGTAGGATACACACAGCCTTTCTTAAATTCCATGTTCCTAGGGTCACACACAAGCATGAAAAATGTAACATTGCCAGGATTCTGCCATTTAGCTTAGCAGCCTGGACTATTTTCATCTGTTATGGATGGTCCTTTGTATGTTAGCAAAGTGAGGCAAGGACAACAAATTCTCCCTGGTTTTTTTTCTGCTAGCAGGACCTGGAGCTAATCCTCTGCCTGTGGATGACATCCAGTGCGTTTGCGTTTGTCCCTGCCTCCTAATTTGTTGACTCTATTATACCAATTAAGTACTGACAGAGTATGCAGACAGTTAGCTGCATATGTACCTTAAAAAAGAAGCAGCTAATAATGCCCACTCACAACACAAAGAGCTCATAACGCACCTACTCTCAGCAGCCAGAAGCATCATAGCCAGACACTGGAGAGACCTGTCAGGAGCAAGCATAGACCAATGGTGTCAAATAGTATGGGAAACAGCCTTATTAGAAAAACTAACCAACAAACTGAAACTGACGTGGGGACAAATAGAAGAAGACGCCTTCACCCCAGTATAAAGGTAAAGGTACCCCTGCCCGTACGGGCCAGTCTTGACAGACTCTAGAGTTGTGCGCCCATCTCACTTAAGAGGCCGGGGGCCAGCGCTGTCCGGAGACACTTTTCGGGTCACGTGGCCAGCGTGACAAAGCTGCATCTGGCGAGCCAGCGCAGCACACGGAAACACCGTTTACCTTCCCGCCAGTAAGCGGTCCCTATTTATCTACTTGCACCCGGGGGTGCTTTCGAACTGCTAGGTTGGCAGGCGCTGGGACCGAGCAACGGGAGCGCACCCCGCCGCGGGGATTCGAACCGCCGACCTTTCGATCGGCAAGCCCTAGGCGCTGAGGCTTTTACCCACAGCGCCACCCGCGTCCCTCACCCCGGTATGGTTACCCTTTATCACATACACAGCCCAACAAGAACCCGCCAACAGCATTCAAATCAATCTGGCTAACCTGATCCAAAAACACCCACCCAGCCCATTCACACATGAAAACAATTTTCACTACAGCCAAAGACAACCAGCCACACCCTAGCCTAGGCCACCCCCAACCTCTCTCATCACCAAAGAAATACATGCAATTATTAAAGAGAACCCACATAAGTGGCACACACACACCAAACAGGAATACAGTAGAAGCATTGCCACCCAACCCACACACACCCTTTACCACCACCCCACCTGTTTCCCCTTTTTCTTCCTAATGTAATACCAATGTCTCAACAAATGAAACTGATCTGTAGAAAATGTAACTTGAAAAAGAGGCATTGCACATGCTTTTGTAAACCAGAAAATTTCAATAAAAATATATTTTAAAAGATAAAGAATAAAAAGAAGAAGCTGCCCAATAAGTGTGCAAAAGCACACAAGCAGATTCTCCGTGCACAATTTTTAGAGTTGTTTGCTTGTGCAGTTTTCTGGTTTTGTGCTGCCATTCACTGTGGGGGGGGGGCAGAGTGTAACAGTATTTATAAACCTGCCACCACTTAAAAATCCATTTTGGAAGAACCAGAGCAGTTCCTTTTTCAGTGGGCCAAAATTGTTTTAACCATGCTCAGCCTTTTAAATATGAAGCTTTGGAGTGCTGTGAGGAAAAAAGGAAGATTTGGATCAGACCCTATCCTACAGCATCTCTGACATCAGACATGGACATGGGCATAGCCAGGATTTTTAGTGGGAAGCAGGCTTTTTATTAGGGCCTGCCCCCCACTAATGTATTTTTATTGACTGGGGGGGCAGCAGCCTCTCCCTGCCCCCCCCCCCCCGCTATGCCCATGCTCATGGACCTGAAGGTGTATGACTTCAGCTGTTCCAAATGAGGGGCTTTTGGGTGGGGAGAGTAGAGGTGTGCAAACGTATTATGTCTCCTTTATTATTTCTTGTGCTGAATAAGGAACTGTGTGTGAGAGAAATAACATTCCAAATCAGCCCACACAAGAGGCACACGAATAGGGAATGGGTCAAATCAAAGACAGGCCACAACAGATAAAATAGCATTGAAAACAGGGGTGGCTTCCACTGCTGCTGGATATCTTGGAAGCTGCTGGAGTACAACTCTCATCATGCCTGAACACTGGACAGGCTCTTGTGGGAATCTCTCAACACTTGCCAATAATAACTGATAGCCATCTATGTTGGTTAATACCGTATATTGCTATGGTAAAGACCTTGGGTTGTTTTGCAGTCAGTTCCCTTACTTTAGGGATCATGCTGCACAACGGAAGACCCTCAAGGCCAAACCTTTTCTGCAGAGTTGTCCCTCCCTCCCATCTGCTGCTCACAACCCAGAGGCAAGAGAAAGGTGTGGAAAAGCTGCTGGCTGTGAAAACAGATATTTCTCATAGTCCATGTGGTTGGATGTGGAAGGGGGCTTAGCCCACCACCCTCCAGCCCCTCCTCAAGGCAGCCATCCCATATGACCATGTGCTGATGGTGAGAGCACATATATGCAAGCAGCTGCAGTCGTATTCCTTAGCTCTTCACTCACTTCTTCCAGTTTGCAGGGGCCGATTTTGGTCCTATGGCATTCTGAGCATGGACCAAATTTTATTCCCCCCCCCAAAAAAAATACTTCTTATTTTCACAGTAATTCCTAATTCTTTAAATTATTTTTTGTTATTCTTTTGTGCCCCCTCGGCTTGGTACCCACACCACTCTGGATCTGGCCATGGTTTCCCTCTGCATGATCATGAAATGCCACGATTGCTTGTGCTTGTGATTCGAGTAGCCTAACTGTGTGAATCAGTTCTCAGATTCAACTTCCTGGTTTGCTTGTTCTCCCAGCTAAACAGATACCTAGAAAACTGCCAGGGCAAAGTGTTCTAGATGAAGTGGAGTGACCTGTTATTCTGAAACAATTATATTTTCCAAGAGAGTTTCATTCAGTAGCCGCCGCATGGAATGTTGCTGAGCACCAGGAGACTTCAGACTGATGTAGGATGGAGCATGGGATGTGAGGTTAAAAAGGAATGCTCTGATAATTTGGCCAAAAAAAAAGAAGGGTGGAGCAGGCTGCTACAAGTATGCTAGTTATCATTTCCTCCTCTCATATGATACAATGCTAAATGTATCTTTGCATTTAGCCTGCAGGGTTGTTGCTTTTAAAATGAAAATATCAACCAACTGGGGCATGTGATAATGATCAGGGTCACTACAGGCATGGAAGGGGAAATTAATTATTTCCTCTGCTACTGTGAAAGCTGTTCTTTGAAATGCAGGGACAGGTCAGCAAACTTTTTCAGCAGGGGGCCGGTCCACGGTCCCTCAGACCTTGTGGGGGGCCGGACTATATTGGGAGGGGGGGATGAACGAATTCCTGTGCCTCACAAATAACCCAGAGATGCATTTTAAATAAAAGCACACATTCTACTCATGTAAAAACACGCTGATTCCCAGACCGTCCATGGGCCAGATTTAGAAGGCGATTGGGCCAGATTTGGCCCCCGGGCCTTAGTTTGCCGACCCATGTGCAGGGACACAGGAAGCTGCTTTACAGCTACCTGGAGTCAGGCCACTGGTCCATTAAGCTTAGTATTGTACACACGGTCTGGCAGCAGCTCTCCAGGGTTTTAAGTGAGGAGACTTTTCTACTTAGGGCTGCCATGTACCCGGATTTTCCCAGACATTACCAGGATTTCAAAGGCAGAATAGAAATTCCAGGGGGAATTTCTGAGAGGTGGCACTTTGTCCTGGACCTTAGGCAAGTCAATCAAAAAAGCGCTCTCTTTTTTTGGAATTTTTGGGGTCTTCCTGAAAAACCCTCAGCAACTTTCAGGCAACCCTATTCCTACTCCTACCTAGAGATGAATCCAGGAACCTTCTGCATACAAAGTAAATGCTCTCTCACTGAGCTACAGCCCTTTGGGAGAGTGGGGGGCCACCTTTGCACCATAGCTGCAAATTTCAGTTTCCTTTCTGGGGCCAATAGAAGCTTGGGGGAGCAATTTTCATAGGGGAAAATAGAGATCATGGGAAATGGTTAAAGCCCCTTGGAGTTCAATCCAGATAGGGCGCTTCCACAGCCGCACTTTTTTAAAAACAAAAACACCATAGGAGCCAATTCCTAGGGGCCTAGGTCCCTTTGGTCTCCCAATAAAATATTTGAAGGGACCAAGCCCCCCCCCCCCCAAGTTTATCAGCATTACCATTCAAATAACGTGCATGTGCCACATCATGTGATCATGACCCCCCCATATTTTATTCAAGTTGGCACCCCTGAACAACACATAAATGTGATAACGCATTGTGTGCCATTTTCTTCTGCCCGAGCCTATCCTGCACATCACTCCTCCTAGGTACATCTCCTCCTAGATACAGAGAACTTGCCAGGGGAGAGAACATGTCTGAACATTCCAGGGAAGTGATGGAGGTTGTCTAAGTAACCACAGGGCTTCATTTCCCAGCCTACTCAAGGTACTGAAGCCCTCAGTGTCCCGATTGGAAGATGAATAAAGCCTGCCCATGGTACCTCCATTCATTGGAACCTCTGCTTGGAACCTTGAGAGGCAGTGAGGGGATCTGTGGAATCCTGAGCCAATCCTACTGACGTTGTGTGATGACAGCAAGCTTGATCCAGGCCCAAACGCAGCACCAGCCAGGAGCTCATGCAGCAACCATCCAGCCTCCCACCTCTGCCCCAGACTTGCGGCTCTGTAAAGCCCTGTCAGCTGGCAGGCAGTGTTTGGTTCCCCTACGTCTAGAGGAACATATATGGACCGTTGGTCTGATCCGGCATGATACTTTTTCGTATGTGAATTATGAGCTCTGCTTCACTCCATGTGAGTGGTTCCATAATTCTGTGCTATAAACCTCAGATCAATTTCCCAGAAACGCTGTACTGCAAATGGAATAAATGTGCAATTTTTTGAAATGTGCATAACATAGTTAATTTGCACTTAAAAGCAATGATAACCAGAATCGAAGGTTTTTTAAAAATCAAAGTAAAGGAGGTTAATCCAGATTTCTACGAATGGGAAGAGCTGCAATCCTTTGTGTGACTTGCATTAGCCTGCAGATTTAGTAGAATGAGGGATCTTGCACCCCAGTTTATATGCTAGGAAGGAATTCTGATGGGAAGGAAGAGAATTGAACAAGAAAGTAATATGCTATACAGTGGAGCTGGTGACCAGGACAAGAATTTATTGGATATTGTTAAAGACACCATCCAGAAGGAACCAGAAGAGCCAAGCTATAGAAGCAAGGGACTGCCTGACAAGTGGGTTCTTGTTGATGCAGTCTCCCAAAGTCTGCAGACTAAGCATATAGTGCAGCTTCCAGCTGAGGTATCAATGCCATCTTAAGTTGTACAGGGATGGTTCTTTTATATTATGGTCACCAGGTGTTTTGAAGGAAATTTGTTGTTTATAACAGCAAAATGCCTTCTTACGGGAGAAAATGGCCTCACTACATAACAGCTCTCTGCTTGCCAGCAGCCTTAATACCGTATGCCTACGCACAGAACCTTGAACTTTAATTACATCTGCTTTGATGCCCTCTCTTGTTTTTATGCATGACTTGAACATTTACTGCTGTTTGGCCTACATTCTAAAAGCTCCATTATTGAAGTTCACCTTCTTTAAGCAAGCTAATTTTTGCCTGAGAAACCCTGAGGATATTTTTGTGCAGCTGTGTTTGCTTTATGCAGAAGGCAGAACAACACAGAATAGCTTGTGCCATGATTACTCTGCTTTCCAAGCATTATTTGGGAGGATGGAGGGTGGGGGGGGTGGCAGCTATAGATTAATGTTCTTTTAAAAAATCATTCTAAACCGGGATTTTTTTTCAGCCAGAACTCACTGGAACTCAGTTCCAGCACCAACCAGGTAGGTGCCATTGCCATTCTAAGAGAATGAGGGAGGTATTCATGATGAGTTCCAGCACCTCTTTTTCTGGAAAAATAACAGTGTTTTTAACAACAGTATGATCTTTTTGTCTAGTTATGACTTATGCAGGAATAGAGATTGAGACTAAATCACTTGGACCAGCAGAGCACAGCACTACTGCTTGAAAGGTTTACACCAATATAGTTACATGTTAGTGCTGGAGGAGGTGCTATCACCAGTAGCTTAATGGTAGAGCATCTGCTTTGCATGCAGAACTCCCCAGGTTCAATCCCTGGCGTCTCCAGGAAAGACTGGAAATCCTGGAGAGCATTTGCCAGCAAGTGACAACACTGAGCTAAATACCGTATTTTTTGCTCTATAAGACTCACTTTTTCCTTCCTAAAAAGTAAGGGGAAATGTGTGTGCGTCTTATGGAGCGAATGCAGGCTGCGCAGCTATCCCAGAAGCCAGAACAGCAAGAGGGATTGCTGCTTTCACTGCACAGCGATCCCTCTTGCTGTTCTGGCTTCTGAGATTCAGAATATTTTTTTCTTGTTTTCCTCCTCCAAAAACTAGGTGCGTCTTGTGGTCTAGTGCATCTTATAGAGCGAAAAATACGGTAGATCAATGGTCTGACTCAGTATAAGGCAGCTTCCTATGTTGCCCCCAAATGTGTTTTTATTCCCTTGTTTTTTGTCACCCTGAGAACCTTGGAGTGGGTGGGCAGGATACAAATTTAATAAATAAACTGTTGGGTCATCTGCTTGCTGCAGGAGCCTGGGATATGCTTTACCTCAGCTGTGTTCGTAAGAGTTTAGAATGGAATTGGTTTATTCAGAAAAAGGAGGCAAGCTGGAAGCATCCGGGAAACAAGTATCTAAAGAGTTACATTGATTGCTTCATGATAAATGTCCTGTCTCTATAAGTCAAGTTTACCTTAGCTCAGGGAATGTGATCCAATCAGACCAACATTACAAAAAAGTGCCCCCTCTCAATGAGGGCGGTCCTATTAATCAAGAGTCTACATTTATCTACACTGGCTAAAGGATTGCATATGCATTTGGGCTCCATAAAGGAAAGGAAGAAGAGTATCCTGACAGGGCAGGAATCCACCACACCCTGCCAAGTAGCATCCTGGCTACACTAGTCCATAGGAAAAGGCATGGGGGCACATATTCAGTCTGAAACAGGTTTTGAAGCTTTTGTTTAAAGAGGTATATAAACTCTGGGCTTCAAAGCCCATGTTGTTCTATTGCAGCAGTTCCATCCCAACTATGGTCTGTCCCATTAGCAGCTGTGGAACTGTAGTGCTGGCACTGGGTGGAGAATGCCTCAGGTTGTTTGTTGTGGCTTGTGGCTGAGGTTTCTGGTTGGGGTGGCTGAGGTTTCCGTGCAATAAATACAATCGCCTGTGTGAGGTAATTAATAATAATAAAAAGGCTGGATTCAGCAAGAGTCATAAAATTACACAGCAGAGTCATAAAATTACAAAATTGTGCAGCACAGTGAAGCATGAGGAGCACAGGTTGCAGACACTTTAAATATCCCATTTAGTCTGCTTACAGTGCTTCCCTTCTCCATTCCTCTTGCAATGAACAGACCATAGCATTCATAAGTTTAAATGCTTTGCTTAAAAGCTCCAGCAAAAAGCAGTAGCAAGAAGAACATAGGCAGAAATATTGGGTTTGCAAAATACGGAAAAATTCTTCTGAACACATGGTCTTAACTTGAATCAGTCGAGCCAAGACATATTGCCTGGTTGGCTTCACATGGTGGAACAGAATGAAGAAAGGTTCACTTCCTCCTTCACTAAATATGAGGGGTGTGACTTAACTGAGTCTAGCAATACAGTTCAGTGATCTTAACCCCTTCATGCATTAATTAGCCCTAAGCTTGCTAGTGATACAGTATTTGACTGCAATTTCCCAGAGTTTCTGGGCTGTGGAGTATCCTGGGGTCAGGACACACAGGCGGCGACCATTTTAGGTGCATCCAACTGATGCACAATCGCCAATGTGCAGGTCCTTTTTGACCCAGAAGAAGGCGGGATGGGGGGAGACAGGGGCAAGGAGCCTCTCCTTGGCAAATGCATGTTCCTCTCACAGTCATCAGTTATGCATGATTCTGATGAGTGCATATCCTCCAATATTTCTCTGATGAAAATAGGGACATCCAGTGTGGTGTAGTGGTTAAGAGCGGTAGTCTCGTAATCTGGTGAACCGGGTTCGATTCCCCGCTCCTCCACATGCAGCTGCTGGGTGACCTTGGGCTAGTCACACTTCTCTGAAGTCTCTCACCCCCACTCACCTCACAGAGTGTTTGTTGTGGGGGAGGAAAGGAAAGGAGAATGTTAGCCGCTTTGAGTCTCCTTAGAGTAGTGATAAAGTGGGATATCAAATCCAAACTCTTCTTCTTCAGTGCTATTTTTCTAGAAAAACAGGTGCTGAAATTCACCTCAGGAATCAGAAGGTTTGTTTATGATTAATATAGTATTGTAAATCCTCCAATATTCCTTAAAGAGCCTAGAAATTTCAACAGGATCCCTATGGGGGGTGTCTATCTGCACGTATCAAATGAATCATGGCGGCAACACAGCATGAAAGGCCAGTCTTTCCTCCCAAAATGACTATCAAGGTCTCATCATGGATGCAGATGGGTACCTGCATCAAAAGTGCCATGTGTGTGGCTCTTCGTGTACAAATCCCAGAAGGGTAGCAGAAACAACAACAAAAAGTCCTATGGCACATTAAAGATTAACAAAGAACTTGAAGGTGCCACAAGATCCTTTGTTGTATTTGCATACTGTGCCCTTTCTCGCACAACTGTCTATAGGATGCATTCAGATCATTTTTCTGCCACGTGTGCGTGGAGTTTTGTTTTGCTTTTTAAGGTGTTTAGGTGTTGCAAACTCCCTCTTCCTCTTAGCAGCTTAAGTTTCGGTCTCTGGTGAAGTCACTGATAATCCCAATAGTTCTCCAAGTGCCTACAAGAGCACATAGCAAAAACAAAGCAGCAGACACCAGATTGATGTCGCATAAGAAGAAGCGGGGGGCGGGGGGGGCACATTCCACTGGGGAAACTCACAAGACTCCTGCTTCCAACAGACAGGTATTAGTTCTTCTTTTTCATCTCCCAATAAATGTGGTGCTATAAGAAGTAACCTTTATGAAAGGAGAGAAGCCCTTCATGTTCCTTGGTCTTGAAACTGCCAGTGCATTGCAGCGCTCGCTTAAACCTCCAGGGAAGGTGCTATGAAATCAATGCTGTCATTAAAGTGTTTGGGAGGTCCAGAAGGAAATAAAGAAGGGAAAAACAAGGGAACTTAAAAACAAACCCTTAGGATGAATTGGGTAAACGCTATATTTGGAACATTTGCTGAGATTTCCATAAGGTTGCCATGGAATATGCATGCATTAAAAATGCACCTTAAAAGGACAGATCTATTTGGCAAATGCATGCATTGCTCTTATAGCTTCTCTTGCAGTTTTAGTTTATAAATTTTAAAATATGCCACCCCAATGAGATCGGTTTTTTTTTTAGCCACTTTGTCTTCTCCAGTACCTACTTCAAAAATGGCTTTTTGGCTACCACCCAATGATTTCTCTGCTTTCCTTTCACCCAGCTGAATCTTCTTACATTTTTTTTAAAGGGGAAATGTATACAGTACATCTGAATATTTTGCATACTTTCCCATGCATTTAGAAAATGATGGTATAGCACTATTTTAACCAAAATGAAAAAATTCTAACACTTCCTTTCCCTCCCACAAATAATTTTAGTTTGCATTTGTTTGATGTAGAATTATGATCCTAAATTAGAATGGTCCATGCACCCATGTAGCATTGTAAAAACCGTCAATGAAGAGTTGTAAGAGGGGAAGTCCAGCCAGATGGGCGGGGTATAAATATCAAATTATTATTATTATTATTGCCAATGCAAGTCCTACTCAGAGTAGACCCACTGAAATTTATAGGCATGTTAGTCATGCTCATTGATTTCAATGGATTTACTCTGAGTAGGACCCTATTGCATTACAGGATGTCCTTGTGCAGGCTTCTAGTAGTGGGATCTGTTAGTTGAATCTGTCTCATACTTTATACATTTTGACATTGATTGACATAACAATTGACCTGGCATGTTTCTGTTAGAGAAAAAATAAAAACAAGCAGAAATTATTGTATAACTTCTGCATACAAAGAACCTGGGTAGCTGCCTTATCCTGAGTCAAAACATTGATCCATCAAGCTCAGCATAGTCTCAAATTACTTGCAGAAGCTCTTCTGACATCAACCCCAAACATTCTTACTCTCTCAGGCATTTGGAGAGAACCAGCGAGACTTTTTAAAAAAAAATTGCAGGGTTTTATACTGTTCTGTGCTTCTTTAAAATATACTTTTAATTGTTGGTTTAACTGACATGTATTTTTGTTAATTTTATGATGTTCTGGAAACTACCCAGGGATTACTGTGATTATTTATTTAGCTATGCATACACCACTCTTTTATTAAGCCTGCGAACAACATACATTATTGCAGGATCAATAAAACATCAGTAAGAAAATATCAATAAAAAGTGCTGGACAATCTACACGTCTAGATAATAGAATACATGGTACCAGGGATCTTCATGCAAAGACATCTCATTTCCCACTGGAAGCTGAAATGGAGGGGTTACTGGGGCCTTTTTTTGGAAAGTCCCTCCTTGTTCAAGGAGGCTACTGACAGGACAGGCAGGGGGCAGGAAGTGAAATCTGTTGAAATGGTATGTGGCAGAGCTGGCCCAGCTATAGGGCAGGATGAGACCACTGCTTTGGGCAGCAGAAGCCTCCGTGGGTGCCCCACCATTGGCACTGATTTTGGTCCAGTAGCAGATGCAGCAGCGGCAGGAGTAGGTAGATGGTAGCGGCAGGGCAAAGCAGCCCCTTCCGTTTTGCCAACAAGCTGCCCTGGTATGTGATATTGTTCCTTTCTTGGCAAACCTTCATAAAGGAACTCCTGACAGCCACTGCCAGGAGGCTGTTATGTACATGCTGGATAGATCATTCCTGGAAGGGACACAAGGCATACAATTGGCCTCTGTATTGTTGGTGCATGTTGTTCTCCTCTGAATTGCCTGCAATCAATTGCAGAGATGCAAAGAACTGCAAGCTCTCAGGAGAGATCAAATGCCATTTGATAAGTTGCAAGGGATTTGGCGACATCTTGACGCCAGGTGATAAATTTGTATGTTACTAGAACTGCAAGCTCCTTGGCCCTGGCTTCGCAAGTTCTCCCTTCCTCCTGTTCTCATGATGGCAATTCAGCCATGGCATACGTAATATTAGCAGGGCTGCTGCCATGGTAGACCTATCAGAAGCACAAATCTGCTCTGAACATGGTCCGAGCTCCTTTCCAAGGCCACACCTACACAGCAGCAGAACCAAGCCTTCGTGTTTCTTTCTCTGTGCTGCCTTGCTTTTCTCTTACCTCATTTCATTTCACTGCCCTGCGTGTTTGTGTGAGTGAACACCACTGGACACACTGCGAGTCTCTTGTTTGTAAAAAATAAAATAAAAAATAAATGTTGTTGTTGTTGTTACTACAATTATACCATTTTTGTTTGATGACTGGGAGATTGAGAATTCAAGTAATTTTTTTAAAATGCTAATCTGTCAATTCTACAACAACTAACCCTCATTAACAGCTGATGGAAGTCACAGGGTAATTATGCTGAGAGGAAAGGAGAGATGTGCTGGGACGTATATTTCTTTTTGACCAGTATGAGCCTGGAAACTTGGTAATACAGTGGTGCCTCGCAAGACGAAATTAATCCATTCCGCGAGTCTCTTTGTCTTTTTTCGTCTTGCGAAGCACGGCTATTAGCGGCTTAGCGGCTATTAACGGCTTAGCAGCTTAGCGGCTATTAACGGCTTAGCGGCTTTAAGAAAAAGGAAACAAACTCGCAAGAACTCGCAAGACGTTTCGTCTTGCAAAGCAAGCCCATAGGGAAATTCGTCTTGCGGAACGACTCAAAAAACGGAAAACCCTTTCGTCTAGCGAGTTTTTCGTCTTGCGAGGCATTCGTCTTGCGGGGCACCACTGTACAGGTGCATAGTAGGAAGTTGGTTTAAAGGCTGATGCTCTGAAACAAGAATGTCATATAGAAATACCGTATTGGCCTGAATATAAGCCTCACTTTCCCCCAAATTCCGACCGTGAAAAGTTAAAGTGCAGCTTATATTCGCAACCTTACTAAAATTGGCTTGGAGCAGGCTCGTCCCCAGATGTTGCTCGGTTTCGGCTGGACCGGCTCCCAAGATGGCGGTGTGGCGAGGGGTCCCTGAGAGGGAGTCAGAAGGCGGCGAGGAGCAGGGAGGGAGGGAGGAGCGTGGATGAGAGAGCAAGAAGGTCTGCTAGGAGGAGGAACAGGAGATGCAGCCGGTCTGCTGCAACTGGCGCTAGCCCACCGAGGTGCCTGGCTTTAGCCCGCCGAGGGGCATGTGAGTCCCAACTGCCGCTGCCACTCTCCGCCCGTACCACCTGAGAAGGGGTGTGTGCTCATACTTATAGCTTGATTGGACCTAGGGACATTTATTGTGTATGTGTACAAACTGCCATTGGGCGGATAGATTGCAGAACTCGATTGTAGTGATTGTAAGGTGTGCAAATGATGGTGACCAAATCGCAAACTCCATGATTAGGTGTGATATAGCCCACCAAAAATCTGCCACAGAGCCTAGGTTCCTGTGTTTTTTGTGAAACCTAGACTGGAGCTGTTCTAGGGAACTGGAACACGTAAGACACTGAGGCTGGATCAAGACACATCAAAGAAGCATTTCATAAACGTGTTCTAAACTTTGTATGAGAAATCGGGTTGGCAAAAACAGAACTCCACAGCGCCACCTGGTGTCACAGTGTTAGAAAGCATATAAAGCGCTTTTACTTTGCCAATGTAGCCGAGTCCTGATTCCCGCCCCGCCCCCCCCACCTTAGCAATACAATAATAATTATTTGTTGCTGTTAAATCAACTTTCGTCTTTTTTTTCTTTTTCCCCCTTGGCATTTTGGTAAAAAAAAGGGATTCCATGTATCACATAGCTGACTAAGGGTTTAGGCTGAAGTTATTAAATACAAACAAATTCTATGTTGGGGAGGCAAGCACACTCTTGTACATGCTCATGCTATTCATTCATTTCTGAGGCTCATGATTCTTAATTGTGTCTCCTCCTATACAACTTAAAATACTTAGGTTGTGTCACATTTTGATTGGGCACAATATTGGCAGCACATTTTCCTTCTCAGTAATCCAACTGGCAAGAGCCTTGTCTTATACCTTTTAAAAAAACAAAACCAGCCCACCAGAATATGGCTCATTGTATGATACTGAGTACACAACTCTGGCACACTTTTAATCAAAGAGGTAGCCAGCTAGCCATGGCTTACACCAGAAATAAGACAACAGTCCAGCAGCAGTTTAAAGCTGGCAAGTGCAACAATATGCTTTTGTGGGTTACTAAGAATGATGCATCTAGTGAAGTGGAGTCTAGCCCAAGACAGTTCATGCCACTGTATTTTTAAGAGACTAGTACTGTTTGTTTTGTTATAATGTTCAAGCAGCACTATGATCTGGTTGACAATGTCATCGTGAGGATAAGAAGATTGTAAAACACATTGGTTAACTTAAAATGCTGTTACAAAAAGTAGAATGGTGCAGGTAATGGTTCAGATAATGGTTCAGAGCCTACATGCAGGCAAGCCTGTCCTAGCACACAGCCACATATTGGATTGCCAAAGGCCAACATGTAAGGTCCAGTGTCTGTAAACATGACCAGATTCTATTCATCTTTTGTTCTTTAGGCTGCTGTGAGCGCATGTCAGGACACTAATACAGTCGTACCTTGTTTTGCGGCCGGGATCCGTTCCAGAGCCCCGGCTGCTAGCTGAAAAGGACGCAGGGCAAAGTGCCGCATCTGTGCACGGAACGGTTTGTGCTTCCATGCATGCGCAAGCAACAAACCTGGAAGTAACCCATTCCGGTACTTCCGGGTTTAACGTGGACGTTCGCCAGAATGGACGCTAGACAAGGCGGACGGTCATGGAGGTATTACTGTACCCATTAAAAATCTCCACTCCTGCAAATGGTGGTCTAAGAACAAGGCACTCCCCCACGACACACGGGTAAGCATGGAAGGGGAGACCATGCCTCAAAGTATGGCACCTGCACTTACTCCAACTTCCCCAAGGAAAGAAAGACGTGGAAAGCACTCAAGGCCACAGAGTATCTCTCACCAGAATAGGGACAAAATGTGGATTGGCTTAACCTTACCTGCGAGTTTTCCTTGTACAAGGGGATATAGGGTAAATCTGTAGTGTGTAAAAACAGAGGCCCTATAACCCCACTGCAAACAAACTTCCACTACATCCCAGAGAAAGCAACGAGGAGCACAATAGCAGACTCGTCTTTGGGTATTGCCGCTGCTGGCCAAACAGTCACGACGCTCATGCGTGCAGGATATGAACCAGGGCATATGGAACAAAACAAACTGAAACTACAGAGCAATTCGCTACTGTAGAAAAGATGAGCAACGTTGCAAATGGCTACCTTGTGTTCTACAACAGGTGCAGTTGGAATGGAGACCCTGGGAGCTTTTCATTGGGAGATGAAGGACAAAGATGAGATATGCGGACTGTAAGAATCCCTAGGTGATATGACACTCTTCCCCATATTCACTCACGTAACAGCGCCACCTGCCTGCAATGAGCATCTAGTCATCACTGTTCTCGTGTTTCTCTTGTCGCTCCACAAGCATCCAGGCAGCTGTTCTCTACCTTTTTCCCTGCCAAGGACTCAAGGCAGCTTACAGATAAAAATGGTGGCCCTGCAAAAACAAATTAGACATGAGCTTGCAGTATCTCCAAATCTGGGAGAGTTGTGTACTGCCATTAACCAAACGAAAAACAAAAAAGTCATCGAACTTGATGGGATACCTGCCCAAGTCTTCAAAGTGAACAGAATTGAACTTACTACACACAAGCTCATCTGAAAAATATGGGCGAGAGAAGAGATCCCAGCAGACTTTAGGGATGCGAAAATTATCAATCTTTTTTTTAAAAAAAGGTGATAGAATGTATTGTGGAAATATTGAGGCATCTCCCTATTAACAAATTCTTGAAGGATCTTAGCAAACCTTCTCCTAACTATATCTGAGGGCACCCTTCCTGAATCCCAAAATGGTTTTTGACCTTCTAGGGGGGACAGAGGGTATGATTTTCACTGCTCGACAGTTTCAAGAAAAATGCAGAGAGCAAACCCAACCCCTGTATATGGTGTTTATTGACCTGACTAAGGCGTTCGACACTGTAAATCATAATGGAATGTCCTCTCCCTTGAAAACGTCCTCAAGGAATGTCCTCTCCTTGAAAAATACACACAAAAGACCGCAGGTGGGTGGTGGAACCAAAAGGGTTAATACCTAAGAGGGTCTGTAGAGCTGGAAGCATCTTTCAGATATTTGGGGCCTATGTTGTTTAGGGTTTATAATAAAATTGCATGTTAAAGTTGCATGCCTTGGCAGACTTGCCAAAACAAAAACGTCTGTTGCAGGTGCTGAAAACAACATGGTGATGGCACTTGCCTAATATTAATTGGCAGGGCGTTTCAGAGTGTAGGTGCAGAATGGTCATTATGTGGCACTTGTAGAAGTGCCAGCTGCACAGATCGAAGACCTCAAATGGGCGTAGATGGGGTAAGGCGATCCTTCAAGCAAACTGGTCCCAAGCTGTTGAAGGCTTTATATACTAATAATAACACCTTGAATTTGACCTAGTAACAAACCAGCAGCCAGTACAGATCTCTGAGCAGAGGTGTAATATGCTGACAGGGTCTCACTCCTGTTACCAGTCGTGCAGCATTCTGCACTAACTGCAGTTTCCAGACCAAGCACAAGGGAAGCCTTACATAGAGTTCATTGACGAAATCAAATCTTTAACGGTGCCTGGACTACTACTGTACTGTGGTCAAGTCCATCAATGGCTGTAGCTGTTGTACCAGCCAAACTGACAAAAGACATTTCTAGTTCTTACATTCAGACATTACTGAAATATTTGTCACTGCAGATTTGCTTCAAGTATCTGTCATATCATGAGAAACCATCAACCTGCCTGTATAAGGCCCACTGTTAGAATCACATCCATAACTTGAAGTTGCACTACTTTCTTGCTTTTTCCAAAGCCTCTAGTTAATGGATTAGTTACCTTTATACCCAGGCCCTTAGAATAATTGGTTTTCCTGGCGGGTGGTATTTTTATTCTTTTCTCCCTTCAGTCCCACAGCTCCAACGCATACACCAATGTGGCTTAATCTGTAGCAGCAGAGTGATGGACTCTGTTGCAAGCTCTCTGTGTATTATTGTCAGCTGTGCCTCCAGTGACAAAAGCTGGTTCCCAAAGCGTCTGCAGACTGTATGCTTGCTCCTTCAAGGGGAGTACAACCGTCTCCAGGGCAGGCAACTGGCTAATTTCTCAGACACGGGTGTTACATATGTAAAAAGACAATCAGAAACTGGAGGTGTACAGTGGCTGTGTACACACTCCCATTTACTCCCACATGCTCCTGTTGCTGGTTTGGGAAGTGGTGTACACACACACCAGCTTCAATCCAAATAAAGAAACAGAACAACCTAGTTGTATTTTAAGCCAATAACGTGCCTTGCATCCAAACAAAGCATTGAATTGGATATTAGTTTAGATGCTGCTTTTTAAAAAGGCAACAATATCTGAAATGGTTCATATAGTTTCCATTGGATCTAAAAAAGAATTCATTACATATCAGAAGTCTGTTACCTGCCAATGCAATTCATCCAATAAAAAGGTATTATTAGAATGAAGCACAAAGACTCCTTTGTAAATGAATGACAGTTTTATTATGCACACAGCTAAAAACAAAAGTAGAGAGGTCCCCTCACACTTTAAAACTTTTTGGTTAACCTAAACTGTTCATCACCATCTGTAAAAGAGTAGATTGGGATAAAAACTTGTGTTATTTGGCTGTTATTATGCATGTATCGCCTAAACACCAGCTTCTGGGCTACGATATTTCATTATTTATCTGCAAACTGTTGTTGTATGCTGAAATAATTTAATAAAAATAAAGAACACTATAAAAAGGTATTATTTGAAACATTTTGGATATTGCCTGTCCTAGGGATCAACAGACAGTATTTCTCCAAAATTGGAAACTAACAAGGGATGTTGACGACCTTGGGTCTGAGCTGAAAGGTGTCAGCAGAGCAGCTTCTTAGTTTAAAAATGGGGTTCTTTACCTATGTTTCAGGGGATCTGTACCCAAAAAATACTTTTTTCTCCCAATGCTGTAAATAAAATTTGTATGCATATTTTGTGTTTAGTGTTTGTGCATATATGTGTTTGTGTATATTTTTTCTGGGGGGTCCATAGCTTTCATCAAGTTCTCAGAAGAGCCCATGACCCAAACATGGTTAAGGTTTAAAAGAAACATGACAGCATTACCTAATCTCAGCAAGCAAGGATATTTTAGTTTGCCTGAATGAAAGCCTCCCAATTCTCTAATGGCCTAACCCCGACTCGTTTTTCAGGATGGCTCCGATGCCTTCCAACAGCCTCCTGCCAAGCAGGAAATCAGCAAATGTGAAGCTTTTCTCGCCCATTGTATCTGCGCTGACAGCTTCACCTGCCGAACTGCTGCTTGTCGTGACGCAGCTTTTAAATGCCAACACAGCCCCGGCGGGCGGGGAGGGGAGGGGAGAGTGAGAGAGAGAGAGGGAAAAAAGCCCTGACAGGAGCACAAGCTCCATTGCCGCTGAAAGGAAGGCGGCGCGCGTTACATAACCTGGTGTGGCCGCGCAAAGGGAGCAGCAGTGCAGCTGGAATCAAGCAGGCGCTTTATCCGCTGCAGGGACAGCGCAGATTCGAAAGGGAGGGCGACAAATTTCAGGGGCAATCTTATTAAGCCAACTTGCTGCGGAAGGAGCCCAGTGGGTTTTTTTTTAAAAAAGACAATTTTCAAGTCAATTACAAAACAGCAAGAGCCGCCTATGAATCATAACATACCAGAAAGTGGGGTGGGGGCATTAAGTCCCATTTAACTTATTGCGATTTTCTTCGGGGTAAATATACACGGGGGATGTTTCGCCGACAGCCCGCCATTTCCAGGGCACGGGCGGCAGCAGCGGCTCTCCCAACGCCTTTCCCACGAACTCTCGTCATGGGTGACGGAAAGGACAAGCGGGAGCGGCGGGCGCTTCGCTGCCATTTTGCGCATCCTTGCGCTTTTTTATGGCAGGGGAGACGGAGAAGCCGCGTGCTGCACTGAACCGAACGGGAAGGCTCGGAGCGCGTCACGTGCCCCAGAGCCTTTTCCGCGGAGTTCAAGTACCCGGATGCCGGAACTACATTACCCGTCAGGCCCCTGACGCCTCTACGCCTGCCGCTCGCCGTCCAGGCCGGAAGGACTTGGTGGCGCCGTGACCTCCGGAGCTTCCTTCTTTCCGAGCCAAGCCCCGGCTGAGGTAAGACACGAAACAGGCCTCGGGAGCGTATCCGTGTCCATCGGGGCCGCGGCGGCACCCCGCCGGCCATCCATGGCCGGCATCGACCTCCGCTTCCCCTGGCCGGTTTCGCGGCGGGAACATTTTGCGCTTCTTTTCGTGCGGCTCCCATGAACGATTCGCTTCCCGCTGCCGGGCGAGCCTGGATTTGCCTTTGGCTGCCGAGGCCACGAGCAGCGGAGGGTGGGCTCCGACGGGAGACCGAGCTCGAGGGGAACAGGCGGAGGGGGATATTTCTGTCCTCGTGATTTTGTGTTTTAAAAAATGTCTGTAACGGCAGCCATTCAGGGCGATCCCTCAGAACTGAATAGAATAACACAGTTAGAGGATTCTTAAGATATATGAAACTCCTGCTGTCACAAATATTTTTCTTCTACTCCGTTTTAGTCAAAGGCCCTGTTGCATTTTTAAAATAAGCTAACTTTCATATTGCAAGTCTTTAAGCTTGAGGTCCATATACCAAGAATAACTTGGTGCAGAAAGCAGTACTGTATGAGTTGCAAACATTTTCATTGAAAAACTTTCAAAAGAACATAAACACATTGGGGTATGTGTTTGTGTGTATTTAACCTGTACTGTGCTGTGTGAGACCATGACTATAGAGGAGAAAGTAAGTTCCCATACAAAAAAGCTGCACTCTCAAACTTTGGCATTTGAGAGGGCTTTGAGAAACCATAAATAGTGCATTAGATTGATAGGAACACTGTGTGTGAGATCTAGAAATACAGTTAAAATACTTGTGATATAGAAAACAAGCACACTAGATACTGAAAGTGAAAGATGGGTGGGATAGAGACCCATACTAAAGAATCTTACTACACTAGAGACAGCTGCATTTTCTAAATAAGCATCCTAATAACTATTTATTTTCAGGTTCACAATGGGCCGTGTAATCAGAGGTCAAAGAAAAGGTGCGGGGTCAGTGTTCAGAGCCCATGTGAAGCACAGGAAAGGCGCAGCAAAGCTGAGAGCTGTAGACTTTGCTGAAAGGCATGGCTATATCAAAGGCATTGTAAAGGCAAGTACCAAGTTGTTTGGATGTTCTGTTTCTATTCTTGTAACATACGTTTTAAGACATCATAATCCCCTTTTCCCTAATAAGAGTAGTTATTAGCAGTTTATACAGTCAAGAGAACTAGTGCAGGCAGTATTATTTTGTTATGCATACTTTTGTGAAATTCTAAAGTACAAAATTTCTGAAATGATTTGATGTTTTTAAGATTGACACAGTATGTATTAATACGATGCATGTTTATATTTGTATTTTATCATCTTGATGAATCTGTTGGTATGTTGAATGTGGGTTATTTAAATATTAACATCTACATAAAACCACTGTCAGCAGTATGCAAATCATACTATCTTGTTTCCATTTAATAATACCATGGAGGCTATTGAAGTCAGTATCTGGAGGCAGTCTAGGGGGCAGTGAGAACAAACAAGTTGAGGTTGAGACCCAGACAAGACTTGAGGCACTGACTGTGGGTAAGGAAATAAACTGCATCATGACATGGTTTATAACTTACCTTGGATGGGGAATTCTGCAGTGGCCCCCATATCTCCAAAACTCAGTCAGTAACCTGTGCTCTGACAGGCTCCAACATTGCAGGTCTTAAGAAAAATCCTAAAGTCACACTATATTTTCTTAATGGTTTTGTTCTGCTGATGGTTGATAACAATAGAAAAACGAGATGGTAGGGAAGAAGGTAAGTGCATACCAATAAGGTAGTTCTGAAAAATATTTAAGCTTGCTTGAGAGCAAGACAACTATAGGCTTCCATTTAAAAGGCAATGGCAGAGTTGAAAAGCACTGAGGCTAAGGGACAAAACTTTTGATTGATTTAGGGGAGGATTGCCTTTATTCCAACTTTGTTTAACCTCAGTGATTCCCAAATGGAAAATATGTGGAAATGAGGCAGCTCGTAAGTTATGTAGATATGTAATATTACCTAGTAGGGCTAAGCAGTTATCTCAAATGCCTGGCCTTTTGATCTGGAAAGTGCATGTAATTCACTGAGTATATTGGCAGTGTTGCTAACTATCTGAAATTATAAGATTCTTAAACTGTATTTATATTTCAATAGGATATAATTCACGATCCTGGTCGAGGAGCTCCTCTTGCCAAGGTTGTTTTCCGTGATCCGTACAGGTTTAAGAAACGCACAGAATTGTTCATTGCAGCCGAGGGCATTCATACTGGGCAGTTTGTTTACTGTGGCAAGAAAGGTGAGTAAAGACAATAAACAGTTGTGCATATTTTTGGAAATAGGTAACTTGAAAATGTAGATTTCAAGAGAGGTGGCACATTAGAGTGATACTGCAGCTCTAAAAAATGTTTTTCATGTGTACAAATCTTTTAGCTCAGCTCAACATTGGCAATGTCCTGCCCGTTGGTACTATGCCAGAAGGCACAATTGTCTGCTGTCTTGAAGAGAAGCCAGGTGATCGTGGTAAACTGGCCCGTGCTTCTGGGAACTATGCCACAGTTATCTCCCACAATCCTGAAACCAAAAAAACCAGAGTGAAGCTGCCTTCTGGGTCCAAGAAGGTGATCTCCTCTGCAAACAGAGCAGTTGTTGGTAAGTGTTGCCTCATATGTATGCTAGGTTTTATGCCTTATAAGCTGAAGTGTTTGTAGTTTAAGGACACTGCAGTACTTGCAGAATCTGGATTGTAGTGGTGTTCTGGCGCTTCCAACTAATAACACTTCGAAAAAGGGCTTAACATGGAGGAGGTTTTCTGCAAAACTCAACCGAATTGGCTATTTACTACAACAGCAATCCATGATATCACCATTTTACTAACTTTCTTATACTAATTTAAGGCCTGTAGTGAAAGAGAAGAACATGACCATGACTGATTATTTGGAGCTTAAGATTTTCCAACTGTCGAGTCAAGCAAATTCATTTGAGAGTCTTTGATGTTCTTTATTGAATAATTGTGACTTTGAGTTGGCAGCTGGGTGTCTTAAAAGAGAAATTTTTTTAGCATATATTATTTTGCATTGAGTCTGACCTCTTTAGTCTCTGTTGACAGCAGAAGGGCATTGTTGATAGACAATGGGCATATTGCATTGCAAGAATGAGAAGGTGATTAAGCCCCTGACATTGTTGTATTCTTATTGGTGTCTTGGTATTTGTCACTATAGCTGCTTGTAAGCACTTAAGAAATTAGAATCCAGGCTTTAAAAATGACATTGCACAAAATGTGTTCTGTGTCATTATTTAATACTGTGTTGCCACAGCAGTGGTCACCAACCTCTGATTTTTCCCCTCTTTTTTTTGCCCTGGGCACATTTGGAATTAAAAAAAAAATGTTTTACTGCAAATTATCCAAATATACAATAATGAAGAAATATACAGAAAAAGGAAAGTGTATAACTAATAACAATCATAACAGCATAAATATAATACAGCTACAGGTAATCACATAATATTCCACTTTTAGCTTTTCTTTGTGGATTACACAAATTTGGAATTTTGAGAGTGCCATGGACATTACTCCCTCTGGTTGCTTTTTTCCTGCCCACCCAAAAAGCGAACATAGACAAACTTCCACTTTTCCAGGTGGTCTGGATAAAATCATTCAGCAGAATTAAAACAGATCCTCTTGAATCTGCATGGTTTTACATGGTCCCCCCCAACAAAAGCATTGTCAAATTTTAGCTTAAAAAGGTAGACTTCACAGAATCATTGCTTGCCAGCACCGGGAAATCATTGATCCATGGCATGTATCATGATTTTTACATAGTACGACAACAGAATCACAGAATACATCTGTGATCTGGTTATGTGTGGATAGATAATGGTTTTGATGGAATCCCTATAAACAATGGGGTTCTGTGTTTTGGATCCATGTTTCTGCACCATGGTGACACTAGAAAGTACTTTATGTGACGTTCATTCAATGGAGACTGATGCAGTATGTGATAATATGGTGGTAAGAGAACCTGTAGGAAAAACTTTTAATTTCAAACATATACATTTACTCAAGTTTCTTAATTCATTGTCTTCGGACTTCACTTTTCAGTCTTATTTTTCTTCCCCCAGGCTAGATTGCTTCACTTTCCCTACTTACCCTTCACAAGTCACTCTGCTTTCTGATCAGGAGCCAATCTGAGCCTTAGAATGCACATAGTGCTGAAAGAGTGAGTGGGAAAGGTCCTACCACTTCTTCCTTTAGCCTTGATGTGGGAGGTGGTGGCTGTGTTCTGTTCTGAGATCTATGGGTATAAGGCAGTATACAAATAATAATTGCCACCCCTGCCACCTTATAACGGAGTCTAAGAGACTTGTGGGCAGCCTCAAGGGCACACATTAGCATCCTCAGTGCTGCAGTCTCATTTAGAAGTCTGATCACAGTACTACATATGGAAGGTTCAAATATTTTTACCAAAGTGAACTGTGAGACAATATGAAAGCATTTCCCAGAAGCAAAGCAAATGGAAAGTTTCGAATGAAATAATTTGGTAAACATTGTGTATTGCTACTATTAGTGCCGAGCACTTGGAAGGCCTACAAAGAGCATAACTAACCATGTTTAATGGGAACAGTTAAAGCGCTAATACTGTTTTTGGAAAATAATAACAGGGGAAATCTCTTGCAAAAAATCTTCCAGGTATTGTTGCTGGTGGTGGTCGTATTGACAAACCTATCTTGAAAGCTGGACGGGCTTACCACAAATACAAGGCAAAGAGAAACTGCTGGCCACGTGTCCGTGGTGTAGCTATGAACGTAAGTCTTTCTTGCACCTGCTTCCTCTGGTTACTTAACCTACTACCTTGATACACTGATGGTGGTTCGCAGTTTTAAGATGTAATCTATTTTAGTGACATTAGACAAGGAAAATGGAATGGAGAGGGAGAAGAAATGTAATCAGACCTGGCTAGTGACTCCTCCATAGTATGGAGAATACAGTTCCACAAGGATAGGAACCAACAGGTAGCTGGTTCCAACAAAGATAGGGGATTGCACTGGTTCCTCCTGCAGATGAAGCCAGATAAAATGGCTGCTAATGGAGATAGTGCTAATATGCCCTAAGTGTCCATCCAAGTTTTCTTTACAACCAATACATTAATGAAGCAAGCTAAGTTTTAAGGCTTGTAATTCAATATATATATATCTGTAGTGGTGTTGTCCCCATAACGAATGTTTAAAAAAATCAGCATTCAGTTCAAAGGTAAAACAAGCTAAGTTGTTAAATCAACAGCAGAATGTAACACCTTCACTTTGTAGCATTTCCTGAAGGTCATCAAATCACGCCTTTTATCTAAGCAAACTATGCAGATGGAGCTTAGTGATAAACTTTGTTGCTGGTTTCTCTCCCCCCCCCCCCTTTTATTTTATTTTTTTGTATTGGAAATAATTTCCTGCCTTATTTTTTACTCTGGTTGCTGCTTTTCTTTCATAGCCTGTTGAACATCCCTTTGGTGGTGGTAACCATCAGCACATTGGTAAGCCTTCAACCATCCGGAGAGATGCTCCAGCTGGTCGCAAGGTTGGTCTCATTGCGGCCCGTCGTACTGGCAGACTGCGTGGAACAAAGACCGTGCAGGAGAAGGAGAACTAAATATTCAGTTCAATATATTCATAAAGAAATAAATGCCACCTTTTGTTCAAAACTGGTACAATGTGTGTGAGAGGCATTTTCTTTTTAGTTTTAACAGTTTGTCTAAACATTTTATAGACGTGTAAATGGTCCTGAAATTTTAATCACCTTACAAAGGAACTGTTTTAGATTGTGTATGAAGTTGTCCAGATAGCTCAAGTATCTGCTAGACCAGTTTGAGAACAGGAAGCAGGACTTTGGGCCTTTCGTCTGATCCAGCAGGTCTTTGTGCTCTTTCAAGCAGCTTCAGGAAGGCAAGATCTAAAACTTGGTTCTTAGTACACAATGCAACATTCTTACACTTTGCTATATAGCAAAGACATGTCAAATGGGAGTAGAAAGAGAGTGATATGCTTAGATTAATGGCAAAATAGAATCCTTTAAACAGTTCTATAATGCTGAACAAAATGTTAGGTATGTTTAAGGCACTTATAATGTTCTGCTTGTGTAATAGGACCTTCCTCTCCCCTTTACTCCCTGGCACACTATAAATTTCTCCAGAGGGTTGGGGGTACACACAAGTGGAAGAAGTCCTGTTGCATGAGCAGAACGGTTTGCAGTGTTGGATACAAAAGCCCAGTTTGTCTTAAAGAAGCCTGTTTAATAAGGACCAAAACTATGCAGCTGCACCCAAGGGTCTTTTGGCAAACTTGGGAGGAGGGTGTCTCTCCCTCCAAAAGCCGTTTGACATGGTCAGCTGTTCAAGGAAAGAGGGATAGTCAAAGCAGCCCATATCCAAATAGTGGAGAGATGTTTTGATGGTACATCAGTTTCCCTAGAATGTCATTTTGGGCTGCTTGGAACATGGCTCAAAGGACTGCATCCAGAGTTAAGGCTACTTATACAATATATTTTCCAGCTTCCCCTCCTTTTTTCTTGTGACAGCTCTCACAGCAGCAGCACAACATGAGAAAGATTGCTACAGCAGGAGGAAGTAGAAGTTCCTGCTTTCCATTTAATGAAAAGACTGAAGTGAACTCCTGTTCTGTAGTCTGCTTTGCCCCATACCATGTAAATAGCATAAGGATTTATCAGTGCCCTAAGTACATTGTGCAAATATAGAGAAAACAAGTTTCAATGTTTAGTAGATGGAATAGTTTTCAGAGGACCATAGTAAAAGCAACGCTGTGGGAGCATACATTTTCTAGACACTTAACAGACTTCTTGCTTTGCATGATGTTATCACGAGCATGCTGTATTTTGCTGATAAACAAGGTGGAGGGAAGGCGGCTTTCACAAAAGGAAGTTGAAGCATGTAAGAAATATACACAAGTGCTGCTAACTGGAAAACAAATTGGAATATTTTTGAAGCTGAGCTAATGACATGTACTCTTAATGATGTCACAGGCAGCAGTTTTCTCATTTCCTTTCAAGAACTATATAGCGTAACAAACCTTTAGAATACACGTGGTAGAGAGCACACTACCTGAAAATAACAGGCAGCTGCCTTACGTATGTGTGGAGCAAAGCTGTGTGAGCACAAATTGCTTTAAAGAGCAACCCAGTAAGTCTCAGAAGCAGGTGTGGCTTTTCCTAGATGTACAGCAATTGGAAAACTACTGCTTGCATTTGTAAGTGCATGGCTACTGGGGGGGGGGGGGGGAGCTGTGGCCTGCTGACCTATAATTTACACATCCTTTACCACTGGATCTGTTGGTTGGGGTTGAATAAAGTTGTAAGTCCACAGCAACCCTTTAGGAAAACAGTGATGTAACTCTTAGTGAAGAACAATCTCTTGAAAGGAATCATTGAGCTAAGAATGAGGATTGCTTAATTAGAAGTAAACTAGCAATGCAGAAAAAGTCAACACGTTGACTATATAGTTTGAAAACTGCTGCTAGGTGCAGCTAGAGACGAAAACCTATCAGTTACTTGTGATTTTAGTATTGTCCAATATTCAATATACACCTAATACATGTATGTAAATAAAAATGAATTAAAATATTTTGGGGGATGTCCTGCTGACAGCCTGAAAGCTGTAGAGCTCTCAAAAATGTTAAGTCTTGGCCAGACTTAAAACCCATGAAACAATTATAAACTTTATGAAAAGGTAGGTAGCATGCAGCAATAGATTACAGATTAACAATACCGGTACAACCTAGAAGAATATGATTTTCACCATATGTAGGACACTTGAGACAGCCTACAGGTGTACAGTGGTACCTCGGGTTAAGAACTTAATTCGTTCCGGAGGTCTGTTCTTAACCTGAGGTACCACTTTAGCTAATGGGGCCTCCCACTGCTGCCGCCACTGCACGATTTCTGTTCTCATCCTGAAGCAAAGTTCTTAACTCGAGGTACTATTTCTGGGTTAGCAGAGTCTGTAACCCGAGGTACTACTGCATGATTGTTCGCTGCAACAAGTAGGCTATAGTCAAACTGTTCTTGTGTTAGAATAGCAGCGCAGAGTGGTATACGGGTCATGCATGTTGCTACAAGGGTCCAGTGACGTGTTGCTCTGTCCAGCATATGAACATTGGAGAGAAAACTAAAATTACAGGGACCAAAATTATTTCACAGAATTAACCAACCAGGAAAAATCCTGAAAAGATAGTAACAAAGTAACTTATTCCTAAAACATTGCTTTCCAATAAAAAGGGCTACTTTCAATCATGAGGCACAAAGCATTCTAGAGGAGAAAGTTAAGAAACTGCAAATAGTTTCTACAGCAAGTAGTAGTTTCTACTACTCTCCTTAGTGTGATAGTACATGCAATCTTTCATTTATATTGAAGTATAGAGTTGAAGGGACGCGGGTAGCACTGTGGTCTAAACCACAGAGCCTAGGGCTTGCCGATCAGTAGGTTGGTGGTTCAAATCCCCGTGACGGGGTGAGCTCCTGTTGTTCGGTCCCAGCTCCTGCCCATCTAGCAGTTTGAAAGCACATCAAAGTGCAAGTAGATAAATAGGTACTGCTCCAGCGGGTAGGTAAACACCATTTCTGTGTGCTGCTCTGGTTTGCCAGAAACGGTTTAGTCATGCTGGCCACATGACCCGGAAGCTATCTGCGGATAAACACAGGCTCCCTCGGCCTAGATAGTGAGATGAGTGTGTAACCCCAGAGTTGTCTGCGACTGGACCTAACGGTCAGGGGTACCTTTACCTGTACATTTGAAAGCACACTTTGAAGTAAACCACAATAAATTGAAACCAAATTTCCAGCATTCCTGTAGATCAGTGAAAAGCATAAAGCTCAACTGCATCAAAGTAGCTAGACATCATTGTACATAATAAATGAACTTTCCCCTTAAACATAAGACTAATCTTGCAAGTTAGTACTGTACTACAGTTTCAGAAAGTGCTGAACTAGAAACCAACTACAGTATGTCTTGCAAACCAATACTTCTGTATAAAAAAAGCAGTTACAGAGAGTTTCTAAGTTTTCATATTCCCCATAGATCTATGTTGAATTTAAAATTACGAATTTCTGAAAACTTTAAATTTAGTTCAAATGCAAAATAGTAGTTGAGGCTCGTGGTGACGTAAAGTGTAATTTGAATATACTTGCAGGGGGCGGGTGATGGTGAAGGAGAGATATACTAAAAGCTATTAAGTATTTCAGAATAGGCTTACACATTGAAATAGCTGCTCCACCACCACAATGTACAGTTTTTGTAAGTTTGTAACATGCAAGAAAGTCAGTATTAGTCTAGTAAAAGGCCTGTCACACTTAATTAAATTTCCCCTCTGTTGTCTTTCCCCCTAATGCTTGCTTGTGGTAATGGCGACTCTCAATTGTTGTAATTAATGCTTAGAAATACTCAAAATACAATTGAACATGGGCTGCAGCAGAATCAAAGTAACATGGCCAAAATAAATGCAATATTAGAAATGAAAAATGTGTCAGTAGCATTTATATCCAAAAATAGAATTCCTATAGAGGTGGCTACAGAATTGTGGGTTAAGCTTAGCTCATTTATCTCTAGACAGAGAAAAATACTTCCCATAGCTGGAACAAATTTCTCAGTCCTAATAGGACTAACAGGAAACTCATGGTGAATTGGCCATGTAAGTTTTGACACTAGTCACACTCAGAATAAGACTCACGGAAATCAATGGACAAAGTGCACTGATTTCAACAGATCTACCCCAAGCATGATTTACAGAGAAATCAAAGCCCCTGATCTGCTATAGTGGGAGGAGTTTGGGTGGTGCAAAGGTATCCCTCTGCCCAGCCCCACAGGCAAGAACCCCCTTGCACCACCCAGCAGCCTCTCCCGTTGGTAGTCAGCAGGAAGCCCTGAAATGGGGTGTTGTGGGGGGAAAGCCAGCACTGGATCTACTGGATGGCATTGACTCATTTTAGGTCTTTGTTGCACTGAGAGCTAGTGCAGCGAAGGGGCATTTTCCCTCCACTCTGGCTGGGACAAGTTCTGGGGCTGTGCTGTTCCATCAAGCCCTGCCATTGCTGGCCAGAGCATATGGTTGCACACTAAGCTGGATATTAGCCTATGAAGAGCCAGTGTGTAAAGTGACAGCAGTCTTAACAGATGAAACAAGGATTATCAAAATTGTTAAATTGGGGGGAGTATATGCTAACTTTTCCTCTTCCCAACTAGACTCTTTCTGCCTTGATCACTAAGGTCAACATAATACAGGAATCAGCATTTGGTTCTGAAAGGTGCTGCCAGCCTACAGTTACCACCCTAAGAGGTAAAGTATCTCTGGAAGAAATGCCATTTGTGGCAACAGAACTAGCTAGCAGCCACTTAATGGGGTAGGAATTGAAACTTAACCCGCTTACTCCTGTGTGAAACTGATCTCGCAGGGGAATTAATTGCTGAGCAAGGACCTAAAATGTAAGATAGCAAGAGCCCTGCTGCATGAGACCAAAGGCCTATCTAGTGCAGGTTCCCATTTCTCTGTGGTCAACCAGATGCCTTTGGGATGCCGACAATTAGGTCATGAATGCAACAGCACTCTCCTGCTCTGACTAGCATCCAATCTTCAGAGGAATACCAGCTCTGTGTGCTCATACCACCATTAAAGCACATTCTAAGCACATGGTTTCTCAAAGGGTTTGGAGCACTGTAGTTTACCCCACAGTTACAATTTCCAGCAACCCTTAACAAACTACAGTGCCCAGAATTCTTTAAGAGGGGAAAGGTACTTTAAAAATATAGTGCGGACAGAACCCCAGGTCCTTGAAGTAACATATATTAGTCATTATTAGGAGGTACAGGTGGACATTACCCATCTTGAATCAGGTTCCAAAATTATGAGGGAGAAAAACTTTGCTATGTATTTCCTTCACACTAAGCAGAAATTTATCTAACTCTTATCATCCCTGCTTATGTGCCTTTCTTTGAAAATGTTTAGTTCAAAACATTTTTAGTTTTTAAGTCACCTAAACAATCTTCTATGCTGAAAACTAGAAGTTAATTTGTGAGATTCATACATTGAAGAAAGAAAATAATAATAATTATGTACTGAGCAAGAAAGCATGTCCAATAACAAAATAAAAGTACATAATGAGGTGGCAAGTATAGGCAGAGGAATCAAATGTGGAGTAACACACACAGAACCTTGAGCACTGACAGGAACTTGTTTTGAGGAATTGAGGTGCAGCAGGAATTAAGCTGATAAACTAGGAACAACCAATGCAATGGGAGACACTTCAACAGAAAAACATAATATTTTAACAGCTGTTCAAAGTAGTAAGTAGCAAAATATAGGTATGCCAGCCAATTTGATCCAATAATTAGCACAATACAATTCTGCAAATATATCAATTTCTTAGAGGTTTGAAAATGAGGCAGCACCAGTTAGATATGAGAAAGTTTCATATATAATCATGGCAGATAAGAGGAGATAAACCTTTGGCTGGCTTATCACATATGCTGCTTAATAAACTCCATAATCACTTCCAAAAAAAATGCTTGACACAACTAACAAACAATAGAAATCCCACACATTAAAACATTATGCTCTACCTTCTTGTGCTTGAGCAAATATACTTCGTTTCAGTCATGGGGATCACTGTTGGCTGTATAGCTGCTTGCCCAATGCCCAGACAGGAGTAACCCCAGGCATTTCTGCTGCCTATCTGTAACTGATTGATGTGCCAATAATTTTGTTCACACCAATGTATTTGCAAGGCAGGGAATGTGTTGAGCAAACGTGTGAAGTTGATACAAAAACTGCTAATTGGAAGGTTAACACTTTGAATTAAGACAGAATAGTGCATTGCTGATGGTCAGTATCATATATTGACAAGACGCATAGGAACACCACATTCCAAAAAGAATTATTTCTCTGAAGGATAATAGCTAACTTTTGTATATTACTTTCAAGCATTCAAAGTGCTTCAAACATAATCTAGCTGTAATCCTTACAACACTGAGCCAAATCAGTTTTATTATCCAACCCATTACAAAATTAGGGGGACCTGAGGTTGAGAGTAGTTTGCCTAAGGGAACCTAGGGCAAAGGCAGATTTAGGGGAGCACAACTGGTTTGGCTTCATTGGGTGTGGAGCTTTAGGGGCCCCACAGGGGACTCCGCAACTATGATTTAGAACGGAGTGCAAGAGGCAGTTGCGTGCGCTGAATTTTGGCATCACACATGGCGCTGCTGAAATTCTGAGACCCAAAAGTCTGCCTAGTGAGTATACGGCAGAGGTGAATTTGCAACTAGGAACGTCCTGATTTGTAGTTAAAATCTCTTAAGCCACTGCAGTATTCTAGCACTATTTAAGCACCATCTTTTTAACTCACCCTGTGATTTACCTGAGTGTTCCTGCTTCTGCAGTATTTGCTGTTAAGCATGCTGGAATTCACTATGGTTTAAAGCCACAGCAGTACAGAATTTATGCCACAAGTGGATTTTGATAATCTGAGCAAAATCATGCAATTCATTAAGTCAAACCGTCTTCATAGGCCAGCACAGATGATATGCCGCAAAAAGCTTCAGGTAATCTACTACTTCTGCTGTAATGAGGTTCTTTCACAGTTAACACAGATAAAGCCCAGCTGCAGTTCTACAATATAGCAAGTAAATCCTTTGGAATTTAGTATTTCATTGGACATCTGATAGCAAGCTACTCACAATGAGAAGATAGGAGAGGGAACAATGTTTGCACAAGCATCTAGTCACAAAGAATTATTTTTCTTCCTGCTCATGCTGCATGCAGTTCTCAAAATTGAAGAGAGAGAAAATTCTAGACACTAGTCAAGCTCCTCTTCCATGCTTAGTGTAAAATAAATTGAAGGTGCATTTGGGTTTCATCCCATTTTAACTATCAATGGTTTAACACAATAAAAGGCTTCCCTGTCCATTTAGGGCTTTCAACGAATAAGGACTCAAGCAATAATAGTCTCCTACTAGCCACAAGAAAATGGTAGAGACAAAAGATGAGTTCACACACGTTTATAGTGTGTGATTAACACATGGCAGCTTATTTCCACATGTGTGAATGGGCTTCCCTGAAAAGGACTGGGCTGGATTCTAAGAATTGCTCATGGAAGGAAAACAACAAACGGGGATTGTCCTTCTCCCTACACTGTCCAACACCCTCTTCTGAGGGTTTCTTGAGGGGTGGGCTATGGCACAGTGGGATGGGGAGATTGTCCCAACTCAGACAGCAGAACCTTGTGCAAGTGCATCTTTGCTGAAGACGCTTCAAAATCTTGGCCAATTCTCCCCTTTCCCCTAGCTCCCAAGGTCATAACCCACCCAGGATTTTCAACCCTCAGAAAAGGTGATTTGGAGATTTAGGAGGGAGAGCAGGGAGGTTCTTTTCTGCCCATTTCCTTTAATGAGTGATTCCTAAGATCTACTAATCTACTGTAAATGAGGTGATGCATCTACAGTCATGATGAGCCGCTACTATGCCAGCCACAATATTCTGTTATCTTCCATAATCTCCATTCAATAAGAGTGCTTGTTTTTCCCCACAATTGTTTTTCCCTATAACTTTCTCTAGCATCCTACATTTTCCTTTTTGGGAAGATTTTTTTTATAAAAAAATACATACTACCATAGCTTGCTTAACAGAGAAAGAAAAACAAATGTAAATGTTTAGCCATATAACATTTGCTAGTGTTACCATCATGTTTATGAATAATACAGAGCTTTTTTGGGGGGGGGGATTCTTTTGGTTCTCTTGGAACAACTTATGAAAATTGTCCCAGGAAAGCTGCACTGAAATGCAAGGGAGGTATGAAGGAAACACTTAGGAAACATCCTTATAGAAAAGATGGACACCACAACAAATTAATATTTTGCATTCAGTTCAAAATGGAATTGCACTTTGCGATAATACCACTGTGGTGATGAACATTCGCTTCTATACAAATGTGTAGCTAAAGGGACAACAGCATACTTATTCTACTCCCATCTCTTTACTTTCCTTTGTAATTTAGTAATGACATGAATTAATGACACCCAGAGTTTAATACACTGCCTGGAAAAGGTTTGCTAGTTACAACTTAAATCCAACTGGGAAGCAAATTTAATCATTACATTTGTGTTTCTAAAGCTAATTCTTTAAAATTAATGGTCCTTTTAAAAAGACATAACATGGCTTAAGAATCATGAGGTTTAAAATTCCATTTTGGATTCTTTTTATTTCTCTTTTGCTTTTTGAATCTTCAGTGGACACTGCAGACATACTTTTGTTTCCACAACCACTAAAATCTATTAGTTTTTAAATGAAAACTGAGGCTCCCATTACTTTCAGCATTCAAAAGCTCTCCCAAAGTGACAATATGTAATGAAGACCCAGCAAGTTGGTAGCCATGCATACCTCCTTAACTAGAGTGATTTAGCAGCGCTAACACAAAAACAGAACGTTAAGGTTTGCTCACTGAAGTCAGTGGCAAAAATTCATTTGCAGAAAGAACTGCTTCTGGTAAAGCAAAGGAAGCTATTTACACAAACACAGTCTGATACAAACACACTAAAAACTTTTCCTACGGGTGATCAGTTTCTATATATTTAATGTCAAATGATTAGGAAAAATGTAGGATTACTGTTGGATGGATTGCTTTTATGGAAGACAGGGATTTCCCATTAGCTGTTACAAACAAAAATTAGGATTCAATAATTAGCAGAAGAGTAAAATTAAACCTTTAGGCACTTTGAGGACTTGTTTTAATGTGTGCCATTCATATTGAGGTATTACATTACAGCTTTAAAGTGACTGCTGCCAAAACTCTGACAGAAGCATGCATTAATTATTATTCAGAACATTTTCACTTAAAATGAATAAATGAGACGTTTTGCCAAGAAGGAAGAAAATGATTTTCTGCTACACATCAATTTTAAAGAGGCAATAGTCTCAGGAGTCTCTCTTCCAGGGGGAAAAGATAACCCGCAATACCTCCTAAGTAGTTGTCTGAAAACTATCTCCAGGAGGGTTTTGTCATAGCCTTGTGAAAGTAAGTTTAAAAAAGAAAGAAAAAGAAAAAGTATTTTCACAATCACTTGACACTAATCATTTTTCCAAGGCCAAAGTAACAAGTTCCATGTTCCTGTATAGAAAGATAGTCTTTGAAAAAACATTTTTAACAATAATTACTGGTCTAAGGAAATATGAACTGTTGCAGCTCTAATACAAAACAGGCTAATATTTTGATTTAAGTCAACACTAAACATACCCACGTACATGGGGAATGTTTCACTCAAACGTTGTCAACCAATCCAATTAACTGCTGTTAGAAACATAACAATTAACATGAATACTAGAGAAAATCTGGAAGGGTAAAGTGATCGCTGCTACATAGAATATTTAAAAATGGTTTAAGACTATCTTATTACACTAAATGCAAAAGAACGCACTTGTGAGTTTCTCACTTTGTTCAACTATAAATCCTCAGTTTGATAAGCAGCATTTTTGTATTAACTCAATTGTATAAAATACCTTCAAGCTTGTGCTCATTAAATATATATGTATATATAAAACATACAAAAAGTACAAGATAGTCACATTAAGAAACTATTACAGTTTTCCTTTTTTATTCTTGTCAAGGGTCAAATTTCTGTTCACCAATTCTCAATGCGACTTTAGTTCCAGAATTCGGTATAGTGCACAGAATTCAACTACCTGTGCAGTCTGTTTAAAAAAAAAAACCACACACACACCACAGGACAAAAATGGTCTTCTTAAATCAAATTCTATTTGTGAATTCAGCAAAATAATTTCTATAAAATAAAACAGCAAATATTTAAATAGTATAGGGTGGGCTGTATCTGTTTTGCAGGGGTATTTGGTTTTTCGACAGATTCCAAAATAATTACACACATTCAAGTTACCAATTTTAATTTAAATACAGTATTTACTGATGTCTTCCTTGAAGTCCTTAAACAAATGTTTACTCTGGAATAGAGATACCTCAGTTTTGTATTTGACTAACCAGTAGTTTGTTTGTTTTTTTAATAATCAAACTCTGCTTCTAAGGTTTTGATTTCTCTTATCATGGACAAAGAGCTAAGATTCAATTCTTGTTTTCAAGTAGAATTGTGAACGAGCAGAAAACCAGCAAGTTAACTTGGTGCAGTGGCACTCACAAGTATTGTGTGATTTTGTTGACTTCCACTTCACTGCAATGCAGTAGAAAGGAAAGTGTTAGAAGTTTATCAAATAAGCTCTACCAAAGAAACAAAATAAGCACACCAAATACAGTCTATTATGCTCCAGGCATCCTGGCATAGCAAAAATTTGCATATTTGTTTTAAATCTTTTAATTTCCTATTACTGAAAACTAAGTGTTCTTTTATCCCACCCAGAGACAAAACTGTCAAACATCAGATGTGAGGAACATATGTGCAACTGAAAACCACCTGTTTGTCACATTGCCCAACCCTCCCCTCCCTGCTTTATATTCTAGGTGGCAGAAGAATAGGCTCTGAACAACACAGTTGTCACTCTGGGACAACTGTAATTTTTCTTTCCTCACTGGCTACACTAACCTGGTGTGAAGCCATGCTAAATGTTACAGCTTAACTATAGCTTCAAAGTGATTAACCTAATACCAGAATGAAAAAGGCAATGAAAAAAGACCTAGAAACAATGTTACATCACCAATTTTCCACATCAACCAAATAATTAAAAGGTTACCAGTCATTACGTTGCTCATAGTAAAATTGACTCCAGTGGCAAAGAATTAACATGAAACTATTTTTCTGGTTGACATGGAGAGGCTTACTTTTTTGGGGAAAGAAGTTGATCCAACTGCCATTAGGCAGGCAACACTGGTTGTAGAGCGCAGCGGATATATCAAGAAATTAATTGTTGTAGATCTGTGAGTCTCATCAAGACAAAAAAATGTTTCTTGCTTAAGAATTAACAGTCAAACATTAATATACTATATACACCTTTGCCATTTACACATTAGCATCAGGCCATTTATTACAAAACACTATACACTTTCCACTGCAGGCAGGTTATATATTGACAGCAAATTTCTGCAGATAAGACAGTGAATAGACTCTTCACTCCATGTTGATTAGGAATAGTTTTTCTAAATATTAGCCAGACACAGAGAAAAGTTGGACTGTAAGGCCTGGGTGCACAGTCTTGATGGGGCAAGTTAATTATGTGCATTTCCACTATTCTTTCGTCTGAGGCGGTGAAACCTCTTCACTGCCTTCATAATTTTCTTGTGCTCGTTGGCCAGTTCGCTGAGGGTTGTTCATATGATGTGCTGCTGGGCCTGTATATGGTTGTCCATGCACATGGTTATTCTGGAAGAGACAAAACACATGTTAAGAATAACTTCTATATTTCCCCAAAGAAGTAGCTCAGGGAAGTGGGCAAGCAATAATTTATATTTTTAAATTACAACTAGAGAGCTACTCACACTTACCGCCAACTAAAAATAGAACAGATAAATTTGCACTGAAATTGAAAGGTCAAGGTTACAGTTAATTAATTCCAACTTCATGCAAAAGCTGAAGCTTTATGTGAAGGTCCTCATAACAAATCTTCAGAAATGGAATGGTGGGGAGGAAAGTTTTAATTAGTACACAGAAACAGGAAGTGATAATTGTGAATGGCCTTTCTTCCAAAGGGACAGTATATTTCTTGTGTCAAACTTAATAAAATGACTTGAGGTGATCATCATCAAATATGTTTGTTTTAACTGTTAACACACCTAAACTGGCAGATGTAAAACATTCGTGTACCTTTGTGTAATGTGAAGTTGGGTCAACTATGAACCTAAAATTGGACTTAAAATATAGCCATTGTGCATGTTAGGAGGTGAAAAAAGCCGGCTCTTGTGAGAAAGTGAAGACACCACACACTAACAAATAAGGGAGCTGGTGGTTAAACGTGTTTCAACTTTGAGGAGATTGGGTCTATATCACTTACCAACTGCTCTGCTGAACACATCGATAAAGAAAGCAAGATGAAGGAAAATGAGCAGGAAAGGAAATTAACAGATTAAGGATATAGAATTAATTATTTAGGAAAGGAAAGGGAACAAATACTGGTTATGTATGAGTTACGAAGGTAATGCAAGATAATTACAATTTTAGCTTTCTGGAGTTAGCACTACATTTACAGAGGCATTTAACTTTTAAGAGATGTACATACATGCAACTTAAGGTCACATGGTGTTATACATGAACTATAGCAGGGCAGAATCAGACTTCAATGCTGGTTCAGAAACTTCTATTAGCAGATCACTGTGTCACTGTGTACAAAACTTAAGTGAAATTTTAGGCATTTTACAATGTATAGGTTGTTTTCTAAAGGGGTCTTCAAAGCATCAATGGACATGTCATATTGGGGGAATTTAGTTTTTCTCTGGATGCACCTGTGAGTTGATTCAAGTTGGCTTGCTGGTTCACAGAGAAAAAAGTTAGATAATTGTTCCCATATAATAGTTGTCTGTGAGGGCATTCACAAGATACTTAAAACAAAAAACCTGCCTGCACATTACACTTTGCTGGAAGAGCCCGTCTACCTGAATCACATTCTATGATGTTCTTGTGAAACAGTTATCCTTGTCCTAAAAGGAATAAAACTGGCAATATGTTTTTTAAAAGCTGAAGCAAAAAGTTCAAAGGATACCAAAATGAATTGACATGTTTTAAAGATAATTCTCTGCTTACCTGTTGATACTGGGAACCAGGCGAATGGGGATACAATGGAGCATCTTCTGGTGGAGAGGACTCATGCTCATCAGGGGCATCTGGGTCATCTGGTTCCTAAAAATGAAAATTGTCCATTAAAACAAAAAATAAAACTACTTTTCACATTTAAATTCCTTGCCCTTATTTTCGTCTGGCAATTGAATGGACCCAGAGAAATTCCTGCAGAATGTGTGGGTGGAAGCTGATTACCCTGCTGCTTCCATCACATCACTGCCCACTCTCCCAGCCCCTTTTAAGGGTTTGGGCAACCCTGATATATGGTTGGCTATGACATGGAGCCTAAGGGAGGAACTCCAAAATAAAAATCTGGGAAGATTCTCCCGCCCCCAAATGAATCAGAATACCCAGACACTTGGAAGAAGCTCCTTTTGAGAAGGAACAAGAAAGAAATTCAGCTTCTGCCAACCCCTTCTGCAGGCACCTCTCTAAATCCTATACTATGTAACAGCTATCAGAAGTAGATGCTGCTATATTAAGAACTACAGGTTTGGAGGCTGTGGACAGAGGAGTGCTCAGTCTCCCTTGCCTCTCACAGTGATAACTGGGGGCACTTGGTACAGTGGAGGACTTAACTCCTGCCTACTTATGAGTTCCGAAGTCTCACTAAGCTAGAAACAACTCATAAATCTTATAGTGCCAGCTAGCATTTCAACTATGTAACTAACATATATTTCTATCAGGAATTTTATGAAACAAGTTGTTTGTCTTCCAAAGAATGCCAAAGCAACGTTAGTTGTAAATTCACTCCTTACCTCCTCTGGGCACAGCTCACAAGCTTTTGCAAGGGTCATTCTTGCACTGTGTGATCTCTCTAGGAAGTAGCCATTTGATGTTTCATTACTCTGGACCGGAGGAGACCAATTGTTATATGTATATTGTGGATTGCCAGTGTATGGCCTACGTTCAAGCTCATCTCCAAGCCACTCTACTGCCCAGGTCCACTTTCTCTTCAAATCTCCATTACTCTGAAAAGATGAAAAAAAGGTCATTCAATATTTTAAAATTACTTCTAAACACACCCCAGTCCAATGCAGCTTTTTAAACGGGGTGTATAGTTTCCCATTCATTACTCTTGATTTTTGTAAAACAAAAAACCAAAGCAAACAAAAAATACTCCAGTAAGGTCCCTGCGGTTCTATTTTGTCATGGATGCTTTAGTTGAGATACCTCCATTGCAGGGCGTTCGACTCGATAATCCCTTCCAATCCTACAATTCTGTTCTAATTTTATTTCTATGAGGGAATAGACATTTGCTCTTGGTGGTGTTTTCCCCAATTTATTTGGATAAAATATACAAGACCATGGCTTTATCTTAGTGACTCTGCAGAAAGAGTTCTGTTATAACTAAACTTGGCTCAGCCCTGTCCCTCTTTTCGTAGCATTAGAAAAATAGAGAAAGCAATTTTTTCTTGAGATAAAAGTAATTACCTGTAAAATCTGGTAGGCTACTGGACAGTTGCTGAAAAGAGCTACCATACACTTTATACACTGGTAAGCCCTTTTCTGATAATGATTCTTAGAGCGTTGAATGGTATCAAATAGCCCATCCCGGTCATCTGGAATTCCTTTAAGTGCATTGTGAATCCTAAGATAATCCCAAACACAGCAAAAAGTCAGAATTTCACACAGACTATAAACATGCATGTAAATGTCAGCATCATAAATTAAAATGTTGCACAAGCTTAGACCCAGCAGATCCAGATAATCAGTGTCTGTACTTGCAAAACTGTGGGCATAAGACACAATCTTAGGAGAGGCACACCCCCTCTACTCATAACAAGATGGAATGTCTCTCTTCTAGGATCTTGCCGTATCATTAGAGTACCAGTAGTTGTGAAGCACTGTCAGTGGTTTTTTTCTTCACACCCTCTTCTAAAAGGGTGACATCTAAATATGCAGAATGTGTTCATTTTCTCACTTGGTAATCACCATTATGGCCTGTGCCAGATTTTTTTTAGGGCCCATGCAAAGTGACCTCAGGTCTCCATTTCTGCCTAAGCTTTCCTGAACCCAGCTGCTGTTTCTCTACCATAAACTCCCTCCACTTCCCTGCAGAAATAAAATTAAAACTCCTTTTGAGCTATAGCCTGAATGATTTTTATAGCAGATTGATTCACACAAAATAGAACAGTCAACCAATTTAATAAGGCTCAGTGTTTATATAGCAGTTTTCCCAAGTACTCAAAACAGTTCCCCCTCATCTCAGTAGTCCTTCTTGTCTTCCTCCTGGTAAAGTATGCCGCCATGATCAACGTCCACCCAGAAACCTATGTCCCCAATGTGGAAAGATGTGTGGATCCAGAATTGGCTCCCCCAGTCACTTATGGACTCACTGTTAAGACTGTGTTCATGGAAGACAATCTTACTCGGCTACGAGTGATCGTCAAAGAAGGTACACCAGTATTATCACCCCCATGTAACAGATGGGAAGCAGAGAAGAGAATAATGCTTTATCCAGAACCACCTAGTGCATTCTCAGAGAAGATAGCTGAACCAAGGAATTAACAGCTTAACAGTTTTAACAACTAAACTCATCTGTAAAATTTAATTTAAAGTAACAATTGCACAAAAACCTTGCTAGCTAATTTATCATATACATCATACATATCAATCTATCTCTCTCTCTCTCTCTCTCTCTCTCTCTCTCTCTCTCTATAGGTATAGGTATATAGAGTGCATGACCATTTGGCAGTCCCCATATGCTCTGTTAACAGTCACTTTGGATATGGCTTAAGGTACTTTATTGTTTCCAGTAGGCAACTAAAATCTGCTATGTCTCCATGAAGCAATTACAAAGACTTTCATACAGAAGCACCACATTATTAATGCAAAAAATGCAGAACCCAAAAACACAAGAAACCCAAGTGCTAACCTGTGAGTCTGCCAAGAGTCCTCAATTAGCAAGATTTGCAGAAGGAGATCCAAGTACGGTCGAAGTTCATATGTGTATGAATATGCAACCTTTAAAAAGTGGAATTTGAGGAAAATATTAACATGCACTTAGTGATTATTTAAGTGTGTAGTACAGGAGAATTCATGCTATGAATAACTGGATGGGTACAGTATTATATTATGAATGAGCTTTCGTTTCAACGCCGCAAGCCAAGGAAATATTTCTGTTAAATTAGGCTTTATCATTGAAAGAGAATTCATTTTCTCTGGTGGTGACTTTTTTAAAAGTAACCACTACTTGTTGCAACTCTAAAGACTAACAGGATGAAAATCAAGGGACAATAACCTCTGCACATCAACCTCTTGAATAAAACACACCTTTCCTGACATTTTAATCATTTTTACCTGCCAAAGTAGTTCACTAAGGACTGTAGATGAAAACTGAGGATTCTCCCAACAGCAGAAGCGAAGTAGTTTGATGGTCTCTTCTGAGTTACTGCAGTCTTCAATTATTTTTTTCACATAACTAGTTCGCACAAACAAGATGTCTGCCACATTCTGCTGAAGTGCCATTATAGGCTGTGATAAATTAGTATCACCATAAGGGTTGCTAAGTGGAGGATTACCTAAAAAGAAATTTGTTATATTATTTTTTATTTGAACTACAGAAACCAACAAGGTACTATTTAATGTCATCTTTTTAATTACTTCACAGAACATGTGAAGTACATTACATACATATGTGAAATGTCTCTTGTTCGATTATGAAAATCGCTATTCTATAAGTATTAACCTAGGCAAAGTCTGACAGATGCAGATTAAACTTCTTATGTAACAGTTATGATCACTGTAAAGCGGCTGGTTTTGTAAAACATGGGGTTTGGTAGTATTCCTTAGTGAAAAATCAAAGCCTGTACAATTAAACAAGGCTTTTCTAAGACTTCCCTTGAAATAGGCTTAACTTGCACTAGCAAAATATGGAATAGTTGTGTCACATCTAGACACATTTAAGAGAACCAACCTTTGCACATACAGTTCTGGTAATACAGAAAATCCTCAACTTACATGGAAGGTTACATTCCAGGGATCACGATCACGTCTAAACTAAAAATCAAGTATAGTCAAAACACATTGGGTACAATGGCAGGTGGGACTGCCGAAGTCTTTTCTCCTGGATGCCAGTCTCCTTTCTAATTTCTTTTCTTTAAAAAATGCCAAGCATGGAAAGCTGAACAAGCACAACTTAAACGTGTGTAAGTTGTGAGCTTACTGTATTTTAATGATTTGAAACTTTTCCAAATCTTTAAGTAAACACAGGCCAGCGTAACAGACAAAAGATTAGTGAGATGCCATGATGAATAATAAACTGCCACACACATTTAATCACAAATATATTCTGTTTAAATGCTCCAGAGTTAACAGTACCATTGATAGAAGACTGCATACGTGATGACACATTGCAACAGCGGATTAACTGGGACACCACAGTATAGAGTTTGCCTAGTTCAGCATACTGGTATTTGATTGGAGGACCTGGGCCTTCATCCAGTGCCACAAGCATAAATGTGGCAGGTACATTTAGTTTTAAAAGCTGTGTTTTTTCTGCTACACCTAAAGGGAAGTTGGAAAAAGAGGAAGAATAATGAAAACATACTTAGCTACATTTAAGCTACTGAACTGAATCATATAAACAAAAAATATTCAGATAACTGTTCACATTGGGAAATCCATAAATGGGCATTTACTGTGAATACAATACTCCATGCCTTCAACAATCCAGCCAGAATCACTCAAAACCTTTCTGATTCAACAAGATTAAGAACGCATCAATTGTCTGCTGAGGAATAGCTCTGGGGAAAAACCAACCAACACTCTTTTCCCTTGCAGCTGTGGGATCACGGAAAAATTGGTAGTGGTGGGTGGCTGTCTTCCAGAGAAGACTGTCCTGCATTAAGGGATCCCCAGAGCACAGACTGAAAACCACTGATTTAAGCTATTAATAACAATTTGTGCCGCATCATTAAGCATTCAATGGGCAAGAGTCAAGACTGTTAAGTAAGTGCACTGACAGAACAACATGGACAAAGCCTTTAGGGTGAAACATCACATTACCTAAGTTGGCATACATCACAAACAAGTTGAAATATTGCTGCAAATGGCGCCCGTGCTCTGACACTTCCCTTCGAAGAAGATTCAGTACTGCTCTCAGCAAATGGTCACTCAAACTTAAATTGTCATAGGCCTACAAAACAACACAAAGGGGTTGATATTATATTATTATTATTATTATTATTATTATTATTATTATTATTATTATTAAAAATGTAAAGCTGCTTCACTACAACCTATTAAAAGACCAGTGGAACGTAAATTCTCAAACCAGAATGAAATGCAACTTTTATTGTTTAATTATCAGAACTAATGATATCAAATTCCTGAACTATTCACTATATCAAATTTCTGTGATTAAAATGTTTTATCCTATACTGAATAATAGAGGAATGTATCACACATTACTTAGCAGATTAAGCTGGGAGAGGCAGGGGTACTAAATATGAGACCAATTCAAACAGTAACCTTCAGGAAGGTAGTCAAGAACTTAGGAGAAAGACCAAATAAATAAATAATTCTGAAACCAGGGATGGGAAATTGTTTTGAGCCCAAGGGTTGCAACTTCCTCACCACCAAACTTCCAAGGGTCTGGCTTCTCTCACCCTGCCCCTTGCTGCAAGGTATAGCTGGCTTCTCTTACAGTTCCCAATGGAACGGCTGCTTCTTGAGTGCTTGGGTGTCTAAAGATAGCCGAGCACAGGTGATTATCACCGAATACTCTTGGAGTGACAGTTTACTTGGGAATTACAATAAAAGCGACATGTAGTGCCTCAAAGCAAGGAGCAATTAAATTTTGCAGAAGTTTTGGAGAAGCCAGGAGGAGAAGCAGTGAGCAATGGTGTTTCCTCGCCCAAGCAGCAACACTTCTGTGGCCACAAAACATGTTGGGGGTTTGCAGGTCACATAAAAAGCCTTTGTGGGTCAACAGTTCCCCACCCTGTGCTAAATGGAGATTATACAAAAAATCTATTACCGTATTTTTCGCACCATAGGACGCACTTTTTCCCTCCTAAAAAGCAAGGGAAAATGTGTGTGCGTCCTATGGAGCGAATGCAGGGGGGGAGGCAGGCGGGAAAAGCCCCCAAGAGCCGCACACAAGCTCCGTGCGCTCTTGCGGGCTTTTCCACAGGAGGGAGAAGGGACTGACTGGCCGAATCAGTCCCTTCTCCCACCTCCCAGGAAAGCCAGGAGAAGCCGTGCAGCCCTTTTAAAGTGCACGCGGCTTCTGCCGGTTTTGCGGGAGGTGGGGGAATTCCCCCACCTCCCAGAAAAGCCAGGAGAAGCCGCGCAGCCCCTTTAAAGAGCTCACGGCTTCTGCGGGCTTTTGCGAGAGGTGAGGGAATCCCCCCACCTCCCGGGAAAGCCAGAAGAAGCCGTGCAGCCCTTTTAAAGTGCGCGCGGCTTCTGCCGGTTTTGCAGGAGGTGGGGGAATTCCCCCCCCTCCCAGAAAAGCCAGGAAAGCCCTGCGCAGCATCTCCCGGCAAGGAGAGGCTGCGCGGGGCTAAAGGGGAAGGCAAAACAGCGAGCGGGATCCACCTCGCTCGCTGTTTTGCCTTCTTCCATAGCCGCGCGCAACCCCTCCGCAAGGAGAGGCTGCGCGGGGCTATGGCTTCTTTAGCCCTGTGCAGCGTCTCCCGGCAAGGAGAGGCTGCATGGGGCTAAAGGGGAAGCCAAAACTTGGCTTGCTCCATAGCTGCTCGCAACCCCTCCGGCAGGGAGAGGTTGTGCGCACCCTGTACGCTGCTCTTTGGGGCTGGGGGGGGGAAAGATTTTTTTCTTGATTTCCCCCCCTAAAAACTGGGTGCGCCCTATGGTCCGGTGCGCCCTATGGTGCGAAAAATACGGTATATCAATTTATATTTAGACTATATAGAATTTAACAGCTCTCTACTATTGTATTCTGATTGTAGAAAAAGCATACCTGACTAGAAGGTCCAGGTGAAGCAAAAGGTGAAGGACATGGTCCATCTTGCAATGAAAAATGTGCAATAAATACTATAAGTTTTGCAAATGCTCCCCTCACTTCAGCACTAGGGCATTCCAAAAGGTATTCGGAGAAGCGATTTGAAACATTGAAAAGGACATTGTGCGCAAACCAAAAACGTACATTCTTGCTATGACGAAGGAGAATGCACAAAGCATCATACCTGGAAAAAAATAAATTAACGGCATCACATACCCAGAAAACAGACTTGTGTATAAAGGTGGACACTTCAACTCTAGCACTGCATGTTAGTACTAGGAGCTTTGTTAACCATGATTAATATGAACCAGGATTCCTTATTAACCCAAGTTTTAACCAAATTAAAAACAACTAGAAACAGTGGTTTTGAAGCTCAGTTTCAATGCACTGTTATTTCACATTCTGAATGATTAAATTGTACCATATAATCAGTACAATAAAACTTATGACAGTCAAATTCTTCTTAAAGGCAAATATACCAGTCACTGGCAGGACCACGGACAATTTTCTTTGTGTGAAATCCTGTGGTAAAGAGAAACCTAGCAGCAAGCTGAACACCAATCATGGTTATTTCTTCTGCTTCAGGCAATAGATGATCCTGGCCTAAAGAAAAACAGAAGACAAAATGTTAAGACATTTATTTGAAAGTGATACAACAGATTATTCCGAGTTGTTTGTCAACCTGACTCTCAATATAAATCTTAAATTATTAGAAAATTATTATATTTTATGTAAACCTCTCAGAGATTTCTTTTTATATTAAGTGGTATATAAATTTTATTTTTTTAAAAACCAGGAAAGATATTTAAGAGAATTCAGTACTCAAACTTAAGTTGTCAGCCAGCATTGCTAAACATTTTTTCTTGTGATCTATAAAACAGTTGGACTTACAGACCACAGCACTTCAGTTAGACACCAGTATCTTTTTTGTTGCATTTATCGGCCAAATATGTTTTTTAAGCAAATGTTAATAATGCTTAATACCAAGGAAACAGCAACCTTGTCTTTTCTATCACTCTTACATATTAGAAAATGCCTGAGGAATAATAGTCTCTTATCCAAATTTGTAATGTTTATAATGATACACAAAAATATGAGAAATGTTAAAAGCTATGTACTTTCACTACCTCTTGTCAAAATATATTATAAATATCCAAACACTAACCTGGAGGAGGATTTAGATAGACACTGTTACAAGTCAGTAATTTCTTTATGAACTGGAAATATTCTAGGCTGTACTGCATTCGGTTATGCATGAACTGGACATTTTGCTTCCGTACACTTCGCTCAATGGCAGATGGCATTTTAATTTGATGGGGTTTAGTGGTCATTGTAAGTTCTGAAATATATTTTATTAGTTCATTGTCTCTGTCTACTGTGTCCATACGTTCATAAAAGAGAATGTAAGCATTCCACCACCTCTTCTGACGTCTGTAAGACATGCGCTTCATCATATGGTCAAATACTTCTCCCATGTACTCTCCACCAAAACACTGATTTTTCATTTCTTCATCATCATCCATTTTGCATTCTGTTACGTCACCATCATCAAATTTATACCACCTGTTTTTCTCACCATCTCCACCATTTCTCTGAATTATGTAAGAGTAGTAATGTCCACCACTGGCTTGACCACTGTGCACCAATACACCAACAAGTCTGTATTTAGTACTTCCAGAATGCTCATTTTCAGACTGTTCATTCTGTATCAGCTGATTTTCAGGATTTACATCATCCCCTTCTAGTTTAGCTACTCCTGCCACTGTATAAGGTTCCATGTCCAACTCTCGCGGAAATTCAAAATAGTCATTGAACTTGATTGCACATTCCCTTTCCCAGTCATAGTCAAATCGTTTTAGTTGGATGGCAAGAACTGGGGGCAACTTTTTAATTAGCAAGCGTTTAACTGTATCAACCTAAGGAATAAAAGATTCACATGTTAATGTATTCTATCTGTGTAAATTATCAATGCCAACTACAAATGCAAGTGAAAAATATTGCCACAATTCTTTGTCAAAGTGCTATAATATACCAAGTAAATATCAATATATTATGCATTGCATATCACAGACAAATTTGATATAATACTGAAAAGATTGGTTTGCAGCCTTAACAGTCCTTCCTGAATTGTGGTTATGAAGTATGTAACTGTAACTCTCAGTTCTCCTACACAATGAAGCCATTTAAAATGTTTCAGGCATGGCCAAACTTGGTCCTCCAGCTGTTTTGGGACTACACCTCCCATTATCCCTAGCTAACATGACCAAGTTTGGCCATGCCTGCATTAGGTCTTCCAAAATTAAATAAATAATTGACACTTTCAAAGTTTTTTTTTATAAAAAGAGAAAAAGAAAAAAGAAAAATGCTGTATTTCAGTTACCTTCTTGTTGCATTTTTCACAATGATATGCATTTGCACCTTCCAGTAAGTCTCCCTTGACGTACTGTTCCAAAGAGTCAAGCAGGTTTTGGTGATTTCTTATATCTACATTCAGCGTTGTAAAAGATTCTTCACATTCGTACCTATTAATGGCAGATTAGGTTAAGTTATGCTGACACAGTATGAATTCAAGAAAATATTTTCATTCTGAAGCAATGTTTTGAAAACAGTACCAAAAATGTGTATTTTAAGTGAACAAAACGCTCAAGAAATCTGTTCCATAGAGATTATAAATAGGCTTATGACATTTTTTTCTCAACTGTCTCAGCAAAACTTTATCAGTCCTGAAAAATAGCAATAGACATGAGTGGATGATGACCAGCACCAAGACCTTCCTATCAGTACCCACAACTGTAATGTGTGAACAAGCCAAGCAGCAAGTCAGTCTCTGAATCTGGACTTACAACTTTGGTAGGGAGTATTGTACATCTTAATCTGAAAATGTAAAAAATCATAAAGTCTAGTATTTTGAATACACTTAAGGAACATTTAGGGTGCTTCACTATTATTTAACATTTACACAGCATCAGCTTTCAAAAAAGCATTTTGAAATTTTACTCTAGATATAGTACCGTATTTATTTTGATCATATTACAAATTCATTCTCCAGTTGCCTTTTGTAACCAAAACAGCACAATCCATGTACAATAGGGAGATATTACAGGCTCTAAAAATGACTTTAGGACAAAACTCTTTAAGGGGCGGGGGAGGGGGGGAGACCCGAATTAATAAGATCTAATAAGATCACAAACTATGAGCATCTTGGGGTGGGTGGTGGATGGGTGCGAAATGAAGTATCCTGGAAAAAGGCATGTCTGGCTGGCTCCATATTGCACCATTTTGTTGCAAGTCCATCTTGTCAAACCAAATGACAAATTACAAACGTTAAGTGTGGGCTCACAAAAGCATGTTGCCTTGAGTGTCAGTAGCCATAGCCATAGAGTTGCCTAGGCTTCTCTAGGGATGTCAGCACGAACCAGGCTATACTCAGATATGTAACTGATATGTAACATCTGGTGATTGCCGTCTTAATTACATCAGAAAATGTGTGTCTTGCTATCATAGAGCTGACTCTGATTTTTTTTTTGAAACTTTGGTTGATAACTTTCCTCAACATGGCTCAGAACATTACATCAGCTGTATTTAGAGTAACTTGCTAATATGAACCACTCCTAAATGGTCTCTGTACTTTTCCATAAATGGGAGACTTGTAGCATATTTTTAGTGGATGAGCATTATTACTTTGATTTTATGAAAATGAGATGATAGAGAAGAAACACTTACCTATGTGGGCAGCCTTGACAGATCTTCTGATCAGCAAAGGAGCCTCCCAAAACTTTACTTAACATTGCTGGGTGACCCAAGGCTTTTAAAGCTTCATCTAGGCTATCCACCAAGGAGTTAAAAAATTCTAAAGCATCATGTTGTTCACGTAGGTTTACAGGCTCACCCCAGAGTCTAGGATGGAAGAGATTCTCATAATAAAAGCACACAGATTTTCTAACAGCAAAATAAAGTAGCATGAAAAAATTAAAGTAGTTTTACATCACTATTATATAAATTTATCTTCATATAAGCTGAGCATTACAATTAGCTAGCAATCCTCATAAGTGCTGCACAGCTCTTAAAATATGTAACCTAGTACTCTGGCTTACTCGGGTGGCACTCAGCATACACAGATAGCAGACTGGCGGTGCCCATTTGGGGAACCACAAATTGAACTCCGATAGACAAATCACTTTGCACTGCCTTCCCCTTATTGAGGTGAGGGAGGGGCAATGTGAAAAGTATTCTCAAAACTGGATGAACTCTGAAACTGGGGGGAAATGACCCGGCTCTAGTTCAGATATAAAAAGACTAAATGTTCAGCGTGGTAGAGATATGAGCCTTAAGGCCCTGGAACCATTACAGTTTACCTGGGCCTGAAACTTGGGCTCTTAGTCAAGTGCTCCAGTCACCTCCTCCACCAGTAGACCACTCTCATGAGTGGGGCTTGCTCATATAGAAATGTATAAGCCTAAGTTCCATTTCACACTGAAGACTTTTGCCTATTGTAAAAGGTAAAGGTAAAGGTACCCCTGCCCGTACGGGCCAGTCTTGACAGACTCTAGGGTTGTGCGCCCATCTCACTCAAGAGGCCGGGGGCCAGCGCTGTCCGGAGACACTTTCCGGGTCACGTGGCCAGCGTGACAAAGCTGCATCTGGCGAGCCAGCGCAGCACACGGAAACGCCGTTTACCTTCCCGCCAGTAAGCGGTCCCTATTTATCTACTTGCACCCGGGGGTGCTTTCGAACTGCTAGGTTGGCAGGCGCTGGGACCGAACAACGGGAGCGCACCCCGCCGCGGGGATTCGAACGGCCGACCTTTCGATCAGCAAGCCCTAGGCGCTGAGGCTTTTACCCACAGCGCCACCCGCGTCCCATTTTTTGCCTATTGTAGAGCAGGGTAAATATGGCTTGTTCTTGCCATATTTACACCCTACACAGAGGAACACAGGACACTGACTGGCAGCATCTCTCCAGGGTTTCAGGCTAAGGTCTCTCCCAGCTGTACCTGGAGATGCCAGGGATCAAACCTGGGGCCTGCATACAAAGCAGGTGCTCTTACCCCTCAGCTATGGCCCTTCCACTCAGCCCATGTCTGAACTAGCCCAATATTTTCATCTATACAGTGATTTTGGGGTTTCCTGACCTTGCCTTCTGCATGATTAAAAAGATACACATCACACTGTCACTTAAGGAGTATATATTAAATTCCACTGCATTTCATTAAACATATACTGTTTCTATCATAAGACTTCACATAAACACAGTTCAACGTAAGTTAATTTCCTATTTACCTGAATTGCTTCCAAAACCCTCTGGGTACATAGTACTGTAACCTAGAAGCTGCTAAGTGACCAAAGATGACCTGGAGATGTCTTAATACGCCTATGTTGTATTCTTTTCTGTCTTCTGTTTTACTTAAGCTTGGTTTATCTTCATACTGATGTGGATAGCCAAATACTTCATCCCGTGGGTCAACATTGCTCTTTTAAAAAAGTAATGTAATATAAATGGTAAGCATGAAAAAATAAATAGAAATTAATATGCCTTATGAACAAAACCTAGTAATGTCTGCTAGAGAAATAATAGTAGTAGCTCAGATTAAATGCAAGTACATATGAAACCCCATGAAGGTTCTAATCTCAACTAAAGCAGTTCAGTTCCAAAGTCCAGGTGGGCAACCTAAAGATTCTCATAAGTAAGCAACAGGATTGTTCAGCTTGCGATTTTTACAGATATGGAAACAGACATCAGTCTTTTCCAATTACTTTTTTCAGTAAGTCCAAAACACCATGACTTTGCCATGCATAGGAAGCTCCTCCTACCCTTGTGAGAGGCTTTTCAAAGGACTAGAATGCCATCTTGCACCCACTTACTTCCACCTATGTATGTGGACATCTATACTCATGTACAAAAACAAGACTCATGAGAAGCAGCCCTCATGGTTTATTTTTTTTACTCTTTTTTCAGATTAAATACAATCAAGGTGATTTATTGTCATTATACTTTTATCCCATTACCCATTATAATTGACCCTTATTACTAAATCTCATATACCGAAAAGGGGGAAATGTTACTTTAATTAATAACAACCACCAAAGAGTTACTGTTATTAATTATTGACAACAATAAGTGTCTTATGGCACTTTAAAGACTAACAAAAAGCTTCTGCCGTAATCAATATGCTAGTCTTTAAGGTGTTGTAAGACTGTTTTTGCTTAAGAAAACTAGCACATCAATTCTTCAAAAATTGCTACGTTTTATTGAAATTACGCTTTCTACAGCTATCAATGTAAAAGAAAATTGCAGATTAAGTAATAAAAAAGCTAAATAAAATGTACCACTAACATTATTAAAGAATAGTTCCAAAAATAAATTGAACTACTCTGAATATGACCTTACTTGGGTGTCACCCAACGGGTTGAAATCTCTGTGTTTAATTAAACAATAAAAAGCAGCATGGGACTACCAACTTTTGATTGCTTATTTATAGCAGTATCAATTGTTTTGATACTGGGCATTCTATTGTGTTGCACCAGTTTGGAATTGTTCTCCGGTTTTCACAAATAGTATCACATTATGGTCTCCCCCCCCCCCCCCAGTGGCCATAAATTCCCTTTTCTTTCTCTTTAAGTCATTATCAATTCTGAGTATGCGTAAAGTTGAGTATCTCCCATTATAACTAGATATACAGTATAGAGCTATGGGAGGAGGGAAAGTCTTAAACTACATTAAAATTTGTCAAGAACAATATAGTGTTACCTCGTTGTCTTGCTTCTCATCTCCAGACATATCATCATCTACGTCACTTCCTGTGCCTTCAATTGCAAGGATTCCATTCCTGATGGCAGGAATCATGTACAGCTGCTGAATGACAGAATTCATGTAGCAAGTGGCACCTGCATTTTTTAGCCCTACAAATCCCTTTGGTGGTCGTGGTCCAACAGGTGGAAGATACTCCCATTCTGTTAGTGCTTCACAAGCTAGGAGAAATCAATTGTATTAGAAAATTAGCTCAGCTTCTGAATAAAACTATACACTTCTGAACAGCCATTAACTTAATACCCTAGTACGGAATAAGTTCATTTCAAAGCCTGTTCCATTGATCAATGAGACTTACTAAGTATATATTCTTATTCCAGTCCTTGGCACACAAAATCTCAGATTTGATATTTGCATTTAATCAAAATGAAGCCTACAATAAAAAGCAGCTAAAAATTGACTACCCCTTAAATCAGGGATAGTCAACATGGTCCCCACCAAGTGTTTTGGACACTACACTGCCTACTCCTGTTTTAAATAATTATACTATTTAGAGATCACTAGGGCTTGCCGATCGAAAGGTCGGTGGTTCGAATCCCCGCGGCGGGGTGCGCTCCCGTCGTTCGGTCCCAGCGCCTGCCAACCTAGCAGTTCGAAAGCACCCCCGGGTGCAAGTAGATAAATAGGGACCGCTTACTAGCGGGAAGGTAAACGGCGTTTCCGTGTGCGGCTCTGGCTCGCCAGAGCAGCGATGTCACGCTGGCCACGTGACCCGGAAGTGTCTGCGGACAGCGCTGGCTCCCGGCCTATAGAGTGAGATGAGCGCACAACCCTAGAGTCTGTCAAGACTGGCCTGTACAGGCAGGGGTACCTTTAAAAAAGCATTCTTGAGAGATTTGTAAATCTATTAGCTTGCTTATACTAGGCCTGTAAACAAATGGAACAGGATTCAAAGCTCTATGGTGGGTTTTTGCACCAATGGGAACACCTCCTTCAATGTATTTTCCCTGCCCCCCCAAAAAACCACACACAACAACAACCTTAGACCACTGGGTGCCTCTGAAGCAGCCTCAGATGTCAGTAATATCCTTTATTGAAATGGAAAATCCTACTACAAATGCCTATGTCTATACAGGAACTGCTTCAATATGCAAAGCATGCATCCCAACCATAGATACTATTCTCTATGCATTTCATCTTAGGAATTATAATTAATGTATCTGGCAAGTACTGCAAAGAAAAGACAAATGATTATATCCAATGTCAATTAGAATACTCAATGACATTAATGGACTTGTTACTTGTCACTGATTTCAAATGGGTCTACATCACTGGATATCAAACAAAATACCATTTTGGAAGAGCAAAAAGTATATGCAATTATTTGATTTCCAATAATGTCTAAAGCCTGACAAATATTTAAATCAATATAAGCTTCATATTAAATAGAGCATAAAATCTATGAAAAGTACTTACTAGTTATTGCGGTGCCTATATAATACATTTCAGTCAAAGTATCTACTATTTGTTTGAGATTTCGGACACAGCCCACTGCAAGTGCTACTAGCAACTCAAATCCAGCATTAATGGTAGCTGGCGAACTACAGACTGGTATGGCCTGCTCAGCGGGCAATTCTCCATTCCTCATGTACTGTAAGTAAACATTCGAGGCTGGAAAGATGAAATCATCTATTAACTCCTGAAAAACAAAAAAGGGAAAGCAAAAAAAATCAAGTTATCCATAATTTTATTGCCTTTTATATACTGCTTTTAATTCAAAACAGCAAACTGGTCAACACATAAACAATTAAAATACACAATGAGAAATACATTAAAAAATTACAAACACATCTCATAACTTCAAACAACAGCAAGATAATACAATCCAATAGATTATTCCACAACTCAAAAAGATTCAAAATCCAGTAAGAAAGCCTGAGTGAAGAGTTTATGTGCTGTCAAAATGTTTACTGATGATGCTAGACACACCTCCAGAGGAAGGTGAGAAGGCCCTTGCCTGGGTCTCACTCAGCAGCAGCAGTCAGAAAAGGGCCCCCTCCAAAGATCTTAATGGCCTGTCTAACACATACAGAAAAATGTGTTCTATCACACAGGCAATACCTGAACCAGAATTACCTACCACCCCAAAATGTCTCATGACTTTAAACCTTTGGGGGTCAACTGCTAGAAGGAACGGAAGCCTGAACAAGGATTCCAAGGCAAAAAGGAAACCTAGCACCATTTTCCTGAGTCTAAGAAACAGCCCACTTGCCCTCAATAATTTACATACACCCAATCCTAGCCCTTCCAATCCTTTAGCCATGCTCCAGCATGATCAAAATTCATTGGAAATGTTTTTAAAAACCCACAATGGGTAGCACACTGAATTGAGCCAATCTATTACTGTACGGTAATGCTAAATCATGCAACTCTGCCTGCCCTGGGCAATACCTCAATGAAGTCCTTCCTCACATTAAACTGAGAAGTTCTGAATTCCAGCTTTATCTCACAGTATAATCCATCATTCACTTTTGCCTTTGATTTGTTAAAAAGTGGGTTTCTCACAAGATTATCAGCAGCAATTTTATGATGGACTGAATTCGTACATTTCTATAAAAGCTATTTCCTGCTCTCCTAAAAATTATTCAAATTTAATTAAATCTATATGTTTGTTTACAAGTTCCTCCTTACCAAGCTACTTCATTATGATTTTAGTTTTTTCCATATAGCAATTACTTACTTTAATGAGATTAGCACCTCCTTTTTCACATCCAATATGGTACTTTTTTTCAGGAGTTTGAAATGCCAATAATTCCTTTGTTACTCCAAGGTGACCTTCTAAGATAGTCTCTTCTACACCTGTTTCTCCTGTTCTTTTCACTTCATCCTAACAAAAGAAAGGAAAAAGAAAGAAAAAACACTGTGTCACAAGTTCTGGGAACTCACTTTAAAATGAAAATATATACTGCTACAACTCATTACAAATATGCTCCCACCTTTCTGTCTTATAAACATGGCAGCTAAAACATAAATGTTAACAGATAAAACGATCAGTAAAATGAATAAAACTAACAACAAAACTTACCCTAATCCTTTTAAGCCAGTCTATTTCATTATTAAGCAGAACTTCAGCATTGGGCACATTAATATTACTATTGTATGCATAATTAAGAAGATGTCTTAATAGAGTAAAGTAGTCCCCTGAATGCTTAGCACGTTCTCGTGCAGTACTCTGTAAGAGAAAGACGTCATGAGTGAATTTGAAAAGGTGATTTACATTAACAGCAACACAGGATGTTTCTTAAAGCAAGAGTGGTGACCTCTTTAGTCCCTTAGTCCTCTTTAGTCCTTCTCCATCACTTGACATGTAAGGAAGAGGTGGGTCTTGTAAGCAAAGAAAACATGGAGACTTCTTCAGCACACTGCCTTTACTTGACATTGGGGAGGAGATTTGCAAAAACCTTTGCAGATCTCTCCCCACCCCCTCCTTTCCCTTTTAAATACCTTATATTGCATGGACCTAGCTCCCATCTCTACTCTTCGCTCATTAGCTGATGTGGAGATTAAATCCTAATGTCTAGGCTGTGTGATCCTATTCTCTGCTGGGACCAGGATCACACAACCAATGCAATATTGAATCCTGCCCTTTCACCCAAGTGCTGACATTGCTAGTGATGACGGCTGACAGTATGACAGTGGCCATGATTTGGGGGGGGGGGGGTCTGCTGGGCCAAATGGACCCCCTGGAAGACCAAGATTAGCCTGTGGGACCAAGGTTCCCCACCCCCAATGTAGTTCAGAATTCTGTTCTCAAAGTTGGCCTATGCAACCAGATGGCCTATGCAAAGTCTCCAAGCATGATCTGAGTGCATACTGCTCTGATAGCATGAATCCGTCTATTCCCCTTTTAAAACCATCCAAGTTGGTGGCCATCATAGTTTACCTATGCTATCCCTAACTAATGACCATGTGGGAGCTGATGGGAGTTGCAGTCCAACAATACCCGTAGTATCACAGGTTAGCCATCTGTCAAACAGTCGAAAAATGTAGATTATAAATGTAATTGGAGATTTAAAGAATCTGGGTTGCATCCAAAAGCAAGATTAATGTCAGCTGCCTCAACCCAAGTTTCAGCAATTCCGCCTCTCACTGTGCCCCACCAACGCACTCCAGACCTTTCATGAAGGTCCACCAACCCCCAAGAGGGACTTTTGGGGGCACAGAGGGGGGAAATGCCCTACTGCGAAAGCAACCTTCTTTCTACATCAATTGGCTGCAACTCAAAGGGCTCCAATTCAAACCACCTTGAATGTTTTCATGTGTATACCGATTTGTGGACCTGGTTTCAAAGCTAGGAACAGCTCCAGCTGACTGTAGAATTAATCGTGACACTGGTATCAGTGATAAAATGCTTGAGGCTCATAACACTGAATGTGGGGCTCAGAAGGAAAAGCAAATGCAATACATGATACTATCTTAATTTCTGTATTTCAAGTATTATCTGTTAACTGCACTGAGCTATTGGAAAGTATCTATAAAAATCTATTGCAGGAAATTCTTATAGACATTAGTGTAAGTAACAATGTGGAGTTTTAAATGCCTTACCCCTAAAACAGTGAACAACAGAGTTATAAAGAAAAGCAGAGGTCTCTGTCCCATACAACATCTGGTAGCCATTAGGAAGAACTGTTCCTGTGCCATCTGACGAACAGTTCTGGGGGGAAATTAACCAGAAAAAAATCAAATTAATACAGATACTTTGTAAACAAGACAAATCTTAATTGAGATTTGCTGGACAGCTTCCCTGCATGTTTATCAGAAGGAGTGTCATTGCTTTTTCAGTTCCTAGGATTGAGGGAAGAGGAATTTAATTTGAAATGTACATTATGAAGGTGCTGTCAAATTCTAAAGAGACCACGGGAGATGCGGGTCTTCCAAGTAGCAGTGGGCATGCACAACTTGCATGTGTAGAAGGGTGACAAGGGAAGCTGTGTTTTGTGAAGGCACTTGAACCAAAAAGGACCAAATGCAATGACACTTAAAAGTTATTTAGTTGACAGAAAACAAAAACAAGAGCCTGAACACCAGATCCATAAAGGACAGGAGATCACCTGTCCTTTCTGATGAATGTTAAATGTGGAATCTGTGATAGCCCACAAATTGGTTCTGATAGTTTAGAATCAAGGATGTCCATCACATCTGTAACATTTTGGGGAATGACAAATATAGGTATCTGAGAATCATTCTTTAAGAGATAAGACATAGCCAGTTGTGGGCACACTTCATCTGAAATGTTGAGAGTTTATGACATCATGATTGTTGCTGCTCTCCTCTGGCTTCTAGCTGAAAATCTGGATTCAATAGGTGGGATTGACCTAACCAGTCCTATCAGTGAAAGCTCTGTGCAATCACATTTGCTTGTACAGAAGGGCTTTTGCCTTTTCTTCCCCCACCCCCCTGTGCATCTCCTGATATTGGCTCAGAAAATGAAAATAAAAAACATCACCATACCACAGTTATAGTGATAGCCATTATGATCTAGAGATATACAAATGAAATCACAGCCCAGCAAGTGTACTTTGAATTGGGCATCTACAGTCACCTGCTGCCACCTGGAGTCAGCAACTGTGAGATGAAAAAAACCACTTACTTGCTGTGACAGTGCAACAACAAGTCAATGATAAATGTCTGCCAAGCTTTTTCTTTGCTAAGTGCATCCAGCGCTGTTGGAATCAAGGCAAAACAAAGGGTCATCACTTCGAGTGCTTCACAGCAAACTTGTTCATCTTCTGCATCTGGTTCATTGCCTGCATTTGTCTGTAAAATTAATCAGAAATAAGTGACATTAAACAGGTATGGAAGAGGAACTAATGATTTTCTTAACTGTTCCCTTCAGATACAAACCAATACTGAGAACAAACATCTACTTACTACAACCTACAGCCTGAGTAAGGCCTACAACTGCAACAGGGATTAATTATAATAATGCGGTCTGTTATCTTATTTATAGCCACACATACAAACATCAATTCTGACACAATGCTGAAATTATGTGAAAGGGGAAAGGCATTAGTGAAAAGGCGGGGGGAATATAGTAATAAATAAAAAATATTTTTAAAATTTATATCCCGCCCATCTGGCTGGGTTTCCCGAGCCACTCTGGGCAGCTTACAACATATAGAAAAATGTAACAAAACATAAAATAAAATAAAAATGCTATAAAAGCAACAAACAAACCAATAGATCAATAGAAATGAAAAAGAAGAAGAAGAAGACCCAAATTAAAATAACCGCCAACCCCAACTAAACGTTTTACCAACACCAACCCGAAAAAAACAAAACGGGAACCAAAATTAGAACTGTTTAAATCGTTTTAGCCAGTTGCCCCAACCCAAGAATTCTCCATCCACATGGGACTGTAAAAAGGCACCGAGACTGCTACGGAGTTATGCTTCAATGAGGTAACACTGAAGTGCTTTCTTAAAAGCTATAAAGGCATTCTCTCAACAAAAGTGCCAGCAAAGTAACTACCAACAATTTAACTCGGAAATCTATTAGATGAAAATTATTTAAAATCATATAAAAATGCTTACAATTTCTAAACAGGCCACTTGAAGTCTGAATTTCCTAGGATAGGCCTTATCAAAGATCAGTTTGAGAGAAAAGGTTGCTTAGGATTTCTTACCTTCTCGTAAATTTTACTAATATCCTCATTTGAACTGAATACCAGCTGTACTGATCCACATCCTGAAGCCCAAACTATTTTCTGCACTGCTCTAATAACACAAATATCAGGGATATATTTTGAAGCCTAAAAATAGAAAGATAGCATCAAATGTAACTGTTCCAAATGTTTTTACTTCAGACAGGGAGAAAGAAGCATAGAGAGCAAGAGTAAAAAAAGCAAACACTTAATACATTTCCCACAAATCTGAATCCACGAGAGTCTGTATTCTTGCACTGGAGGCTGAAGCTCATACCAAGTCCATCTGGCCCTGTACTGTCAACTTGGGAAGTGGTTCTCCAGGGTCTCTAGCCAAAGTCTCTCTCATCACCTACTACCATATATTTTTAAAACGGCACTGAGATTTCTGGATGCAAAGTATGTGCTCCTCTCAAAAGGGACAGTATCATGGCACAGGGATACGAATCAGCAACTACAGAACCAGGAAGCATTAAGGTGTGACCAGATGTCACCAAGGAAGCTCCTTCTATTTTGTCAGGTTGCACACTAGAGACAGGCTTCCATTAAGGATATATAAGCAGCTGCTGAGGAAAGTACAGATTCTCCTCTCCCACTCCCCAAGTCACTGCCTTAAGCCTAAATCAGGAACTGAGGGAATAGTGAAAATTATACTAACCTCATCAGATATTTGCTGTGCAAGGCGTATTGCTACATTTCTTAGCATGCACTCTGAGGTTGGGTTGGGAATGTTCTGTAGAGCAGTTTGCAACACCACTGCTTGATCATGAGTTGCTTGGTTGATCTGGAACAATTTATTTTCAATATTTTAAAGAAAGAACATACTATCTTCAACTGTAAAAATTTAACATGGTGGAGAAAAAATATATTTCCACAGCCATTTACAAATTGAGCAATACTAGTCAATATCAGACTTTAAATATTTACTGGTCATCAGATCACAATAAAGCATTTACAATTTTGCTTTAAGGACAAACTTAACATTACCTGTGACATTGGGCTTGTGCCCTCTACAACTGGCTGACAAGCTTCCGCCACAGCTCTCACATGGCCATAGCCAATTGCAGTTAGCAATAGTTTTGCTATTTTTAGAGCATTTAGGTAGGCACCCCTTCTTGTTTCCATATCTGCATTTGGCAGGAAGTTATTTCTGGTCAGCATACTCAGCACAAGAGGTAAGCCACCACTTTTTAAGAAGTTGTACTGGAAGTCAGTGGCATCTTCTCCCAGAGGTAAATTGGCAGGCATTAACAAGGCATAAACTACCTGCAAGGGGGAAAGAAGTGGGAGAAAGAAAACGGGAAAAATAATTCAGCAAACTTTTAAACTAAGTATACTAAAATGCAAGATGAGAGGGTGGTTTTTGCATATTTGCTTCCTTTTCATTTTGTGATGAAGCTCTTTTCTCCGTGAGCAACCTTCCCCACAACCCAGTCCTATGGGAAGGCCTTGCAGTACAGTCATACTTCGTGTTGCGTTATGTTCATGTTGTGTCTTTTCGGCTTGAGAACGCGGCAAACCCAGAAGTGTATACATCCAGGTTTCGCCGCATGTGCATGCGCAGAAATGCTCTATTGCGCTCTGCGCAGAAGCGCCGCTCTAATTGCGGACTTTTCGGGGTGCAAATGGCACCCCTGAACGGATCGTGTCCGCAACTAGAGGTAGCACTGTACTCTGCAATTTGGGTGTGATCCCTGAATTCAGTGTAAAAATAATACTAGAAGGAAAATTTCAAGTATCAAAATATTAAAAATGAGATATTACAAACCTCTGTAAGATATAGCACTTGTGATGCAGAAGGGCCGAAGAAAAGAGAATCAAGGGATGGACTAAGGCTGCTGTCTCCGAGTTTTGCATGGTCTAAACAAATAGCTCTTAGTTTTTCTACAGTAGTGTTATCTGGAATAAAAGCACAATTTAAAGATGTTTCTTCCCACAGAGAATACAATATAGATTTCTGAAGCACTTTTGGAAAGTGTAATACATTGAAACTGCAAAGGAATAGATAGCACTGAAGAAAATGGAGAATTTTTGTCTTTTTTTCTTTGAAAATCACATTTTGCTTCAGTCCCAAGACAAATGCTGCAAACTGGAGAGATGGCATGCACTAGAAATTTTCCATGACCACCTCTTTCAGCACAACCAGTTTGAGGAAAAGCAGCTTGATACTCGCTTTTGAACTTTCTGGACTAGAAAGGGCAACAGTGTGTGTGCACTGCTTTTAAACACACACACAGATGAATCCCCACACTGATTATGAACATGGAGAGTTAAACATGCAGTTTGATTGTTTTGTACAGGTAGCTTCTAAGATGCTCTACATTTCACTTTCTATAAATAGAAAATACACTGAAAATAAATCTTACCTGGTGGCATCAATTTCATAAGGATCCGTGCACCATCTCTAAGAGGTGGCATATTTAGGCTACAGCCTAGGTCTGCAACTTGCCAAAGAAACGAGATATATCTAGGATGCAGTGACATGATCTAAAATAAAAGTAAAAACCTGTCATGAGATACCAGCTCCTAATATCAGATAATAAATTTCAGTCTATAATTTTGAGTGTGTGTGTCTGTTCTTTACTTACAACTCCAGGCAAGCAACTTTCAACTTCTGGGTTTGGACCATCACTATAGTGATTGCCATGGTTGCCTGGAGAACCAGTTGAGGAATCAGATGAGCTATCAGGGCTTGAAGGCATATTGGAACTTATCTGTGTAAGCTTGGCTGTAATTAGCTGGGGGGTGGGGAGTAATAGAAAGTGATAAAATGGAGAGATTGTACAAAATTGTTAAAACGGTTACTTTCTAATAGCAAACTTGACTGAATATATCAAACTGTTAATACTATAGCTACTCACAAAACACGCCATTATTTCAAATTATATTTATGCATTCATTTAACTTTCAACAGAGAACTTTCAAAAATAAGTAAGCTGATCAATATATGATATTTACAGTACTTACTGTTTTATCTTTGAGATTTAATTGTCCAATTAATTTTCTATCATCTGCCGGATCTACTAGCTCGCCTCCAATAAATAACTCTACTTTTGTATGTGCACTGTTGGCTTTAATACGATTGAGAATGCAACGTCTAACTGAACCAATCGTGTCATTTGTATGGGACCAAACATCCAAGTCTTCCACTTGCCGGCCTTGATTTGGAAAACGAACTACCAGAGAGATGTGTTTACCACGAAAAGCTCTGAGAACAAAGATAAAGATAATACCACTTAAAACAATCAAAAATCTTTAAAAGCATTTACTACTGCCAGGGAGAATTATAGAACTAAATTTATATTGGGGCAATGCCTTTAATAGGCCAGCCAAAATGTCACATTAGAACAATACCTAATAATTGTCCCAATAGCGGTATTTTGCTGACATAGTTGACTTTACTCGTTAAGATTTATTTTATTTTCAAAAGAGTACAACACTCCAATAAAACTGGAATTCAGAAAATTTTGCTTACTTTTTAATAATTCTTCTACTTGTTTGCTAGACTAAAGGGGAATAAATCTGAAAAGGTTATCTACAGCATATAATGAATGGATTATCTTTTGCCTTTATGTATGTGGCAAGGAAATCAGAAATATAAAATTTATGATTCTACAAATATACTGTACTAATATATTACACAGGCTATGTTATTTAAAAGTTTTTACACAATATGAGATGCATAGCAGAATCCTAACACCACAATTACTCGGAAAATTACTTAATATTGCATCCTAATTTACCAGAGTTTTGAAATTTCCACAAACCTTGACATTGGTAGAATTGTTCGTTCTTCGTGGTAATCACTGTCACATTCATTTATATATTCTCTTAAAACGGTCAACACTCGCACCATTCTTATCGCTTCTTGCCTTGCGCAATTAATACTGTCTTTATCGCCATCCAAAACACACAAAGTATCATAGGATGCTTTCAAACGATCAAAGCAGGACTGAATGAAGTCTTCATGGATTACTACCTACAGAAATGCCAAGAGATAGCCATATCTCAACAAAACAATATAAAAGGTCACAAGAGAGACAAATTAATGCTACATCTGTAATTTGCATGGATGACACTCCTGAACAGAAGATTCCAGCAACACTAGTATTTTTAACAGGCTTCAGTGTGCCAACAGAATTTTTAGAATGATGAAAATACATGGCAATTAACAACTTAAAAGCCACTAGTTAGTATGAATTCCTATCTGAATGAAGAGCCAGCTAAAGAAGAAATGTATGTTCTCAAAGATTTACTTTTGTAAAATAGTCCTCAAGCAAAGCATACTAAGGAAGGAGACTTTCATCAATGAAAATGGTAGATGCTACCTATTTTTTAAAAACAACAGTATTTTTCATAATTTTACCTGATTTACTTGCAATCTCGGACCAAGATTGGTATAGATTTCCTTTAGTAGATCTATTGCTCGACTGGCAATGTCATCACTTCCTTGAATTACAACCTAAGACAGAAATATAAAGCATATACCACTTTAACTTAAGCATTATGGCCTATGAGAATAAAATCTCCAAGTGCAATCTTGACAAAAATATGTATATAAAATCTACTGCAAATGGTCTTATGACCCATTCTTGGCTTCGATACAACACACAGTAATATTATTTCATTTATGAACTATTTTCCATGAGGCATCCCAAAGTGATTTACAATTTTTTAAAAAGTCATTAGATTCATCTAACATATGACAACATCATACACACATAAAATAAATTTTCCCACCCTAGCCCATGAGATGAAGTTAAAGCAATACATCAGAAATAATGTCCAAAGAACATAATAAGTCCTATCCCAGACAACCATTTACATAGAAAGCAATATACAATTTATGCTAATCAAAAAGTTTTATAATGTGAAGGGAATCCGATGTTTTCAGTTTTAGCCACATATAATAACAAAGCTGTACCAATCAGTTGCAAAATAGTTTTATGGTTCAAACCTTGGGCCAATTTTATTTTATTAGTCTATTTTCCCCCAAATGCTATTTGCCATACATTATTGTACCAGTCTGTCAAAGAAATGCCCTCCGAGTTCTTCCAGTATCTCATTACAAGCCTGGCCAATAGTAAAAAATAACTTATCGGGGGTTTTAACTGTAAATTAGTGTTGCCTCCCATTAAAAGATTGAGCAGTGCCAGCTCTGAACATTTAGAGGTTTACTTGACCAGCAATTGTGATTTAAAATAGAACATATATAAAAACAAAACTGTATATATACAAACAAATGTAAATGACAACTATAAATAACAAACTTAAAACAGTAGCACCTACATAAAATCAATTCAAATACAAATACCAATTGGAATAAAGATTTTAGAAGGTTTGTAGAAAAAAAGGAATGTATTTGGAAGGTGCTGAAATGATAACGGAGAATGTGCCTATTTGATATGCAATGTGAAGGTTTTCAAAGTGTAGGTGGCCCAATTTTTACATTGTGTGGAACAGACCTCCTGGCAGGATGCTCTCTCCTGCAGAATGGGTATGTAGGAGATGAGGTGATCTTTTAGATACCCTGGTCCATAGTGTATATGGGCTTTGTACACCAATACCAGCACCTGGAACCTAGTCTGGTAGCTTACTGGCAGCCTGTGCAATTCTTTCAGCAGTGGTGTCATATAACCACCACAGTCCAACCGCTGCATAGCTGCAGTTACTGGGTCAGTCTCAAGGGCAGCCCCAAATAGAATACATTGCAGTAATCCAATCTGGAGGTTACCAACGTATGGATGACAGTGGTTGGGCTGCAATGATCCAGAAACAGATGCAGCTATCTTTCCAACTGAAGCTGGTGTACTGCACTCCTAGCTCCCGAGGTCACCTAGACTTCTAGTGACAGAGATGGGTCCAGCAGCATCCCCACACTAAGAACCTGCTCCTTCAGGAGGATACAACCCATCCAAAGCAGGCAATTGACCAATTATCCAGACTAGGAAATTGCTCATTCACAGCACCTCTGTATCGCCAGGATTCAGAGCCATAAACGCACCACCAAGCGCAGGCGTCCAGGGCTTGTAAGGCTTCTTCCAATTCCAATTTTACAGAGAAATTCAGCTGGATGTTACAGAGAAATTGAGCTGGGTATCATCAATGTTTTCTGGACACCTCCTCTGGAACTATATTAACAGTGATACCAAGTTCTGCACAAATATGAGCAACCATACCCTGCAAGTGCCTTGCAGCATTGTCAAAGCACATCTCCAAGAACTGTACCTTAGGACTAGATTTCAATAGCCCATTCACCCCTCAAGATGGCTACTTGAGGATGCAATAGTGGCACAGAAGCAAGCTTTCTTAGCTTCCATCACCAGCATACAGTAGGTATTATTATGTGCTTTCACCTGTGCTCAGTCATTTTTCATTTATAAAACTCGCTATATTCCCTGGAGTTCCCTTGAAAGCCAGGGCACCATTGGGATCTATAGCACCAAAGGACACATAGAAGTGTTTGTGTCAATGACACTTTCCATTGTGAGACCAGGGACTTGGCAGGAGCACTAGATAATGCCATATGGAAAATCCCCCAAGTCCAGGGGCAAAGCTGCTGATTAAGTACTCCACTCCTGCAGGCTAAAGGCAAATGGTTGCTCCATAACAGGGTAATGCAAACAAACCCCTACCCCGCCCTACAATACCAATCCATCTACTAGTCATCCTTTTGTAAATAAAAGATCAAGGCTATGTCCTGTTATTTGTCAGGTCAATTCTGTACTGAGGCAGCCCCTTGGTTGCCGTGGCAGCCATAATGTCCCAAGTCAGCATGGATTTTGAAATCACCAAGTCTGGGAATTTTCCAACCCTACACCCAAGACTACTTCTGCCAGTTTGGGTAGTGAGACAGCTGGACTAATTGAACAGAGGAAGAAAATGAGAGCAAACTACATAATTGGCAGCTTTCCTGACACTGATTGCCATTCCTACAGAGAGAGCACTCCTTTTACAGTGTGATAGCAACGAACTACCAAAGCCACAGTTGCAACCTGATACTCCACATATAAAATGATGACTTCAGGAAGCATTGTGTAGCTGCATGGACATAGCAGACTTCTGCAGCAGCACTAGAAAGAATAAATATCTGTGGCAACCTCATATCCAACATCAAGTGAGTTTTTCACCAAGCCATGTGCCAATTTTGCACTTTGTACAAATCACAGCGTATCAAAATAGGCAATGCGTAGCTGAAGTACACAGTAGAACTCACATGTAATAACAGTTGCAGAACTTTTATTTTAATGGCCTAACCATACAAACCAACTTTTTTGTCAAATTACTATAAACTCCAACTTGAGTGGGGACGCGGGTGGTGCTGTGGGTAAAACCTCAGCACCTAGGGCTTGCCGATCGCATGGTCAGCAGTTCGAATCCCCGCGGCGGGGTGAGCTCCCGTCTTTTGGTCCCAGCCCTGCTCACCTAGCAGTTCGAAAGTACCCTTAAGTGCAAGTAGATAAACAGGTACCGCTTTATAGCGGGAAGGTAAACGGCGTTTCCATGTGCTGCGCTGGTGCCGGCTCGCCAGAGCAGCTTCGTCACGCTGGCCACGTGACCCGGAAGTGTCTCCGGACAGCGCTGGCCCCCGGCCTCTTAAGTGAGATGGGCGCACAACCATAGAGTCGGACACGACTGGCCCGTACGGGCAGGGGTACCTTTACAACTTGAGTAAGTTAGGTGTACTTTTACACTTACCCTCCAAAGGTAATCTAATCCTATTAACTCCAAGTCATCCATCATATAGGCTCGTCTCTTTGCAACTAGCTTCCCTTCTCGACAGTTCACAGCTTTGAAGAAACGTTCAAAACATTTCATTCCATTTTCTGTTAAGAGTGAAGGGTCCAACTGAAGAACATTGTTTTCAAAGAAGTCTTTATTTATGTCAGGGTCTAAATCCGGTTCATCTCCCATGAGTTTAGAATACCATTTAAAACAGGCTTCACGATCACACAGGTAGACTGCATTTTCAGCTAAACACTTCCATATTTGTTTTGCCTGAGGAGCACAGAGCCATAGTTGACCATCCTTCAGTAAAAATCTAGCATGAAACAGAGAGAAACAAGAAGTCATTAAAATTAGAAATATCGCTCTAATTCTATGAATTAACACTTGAAACTCAGTAGCTGATGCTGTTTTCAACTGTTCTCCAATGTATTCATACATTCTGGAATATTCCTCAATCACAGAAAAGAGAACAATCTACCGTATTTTTCGCTCTATAGGACGCACTTCCCCCCTCAAAAAATGAAGGGGAAATGTGTGTGCGTCCTTTGGAGCGAATGCAGGCTTCAGGAAGCTATCCGCAAGCCTTCGGAGTGCTGCGGGAATGCCCGCGGGCTCCAAAAGCTTGCGGATAGCAGCCTGCAGCCCGAAGCCTGTGGAGCGCAGCGCTGCGCACCCCAGGCTTCGGGCACCTATCTGCAAGCCTTCGAAGCCCGGCGGGAGTTCCTGCCGGGCTCCGAAGGCTTGCAGATAGCAGCCTGCAGCCTGAAGCCCAGGGAGCGCAGTGCCAACTCCCACTGCGCTCCCCGGGCTTCAGGCAGCTATCCGCAAACCTTTGGAGCGCTCCCCCAGCCTGCAAGCTCCGGGAGCGGTGGCAAGACTGCGCAACCTTGCCTCTGCTCCTGGACCTGTTCTGGGGGCTGGGGTCGGGGGAAGCTCGGGCTTCCCCAGCCCCATGGCTAAAAACGAAGCCACACGCAGCATCTCCCGGCTGGAGAGGTTGTGTGTAGCTAAAGAGGAAGCCAAGACAGCCAGCGGGATGGGGAAAAAATTCTTTATCCCCCCCCCCCAAAAAAACCTAGGTGCGCCCTATGGTCCGGTGTGCCCTATGGAGCAAAAAATACGGTATCCAGATTAAATAATATGCATATTATAAACTTGACATTTCACACAACTACTCTGTACACAAATGTCAGTCACATACTGACATGTGTAAGCAGGTAAAAGATGTTAGAATCCCAACTATAAAAGAAAATTTGAGTTAAGCAAACAGATTGCCTTTGTATCATGCCAAGCAGCCTAGATAAATAGGTATTATGTACTTTTTTGGACTAGTTGGCAGGTTCAATTTCATTGAACATCCTTCAGTCCTACAAAAAAATCCCAGCTATTGATTTCCCGTAGATGCATCTGTCTCAGTACTATAAGCAGAAAAATGCTTCAATAACTATCCAAAGCAGAATAGAGCAGTAAAGAAAATTGTGTACAAATTGCATAGAGAAAATTGTGTGAATTTCACACAGAGCCTAACTACTGTGTCCAAAGAACAATTCTTCTATCCAGTGGTCACACATGGATAAATAAAGGTATCCTTCCCCCATTCATCCCAGCTGATACGTTTCACACCTAGAAGAAACATGAGTAGTATCAGCCATAATCAGAACGTTTACCATTCCTCTCATGGTGTTATCTACTGCGAATATTTAGGGGGGAAATGCTTTGTTATGCTTTTGATTACAACTGTATCTTCTTCAGAAGTGTTAAATAAAACATCCACCATCATAGTTAAGAATACGTGTGCTCTGATCTTAGTAGATTATTCTGGGCTTATCTCACCTAATATTCAAGGCTTTTTTCTTTTAGCCAAGTGGTGTGTGTGTGTGTGTGTGTGTGTGTGTGTGTGTGTGTAAGCAGTAAGCATAGGGATGTCAGAGTAAACTTAAGTGAGGAACCTTGTCTGTGGAATGGCCACTTGGCTAGAAATATTCATTCTCTATATTTTCAAACCGTAAGAACATTAGAACTTGTACATGAGTCAACTCTTTCCTTGACCGAGGTACTGCATGCCTCTTTCTAATCCCTTGTATATGGAAAGGTTTCTAGTGTTATCACATATCATTGCTGTCCTACCATCAGAAAACCTGCTCCTTTAAACATGTTTTGATGAAACAAGGTATATGTCTGCATCAGCTGTATCAGACTAAAAAGTGTACCCAGTACACTCTCTGCCCCTATTCTTTTGGGGACAGCAGAGCAAATAAGCAGTAACTCAACTAGTTAGAATAAAGGTCATCAGTGCTTGCACTAGGAGCAATAGAGAGCTGGTATGTGGATAAATGAAAGCAGCCAGTGAGTCTTCATCTGTGACATGGGAATGAGACAAATAAAGGGATTGTGTATTCTAGCTGGTAGACCTGGAACTAAAGAGCATGCAAGAGGAACTTGTTTCTAGCCATGTGCCTTACTGCGACCTTGTCTAGAAATAGATTCAGTCACAAGACAAATATCATTTTGTAGATCAGCTGTTCTCAACAGCAAAAAGGGGCATTCATTTTTTGCTTTTTGAACAGCATAGATTGCTACTTTTACACCCAATGTAAAGCAAGTATCACTAAAACCAACCGTAGGAAGTTCAGACGTTCTTGGACTTCTTGCACATGACTGTATCTACTCCCAGGTCTTACAGTTTGTGGATCGTATTCTCCATGCTCTGAAAATTTAATACAAGATATTATAATGCATTTTTTTTAATCCAACAGCAAAACCTTTTCAATTTTTCTCTAAAGGCCGTCCCATTATGTCCAAGAAAGTGCTTAGGATTGCATACATTTTTAAGTTTAACAAAATTACTTTGGAAAATTATCAGAAACTACCCAATATTAGATACCATATTTGAAGCAAATGTTGAAATTAACTTTTCCTGAAGTAGTTAAGCAAAATGTGGGAGATATAAATTTCAATCACAGCACATTTTATAGCTATTGTAAAAATACACAAATGTACACAAAATTGGCAGCCTTGCCAATAAAATTATTCTGCCCCTCCCCACCTCCATCAACGAATTATTTGCTTAAATATGTACAGTTGGGTCTGGAAAAATACCTAAAGTAGAATCTAGGCGGAAGGTGACTTTCCCACTTCCTTCAGCATATAAAGAGGAAATAAATAGCAATATATCTCATAATGTAGTTCTAGACAAAATTAAATTTAACTCACCTTTAGCATACTGTCTCATGCTTTCCATATACGCTGAAAGATTTTCTGCAACTAAAGTTACTAGAGCATGATTGTGCTGAAGTTGATTGATTAAGTCATGGCGATAAAACACATGGGGGCTTCGCTGAGTTTGACTGCAGTTTAAACACACACCAAAGTGTTACAAGTCCTGTTACTGAGAGTTTCAAACAATCCATTCCAAATGGCTGCCATATTGCAAAACTATGCACACTCCCTCCCAAAGCTCCTAATCCCCTTAGATATGAGAGGGGTTCGGGGACTTGAGCAGACCAATTAGTTCTCCCCAGTTCTGTCTCTTTTATTTTCAATGAATGCATTAAAATTCTGTATCTCAACTTCTCTCAACCATAGCATTGACATACTCATGCAGACTGCCAAGCTTCTGGTTGCCCTTTAAGTCTTTATTTCCCCTACCCCAAGACAAGAGCTTCCCACAGAAAACACTGAAAAAAATCCAGTGTTTTAGTATAATTGTGATTGGGCAACAGTGCCCTCACCCCAAGGTAACAGCAAAGACATGAGTTCTTGTCTTCAGCATTCAGTGTGAAACAAGTTCCATCTTCAGACAATGGAGTGAGTTACTCCCAATTTTCTGGCTTCTATAGGCTTCAGCTTTACAAATGCCATAAGTCAATTTACGGTAATTGAAAGGAATGACCAGTAAGAACCAGGGGGAAATAATCTGATCGTCAGGCAGGAGAGAGAAAATTGAGGAGACTGTGTTTGCCTCCCAGAGTTCTTTGCTCTCCTGCCTCCGTCACGTGATTAGAAAAGTTACCCAACCCATCCATCTGGGTCATCAGCAACCATCTCAAATGGAATTGCATCCATTATGTATTAACATTTCCCATTATATTTCAGCAATACTAATGGATTATGTGAACTGTGTACCCTTTTCTAGCCCAACACATTAAAGAAATGAAAAGTTTATATTAAAGTCTCACCTCAAGTTTTGTGGTGCTTCACCAAACAAACTACAAATTTCCCTAATTTGTTTCAATGCAGGAATGACCCATTTATCATTTGTGCGAAGCTCTTCTATAAAACGATCTATCCATTGTATTTTTTGTGTATCTCGATCCTTAAAAAACAAATATGTTTATTTTAGCTTGCAACAATTAAGTAATTTTAAAGTGGTTTATCCATTTCTGGCTCCCTGTTTTAAATACTTTGGAACTGAATCATTAGGTTAGAAAACAGCCTACTAGAGAAGTTAACCAACAAACTCAAAATAGCACAGGCAGAAGCACAGGTAGAAGCACCCTCAGCCCAATATGGGTCTCCTTCATCACATACACAGCACAACAGGACAATGACCAACCCTCCCCTGCAACATCTAATATCATTTCATAGAATCATAGAATCATAGAATCATAGAGTTGGAAGAGACCACAAGGGCCATCGAGTCCAACCCCCTGCCAAGCAGGAAACACCATCAGAGCACTCCTGACATATGGTTGTCAAGCCTCTGCTTAAAGACCTCCAAAGAAGGAGACTCCACCACACTCCTTGGCAGCAAATTCCACTGACGAACAGCTCTTACTGTCAGGAAGTTCTTCCTAATGTTTAGGTGGAATCTTCTTTCTTGTAGTTTGGATCCATTGCTCCGTGTCCGCTTCTCTGGAGCAGCAGAAAACAGCCTTTCTCCCTCCTCCATGTGACATCCCTTTATATATTTGAACATGGCTATCATATCACCCCTCAACCTCCTCTTCTCCAGGCTAAACATGCCCAGCTCCCTTTGGTGTCTGCTGCCCTGGTATCCCTTTGGTGTCTGCTGCCCTGGTATCCTTTTGAGAGTAGGGCTGGGTACAAATTCAATACATAAATAATATGGACACCATGGCAAGCTCTCGTTAACACTAATCAAAAGGGAGGAAGACAAAGTGAAGCTGAAAGGGAGGGAGAACATATGCCAGCCCATAGCTTGCTCATAATCCTCTAAGCCATGGTTAGGAGTAGCATCTGAAACGAGCTTTTTGATATCTACCCTGTTCCTTTATTTTTGTGAAAATAATACAACAGTCTTAATGCCACTATAGTATCAAATCCCAGTGTTAATACCAATGGGACTATGGATTATTGGACATACATGAATTAACCTTGTGTTCACAAGTTCCCTTCATCACATGCTCTAATTTCAATAAGTTCCATCACCAAAAACAATTTCTTGTTACATCTGAACTGCCAAACTATGATTTTCATAACCCCTCTAAACCAGGGATGCAATTCTAGTCTGAAAGAATTCAACAGCAATGTCACCATTTCATATTTAACAGCAAACTAGTTGCTGTTAAGGAGAGAGAAAGGTAGGAACACACAAGCATAATGTCAGCCAACCCAAAGACAATGACTACCAAACAGAATATATTTACCTGAGAACAACTATAATCTAAGATTTTAATGTGGGCACTGAGAGCCTGGTCCATGATATCAACTGGAACATCATCACTATGTGCTAAATTCCATAGAAGGTTCAGTACTTTGTGCGCCATCACACCATCTTTATCATCTTCTGCAAGACGACGAATTAACTCAAGTAGCTTTTCACGCTGCTTTTTGCTTGCATTTGTCCAACTTGCCTAGAAAATAAAGGGACACCACCAGAATATTTTAATGTGGCCTGAAAATCAAAGGTATGTGAATTGAAATACTAAAAGTGTTAAAATTAAGTTATATTGTCATAATGCAAATTAAGATATGATAGTAATTCTACTGTTCTTTCCAGTAACACCAATTAGGATGTCAGCGCTGAGTAGCTTACCAAAAACTGGAAGAACTAAGCTATTTTTAGATCATTTTCAAATACTTCACTTGAATGGAATTGTAATCAGTAATAATATTAATTGTTCAGTGACTGCATTTCACAGTAATAGGAAATAACAGGAAGTCAGACAGAAAGGCCTCTTCTTCTCCCATTCAAAATAAATCCATGGCCCTGCTTCAGCAGAAGAGCAGAAGCCAAGCAAAATTTACTTTGTTACCCAAGATTGTTAAGAATTGCCCTACTGAATCAGGCCAAAGTCCCATCGACACCAGAATCAACTTCTAGGTGGCCAAACAGACTGTGGGAAGTTCACACACAGTAGATGAGCACAATCTGCACTTGTGAATACCAGCAACAGGTATTCAAAAGCGTACTGTCTGCAACCATGGATGCCATACACAGCCTCCATGGCTAGCATCTATTGATGGCCTCATCCTCCATGAATTTGCCTACTCCTCTTTTAAAATCATCCAAATTGGTGGTCATCTCTACACCTTCTAGGAGTGAATTCTGTTGTTTATGCCTTAAGAGAAATAATACTTCATTTTGCCCATCTAGAATCTTCCAACATTAGCTTCACTGGATGGCCCTGGATTCTACTATTATGAGAGGGTGAAAAAGAAGCATTGGTCATGAGTGTGAAGGGGATATATGTGCGCACATAAATCTGCCGTCGTTATAGGACTTCGGCACCACCTGGTGGTTGATGGCGAAACTGCTGCTCAAACAAAGACTTCCTTTGTTGCATTCTCCCACCAGCCCTCAATTTTACGATAAGCCAAAACATCCCAGAGGACTGGACAGAAAATATGGTTTCTTGACCCTCTTCATCCTTTGCAAATTCATCTTCCACCCACTAAAACATGCACACTAAGCACTGAGAGGCTGCTTTTCCACATGACGAAACATAACATTTGCCCCTCCCAATTGGGTGAAGTACAAAAAACTCAGGCCTCTGGAGGAGCCTAGCCTATCCCCAAGTTCAGTGACAGTAAAGCACTGAAGGAAAAGTAAAGTTCTTTCATTACCAAGAACTCCCACTGTTGACCCTGAGGCTGTCCCTTGCTCCCATTAATAACAGCAGATTAATATGTATGCTTACCTTGAAACAATCAAATAGGTGGTCAAGTTGTTCAGGAGAGAAATCCCAGGCCAGTTTTGCAAGGAGGTCATGTACATTCTTCACAATGGCTTCATGTTTTCCTGCCTTGATAAGAAAGAGTTAACACCATTTACTGCTATCTCTACAAAAGACAGGATTGTCTTTATTTTTCTGAGACTTGAATTTCTATTACAGCCATTTCCCCACATGGTATCCTACAAAGTGGAATTGACCTGCACTTACAGTGACCTTAGAACAATTCTTGTAAAACTAGCACTGTTCTCATTTTTCTATGGCAGGTTGGAAAAGATAGATTATATAATACCTCAGACTTTAAACTGCACTTATCTCTTGCTCTCTTGACTTTTTCAATTCCTATTCTTTAAAACCCTTTTGGCTTTTTATTTACAAAATCGATACTCTATATAAAGAGACTAGATGATCAGTTTACAGATCATCATTACATTTCCCAAAGAAAGGTACAGCCAATAGTTGATACTCCTTCATATTTCTAACGCACATTTGCTTTTGAACATTTAAGCTAATAAAAATTGGGGTTTTTAATTTACACTTTAGAATTGCAACTGACTTAGAGCAACAGCAACACTAGGCTTAAATCTTCCTGTTCCAAAACATTAATAGAACTTAACTAGCCAAGTTTGAAAAAGCAGGCAATTAGCACTATGACCGCAATGTCAGCTCGATCTACTAGACCCATTTAACTTAATAATAATAATATTTATATGGCATTCTCAGTGTGCATGGCACTTCACAGAGCAACAAGATGATAAATTCCTGTTCCAAGGAGCTTACCATACACAAAACAGAGAAAGGAAAGGCAGGATAAATAAAAGAATATGCATTTGTTTCAGTTATATGTGTTTATGCCATAGGGAATGGAAACAGGGGTTGATCAAAAGGCAAAACCTACAATGATTAACTTCTTAAATTTGATGACCCAAGAAAAAAAGAGCACACCAATAATTCATCAGGCTTCCTGTGCCACATTTAGCTTCCTTCTTTTGGTAGCACAGCATATGTGAACTAACCAAAAGTTTGTGTCCACCACAGAAGAACATAACATAATAAACTATGGTATTTGCAGACAGACTGACGAATTATACTTTAACATCTGTATCACAAAATATAAGCAACTCCAACTCATGCATGATAAGTAGTTCAAAATAAATTGCTCTCACTCAAGGTGACAGTTGTTTAGTCCCTACCTGTGCAGCCCAAATGTTGTCAAGGTCTTGCAAGGTGAGGGCCTTTTCTTTGATGACAAAACGAAGAATTTTCTCTAATTTTTCTACATACTGAGGTTGATGTAGACTATCCCTTAACACAATCGATAAGATATTATTCTGTTGAATCCACTCCTAAATTTAAGAAGGTAAAGAAAATTTCAGATGACAGCAAGCAGCACATTATAAACACACCCAAAAAATGAAAGTCAAACTTATTTTTGTAACAATATGGAACAGGGGTTTATCTTATTCATAAGCAATGTGAATAAGATAAATGTGGAATACTGACAATTTCACATTTTACACTATTCAGGCGCAATATACAACATAGGCATGTAAGCAGATACCAAAAGTAATGCCAAGAACCAGCTATTTGGCAGAAGCATCAAAAGCCATTTCACAGAAGTGTCAAAAGGGAGATGCCTGTTACACCAGGGGTGGCTAACCAATGGCCCTCCAGATGTTGAACTACAATTCCCATCAACCCTTGGCCATGCTGGCGCCAGTTGATGGGAGTTAGAGTACACCTGGTTACCTATCTGAGTTAAACAACAGGCAAAGAGAGCAACTCCCAGAAGGGCTGATAGTACAACTCACAATATCTGTTCATTTTCTCATTTTCCCAGTGCTTCCCTTCCATTTCTGCACCTTGTCCTAACCATTTCCAGCCGCTATAACATGATGTTGGGGGACCACAACTCTCAACCACTCCTGATCATTGGTCATACTGGCTGGGGGCTGATGGGACGTGGGAGTCCAAGAACATCTGGAAGGCCACAAATTCCCTACCCCAAACTCATAATGTTGCAGTATTAAAATTAAAACTTCCACTATCAACCCCACTAAATTTGAGCACAGAGTAGAAAGTACACAGGGCATGCTGAGAGAAGTCTGAACTCCACTGAGCTATTTATGACATGGCTTTTTCAGTAGTTGCCCTAAGGATGTGGAATCCTTCACTTTTTCACACTTGTGGTGTTCCAGATGCTGTTGGATAATAGGTCCCATAATCCTTGACCATTTCCCATGCTGGCTGAGGAAAGTTGAAGTCCAACTATATTTGAAGGGCCACAGGTTCCCCACCCTTGGTTTATATACCTTGCTGGAAATGGTTTTGTTACACAAAGTCTTTGGTTCTTGAATTTTTACCATATACTGAGCTTTTTAGTGGGTCGTTTTGAGTTTGGTTTTATCAAATAGTGCATGGTTGTATTTTGATTGTTTGTTACATACATTTTAATGTCTTATTGTTTTTAATCTCATAAGCTACTTTGTGTCCATAGACAACAAAACAAGGTAAAATAATAAAATCAAAACCAAAGTTAAGGAAAACATCTCCTGGAAAGAAAGGCAGACAATTGCTTTGAACGGATACAATGATATAATTCAAATAACTTACTGCCATTCTTTCTGCTGTAAGCCATTCCTCCTCTTCGGGATTGCCATGCCGATGAGTGTAATATGACACACTAGATATCACCTTGTTAACTTCATTTAGTGCATTCATTTTTCCATTAAACGATGAAATTTGCAACAACCTGTGGAGAAATGTATGTATAAGAGAAGCAGAATCGGATACCAAACATAGAAAACACTGTAGTCATAAAATAAAAGGCCTTACCTAAGTATCATTTTTAATCTAAATATTTCTAGGTTTTTTACAGTTTCCTCTTGCCCTGGAACTCTTGAGGCTAAGTTCTTTAGAGATTTGATTATCATTGACAAAGCATCATTTTTTGCTTCATTCTTGGCTTCTTTTTTCAGTTCATCATCAGTTAAGTTTTCTAAAAACTGTGGAACCATTTCTATAATTGGAAGGAAGTATTTCTTCACTGTATGCAGTGTTAGAAACTCATAGCACTGTCCAAATGGTCTGGAGAGAGAAAAAACAGTATAAAAGGCTTAAAGTAGTATTAAGGAGAGAGAAAAAACAGTATAAAAGGCTTAAAGTAGTATTAAGGAGAACCAGTATTTACTAAAAAAAATTACAAACCAGCAAATTAATGATTACCAGCCAAAATATTATCCCTCCCCACATTTTGCCATCCCCTTAGTAGATGATGAATGTTGTCGTTTCCAGGTATTTTTGAGGGGCAATATGTGAATTGGATACCCCAAACCACCACTAACACTGGAGCTCCTCCTGGTGGCCACCATGTCCCCTCTACCCACTGAAGCAATGCTTTATGGCAGGCTGCCTCAAACTCGGCCCTCCAGATGTTTTTGGTCTACATCTCCCATGATCCCTAGCTAGCAGGACCAGTGGTCAGGGATGATGGGAACTGTAGTCTCAAAACATCTGGAGGGCTGAGTTTGAGGAAGCCTACTTTATGGTAACAAAGTGTCAAACTGACAGAGGGTACTGTGAGAAAATTAGTGCCCCTCTCCCCACTTGGACTCCCATTCTGCCCCAGAAGCCCCTGCCAGAATGACATCTCATGACATTGTTCCAAGGGCCTTTGTGAGTGTAAACAGTGGACGTCAATAACTGAAAAAAGATCTTGCTGTGTCTCAACATCATTAATTTCATCCCAGATCTTGACCACTTCCATACTATTCAAGATAAATGTTCTCTACAAAGAGCTGAACTGCTAGCAAAATGGCTCTGGCTGAGTTTGTGTGTATCTCTCTTCCAAGAGCACTGGGGGTAAGGTTCCTAAGGTCCTTATACATACAATTCTGCAAAATACACAGACGCAACTCCCTACTATATATGTAATATCCTCTTGGCCCAACTCATTACAATCCAGATGTGCCAAATTTTTCACACAAGAAACAATAAAGGGGGTAGAAAGTTCAAATGGAGTGGTGGTCCTCCACCAGGAACAGACGTAGCTCACCAAAGTTCCAGCATTCTATTCCAACAGCAAACTGCTACTGGGGAAACTCTGAAACCTCACAACAAACCTTGGCTTTCATCAGTCTCATTGCCGTAATTTCCCATACATTATGGTTCCTAATTAAGGTTACTTGCCCAAAAGCTGAGCTTGCTAGATCAAAGCAAAGAAGAAAAATTAAGGTCTTCTGAAAGTGTGTAAGGTTCAAAGCTAATCTGTATGGTAATTAAGGTAGTTTTATAAATCTTTGCTCCTAGACTGCAAACCCTAAATGACAAAATATCTATTTTTGAACAAATTGGCTCAAGGGATACTGTTATTCAGTTGGTACATAGAAAAAGGACTCACTTGATGAGAGCTGCAATAATCTGAACATTCAATGCTGATCCGCTCATAAAACGATCGTGTAAGATCTGAAACCCATTCAACGTGCCAAACTTGTTGATGAGATCTACTAGCCAACCCTGCAAAACAATTTTTCCTGCTTTACATGTCATTCTACCAACACATATTTACATTGCAAAGAACAAGTCCTACTTTTGCTCACAATTAGAAGTAAATATACTCCTTTAACCATGATTATCCTCTCGTGTACTGTTAATCAAAATATTTTGCAAGTTGTGATAATACCAGCAATTCAGTATTCTACTATTATAAAAGACAGGTATTTCTGAACAAGAGAGCTTTTATGCACAGTAATCTGTTATCTTCTGACAGAAATTAATACAAGATTTCCTTTTAGGTTAGAAACCAGAAGCGAATACAGATTAATGGGGTGTGGGGGACAGTTTTAGTATATGGAGATCATCATAACAGGCCTCAGCCAAAAGGCTATACAGTGGCACCTCTGGTTACGTACTTAATTCGTTCCAGAGGTCCGTTCTTAACCTGAAACTGTTCTTAACCTGAAGCACCACTCTAGCTAATGGGGCCTCCTGCTGCCGCCGCGCTGCTGCTGCGCGATTTCTGTTATCATCCTGAAGCAAGGTTCTTAACCCGAGGTAATATTTCTGGGTTAGAGGAGTCTGTAACCTGAAACGTATGTAACCCAAGGTACCACTGTATTGACCTCCTTTTGAAGTTCCAGTCATGTGAACTGAGACTTCCCAACACCTTGAGGCTCCAAGAGAGTTAGCCTTGAAACTAACATACCAATTTATACACTACAACGAAGTTAGCAACTTTCACAAATTTTAACTCCAACTTTTTTGGCTGTGATTTGATACATTTGCAACTACAGTCGTACCTTGGTTTTCAAACAACTTAGTTGTTGAACATTTTGTCTTGCAAACGCCGCAAACCCAGAAGTGACTGTTCCGATTTGCAAACTATTATTGGAAGCTGAACATCCGATGGGGCTTCCACAGCTTCTGATTGGCTGCAGGAGCTTCCTGCAGTCAATCAGAAGCCGCGCTTTGGTTTTCGAACATTTTGGAAGTCAAACGGACTTTCGGAATGGATTCCGTTCGACTTCCAAGGTACGACTGTATATTAAGGTTAATGATACTTGGTTTACAAATCCTGGTTAAGACAGAAGCATGTTTAGCATTAGCCAAGGTTTCACAGCAGATCTAATAAATAACCATGGTGAAATCTGACAGAAAATAGTGAAGAGAATTCATTTTAAGATGAATATTTAAGATGATACCTAGTTCTGATTTGTGCCTAAGCACAATGCAGGCTATAGCACGTGTTTATGTGTCTACTGCTTTTATGACTTGATTAAGAATGCACTAGGAAACAGGGAGAGTATAGTTTCTGCTTCAGCTGGTTCTTACTTTTCCAACTTAGCAAAAAACTGAAGAGGCAAACCAATACCCTAGAAAACAACTGTCCACAAATGTCTTAAGTGAGAATGATCACTGCTGCTTCAAAATTTCAAATCAACATACCTTTGGTGACCGCGGGTCTGGAGGACGAGCATAAAGTTCATCTTCAGCCAGCTGAACTCCAGCAGGAACAGTTTCAGAGGGACGTGTACCATTGTAAAGATGGAATTTGCAATGAGGATTTAAGGCCATTGCAAGAAGTTCAAGAAGAGGAAACCAATCTTGGGCCAGCTTTGCCACACAGAGTTCAACTAGGCGGTGAGTGTTGTTAATGATACATCTCTATTAAGAAAAAAATACTTTATATAAACTTGCTTGATAGTGAAATTCCTTATCAGAGTAAATAAAATTCTATAAACCCTTGTTGCATGAAATTATTTATTTCAAACCGTACAAATTTAAGCTACCGGAATTATACAGTAAAAGTAACGCAACAGTTTTCACAAGTGTCACAGGTAATTAACCAGTTTTTACCATACTGAAGCTGTTGACATAATGGATACATGAATGGGTAGCTAAAACAAACTTACATGAATCTCAAATTTCCAGCCACTCACTGCCTCATCTGTAAGGATTTTTGTGAAAGAGATTGTTAACCCATCTCGAAAAAATCGTTGACATGCTTCACTTTTAACATCAAGGCCTGTGTAAAAAGAGATTATCAAAGAATTAAGTTACTTGGTGTCATACACTGACTACTAAATTACCAACAGTAAAACATTCGGAAAATGCTTCAAAAGAAAGCTGTTTAATACATTTAATACCTATTATACTTTAACTAAACTGCATAAAACGCGAGTTAAATTTTCTTAACAACACTGCATTGATGCTATATCCATGCAACAGTTTAACTACTGTTGATTATTTTTCTATGCATGTTCCTAGCCTTCAAGGTTGCAGGAAACACTACACTGCAGACATTAAAAGCCCAGAAGCTAGGAAGTCCCTATCAAGAATATTGCAATAGCTAAAAGAAGTAGGGTTATCATTTTTAAGATCCTTATTATTTATTTCCTCACAACCTTGCTTCTGTGCAACTCCCTCTACCAGTCAGCCCCCAGTCAGCCTGCCCTTCTCCAACTTGCAATGGATCTGAAGGCAATTTAGACCTGAAACTGACTCCCAACATTGATTCTATTAGCTGAGCACTTTCTCCTGTGCTAATTCTTTAGAAATGCATCAAATCTTCCATCTGTAGTAACACAAATGATTTAAACTAAAAACTGTAAAAATCCAATTATCTTTTTATAATCTGTACAATTCCTATAAGATGGGTCACTATCATCATCTTCCCAAAGGTAGACAAGAGCAAGCCGCTTGCCCAATACTGCCTACTGAGTTTAAATTTCAACCCATGGACTTTCCAAGTCATAGCTCACTCTCAGCCACTATGTTACAAGACTTCTTCAACTACTGAAATGCTGCTTAGATATACAAATGAAAGTTCTCCACCAAACCAAAAGAAAACATACTTTGAAATTGACCTGTTTACTCATTTAATTGAACACTATGGGCATTCTCCTAGTTGCACGGGGTTTGTGTTCCAGGCCCCTGTGCACATAAGCAAAACTCACGTAAGTGCAGAGAACCTTCTAAAAAGCCTCTAAATGCCCGCTTTTTCCAGCTCTCCAGCTCTCTCTTCCCACAACTCTCTCTTCAACTAGAGTTGAAGTACTAGGGCCAGCTGGAGGATGCACAGAAAAGCAGTGGCTGCTGCACTACTGCACACATCAGCTGCTAAGCCTAGCAGCCTAAAAAAAGCTTTGCTGCGCCTCCAGTCTCTTTGGGGATTCCTCTGTCCCCAATGAAGTCCTCTTCAGGCACCAGGAAGGGTCCCTTGCAAGCCATAAGGACTCTCCAGCTCTCCCATTTCCTGGCTTGAATCTATTTATACCCATTGTTCTTAATTTTTCAACTTACCTTTTTTACTAAGCTCAATAGCAGCTTCTAGAAGAACTTCTAACTCCCCTTTAGGCAATACAGGAACAACCCATCGAGGTCTAAGAAAACATTAGAATATAAAATTTCAATTTGACATGAAATCTAACTTTTCCCTTCAATGTTTTTCATCTGGAAAAGATAAAATAATCTGAGCCACAAATTAACACACAGCCTGAAAAATATATATAAATACCTGTTAATCATGTCATCCAACTTGGCCAGGTCAGTGTGTGGAAATGCAGGCTCCTCATCTTCAAGCTGTGGTGGAGCATCACCCTGACCCTGTTCATCAGGGGGTGTAGCTGGGGAATTCTCATTTGAAGAATCAGGGGAAGAAGTCTGAATTAGAAAATACATAGTTAAGTAAACCACTCAAATACTGAAATTCTTGCAATAACTTTTTAAAATTACGGAGTCATCATACAGTTTAATCAAGTTTTAATGTATCCTTCTAATAACATTCAAAGGGTAGGCCTCTTTCCCCCTAACCTTTCAAGGGTAAATGTATCTCTTTCTTCATCATCTTTATGCTGCACAGGACAGTTATTTCGCGCTTTCATTTTAATCATATTTGTACTATGTGTTTTTAGTTTTCAACATACAATTCTGCAAATTTCCTTTCCCCTATTTACTAAATTTAATAGCTTTTCTAAATCACAACCCCCTCCAAAATCAAAACAGAAGCTTTGATATGGTCCTCCTGCTTCCAGGTCATAATTCTAACTCAGTAGCTGCCATGTGTGGTGGGGTAGAGCTACAGACACAACCTCCTGACACCAGCATCACTGCTGCTTGACAGGGCAGGACAGCAGCAAGTTCGGGCCTGTGCAGGGAGCACTGGTGAGATCACACTGGTCTATCATGCACTTCTGCAAATGTAACGAGTTCAACGCCTCTGTGCAATGTAATGCACAAATAACACAAGCAACACCCACAGCAGCCTGAAACCTATAAAACTCAAGTCTCAATCAGGTGCCCTCTGAGTCCTCCTGTAGGGAAAGCACTTTACATTCCAAGCATGATGAAGAAAAAAGCCACTTACCACCAAGTTCTATTCTCAGCAATAGCAAACACAGTGCCCTCCAGAGGTTTTGGACTACAGCTCTTATCAGCCCAGCTAGCATGGTCAGTGGAAGCCCAAAACATCTGGAGAGAAGAATGCTGACTACCCATGCTCTATTTGCTACTGAGAACAGCACCAGTGAAAATCTATTCCAGTTGCCTGCATGTTTCCTTGGCAATGTTTACACTATTTTAATAAGCCAAGTATGTTCTAAAGTTCTCTACTGAGCTGTAGGCTGCTCTTACACAAGGATAAAAAGCACATCAGCCAGCAACACTTTGACAATCTTCTCCTCATTGGAGACAACACATTCACAACATTGTGCAAACACCAACCGTGGAATTCAACATTAAGCTTTTCCAATTGTTCAATCTGTCTAAGCATTTCAGCTCACTAGGCCAGTGTTTCCCAACCACTGTTCCGCGGCACACTAGTGTGCCGCGAGATGTTGCCTGGTGTGCCGCGGGAAAAATTAAAAAATTGAAAGATTTTTTTTTTTTTAAGTCAAATTTTCGATTGGGGCGCCGTCACTAGATGACCCCTGGGGTTCCCTCCCTCCCTCCCGCTCTGCGCCTCCCTCCTCCTCCTCCTCCGGGGAGGCCCTTCCTGGCTCTCGGCCAAGGCTTGGCGGCTGCCACTCACTCACTCGCTCGCCCACCCGTCCCTCCATCCCTGCACCCGGCCTCTCCCCCTCCGTCCCCGGCGCGGGGGCTGCCGGGATCCGTAGTCCCCTCGCCCTTGGGCTCCGCGCCCGCGCGGGGTGCGCAAACTACGTTTCCCAGCGTGGCCTGGCGGGCCGGGCGTTTTGTTTAAAGCGCTCTTCTCCCGGCCATGGAATGAGCGCAGCGGCGGCCGGGCGGGCAGGGGCTCTTCCGCGCAGACCCCGCGCAGCCTGCCTGCGCCCCCCGGAGATCGGGCGGCAGGATGGAGCCCGGGGATCCCCGCGGAGGCGGAGCGGCGGAGGCTGCCCCCAGGTAGGGCTGCGTCGGGGTTTTTTTATTTTTGCAATGCTGCATCCGCGCCGGAGGGGACGCATCGGACCGCGGGGAGACCCCTTGGCGGGCGTGCAAGGCAATGCATGTGTGCAGGCGTTGCATGGAGTGCAGTGCAATGGCAACGCGGCGCCCTGCCTGCATGCATGCAACTTCCACCGGCGCTCCGGACTTGGCAGGTGAGGGGGGTCCCCAGTGGGCGGCAGAGAGAGCTGGGAGGGCGAAGGGGAGCCGGGGGGGAGCAGCGCTGCTCCCCGAGCCGAGCCCGGGGGAAAACTTCGGCGTCGTTGCGCCGGGTGTTGGAAGCGGAGGCTGGCGGGGGCCCCTCACCTGCAAAACCTGGTCGCCTATCATATATTTCGTGCATTGCATTCATCGCCCGCTTTCTCCTCCAAGGAGCTCCCGGGGGCGCGCGTGGTTCTCCCCGTGTTATCCTCGCAACAACAGCCCTGCGAGGTGGGTCAGGCGAGTGGCCCAAGGGAGCACCCAGGGATTGTCCTGGCCAGGTGGGGTGATTTGAACCCTGCTCTCTGCCCGGTCTTCGTCCTCATTTAGCCCCCACATGTGCATGACTGTGCATGACTGAGGTTTCCCCCCCTCGTCTTGGCTATGGTGTGAGTGTGCTGTTAATTAATGGGGTTCTGCCTTCGGAGAAGATGAGCCAGCCCTCAAGGAGGTGATTATGTAATTTGCTAGCAATTCATGTCCCTCCCGGCGTGACGCTGCGCGCTGACGTCACGGGGCTGTAATGGTGGTGTGCCTCGAGATTTTTTTCATGAAACAAGTGTGCCTTTGCCCAAAAAAGGTTGGGAAACACTGCACTAGGCAGAATGATACCTCTCCCCTTTCCCTGTGCTGCTCTGGCACTTCTCCTGACCCTCCGAGAGTTAATTTCAGGGGTTCAGGGGGGCACATGGGTAAGGGGAGAGGGGACAGACCCATTGTGCAAACTGAAGTTCCTGCACTGACAGGGCTCATTAGAACTGCGCCTCTAGCTTTCAGTGCTGCACTACATTTGGTAGCAACATCTCCTTGATGAACATCCACAAATCTATCTTGCTTGGATGAGAAACATCTTACATCTTGTACTGACTGCCAGCATGCTGAGAACAATGAAAGAACAGCAAAAGCAAGTTTGGAGCAACACTATTGGGATACAATGATCAAAAGAAAGTTGGGGGGAGAGATTACTTCAACTGGAGGATGTGAGTTGGTGCAAGATCTCCAAGACACTGGTGTGATTATGTTCATGCAGCAAGAATACCAGAGCTCTGAACTACTCACACTCCTGTTATCACTGTGCATAAAGGAAGCATGTGTGAGCATGTAACATTATCATCAGAACAGGCTTCAAATAAAACCAGTTTTGTTCACCATGTGTGCAAAAAATAAAATCTCAAGTGCAACAAGCAAAACCATTTTTTTGCAGCAATTTCTGAGAAATCCCAATCTAATCACTGGATCTTTTCAGATTGGTTTTAAACAACTATATTTTCCTGAGCCGGATGAACAGAGTATACACCGAAACAACAATTTGTTTAATAAAAGCAGCAATTTAAGAAATAGCCTCTAGTATATGCAATTAATACATACAAGCTGTCGCTTATCTGCTTACTTGTAACAACTTAAGAACACATTTAAACACTTGTGTGCAAACAGGCATGGAAGAGTTTGTGTATTCTCTCTCATTTACTATGCTTATTTGCTACAAATAGTTGTGTGGGTGGCAGGCAGCTTTTGTGAATTTACAAAGCTACTGTAAACATCAGCAGTCCACCTGCTATAAGTGAAGTTAACTGTACAAAACCTAGTGCTTCCAAAAGCAGCCATGGAAACCTTGTCTATGTAAATAAAGCTTAATAACTATTACAATTCACTTCAACAACGATTCCCTTAGCAATTGTAATTTTATTCTACTATAGAATGTGACATTTCACTCATTTGGCAAGAAAAACAGGAGTTTTTTTATGCAGTGGAATAGCAGTTCAGAGACCTCAGAAGTCTAGCATTACTGTGAGGATGATCCTTGCCTTCTCCACAGCCCTAAGATTGGAAAGAAAGCTTGGGGTTGTTTTATGCTTCAAAGTGCAGTGGCAACCTGGCACACCCCAGTGCAGCCAGGTGCTGACACTTCTTCTTAGTGCATCTCAGAAGGCAACTGTTCAAATAACCAGTCCCAGCCATTTCTTCCCCTCTAAACTGGATCCAGACCTGGGAACAGTAATCATACCTGAGCTTCTGAGGGACTCGGAGACCTAGAACAAGAGCAGGGAATCCCCACTCCCCTTTCCAAGCTGAAGAAGATGAAATGGGCTTGTTTTTGCAGAAAAGATCACACTAACTCCCTGTGTATCTCCAAGCTCAGAACTATGGGGTGACTGTACCCAACCTCATGCTGTATTACAGAGGGTACTACACAAGATCAGGACCAAAAAATGTTTAATTAACAAGGCCAGCCAAAATATGTGGAATCTTGATTTAGAGTATCTAAATTTTTAAGACAAATATTCAAAGAGACTCTCACCATGCAAGGGGTTTGTAAACAGGAAGTGCCCAGACCAACTTTACTGGAATTTATTTAATGTGGAAAGTAGAACTGAAGTGTATTGTTGCAAGATTAAGGTTAATTAGTGCTATCAATTGCAACTTTTGCTCAAAAATATCTAAATTTTGATTACTAATATGAATATCCACCATACCTGATTCTGCTGGAGAGGAGGCTGGGACTGTCCATCAGGAGCCTGGCCCTGGCTGTCGTTCCCTCCTACTGGAGAGCCACGGGTCGTGGCTGTCATACTCGAAACAGGGCAGATTTTTGCAATTTTGTCTGCTTATGTAGTTGTTGAGAGAGAAAAACTTATAGTCCGCTTAATAAAGTTGAAGTACCAGCATATGTCTGTTTTAAAAAGCTCCAACTCAAGAACAAGCCATCTTGCAGAGACCATTGCATAACCTGAAAGAGATACATTCAAACATTTAATTTTGTTTTAAACTTTTTTAAACATGCAAATACGAACAGCCCCATTTATAGAACTTCCTGCCCCACACATAAATCTAACTCAGAATTACAAATGGCCTAAGCCAGTGGTTCCCAATTGGGAGTCTGTGGACCCCAGGGAGTCCATGCAACCCACTCAGGGGAGCTATGGCACCATTCACATAACAAAAAATACCAGAGATAATATCAACATTTTAAAATGTAAGGGGGTCCATGGCTTGGCTTTTGAAAAACAGGGGGTCCTCAGTACTTAGCTAATTAGGAACCACTGGCCTAAGCCATTTAGTAAGCCTTTGAGAGCCAAACTATGAGGGTAATAGAGTTTAAGCAATAAAGTAGTTACTGTGACCCAGTTATTTTCTTATACTGCCAGACTTATCTGACCAGTCGCTTATCTCTTCCCTCAGAATAGCAAGTCTTCTTCAGGCATGAAGAAAATACAATTCCAACAATAGCAGTTTATGCGGCAAAAAGGGCATTCTGCTACAAGAGTACATTTGAAAAAACTATGCCATGGTCAGTGCTGGACCAGTTGTGGTTATGAGTTCATCCTTAATTCACCCTCACTCTTTTTGAAATAAATCTATCTCAAATGATACAGAAAATCACCTACATAAAAACTTATTCCCAGCATTTTGGCAGTACAGTAATAGCTTACATTCAATCATGCTTAGAATTCCCTTAAATTTACCATAGGTATTCTGACTACAAGTTAGATTGTTAAAAAGGTACAAAGAGTTGATCTCAGTATCTGTTCAGTGACGGCAACTCCTATCTCGCAGAACCTGAGCATTTTCTAGACTAGGAGTGGCGAACCTCCAAATACTGGACAACTACTAACATTTCTGATTACTAGCCATGCTTGCTGGAGTGGATGAGCTGGGCGTCTACAAGAACATCTAAAGGGACACAAGTTCCTCATTCTTGCTACAGATGTGCTTCAAGACTGCCCTGTTCTGGCATTCTCATTTTTAAGGTGGCATATGGCAATTAGATATACAGTGGTACCTCAGGTTACAAACACCTCGGGTTACAGACTCCGATAACCCGGAAATAGTATCTTGGGTTAAGAACTTTACCTCAGGATGAGAACAGAAATCACACAGCGACGGCAGTGGGAGGCCCCTTTAGCTAAAGTGGTACCTGAGGTTAAGAACGGTTTCAGGTTAAGAACGGACCTCCAGAACGAATTAAGTTCGTAACCACAGGTACCACTGTAGCCTGTAACACACTGGTGAGTGATAACCACAAAAACAAATCAAATTAGAATACTAAATAGAATATACACATTTCAGACAATGAGGAATAGCATTAATGCTGCATCAAGATGAATTTGGTAAATTAATCTAAAAACTGGCTTTTAACTACAATTTAAATCAAATAAACATTGAATTTTCTTTTTTGAAAAGTATTTATTTATCCACTGGTTGAAGCATCATGTTCACTTGCTTACTGGCAACTCCATTATTTCTGGTAGGCTTTTAATGCCTGGAATTGGTATGCACAATCTGTGAAGCCACATCTAAATAGACAATAGTTTTATTTAAAGGGTGAAAGGAATTACTTTTAAACAGCACAGTCCAGTAGTTTTAAGAATGCTATGGGTTACAACTAAATGCACATCTACTCAACTGGCATAAAATATTAATTCAGCTGTCTCACAAGAATGTTCCAGTAAAAAAATAAATAATGAATTAAGAGTCACCGTTCTAACCACTAAAGCTATGTGTAACAAATATTCCAGGCAATCAGGCCCAGCTCAACACCTTGTATCCTTGAGCAGCTGCTAGGCCTCCACTGAGCAGCTACATATTGCCATTTCCCACAATGTTCCGAGATATCATGCACCTCCAGAGCATGTTGGAAAATTTTAAAATGGCAGTGCTTAGCTACCCAGTTCTGCGTTCAGGTACACTCACAGCAGGGAAGACCAACACAGGAAAAGGCCCACTAAAATTTGGAGTCAGCCAAGCCTACAAACACTTTGTAAATCAGTTAAAGCCACATACTACAGTCATACCTCGGGTTGAAGTAGCTTCAAGATGAATATTTTCGGGTTGCACTCCGCGGCAACCCAGAAGTAATGAAGTGTGTTACTTCCGGGTTTCGCCGCTCGCACAGACACTCAAAATGACATCACACGCATGCATGGAAGCGGCGAATCGTGACCCGCGCAGACGCGGGTTGCATTCGCTCCAGGATGCGAACGGGGCTCCGGAACGGATCCCGTTCGCATCCAGAGGTACCACTGTACATATGTATTAATCCAAGTAGTCTATAGTTCTGAACTCAATCATCCACGATTACTATAGAACGAATTTCAAGAAGTTCAAGAATTGGAGAATCTACCACTTCACCTTCTTTCAATCACCATAACTATACAAAAATAGAATGAGTAAAAAGTTTCATGGTGTAACTAATCTGTGTTAAAACAGTTTGCAGCTTGCCTTCTTGCCTACTGTGAGCTGCAACTGCTTCCAGGAGAGCAGTGCAGTGACAGAGTGCATCACTGGCTGTTTTTTCCTCCTCCAGTCACCTCCGTTTTATTTAAAAATGCATTCTCATTTTTCAAAAACATCCACAAGCAGATCCAAGCCACAGTGACATGAGACCTTTCTTTTTTCTTTTTGCTATTTTTTTCCAGTAAGATATAATGAACTAAAACACTGTATTACAGTGTGGTACACCGGTTTGACAGCCACAGACAGGAAGTCCCTACAGAGGGTGGTGAATACAGCACATGATATCATTGGCTGTCCCTGGAGTTCGCTAGATGACATGGCAGAAGACCGCTGCCTCAGGAGAGCAAGGAAAATTCTTAGGGAGGACTCACACCCTGGCCAGCACCTCTTTAATCTCCTACCTTCGGGCAGGAGATACAGAAATATAGTCAGCCGCACCAACAGGTTAAAGAACAGTTTTTATCAGTGGGCTGTTGGGCTGCTGAATGGAAAAAAATAGTGGTGCAACTGACTTCCGACAAGCACACAGAGCACGAACAAGACTGAGTGTATGTGGGGGGAAGAGGGGGCTCATTTAATTTCACTGCACACAGGTGGTGTAGTGACAATAAAGGTTTATTTATTTAAAAGAATAAAACAGATTTCTACCTCCACATGGAAACACCATCCAGTTGTAAAGGATCCTGGTGCCTGCTACAACAAACACACACCAGGTTAACACTTAAAGGTAAAGGTAAAGGTACCCCTGCCCATACGGGCCAGTCTTGACAGACTCTGGGGTTGTGCGCCCATCTCACTCAAGAGGCCGGGGGCCAGCGCTGTCCGGAGACACTTCCGGGTCACGTGGCCAGCGTGACAAAGCTGCATCTGGCGAGCCAGCGCAGCACACGGAACGCCGTTTACCTTCCCGCTGGTAAGCGGTCCCTATTTATCTACTTGCACCCAGGGGTGCTTTCGAACTGCTAGGTTGGCAGGCGCTGGGACCGAGCAGCGGGAGCGCACCCCGCCGCGGGGATTCGAACCACCAAGCCCTAGGTGCTGAGGCTTTTACCCACAGCGCCACCTGCGTCCTAGGTTAACACTTAGAACACTGTTAATGTCAAAAGGTGTAAACTGGAGGAATGCTTTTCCCTCCACTTCCTGACAGACAACTGATTTAGCATCTGTGCCCCTCACTTGTGAATTCAAATGAAGGGTGGGAGATCTCTTGGAGAAATGAGATCTTTGGTTTAAAGCAATTTTAAGAGACAGCAGGGTCTGTGCAGACCTTTGTGACAGGCCTGTTCAAACTAAAATGGTTTGGGGGACTTCTCAGAAAAGCTTATAATCTTGTAAATCTGCTAGTCTGTAAAAAGAGATAATTCCAATGGGTTTCCTCTTTATCACTATGACAACCACTTCCCTTCTTCTATAAAGGAAAGGAAATGAGCACTGTGGTGGGAAGAACAGGGAACAACAACTTCCCCTACTGCTGCCACTAACCTGCGTTACATGATTTTGAGCACATGCACATTATTACGAGTCACTTAAAAACACAGAATAATTACTGTGTTCTGATCTCATAAACAAACTCTGTTCGCAGGTTCCAACACTATCATCTTGCATTTAGGATTTAAAAAGAAATACTTTTAGAGTGATTCCTGTGTCAGTCTTGGGAAATGGGATAAACAAAGAAGTGATTTAGTTATGCAATCTCTTTTATTTACACAGGCCCAGTTTCGACTACTTCATTCCACTAGTAGAACCCAGTGCAAGGACTCTTGCTAAAGCAATGTGGCTTCCCCCTTTCCCCAGCTCCCAAATCTGCTCTGGAATAACCCTCTTGGGAGAACTGTGCAGGATGGAGGAGGGTAATCATTCTATCAGGCAAGCAGAAATGCTTCCACTGACTGAATGGATCTCGTTACAGGTAGGCAGCCATGCTGGTTTGCCATAGTCGAAACAAAATTTAAAAAATAAAGATAAATTCTAATTTTTTAAAAAATCCTTCCAGTAGCACCTTAGAGACCAACTAAGTTAGTTATTGGTATGAGCTTTCATGTGCATGCACACTTCTTCAGTTACACTGAAACAGAAGTCAGCAGATCCTTATATATAGTGAGAGGGTGTATGGATCTCCTTAGCCATTCGTTGAATCTTACCCAGTGAGCTTTCAAGGCAATTACTTAGACAATATATGGCTAGTAGTAATAGTGTAGAGCAATAGTGGCCAAACTTGGCCCTCCAGTTGTTTTTGGACTACAACTCCCATCATCCCTAGCTAACAGGACCAGTGGTCAGGGATTATGGGAATAGTAGTCCCAAAACAGCTTGAGGGCCAAGTCTGGCCACCACTGGTGTAGAGCGAGCTAATGTCAGCCACACAGCTGATTCCAAAACAATACGTTGTGGATAGTTATTGTACATTTTAGTTACCAGAAATCTCTAAGGCAAATCTACTGCTAACATTTAGTAGATAGCCCACATCTGCTAGCTACTGAAATTATACAACTCTAAACTGTTACACATTCTTTTTATAATTTTTATGTGAAAGATGCCCTCATTTGGACCATGTCTGCATTTGGACATCATGCTAGAATATAATGTACAACAGGGATGGGAAACTGGGATGGGTGTTGAATGTGGCCAACTAGGAGTCCATATTTGGTCCACATGCCTTTCCTCAAGACATACCCCTCACCAGCCCTGCTTCACATTATCTTCAAGTGTTTGTGCCTGTCTGGCATCTGCCCTTGAGCTTGGAGGATGCCTCTTGCTTTCCTAGATGGAGGATGGAGACATGTGTCTGTGGAAGCTTATGACTTTTACATGGATGGAAAATAGGGTACCATACAAAAATAAACATCACTGCCTAATTTCTTCTCTCTGGCCTGGTCCACTTTTTCCTCTGGTCACAGCCACTTTGCCCTAGAAAGTTATGCAAGAGGAAATGTGGCCCATGGGACTAAAAAAAGATTCCGCACCCCTGAGTTTAATTATATGAACCAGCTTAGCCCCCACCTAAGCTCAGGCCCTTCCCTGTGCTCGTTCCACAGTCTGGATTTGGTGTTTGGATACTTTTGCTTCAGGTTAACGGTTTGCTATGTCATTTGGACCTGGAACTGTTGTTATCGTTAACTATGGTTAGTGTAAACAAGCCAGCTTCAGAAACCATTGCCTGTAGTTGGTTTGAAATTAACTGTAGTTAATGCTAATTACAGTTTGACAGGCAAGAACATACAACAAACTGCTGTTAACCAAAAGCAGAAGTTAACACTTCCAAAATATTCCTCCTAGACACACATGAGGATGGGTGGGGGAGCATATGAGACTCATTCACATCTCGCTAAAGCACCTGTGTCTTAGATATTATTCAGCTCCAGAGCCCATTAGCCCATGCCAGCAGGGTCAATGGTAAGGGATGATGAGAATTCAAGCCCAGCAATATCTGAAAAGCTACAGGTTTCTTATCAATTTTTAATTTATATATCTTTTTAATGTTTCTCAATGGAATAATAAACCAAAAATATTCTAGGAAAAATACATTTGCAAGGAGGTAAAAATCTGACTTGCGTTATCATTTCACAACAAATGTTAGTAACCAAAATTGACACCAGCAAGATCCTTCATAATTTATGTGTTATTTTGACATCTGTTTTCTTACTAGTCAGCTAGTCAGAGAAGCAAGCTTCTGATGGTTAAGAGAACATCTAGCTGATAAAAACCTTTTGGAATAAAGTTCATGAAGAGATAGTAAGATTTTTAAAAAATCATTCAACAAGAAACCAGAAGCATATCTTCTGGGATTAATAATAAATGGCATCCCCATAAATAAGAAATGGATATTCTTATACCCATCCGCTGCCACAAGAGTTCTTATAGCAAAGAACTGGAAGGAAGACAAAATACCCACAATAATAGACTGGCAAATCAAACTTACTGAATTTGTTGAAATGGCCAAAATGACGGCAGCTATCAGAGGTCAAACAAATCAAAATTTAATAAAAGAATGGAGTTGAGTGAATGAATATACGAAAAAACACTGAACCGGGACAGAAATATTGATGTGTAAAGAACAAAGTTTGTAAGGGGGAAAGGTTACAAATGCAAGTAAAATCAGAATATTTGTCAAATACAATATAACAAACACAACTGTAAAGATAAATTATAGAATTAAGGTCAAGCAACGATGGAAGGAAGTCAGATTTTAACTCACATTTCGAGTTGTGTTGAACCAATGGTGGTGGTGGGGTGAGGTGGGGGGATGCTTTGTGTTACTAACATGTACATATGTGTAAACCTTTCTTTCTTTCTGTTATTTTATAGAGATAAAAACTTCATTTTGAAAAATTAATTAAGAGAGAGAGAGAGAGAGACAACATCTAGCTAGTACCCCCCCCAGTGGTACTTACTGAAGAAGTAAAAACAATTCAAAAGCTAAAGTAGACTGAAAAGAAATCCAGCATTACAGTTGTCATTACTATTGATAGCCACCTGCTACAGTCAAATAAATATGTTTCATAAATCTTATTCTAGTTATTAGTAAACATAGAAGCCTTAGAGTTTACTGTTGCTAATTTGAGCTTCTTTGTAATTGTTTGTAGGATTACCAAACTCTGCTGTAGTTCCTTTATATAATTATAGATACAATTTTCGCTATACAATTTTCTTCATCTAAGTTAAAAGCAATTTTAACTTAGCACACATTGTTTAATTCCCTATTTGCTTATTTTTAAAAGTTAGGGGCATCAATCCAGAGGTGCACAAACTCTGGATCCAAGCCCACTGCATTTCTCTCATATACAAATTATTGCTACAACCATGGTCTTGGTATACATAGATAGAAGGAATGTTTTGCTCCAAAATAAATTCTGCATAGACAGTGTTTTCCCAAACTGATTGCTCTAAAACTCAAGACAAGCCAAACAGCTGAAATCCAACCACATACCTTTGAATGACTTTTCAGAATTCATAAAGTCTTCATAAACTTTTTAAGAGGCCTAGTGCATGCAACACCACCTTCCACCCAAACTAATGAAGTATTTTGAATACCTGATTATTGCCTCATCAAGCTCAGATACAATCCACTTTCCATTAAAATTAATCACAAAAAAATCCATTGACAGACATAGCAAGTCTGCAACCACTGATATGAAAAAGTATCTGACTAAATCTGTTTTAAATAAACATACCATTATATAAATATTTCATTAAGTTTGCATAGGGTATTCTGAAGTCAGTAAAAAGAAAAAGCAGCAGCAGCAGCACATATGTATGGAAGATTATTTAGGTGTTTTGGGAGAGACTGTCACGAAAATATCCCAAGTCCTTACTGGACAAAAAATATAGTGACATGGTTTAGGCACAATGTTACTGATGCTTTAGCAATGCCACTTGGTTTTTCTAGGCAAATAAACCAGAAAATACCCAAGCATTCCTGAAATCCTAAAACATCTCACAAACTTCAAATAGAGTACTGCTAGTTCAATAATTAAATTCTGGGAAGTGACCTTTCATATCAAAAAGGAGTTTCAAATAAATCCATGTCGTCTTTATACTACTGCTGTCAGTATCAAAAAGAATGGTTGTATGTAACATTAAAGTAAGTTGTGTTTTAGGGCTTTCCAACCCTGCAGAAAGCCTCTCCCAAAGCAAGCTGTTGTTTTCCCATTTCTTTTGCAATGCATACACAAGGTCAGAGGTTCCCCCAATACTCTGTAGAGGCTTTTTGAGGAGTGTGGGGTGTTGGGAGTCGAAATGCCCCATTGTACAGTAAGACTTCCATTCCCATAATGTTGGATACAACCCACTGTATTTATTCCTTGACAAATACATATCAGCAGAGTTGCAGCACTGTAATTTATAGGTACTATCACTAACTCTCTGCATAAAGCAGCAAATAGATTTATGTAAAGTTGTCCAAACTTTCTCATGTATAGAGACAAGAAACAGATGTTCTTTCAGAATGTCAGCTCTCCAAAAACATATACTCTCAATACGAACATGTCTGGGCTATCAAACAGCATATTTCATTTTCTATCAAAACTTTCTATCAAAACAAAAATTTATGAAAGTACAAATTATACAGTTTCTGAAAAATCAAACTGTTGTCTGTATCGGTAAGCTGACACAATGCCAATGAATACAGAAGGCATTCACAAGGAAAATCTCCAGATGTGCAATATTAAAACCTAATTTAACTCTTTTAAATATTTAAATTTAATCTAACTCTTTTGCACTCTTTACATTAACATTTGGTAATCAACCAATTGTTTGAGCAAACAATCATTCAAGGAAAGTGCCCTGAGAGCTACTTTATTGAAAATTTCAAGAAAGATAGCAGAATGTAATGGAATATGTGATTTTAATTTTCCAAAGCTTGAGGCTGAATTTCAGGCATTTCTAATGGTAACATATTGCAGTATTTTAGTGTTTGCACACTAAAAGTAAATACAATTAAATATTAATCTTAAATCCTAAAAAGTGGTAACACAGCTTTCATGTTATGGAAATTTCTACACCAAGAAGACAAATCGGGGTCACTAAGAATAGATCATTCATTCTGTTCTGACATGTTGCATGGCTTTTGCATCACTGTTAGCAAGTTAGTTTAAAACCACTATTTCTACTTACTGTGAGTTAATATTTTGCCAAGATGTAGAAAGTTTACTGTTTCATAGAAGAAATGACACATTACATATAATGGAAATAAGCCTTCAATTCTTGTCTAGCTACTTACTGAACACTGAGAGGTATCAATTCACCATATCCATGTGCAGGTCACAACTCAGGGTACTTTGCACTGTGTTTTCTGGACCATTCTGAAGACTTCTGAATATTAGGACACAAGTCTTGCTGCCCCACACTAATGCAGGCCAGTGTTAGCAACTGAGATATGAAAGCTAAGAGCTAAATGGCACCTTAGACTTAGGTTATGGGCGCAACAATAGAATGTTTAGGTGCACTTTTAATGAATGAACTGCAGATAAAATCTTATATTCATTTTTCACATGATTTAGTCCTCATCTGAAGACTGCAAAAAAACAAAGCCATGCTTCCCCTGCCCACCCCTCTGCAGTTTTAACATGAAATCATAGCGCAAATGAAATTCCTTGTTACAAAACGCATCTAGAGAAATGGGAGTTTCAAACACAGCTGCAGGCTATACTCCCTCAGTGCATTTTGGTTATGTATCAGAGTAGCTTAGTAAAACAAAAGGGTCCAGGTACATTAGCTACCTCTGCCCTACCATAAAGCAGAAAGGACAGAAATACAAAAATTTGAAAGGCAAATAACTCTATAAAAATTTGGCTTCCTTTAATATCACAGATTTGTTCATTAATTCATCAAAACCTTTAACACTGCAAAAATTACAGTTAGGAAGTACAAGTTACCACATTAACACTACACATTAACAAAAGCTGTAGATTACTTGAAGTTTTCCACTGCCATGCAAACAAAAGATTTTATTTGAATGCAAACATAAATAAAACACATGCTGAATGCAGTGTTCGAAACTCCCATTGTTCTACGCACATTTTGCGACAGAGAATTTCATTAGTGAGAATAGTTTCTGAGCTCTGGGCACAGTACTACGCCTAAGATTCCAGATTAAAACTGCAGAGTGGAAGGAAAAGAGGACCTTTTTCTGCCTCCCCACCTCCAGCTACACTCTGAAGACGGGAGAAGAGACCCTCTTAAGAATATTAGGGGGGGTGGACAGGTGAAGGACTAGACCATGTGAAAAATGAACATAATATTTTAGTTGCAGTTCATTCATTTTCAGCTTTGTATTCTTGTTATAAAGAATCACACCTAGACATTCCATTGTGCTTAAGGTGCCTTTAGCCCCTAGCTTTCATATCTCTGTTTCTAACACTGGCTGAATGTGTGAATTCTCATAAAGTTATTAATCTGTTCAAGTGCAATGTTTATTACTACCATAGATCATTGGCAAGTTAACTTCCTCTCCACCTTACAAGATGTCAGGGGCAAGCTCCTACTTAAAAGTTCTGCACATTATTCATGGTGACCTGGACACTTTTGGAACTCCCCAACCATTTGTTTTTTTAAAAAGCACAGGTAATTTATTATATTTAAGATTTTTATTGGCCTAACAGTTAAAGACTCTGGGGTTGCGTCGCCAGAAATGTTAAGGATGGCTGAAAGTATTGCTTTTATCATATTTGTGACTGTATTATCAATGATTCTATTGTAAGCTACCAGGAATTTGACTGAAACTGGACAAACATTTATTTTCCAAAGTTAGGACCACATGTGACACCTCTCAAACTCATTATTTTCTCTAGTCTCCACCACTCTTCCAGTTAGCAAATGTGAGAAACTTCTCTACTGCCTTTAAACCAACAGCACCCATCTCAGCATAGAAGGAGAAGTCACTCAGAATATTTTTCTACAAATACCCAAGCCACCTGGTTCTCTGGCAAAGATGCCTATCAGCACACAAATTACTACCCCAATTTCTTCCTGAATATTGAGAACAAACGTAAGGGCTTTTGAATGTTATCCTGCTGAATTTCATAAAGTATATTCTCCAACACTGTACCACAAACATCATTGTGATGGCAATCTTCAACGCAAATAAGCCTAGATATTATTGTGAACTTTTAGAACCATTTTGGTTGAAACGTATACAAATATTGTAAAAGAAGTTTTTAAAATAAAACTTACAACATAAGCTCTCTCAAGGAGAAAAGCAAGCAGATGTTCTTTCTCTAAACTTTGGAGCAGCAGAAGTAGTGTGGATACTCTGCTATCCCCAAACTTGAGATTAGCCTTCCCACAATAAGCATTTATGAACATTGTAGTATGGATTTAGGGGCATTGCTGTTGAACTACCATGTAATCTTTCCTAGTACTCAATCAGTTATCAACTCTCCTGGGATTTATGCCCATTAGTTATAGAGTTCTGCCTTCTGGGGCACCAGAAAACAAGTACTGTACGTATTCACCATTTTCTATCAGACAGCCTTCAGAAAGTCAAAGCATACTATCATTTCCTCTTCTCAATATTCTCTCCTCCAGGCTGAAAATATCCACTTCCTTAAACCTTTCTTATAAGGACTATTTTCCATACCACTATCTTTCGCTGCTCTCTTTTGAACCCATTTAAATTTGCCTAGATCATTCTTAAATTAAGGCACCCAGGGTTGGTCACAATGTACCAGATGAAGGCTGACTAGTGCAAAATAAAATGGAAATTAGTATTTCTGTTGACATGGAAACTTTCTGTTGACTATGATTCTATAAATGCCCCAAACTACATCAACCTTTCTTGCAGCTGCATCATGATACTGACTAAATTTTAGTCAGAAACCAACTACATTTTCACATGCCCAATTGCTAACCCATAAAACACTTTATTGCTATACCTGTGCATCGCGGGGGGGGGGGGGGGGGAGTTGGCCTACACCCATAAATTTGCATTTGTTTCTGTTGAATTTCATTTTTCTTAGGTTTGGCCCAGTTTTTCATGCTATAAAGGTCATTTTGATCCTCCACCGCCCCCCCCCCGTCTTCTGAGATGTTTACTATTGCTCCAGAGCCCTCAAACACCCCACTCAAAACAAGTTGCTCACAGTTCCCCTTTTGGAAGAAAACTGGGGGGGGGGGGGTCCAGCAGATTCACATTTTCCTTGTCACCCATTCATCATCCTTACTGAGCTGTTGTTCTATAATTTCTCTCCTCTTCCTTTGAATATACCTTTAAAAGTTGTTTTTGTTCTTTTAAAAAAAGGTACCCCTGCCCGTACGGGCCAGTCTTGACAGACTCTAGGGTTGTGCGCCCATCTCACTCAAGAGGCCGGGGGCCAGCGCTGTCCGCAGACACTTCCGGGTCACGTGGCCAGCGTGACATCGCTGCTCTGGCGAGCCAGAGCCGCACACAGAAACGCCGTTTACCTTCCCGCTAGTAAGCGGTCCCTATTTATCTACTTGCACCCGGGGGTGCTTTCGAACTGCTAGGTTGGCAGGCACTGGGACCGAACAACGGGAACGCACCCCGCCGCGGGGATTCGAACCGCCGACCTTTCGATCGGCAAGCCCTAGGCACTGAGGCTTTTACCCACAGCGCCACCCGCGTCCCTTTTTGTTCTTTTAGCATTCCCCAAAAGCACCAGCTTATTTCAAGCTTTAGTTTTCTTGACACCACCCCTACAACTTTGGGCCACTTATTTGTACTCACCCTTGCTTACCCTTCCTTCCACTTCTTTGTATATGTCCCTTTTATCTTCAGCTCCTTCCTAACCAACCTGGCACCCAGAAATCTCCAGGTAGTCACAACTGGACCAGCACTAGTAGTGAAACGCACCTGGGGAATTTCGAACACTGCTCCTACCTAGCATTTTCTTGAACTTATTGAAATTTGTTTTCCTATAATCCAAAGATACCCGAGGATGCTCACTTTTGGCGTTAAATAATTTCATGAAATTCTACATTACAAGGTCACTTTTCATTAACCAACTCTTCCCTATTGGTTAAGATCAAGTCAAGTATAACTGACTCCCTCATTACTAGACATTGCCTCAGTTTCTTCTGTGCTGGCACTGATTGATTAGCGCATGTTCAAAAGATGCATGACATCCTACCCCACAAGTCACTAAAAGGGTGGGGTAGGACGCGCTTATACACACTGCTGAGGCACATAGGGGCTGGGAATGGAACCCCCACGAGAAATGGTTGTTGACTGTACCTTTAATGCTTCACTTCATGCTTACCTTCGGGTTACTGAATTGTGGCACAAGCTCAACTTACAGTATTTACCTCAAACAGGTAAATATTAGGGATCGATAATTAACCAACATAATCGCAAACTTCCAAAATGGAAGAGCGATATGTCTATTTCATTGCATGCAACTGCCCTCCTGGCAGAACTTATTCCTCTGTCCACAACATCTATTAAACACACTACTGCTGTTTCAGATGACCTGTTGGTCCTTCTCTTTCTAGAATCTGATTAGCCCTCAAGCCAGACAACTGCTACCCTCCTCCCTTCCCCATTCTGGTTTACAACCAATGATTCTTAGCCATGGACACTAAGCCTGCTTCTTGTAATGTTTCTGGTACACTTTCTTGAACTGCTTTGAACATATATCTGGCACTGTTCATTTCCATCATGAGTCATACAAGAAACCATATACTGAATGCCATGTACACTTCTTGTAGCTTCATACCCAATAGCTAGAAACCATAGGTAACAAAAATAACCAACCTAGTCCCTATTATAATGAAGCCAAAGTAAACATACAGGAATCACCCCATTTACACGTGATCGACTCACATACTACCATGTATACACAAAGCACTAGGAAATAAATAAACCTGGAAATGGCAGGAGAGAGCTGGAGAAGAGACCCTCCCCAGATCCCAAAGAGGATGTAAAGTGAGGAAGCCCCAAAAAGACTACAGGCACAGTGGGGCTTTGCTTAGGATGCTCAGCCTCTCAGTCTAACAGCTGGTGTGTGCAGTAGCAGCAGCCACTTTTCTGCAAGTCCTCCGGCCTCCAGCCGGCCCCCAAGCTTCAATTCTAGTTGTGGATATTTTTAGATACAGTATTTTTGATATGGATTGAAGAGAGAGCAGCAGAGAGGGCATTTAAAGGGTGTTTAGAGGGTGGTCCCCATTTTCTGTTATGAGCATGGGGGCCTGGAACATAAACCCCATGTAAGTGGGGGGTGATACCTGTAACTGAATAATTCACATGTTTTTACCCTTGCTTATCCATTTCTGTTCCCTCTTTCCTCCATGTCACTGCAAGCCCCTTGGTAAAAGGATAATTAATTAATTGATTGATTGATTAGCGTGGGGCAACAAGTTCCATACTGAAAAATATAAAATGTTAGATTGCAGTTCTAAGTTCAACCAATAGTTAACTTGTTTCAGAAACAACACAACCCAAGCAACAAGTAGTATGTGAGCTAGTAGTTCTGAGCCAGCAGTGACTTTCCAAGCACAAAATGGAAAGCTGTGTTTGCCAATCAAAGCAGTCTACAACTCTTTTATACTTTACTTTTGGCCTCAGCAGCGCTATTTTCCAAGCAAATCATTTGCAGAGCTGCAGCTATTGGCCCAAACCAGTGTTGAATGACTTCTGACCCATCAGATATTCCTTTACAAAAGGAAAAGGAATTCCAGGGGCCTGTATGGTAACAGTTCACAAACTCTGGATTAGGATCCAGCCATTATTTGCACTAACCACCAAACTTTTCCCTGTCCCAAGTCCTCTACACTTTGGCAGAGCACTAAGGGAAGGGAGAAGAGTCAGAGCAGTATACTGTTTGATCATCCCACAACCAGTCTGACTTTAGATACAGGCAGACTCCCGTTTACATGGCAGTAACATTCCGAGGCACTGCGCATATCAGTGAAATTGTGTATAATTGAAACCTATTTTAAAAGCCTGCAAACACTCATTCGGGCCTTTTAGTGACATCTTTTTGAAGTTTCCAGGTCACTTCCAGGTTCGGCAGATGAGCGTATAGCCATATACACTGTCACACACATATTGAATGGGGGGGCTGCCAGTATACCATCCACAGTACAGTGGATAGGACATATTTACAAGGGCTTCTGAGAATCTAGCTAGCAAAATATTTAAAGTACTTGTTGCAGCAACCAAGTTAAACCCACAAGTGGATAGGATTAGTTTGTTAATATTTCATGAAGTTTTATCAAATATCTAGAACTCAGGACCAGGCAAGAACTGGAACCACAGAAACATGCATTTGTAGGCTTAGAAAGTACATTTAAATTATAGTAGCGTCATTTTTTATGTTGAGGCAAGAATATCCACACACAAGACATTCTCAATACATTAATTCATCCAAAGAATGGAGCACTTAGTACTTTACTTCATCAATTTACTATCACTCAAGAAGGCAAGTGATGCTACAAAGAATTGTAAAAAGGCCTGCACTGTTACCCATTCAGCCAGAGAAGCAAATGTAACAAGACCTTTTCATCAAGCCCCCACAAAGGGGAAATAAATCTTAGCATTGTTTGCACCAGGTAACTTGCCTGCTATGACTGCAGGACACGAAAGGCTAGAAATCCAAACAAAAGCATGCAATATTGCAAATGAAGAAATTGGGGAGAAATTTCATCACAACTAAGATTTTAAGGGAAATAGCTGGTATTTAAAATGCACAGTTCTTGCACAAGTTCTTTCCAAGAAATGAATGTATTTTGGATTTTAGATGAACTGCTACAGAATGTATGCACATACAAAAATGTTTTAAGTTAAGGAAAATAAATTCATACATATCATTTCTGAATTGGCAGAAGTCTTGTTACCAGTGCAGAAAAGTGCCCATTGCACAGGTGCAGTAACTTCTTGTGTAATGACACCATTGTAATTCAGTCATGAAAGGCCCTGCAGAAAGGCTGGCAGAGTGGGGTGATGGCAGAAGATCATGAAAGTAAGGGTAATTAGCATTACCATATGTGCACGAAAACCTTCATTTTCCCCTCTTTCAGTGATATAAAGACACAATCACAGCTGTAATGGAAATAAATATTAACACCAACTGCCAAGGCCCATAAACGTAACAGCTCCAATAGAACATAGGCACACAAAATAACAATATGATACCATTTACTGACACTCCTATAACTACAAATCACAATGTAAAAGTAGATAAAGAACTACAAGCAGACTGCATACTGGACAAAAGACAAATAGAGTAAACATCAGACTGCAGAAGGGCACAGGACAGCAATCAGTTTGCATCAACACGAATACTTGTGAATCAACAACCCTTTGCAGAAAAGCTATAGAACTGGGTTGGTTTAAAAAAAAGAATACAGAAAAAGGAGCATAAGCCACAGGATGCAAACAACTTGACCTGGGGACCCAAGTGTTGGACTATGGTAGCAGTATTATTGTAGTTAAACGTTTTAACTTCTACACTTCACAATTTTCAGCATTTTTACAGAATGGTAAGTGACCCTATTTCTAAGGAGACACTTTTTTATCCCAATCTCATGACAAAGCAACCCAACCTACTTAGCGGGGGGAACCATGTTATTTTCTGTTCTCTCGCCCCAAGACCTATCTAATGCACATACTGACATCCTGCTTAAACTGCAGTATTAAATTCATATACTTGAAAGTAAGCTTCATTAAATTTAAAGACTTGCTTCCAAGTATATTTTGGATCCACGTGTTAATTAGGCAAGCAGAGTCCCACTGACCTCAACTGGACTTGGAACTGTAAGCATGCAAGCTGAGCATACATTGAAAATAATAAAAGACAAAATATTTGAATAGTTAAACTTGTATGTAAGTTCTCTCTCAGGTATGCTTTTCTTAATAAAAAGAAGAAAAATTAAAAATACACTGAAATTTCATAGACACATACTTCCTGCTGAAACATAACAATTGACCAGCTTGACAAACAAGAGTTCTAAAGACATAAAAATACAAATGAGAACAAAACCGCAAGTATTCCCTGTAAAAGTTGTATATACTAGGTTTACAACAAAAATACCAAGGTTTTCAACTTCTTTGAAAGTCAATATAAGAGAACAAATATTCAAGACATGATACTTGAAACAGCCATTTCAATAATAGCTTTTAAAATGTCACTTTAGAAAACCTTTTCACTAAAGTGTTACCAGATGTCTTAAATGACTTTTGTCCTACCTAGTCAATAAACGACCTGTTACTCTTCAGAAACTGTTATGAAACCTACTTTCATCCCACAAAAGAGTGCAAATTCTTGACTATTATCACAGATAACTATTTCTTACTCCAGATACTAGCATTTATAATATTGATCTTGTAACAATTCCAGCATTTTGAAACAACTATGAGTCATGATAATATAGGATCTTCTTATTTCCCCAAGGAAATGTATCCCATCTTTTCATTTCACAATGAAGTACTCAAAGCAGATAAAGGTGACATTGTAATGTGAATATATCATAATGTTTATGATTATGTTCCAACAAGCAAAGAATTTAGTTGTTTTCCCATGACTGGTCCTCTAAGATGCTGGCCTTCTGTAATAGGAAAACATTAGAAGGGTAAATTCAGAGAGACATTGAACAGGCTGCAAGTGAAGCAAAGACAAAGAGTAACACAGAAGATATTTGTATTTTTCTGCCTTAAAACCTATTTATGAAAAGCATAGGAGGGGGGGAACCAAGTAAGTTTAAAAGATGAAGGAACTTATTGCAATCTTTTAAGTATGCTTTTATAGTACAGCCAAAACATTATTTGGACGAAACATCAATTGATTTTAAATATACATCCAAAGAAGTATGTGTAGCACTTTAAGTTGGAAGAAAGTCTCAATTCAAAATCAATGGCATTTGCTTCCAAATAAAAATGTTTAGGGTAAGTGTGAGTAATTTTTTCAATCAACACATGAAAAAATTATCTTGCAACTTATTCCACATTATAGTAATATAATTTTGTTCAAAACAATTCATAAATTTCAGTTATATGTCACCTTTAGCTCCAGATGTGATGGAAAATATTTTTTCATATTCTAATACCTAGTTGAACCTAATTTTCAAAATAATTTTCTTAACCACTTTAGGAAATTTCAAAGAGCAGAATGAGAAAGCATTTCATAAATAACTTCAGAAATTATTAAAGCTGATTGCTGCTATTAGTAATTGATATTCAGTGATTCCTTATGTTTTTAAAGGACTGTGTAATGTTTCTAGATTTTGTGTTTTTTATCTATCTCCTTTCTTGTAAACCACCCTGTGCCTTTTGTGCAAATCAACCAAATAAAATCTGCATTTTCTAAGTTTTATCCACAATTTCTTGAAGTGATGTACATATTATTAAAACTCTAAGTCCAGAACTCACTTAAAACCCATTCTTCCAAACATTTCTTCTTAGCTATAAATGATAAAAGCTAAATACAACATAATTAGAAGACATTTGCAAGCATAAGTTGAAGCACAATTCATACAAAAACCTGATGAACTTAAATGATATTGGGGCCATGTCTTCACACAGTAGATAGTGACAACTGTATTGAACCACCCCCACCCCCCACTTTTAAGTCTGTGTTGAAGTCCATTCAAATATTATTTGTATCAATATCGTAGGTTAAATATACGGTGCAAAATTAGGATGATGAAAGAACAGCACACTACTGCATGTCTTTTAAGACTGCAATCCTAAGCAGTTACCTGGGAGTAGGTGCCACTGAACTCAGTAAGGCTTGCTTCTAAGGAAGCATGCATAGGACCGTTGTGCGAGTCAAGTTTGAGGTGTCTTGAAAATCCTTTGTTGTTGTTTAGTCATGTCCGACTCTTCATGACCCCTTGGATTCTTTACTGCATATGTCACCCAATCCTCTGCATGCTTATTCAGAAGTCCCACTGAATTCAATGGGGCTTAAGTCACAATTGTATATAGATTTGTAACTCTCCAGTCCCTTTTCTATGTACATTAGGACACATTTTGTACATGGTCTGAAAATAACTACCCCAATAACATTAAAACTAAATTCATCAAGTAAATTTGCTGTGACTGCACACCTCTCCATTAAAATCAATTGGAGCCCAGATGCTAATTATATCAAGGTAAAATTGCAGCCTAAAAATGCTTAAAGCATCTCACAAAGCAAGCCGGTGTTCAAAAAGGCACTATATCGATTATTCATACAACATATCTAGGAGATATGTTCCCAAGTTTGGAAAAAGGTTTTTTAAAAAAGGACAAACAAGATAATGTGAATTATAACGCATACTTTGCACAATAACTAAAATGTAAGGGGTTATAAACCACCAGGACCACACAAAGAACCAGAATATAATCTTCTGGAACCTAACGGAGAAAGGGTGTTGAATTCTGAGGGCTTATCCGGCAACACGACGGCCTTACTGGAAACCAGGAGTGCAGCCATGACACAGCCCACCTGCGCCCATGACAATAATGTTTACAAGGAATGCGAATGCGCTGGGCCTGGCGGTTTGAGACAGGATTTAGAAAGAAAGAGCTTGAGCAGGGCCTTATTTCCTGGCGTAGCCCAGGCCTACGCGATTCCAATCACTCCACCTCAGTAATGGCGTTTGGCGTGAAGTGAAACGAGACTCAAAAGGAACTAAACGCCGGGCGAAGCCGTGCCGGGAGCCCCTTCCCTCCGCCGTCCCTCCTTCGCCCCGTTCCCCCGGCTACTTGAGAAAGGGGGTCAGGCGAGAAGCCGGCCAGCTCTGCGGGGCCGTGTTTCCCCCTCCCAGGGACTGCGGATACCGGGCGTGCGCGCCCCATTCTCCCGCAAGGCCCAGGACAGGCCGGGCAGAGAGAATGAGGAGTCGTCAGCCATTTTCCCTTCTCACTCCAAAACACACCGACACACGCACGGGCAGGCATTTCCCAACCCCACCAGACAACGCTGACACACACAGCGAGGCGCTCCCACCCCGGAGCTTCAGCCCCCTTGTTTTCCCCACAGCGTGCCCCCCTTCCTCCCAGCCCCCCACCCCGCCGCCGGCCATGGCAGCCCCAGCGCCTTCCCCAGCTCGCTCACCCCCACACAGCGTCCCCTGTTTCCGCTGCTGCTCCTCGCGCTAGTGCCGAGGCCCGCTCCGCTCCCGGGCGCCGCCGCCGCCGCTGGCTCTGCTGGCGAAGAGAGGAGGAGGAGGAGGCTGCAGCGGGTGTGGCTGAAGAGTTTCTCATCCCAGGCGGCTGCAGCCGCAGCAACCAGCGGGGCTGTGTCTCATGCCGGGCAGGAGTCGAGTCGCTGCCGTTACTACTGCTCCCAGGGAGCCGCCCGACACGCCGCGAACCGGGCCGAGTCTCCTTTCCCTTCCCTTTTAGTTTTGCGTCACCAGCTGTTCGGTGGGGCCGCCGCTTCCCGGCGACGGCCGCAGTGCTGGGCGCCCAGAGGCAAGGCCTGAGCCCGCTGCGCTCTGCCTCGGCCAGGAAGCTCCGGCTGGGCTGGGCCTGCAGGGCTCCGTCGCTCCCAGTCCGGAGGAGCCGATATGCGCCTAGTGCCTCGGAGGAGGGCAGGGGAGCAGGAGGAGCGGGGAGGGGGCGACGAGACGGGGCTCCTCTCTTCGGCGAGGCAACGGAGGAGAGCCCGGCTGCGGAAGAGGAGGGGGCGGAGAGCAGCGGCGACGCGAGGCACAGGCGCGGCGGAGACGGTGTGTCTGTGTCCCGGGCAATATGGCGGCTCTAGCAGGGTTCGGCCAGCAGCAGCAGCAGCGGCGGCGGCGCAGACTCCGACTCAACGCAGCGGCGCCGGCCCCGCCACCCAAACAGCGTCCGCGGCGGCGAGCGTGACCCCCTCCCTTTCCTGCGTGTCAGGCAGTCCGTCACTCCCACTTGCCCCCCTTCCGTGTTCCCGAGGCTGAGCAGGCACCAGTTTACGCCTTGCCTTGTATGGGCGGAGAGCAGCGGGGACGGGGGTCGCTGCTGCTGAGGGGGCGATGTGTGTGAGGGGGGGGGCTTTCTCCCTGGTGTGGGGGGGAGGGGGCGGAGCGGCGCCCGCGTCGGTGAGGGCCGGGCGCTGACGGCGGCCGAGCGGGGCCTGGCTTAAGCGGGGCCAGGCCGCGCTCACTGAGGCGGGGGCAACTAGCACGGCCGTTTCATTTCGGTTGGGCTCGGTTTTGGCTCCATTGTGACCCGCGGTGCGAAGAGCGCCGCCGCGGAGAGCCCGGATAATGACGTCACCTTTTCGTGCTTGGAGGGGGGGGGGAGGAAGAAACAGAATTGACCCTCCCCTTCCTCTCCCCTCCCCTTCCCCTCCGTCCCAGGGGCCAGCCAAAGGCTGACGCGTGGGTGGGGCGGCAAGAGAAAGAGGGAGAAAGAAAGAGAAGCTCCGGCCGGGCTGCTGAAGAGAGGGGGAAACGGGATTCAGTTACAGCGGCTGCAAACCTGGGGAAACTGAGCAAGAGCCCTTTAAAGGCCCCGGGGCGTTATCGGCTGGAGCGTCCTCTCACTGCGCGGGCTGGAGAGACAGGCGTTGCGTATCATCATCATCACCGCCAGAGGAAATTGTTCTGCACATCTCCGTCGTCTGGACAAAACCACCGGAAACAGCTCTGAAGAGAGCAGAAGTAGTGCTGGGTGTAAAGGAGCCGAGAGGAGTGCTGTTTCTGTGTTCTGCCAGATTGAGAGGACTCGTCCCTCTTTGTTACTATTATTTTAAAATAATAATAGGCAGTGGGACGTCTGCCTCATCTTGGCAAGATGCATAAACGTCTCCTGACTACATTTGTACCCAACACTTTTAAATTTCACAGACTCCTTACGTTCTTAGACCTGGCAAAAATATGTTACATATAGTGGCTCACGTTTCATTGCTAACCTTACTGTTTTGGCTTTACCTCACACCCACTGTGCTTTCTGTCATATTTTTATTCTGTAGTTTATGATGTTATTTTGTTATCTTCCTGGACATGAGTTGGAATTAAAAACATCTTGCTAGTTGGAATGCACGTGCAGGGATTCCATTCAGTGATTTTATTTAATATTCAAGTAAACAGAAGCTGGAATAACTTTTTCAAACTAATACCTAAACCATAGTAAGATGTGAATCAATAACTGCAAGCAAGAAGTGTCTGCTAAGAATTGCACTTGGAGTCCATACTCCCCTGTGTCTGCCGGAGGGTAGAGTCCCACCAGCAGGAATACCTTACAGTGTTTCCCTGTCTGTTCAATATGGTGATCAAGTGTCCTGTGTTTTTCAACTGCTCACTGAACTGTTCTACACATGCACCCTGAGAGCTACCTTCATTTCTGTCATTAGTTTGCATGCTTTCTTCATAGTTTTTGAAACAATTAGGTAGCTGCTCTCTTTTATACTTCTGGCACCTGGCATGAACTGAATAGAAACGTAACATGGTGTAATACAGCCTAGACACCACTATACCATAAAATTTAACTACCTCCCCACAGACCCTTACAACATTTTCATAGTTCTAGTTTTCTGCTAAAGAAACTGGATTCTAAATCTAGAGGACACCTGCAAATGGAAACATTTAGCCCATTTGATTATATATATATATATATATATATACACAGTATATATAGTAGTGGGACGCGGGTGGCGCTGTGGGTTAAACCACAGAGCCTAGGACTTGCTGATTAGAAGGTCGGACCGCTCCGGCGGGAAGGTAAACGGCGTTTCCGTGCGCTGCTCTGGTTCGCCAGAAGCAGTTTAGTCATGCTGGCCACATGACCCGGAAGCTGTACACCGGCTCCCTTGGCCAATAAAGCGAGATGAGCGCTGCAACCCCAGAGTCGGTCACGACTGAACCTAATGGTCAGGGATCCCCTTTATATATATAGCTCAAAATCTTGTTTAGATGTCTTCCCTCTCCTCCCACTTAAGGATTTGTTTTGCAACAAAAGATTGGCAGTGGAAGGTTCATGACTTAGAGCAGGACAGGTGAGGGCAATGAGGGCAGGCCTAGAGAACCTGTAGCCCTCCAAATGTCATTGGACTCCCAACTTACATCCCTAACTGTTGGCCATGATAGCTAGGGCTGATGGGAGTTGCAATGCAACAACATCTGGAAGCCTACAGGTTCCACACTGGCTCTAATTAAGGATTTTGCTATACCGTATATAATCATTTTTTAATTGGTCACAATACAGCAATAATTCAAGCATATTTAATTTCGTTGAAATTAGTGAGCAAAAGCATTATGAATTGTGTTAGGCCATGGCCTTTGTGATTTTTATAGCATCCTATGTGAAACAGCTTTTTTGCTTTATTTCCCCACATTCATGAGTTTTAATACCTGGCGAGGGCTAGACTGGCGCAGTGGGTTCTGTTGACCCTGGGTGGCAAAAAAAGGAACGCAATGCCACTGCCAGCAGCCACAGCACCACTAGCTAGGCTGGTGTAATTATGTCATAAAATAGTCACAACCCTACACTCCCAGCAGCAAAGTAGAAAGAAAAACAATACCAAAAGAAATGAGATAAATTAGCAACATTAACAGGCAGTCCCACAGCCTCCACAAGTCCAACAGCACCCACCAATCACTGATGACCACCAAATAGTATCTATGCATGGAAGACACCAAACACAGGGATGCCATGATGATGTGCTGTTACAGCATCCATTCTGCATCTCCAGTGCATGATGGATGAACACACTGCGAAGAATTGCTCATTCAGGAGCCTCCATGGCTCATTGTTTGGAGGACAGCTGTTAACACAGCCACAAGCTCCAGTTTTTCACTTAGGGGTTTGAATCCCATCAAAAAAGTCAGTAGCAGCCTTCAAGTATCTTATTTGATGGGAAAAGTCAGGGCAATGGGTGCCATTCTCGTAGTAGTGGTAGTATTAGTACAGTGGTACCTCGGGTTAAGTACTTAATTCGTTCCGGAGGTTCGTTCTTAACCTGAAACTGTTCTTAACCTGAAGCACCACTTTAGCTAATGGGGCCACCTGCTGCCGCTGCGCCACCGGAGCACGATCTCTGTTCTCATCCTGAAGCAAAGTTCCTAACCCGAGGTACTATTTCTGAGTTAGCGGAGTCTGTAACCTGAAGCGTATGTAACCCGAGGTACCACTGTAATTAATTAATAAGAAATAGCAGCAACGATTCCTATAGTCCAGAGGATAGAAGGACAACACATTGAACCTGTAGGCAACAGGCCTTCTCCTAAAGGGCTCAGACCCCACAGCAGTGAAGATGATTCTGCACTCAATGTATTTGTGTTGATGTCTGTAAAGTAGGGTTGCCATCTTTCAAAAAGTGAAAATCCGGACACAAAAGTTGGGTTGTCACATGTCTGGATTTCCCCGGACATTTCAGTTGGAACACATAAACAAGGAAGAATGCACTACAGTAGCAAGCTTACAGTAGACAATACTTGCTAGTAGCTCTGTGAGAAGGCGCAATGCAATCGGAAGCAAGAGGATGGTTTGATTCAAACTCATGAAAAATGTAAATGTGATCTCCACAAGGCCAAATGTATCTTTTGAGTGACTTGCTGGCAATTACATGGGAAAAAGCAGAAGCAATAGGAATAGAACCTGGCTTCCTTCCAGAAAAAAAGACTCTTAACTACACAGTCGCAAGCACAGAAGATGTTCCTTATGGGGTTTCTGTGCATTGTGGTCCTTTTACCAAAGTTCCAACTTGTAGGTTCTTAATTTGATAAATACAGATACAGAATAATGTAGCCTCATGCTATGTGGTATTGTCCCATGAGCTATGTTCCCTTGCTGGGCCTTCTTTACCCTTGTTAGGATTGGCCAAAGTTAGTCAGAATCCTATCTTCTTATGTGGCTGAGGGGGGAGATCTCCAGATGTAGCGTACTGCTAATACAGAAGCATTGCTACACCCTGTGTAAAATTACTATGCCAGATTAACTCTTTTGCCAGCAAAAGGAGATTTATAAACAACCCTCTCCTTGTCCAGTGGGAGTAATTTGTTATGATCCTGCTGTAATTTACTTGAATAGGTTTGAGAGGTTAAATGCCACACTCCAGGGCAAAACACTTTTCACTAAACACTTTCATGAGAATAACTTAATAGGCCTCAAACCTTCCACCCAGTACACTCAATGAGCATGTTCCAACTATAGTTAAAAATACAAATCCAAGGAATGTAGTAGCTCTGTGTTTGCACTGGGTTATTTTTTATTGTTTTGAATCATGGGTAGAGCTTAGCAAAATGCTTTTTTTAACCGCCTGCCTGACACTTCTTACCTGTTTGGTCCAAGCTTCATTTTTTAGTCATACCAACATATTTCTCATTTTGACGTTTTTTTATTTTTACTTTACGTAAAGAGCAAAGCCAAACCAAATGTAAGTAAAAATTGCAGATGCAAGATAATGGTTGAGGCCTCACATTCAGCTAGAAGCAATTTTTTGTCCCTGAGGAATATGATTTACAATAGGTTCTTTCATGATGATTATACAATGCTGCCTGCTGTCCAGTATGATCCAGAGTAAATACAATGCATCTCATTCTAATCTGAAATGCAGTTTTCCCCTGTTACAATAATTGTGCATAGGAGGCACACCATGTGTGCTGGCAGATCCCTAGTACCAAATTGTCATGTAATTTGCCACTCAGTAACTAGTCTAGCTGTGGAATCTAGAGGACCTTGGAACAAATATTTTATATTAGTGTCTGACAAACTCAGAGTCTCCCTAATAATATGACGTGATGTCAGAGGCAAAAAGTATGGAATGCTGACCAGATGTTTGCTGCTTCTGACCCAAATTCAGAAAGAGCAAATACACACGAGTTGACAAAGATCAAGTAAGGAACTCCTGCAGAGGCTGACATTCTGTGCTCATCCACATTGTCGTTTAATGTGGATAATAAGCTTCCTGCACCTCCACTAATTCTCTGTTGTCCATATGATGTTCTCTTCCAAACCACCATCTTCCCACACTATCCTCTCCCACAGTCAGGATTTTCTCATATGAGGGATGCTGCAAAAAGGAGAGGAAATGAGAATATCCGGGCTGAGGAGGGGGAAAGTGTGAGAAGGGAGTTATTTGGTGGAGATAATCAGATTGATAATAATGGAAAATTAATGAAGGTACAAGACATTGCAGATTAAATGATAGTATTCATACTGTGGGTAATGCTGAACAAATTTAAAACACAAAGACACTTTGTTTCAGTGATGGAGATGATTAACTGCTAAAACAGACTGCCCAGGGAAGTTTGTGCATTTACCATCGCATGGCACCTTCAGCTCATGATTGCAAGACACCTTCTGAATAAATTCGCTTTTGTCAATCATCAAATTTTTGTTTCAGGTGGATCAAGCACCTTTTAATCCATCTTGATCCCTCTTGCTGATACTTAGCCTACACTAAATATTGTTGTGGAATTAGCAGTCCCTGCTTGTTTCCTCCTGTTGCATTCTTATAATGTCTTCCTCCGTTTATATACTGTAAATAAACAGATATCTGCAAAGTCACCCTCGGTCCTCACTCCTCCCAAGGGAAGTGCCAAACCTAAACAAAACTTTCCACTTTTCAATATAAATGAAGTATGAAGAGCTATTAGATGAGCTTGTGTTTTGAACACATTGTTACAAATTTATGGGTGGGTGCAGACTCCCCATAATCCTAGATGTAGTAAAGAGGTAGAATTTAGCTGATTTGAGGAGTATTAAGGGAAGATGTCAGGCCAGGGGAAAATAGAGGCTGAACCTATTCTCCTGTTCAGGAGATCGCACTAAGGAGAACTAAGTACTGGGCTATTAAGAAAAATTTGACCATGCAAATACTGTCCTTTCCCTGGCTGAGAACTGGACAGAACAGAAGAAGCGAAAGGGGGAGGTTTTCAGGGTAACAGGGGGCATTATGTCACTACAGAAGTTTAAAACAGAGGTTTGGGAGCAGGGGTTTTTGGGAAAAAGGAGCAGGAAGTGGGCAGAACTCCATGCGGGGACTGAAGGGCAGCAGAAATGCTGGCTGGCTATAGCAGACTACTACAGAGAGACATGGGGATGGCACTTAGGATGCCTCGGGATGTAATGCTGCACTGCTGAGAAGGACAAGCCCCTCTTGGGATGTAAATCCTATGAATTACTTCTCCAACAAAGCCTAGGTTGTAAATATGTGTAAAATAAACCATATTTCTCAAATACACTGGTCTCTGCTGTGCCTCATCTCCCCCAAGGAAACACAAACCCTGATTAAGTGCACAGACCCCTGGATTCTCTGCTACCACTTGGGGGAGATTGGGGTGGCCTGTAACAATATTTTAAATGAAACGGTTGCTAAACATAAGCAGTTTTATAAAAAAGACACCTACCCTATTGATTAAATTTTAGTAGGGTTGCCACCTTGATCTGTTAGTTTACCATGTACACGTTTTGAAGGATACAATAGATGCATCAGGGGAAAACAATAACACAGTGGCAAACCCATAGCAATATGTGTTGAGGTCCAAAACCTAGCAAGATGGTTCAAAAATTATTAAAATATGCTTGACAATGCTCACACTTTCTAAAAAAAGAAAAGAAAAAGAACCACCCAGTTTCTAGAGCGGGGTTTGGGGGCCTGTGGTCAGGAGCACCTACATGAATTTTTACAGGGTAGGTAGGCAAACAAACAAAGCAAAATGTAGTTAGCTTCAGTGAGTAGATCTGTCACAGCTGGTAGAACTGGTGATGGAGCAGTGGTGAGGTTGGGGTAGACCTGGCCTCTGATAAACTTGTATTCCAGGCCCACCTTTCCATTGCTGTCTATCTATGGCAGGGGTAGGGCCACACTCCCAAATTAAGAGCCTTCTGGGGGCCACATGCCAGTGGTGACTGAGGCCAGAGGCACTGGAGATAGTTCTTACCTTTATAAGTGGGCTACATTCGAAGCACACAACAGTAAGGTGTTTCTCTTATACAACATCAACTAGGCTTTCCATTCATCAAACAAGCATAATAAGGCCAGTGTTGAAGATGCTGGGACATTTTGCTTTGTAATCCTAGAGATTTCTTCAAAAACTCACACACACATACCAGAACATTTGAATCTCCATGCAGTCTCACCAGATATGATGGTAGGTGTGTTAGATATCAGCCATACAAAAGCTTTAAAGACAGTTCCCTGGTTTGTGTCAATATTGACTTAAAGAGTCCACAACCCATCAGCTGGTCCTCGTTGTCTACCTAAATCTACAATGTCATTTCCCATTCTCATTGCTTGAGCTTCAAACCTATCAGAGGATACCATGCCTTTACCTGCTCCATCAGAGTTCAAAAACCATTTATCAAAGCTAGTTAGGTCCTGTCAGGGAACTGCCATCAGTACTGGAGGGGGAGCGCAAAAGCCAGAGAGATTCCAGAGAGCGCCCAGGGATCGGGAGAAGCAGCCCATCTTCTGGGGAAGAGAATCAGCGTAACACCAGTGGAGAAGGGGGGCAGGTGGGGGAAGTGGCGAGGCGGTCCCATGACTCCTTGCCTGGAACCAGCGGGGAGAGTAGGGGTCCTCCGTTGCCCACGCCCTCCCTGAGCAGGAGGCTTCCGCGCAGGGAGAGTGGGCGGAGACTAGGCGTCAAAGTGCTTCTTTGCTGGAAGAAGTTTAAGAAACGCCCACTCACGGATTCTGCCAGCGATTGAGTCAGCCACGGGTGAGTGGCTGTCCGGACAGAGGAGGTTCACTTTGGCAGCCCAGCCAGGTGTTTGCACCCAGCCAGGGAGATAGGCACCTGCTTACGCACAAGCAACCCCTTAGAACCATTACAGGTCCCTTGCTGCTTATGCACACACACACACCCCGCTGACAAATGAGTAGAGTTGCTGCTTGCTCAAAGAGCCACAACAGTGTATGTACCCTAAACTTCCTTTCGATTACCTTTATAAAGATAGGAGGATGAACACCAATAAAAATCAGTTACAAAATATTCAGCTGTTTGTACACTGCATATATTGCTTATGTTCTGAAACATTGGGGGTTGGCTCTCATTTTTCTCACACAAAGGCATGTACTGTAAGCAGAAGAAGAGATGAACATAGCATAACGGAACTTTCCTAGTACAAGAAAGAAACTTGGAAGGAAAGTGTGATGTGATCCTTTAGGACTCCACTGAAGCGCCTACAGAGTGTCTATACAATCTGATAAATAGAATTGGTGTGAGAATTAAATGCATGAGAGGAAAGAGTTATGGAAATGCAGTCAATAAATGTCACAAGAGGGATGTGCTGAAGACTAAATTCCCCTTCCATAGGCAAGCCAAACACACATTTGTATTTGCTTGATGAGTATCTGACTTAAGGGTGAGCAGAAAAGAAACTTAGAAGCTACCTACTTTGATGCACACATCATGGGTATTTCCATTTTAATTGCACATATTTTAAAATATTAATCCCACTCATGCTTTAAGCTGTACTATTTTGGGATAAATTGTTTCCTACTGCCAAGAGGAACCCCCCCTTTTTTTTGGTGGAAATCCAGAAATGCACATAGGAATTGAAATGGTTTTGTGGGTTTTGTTTTTGTTCTAATAGCAACATTTGGAAGGCTCCCATCCAAAAATCAGGCTGTGCTGAGAACCATCTTTATTGAGAAAATGCCTCGTAATGTTCCCTCCATTCTTGGAAACAAAGCTTCTTTTTAGATTAAGACTGCAAAAACTGGTCACAGTACATTGCCTCAGGAATCTTGCTGGATGTTTTTCTCAATCACAGATGATAATGAAGGGATTGTGGGAGTCTCAAGCAAAGGATCTATATAATGATCCTAAAGACTGCTCCTATTCAGTAGCTCCCATTTCGTTTCACTGCTCTGTAGTGACTCATGTTTCTGAATGCTTAGCTCACAGGGAAAATACAGCCGGAGCAAGACAGCTCTCCACAGTTACATGCTTGCAGCTCTCTGACAGTCCAAAAGCTTATTGTACTTGGAACACTGAGAAATAACTTATACAGTGTGGAAAATGATTTTGCTCTGCAGAGCTGGCCACGCTCTACATACTTGTGAGGCCTTGTCTGCATACTTGGGAGGCCCTGGGCAAGTTATTCACTCTCAGGGTGAAATTAGATTTGATGAAAACCACTACCACCCTCAGAATGTGGGGAATGGAGGTGGGTCTCTTGAACGGTAAAATGAGCACATACAAAAGGTCTGCCTCACTCACTTCCGACCCATTTGCTCCAGAGCCAATGTTCTCTCCTTCTAGCTCTAATGCCAGAAGAGAATCAGGCACAAATAAAAGTTTGAAGAGAGGAAAGGCATGGGAGAGCTCAGTGTTCAGCACCCCTCACCACATGCTGTCCTTTTCTGTTTGAAGTAAAACCACACATCTACCTTCAAATCACATGGCTCTCCCCAAACAATCCTAGGAACTGTAGTTTTCACCTCATTGAGCTATAATTCCCAGCGCCCTTAATAAACTATGGTTCCTAGGATTCCATGGGAGGGGGTCATATATTCTAATTGCGCTTTAAATGTATAGGGTGGGTGTGAAGTATATGTGGAATGGGAAGCCATGTAAGAGGAAAACACTTGCCCGTCCCTGTCACATCTGGTTTGGCCCTCAGATGCGCAAAATAGTTGCGTTGGCAACTGTTCAAAAATCAACTTGCCAGAAATTTCCAATAAATTAAGGGGTGGTGGCAATTAAAAGAATATATATCATAAATACCTTAGGCATTTAGGCCAGTGCTATTTTTATAGAAAAAGAGGTACCGGAACTCACCATGACCGCCTTCCTCATTCTGTTAGAATGGCAATGGTGACTATCTGAGAGGTGCTGAAACTGAGTTCTGGTGAGTTCCTGCTGAAAAAAAGCCCTGATTTAGGGTATATTTCATATACCTTATTTTGAGGGACAGATGTAGGCTACTCACTCATTTGCCACTCACATTATTACCATCACATGATGGGGAAAATAGGATCAACCTGGCTGCCCCCCCATTACATCCCCTACCAGCCAATTCCTGTGGGGCTGCTGTCCTGAAGTGAGGAGCCTGCTCTATGCAACTGGACTTCCCATACAATTTAGAAACCTGCACAATCACATTTCTCCATCTCACAAAGAACCTACATGCGTAGAGGAGACTGGAAGCTCCAGCAGATGGAGGGCAGGAGAATGGACTGGTAGAGGATGCAACAGCAAGGCCAATGAGTGTGGATCAGAGGTGCCATCTTCTGAAACACATTGGGGTGGCCCGACACAACATCTTGACATTGTTCTGTGCCCAATTCTAACAATGGTCTCCCCTAAAAAAACCATGGGGGGTGACACAGTGCCTCAGCCCCCTGGAGCCAGCGCATATGGGTGTGTGTGTGTGTGTGTGTGTGTGTGTGTGAGAGAGAGAGAGAGAGAGAGAGAGAGAGAGAGAGGTTTATAGGTTATATGCAACTAAACAAATAATTTGAATAACCCAATGAATGAGTCAATCCATCCCACAACTGTGACATGTTCTCCACTTCCTCAAGGGGTGAACAATTCAAGGGGAGCTTTAGTTTCCTTTGGAGAGAACACTCCTATAACAGGCAGCAATCCCACTTATTCTGCATCAGATTTCCAGTGAGAGCTTTTGCACCCAAAGGTACTTTGTCCCCCCCAAATCACAATTCCCTCTTCTCTCTCTCTCTCTCTCTCTCTCTCTCTCTCTCTCTCTCTCTCTCTCCACCCCACCCCCATTAATTCAACCTGCAAACTGGATCCAGACTGTTTCTGTTGAACGAGTGTCGCCTTCCCAAACTTTGATGACTGTTGCATTTCAACAGTCCACTCTCAAAAAATCTTAATATTCTTTTATTAAATCTTTGGCCCCTTTTAAGGAACACTTTATGAAAAACCAAAGTGATAGATGCATTAACAGCAAAAGTCAAATTCTTAACAATATACATAAAATTGCTACCCTCAGGTATGAAAGGAAAAAAGGAGAATAGCATATCCCTTTGGTATATAATATGTATGCTTTGGAAGGCATTTGGTTACCATAGTAATATGAATTATACAAATATCTCTTAGAGGTAAATTTGCTTTGTGGTAAGATATTATGCACTAGTCATTTAGTGGTGAATGTGATGGGTTCTTTCAACCTCAGTTTTTTTCAGTTCTGAAAGAAGCAGTTCATATCTCAGTGCCACCTTCTATCAAATAAATTATATTTTACCTATTTGCTTTAACACAAATTTCCTTTTTAAACAATAAATAAATTACAATATTTTCCCATTGTGGCTGTATAGATGTTTGATGCAAATATAAACAAAAGAAATTGTCTAAATATCTTTTCATGCATCAGCATGTAAAATAACAATTTTTCCATGCTCTCCTAATTTTAATTTTATGTCTAAAATGTATACATAGATGCTTGCAGAAAGGATTGGTCTGTGCTTGAAATGAACACACTTTCAATTCAAACATTTATTAATTTTTAAGAACTCTTATTACTTAAAGTGTGTGAATTATAATGTTTTTAAAATAAAATGAAACAGTTCTGTATTTACACCAAATGACGGATCATGTAGGGAAAGAAACAGTAGGAGGAAATCTGCAGTATTTACAAAAAAAAAAAAAAAAGAACAACTTTTACCAGTGCTTTTTTTCTGGGGGGATGCAGGGGTACCCCTAAACATTTTGTGAATCTAAGTTTCGCCTCATTGAGGGGCAGTATTTCAATATGAGTGGGAAAATGAGAGTACCCCTAAACATTTTTATTTTTTTTTAAAAAGCAGTGACTTTTACAAAAATGATTACAAAAGGTTTGTAAAAGTGTCCATAGTTGACAAGCTCACTCTGGAGTTCAGAGCAAATGCGGGACATTTTGCTATTGTGTTGCAGCCATTTCAGTACAGAAGCTGCAATTCTATTCTATTTTGTTGGGATAAAGGTATGTAAGTGCTGCAAATGGACGTGCCTAGAAGTCCACAATAGAATTACTGCAGGTATCTTTCAGACACCTGAATTATTTGTGCCCACAGGAAAAGAGCGGAAGAGAGTGTTGAGTGTGTGAGATGAATGAGTCACAAGAAAATCACTAGCTCTGTGAAACCTGAGCAAGTAAAAATGGTTGATAAAAAGCTGATCAGGTGGCAAATCACAGTTTAGATCTCAATTCCTTCATCTGTTGCAGAAAATATACTGCAGCAGAATGCAATTGTTGGCTCCATTTCTTGTCTACCTTATTCAGAGCCTTGTATGATTTAGCACCCAAAGGTAGCATTTTCAGTCGCTTCTAGAAATTTTTGCAAAAAATAGTGCTTTTTTTCTGTGGGGACGCATACCCCTAAACATTTTGTGAATCTAGGTTTGGCTTCATTGAGGGGCAGTATTTCAATATGAGTAGGAAAATGAGAGTACCCCTAAACATTTTTTTAGAAAAAAATCACTGAAAAAATGTATGTGATTAAAAGCAGCTCTTAATGTTGCTAAGTTTTGAACCCGACCACATACATGCCTGATTACCAGCCTGTGATCACCCTTATGAAAGGAAGGGGCATCTCTACAGATCTGGGTCTCCAACTGCAACCATGGTATAATATTGTTATCAATACAGGGGACGGCCATTTTGCACACGTCCTTTGAACTCACAACTGTGCACACGATCCAGGAGAGGCCCCTAATGGGGTTGGGGAAAAGAAGGCTTATGCGTGCTCTCCTGACTTGTGCAATGACACGGAAAGCAACCTCCACACAAATTGGGGGGTTGCCTGTATTTTAGATTACAATGCTTTTAGTTTATGCTTCACTTTCAGCAGTTTCGAATTAGAGAAATGTTGTAAATAAGTGTATAAACGAGTTGCGTCCCCCCAACTGCAAATTGGAGAAAAAAGATTAAAAACCTGGTGCCCCTCAAAATGCTAGGAACAGAAGTGTCAGTAAAATGTGAGTGTGAAGGAACCCAGAGCAGTCTTTAACCTGTAAAGTCAAGGACCTGAATATTCTAGGATATTCATGTTAAGAGAAATCTATTGGTTGCAGGGTGGGGAAGCAAAAATTAATTTCAGCATGGCTCTGCAACTTTGCGAGTATATTGCATTTGAAGGTGTTAAAAGCATTTCAAGCATATTATCTAAATTATCTTTACACCAACACTGTAAAGTAGCCATTTTTTAATAATTGTCTCTAAATTAATGCTGTTTGGGTTATTATCTTTGTAGTTAGTCCAATGGTTCAAAAAATATACTTGGCAGTGTAGTGCTCCAAAAGGGTGGGAATAAAGATGACAAAGTGTGCCTACAACAATCCTGGCATGTCAGCCACTGTTATCACAGACTGCAAACATTGCAGAGATCTCAAAGGCTGCTTAGCAGATAAGAGGAAGTGAACAAAGTCTGTGGCTGCAAATCAAGTGTTATGTCAGTTGCATTCTCTCTGTCACACAATCTCATACACACAGAGAGACATGTAGCGCCCAAACATGTGGAAACATGCAGCAATATGCCACGGAAAAACACATGCAATAGCATATCATACACAACAGCATGGCATGTGCATTTCATATGGAGCAGCACATAAAACAAACATACAGTATAGTGTATTTGGCAATGCATGCACCAGCACTTTCCCCACATTAGAAAGTTGCACATTTTATTTTTTATTTTTTAAATATTTTTATTGCGTTTCTTTTCATAGTTTTGTACATTCCAAATAGTACAGAAGAAACCAAATACAAGAAACACTTTTTTTGATTTTTTTTTTAACAAAAGAAAAATAAAAAACCTTAATAAAGTTATAGATATATAAACATTCCACTTTCCGTAAATCCCCATTGGACTTCCCCACGCCTTCTAAATCTGCGTTCTTTGTAATAACAATATCAGCAATTTGTTACCTTATTTCAAACCTTGTTACAACTTTCAGTTATTATGTCTCCGTATTCAATATGTTGTATCTCAATTTTGATACCTTTAAAATAAACATAATATGTTTGGTTCACTTATCTTCTTTTCTCATTTGTGACTTATTTTACCATTTGCTTAATCATATTTGCTAAAGCATAACATTTCCAATAACACGCACTATCTTAAGATTCATACAACTTATAATATTTTTGCAAATAGTCTTTAAATTTTTTCCAATCCCCCTCAACTGATTCTTCATCCAAATCTCGGATTCTGCCGGTCATTTCAGCTAGTTCCATGTAGTCCATCAACTGCGTCTGCCATTCCTCCAACGTGGGTAAATCTTGTGTCTTCCAGTTCTTTGCAATGTAAAGTTGCACATTTTATTTTTTAATAGGCAAAGGCTTCGTAGGGAATTTGTGTCTTCTATATTTTGTTAGACTCAACCACCAGCCCCAATCAGCATGGGGGTTCTAGTCCAACAACATCACTGCTTTAACAGCCGCCTGACTGGCAGGCATCAACAGCCGAAGCTCTTTCTATTACAAGATCTCCATATTCACATCTCCTCTCTATAACCCAGTTAAGCCAATGTAATTCATTTATGAGACTAACATAGCAGAATCTGAAAACCGCCCTGTAATGCTCAGAATAGATATCATCATCATCAACTGCCTTCATTATTCACAGATAAGCATGCTTATTTGGCAATATGTTCTACTGAAATCAATGCATCTTAGTACCAAGTAAATGCTATTAGGACTTAGGTGCCAAATAATTTAAATCCAAGTGCATCGGCTTCTCTAGACTATGGGCTCGTCTAAGGGGGTGAATTTGGTCAGCAGCAGTTAAATCTTATCAGTTTCCTTTCTAACTTGGCCAAGGTCACAAGACAGAGTATTTACAGCACAATCTGTCTCCTGCAGAATTACTCTCCTCTCCCTGGTGTTTCCCCCAATGCCTACAGAATGGACTCTAGCATATAGCCTAACCCCCAGATCACCTTTGCAACTCACAGCGTCATAAATAACACACATTCATTGCACTTACCCAAGATGAACCATTCAATATTTCACGCAAATACAGGCACTCCTCCTAGGACATAGACATTACTTCCAAAATACCTTGTTTATAACAACTATTATAGTACTTTCTTATGTGGTTAATTAGAAACATGTTCGAGATAGGAAGTTAAATCAAACTTACAGTGTGTAGGGACTTATACAATTTAAAGTGAAAATTCAGTAGTGTGCAGACTTCCTTATACAGTGGTATTCAGGTTAAGTACTTAATTTGTTCCGGAGATCCGTTCTTAACCTGAAACTGTTCTTAACCTGAAGCACCACTTAACTAATGGGGCCTCCTGCTGCTGCCGCGCCGCCGGAACCCGATTTCTGTTCTTATCCTGAAGCAAAGTTTTTAACCTGAAGACTATTTCTGGATTAGCAGAGTGTGTAACCTGAAGCGTATGTAACCTGAAACGTATGTAACCCGAGGTACCACTGTACTGCTATAATGTGTAGAACTGCTTATCACATGGGAACTCCTGATGGAGTGGATTGCTTCCATACTACTTAATGGGCTGATTTAGGCCAGTATAGGTGAAGATGGAGAGAGGCTTACAGTGCAGTAAGGTTGTTTCTCCAAGCTGTCTTTCAAGTCTTGTGAACCCCCTGAACTTTTATTCAGGGAATTTGTCATCTGTGCATGAGCAACAGATGTAGGAAATGTACATACCTCAGCTTAACCATGGCTTACAAATGGCCATAGCTTTTCAAATAAGATAGAAATTGATTTGAGGGAAAGCACATCTATCAGAAATATTTCTCAAGAAACTGCATTATGTTTATGGATTGTGGCTAATGTCATGTCTACTTGGCTTCAAACATCAGTGGTGAGAGTGCACTGGAGCTGGAATAAATGGTAATGTGTACACAATCAAAGTCAGTTTGTTCTGCTGGAAGTTGAATAAGATTTCTGGTCTCTTATCACCTTGTATAAGGTATGTGTCCTTCAAGATTTGGTGTTTTAAACATTGCCATTTTCTATTGTTGTCCTGTCACTTTGGGACAAAAGCTGTATGCATGGAGTAAGTTTTGAAGTGTTCAGCACCTTGGTGAACTAGATTAAATGGTTGGACAGGTTGGTTTTCTATGCAGTTTTTTCCCCTTGTTCTGTGGACAGTGGAACTATTTGTTCCATTGTTATTGTATTAAATAGATTACGTATAAATTTAGTTCTATGTGGGCAATTGCTGTAGTATATTGTTCGGTGTGAATGTGGTTTCAGTTGAAAAAAGTTTGTTTAATTCAGATCTTTGCGAGTTTTATTCCTACTAACCTCTTTAGGACCCAGGCAGGTGGAGGTCATATTAGCACCTGCACCAGGTGCTCCTGCAAGCACAAAACACCCTGCATCCTCATCTACATGAGAATCATTTTTGTTTATTACAGCATCACCATTTAGAAGTGGCCCCAAGTTTGGCAATGTGGCCTCTTCCGGAATGAACTAAGAAAAGCAGGATATTATTGTCCTTTTTGGTAAGAAGTTTTATTGACTTTCTGTGTAAAAAGGAGATTCTTTTCCGCAATCTACTCCTCACAAAGCCGAGCTCTTCCTTAATCCAGAAAACAAGGTTTTATAAGTAGTTTCTGATATTAACAATATGTGTCAATATGTGTTAGTCAGAGGCAGGAAGTATACCCCCACCATGTTTATAGCACAATAAAAGTGTAGTTGTTTCTTAGGATCCAGCTCTTTCTCCTTGAATGAAACATTTTTGTTTGGGGGCTATGGCATTATCTCAGCACTCAGACTACAATATTCTGTTTTTAACTACCGTATTCTGTCCTCCTCTGCAGGTCTTCATAAGCTTGGTAGCAATTGTTGGTTAGGCCATTAAAAAGTAATGCTGGAACATGAGTCACCTCTATCAGCCCAGGCAGGAGCTGAAAACTGGTTTTGTCTGTAAAGATGGAGACCTGAAGTTTATGCTAGTTAAAAATGGAAGAAGAAATCTATTATTGCCTGTAGTTTACTCCCATATTCTCTGGTCAAAAACCACCTTGCAGCATGGTTAACTGCTTCTGCCACCACTGCCCCCGTTCCATTATATGTAGACTGCCTATTGTAATGTTATCCTTGAGCCATAATGTGCACGACTCTTTCTAGACTCTGGTGGAGGGAGCGTTTGAAATGATTGGATAAGAAGTATTATACTGCTTATATAGCACCAGCAGCTGCCAGCAAATGATAATGTTATTCTGAGGGGGACATTTTCTTTTTCAAACTGCCATTTCAAATATAATTGCATCTGAATTTCTCAGTATTTTCAACAGGCACCAATAGGTAACTAATTTACTGCTAATATAAAGAATGCTCTATTGTACATACAACAATCACTTAACAATTGACAAACCAATAGTTTGTGACAGCAAACTGAATATACTAGGAATAATACAGTCACTAATGGGCCCAAATGTGTGACATGTTATACTACATTTCTTTGATATTAAAATGTTTATAAATAATTCTAAATTGCATTGCACAAACTATGTAGGGAGACACTTTTAGTAATAAATGATTGTTACAGTGGGAAGCATAAGGTTATCTCTCTCTAGATACAGATAGATGTAATGGTATGTTGAACTAACACTTAGAATTGATAGAAATTTTTCTGACTTCTTGCATCTACAAATTTATATTAAACCTTTAATATAATTTTACAAATGAAGGTGGTATTGAGGTAAAAGTTTCTAAGTAGTAAGTTCCCTTCTTGGCTTAAAACCCTTAGCCAATCTTGTATATTAATGTTGAATATTTTCTGTTTATATTATTTTACTTACTTTTAAAAAGCAACTACAGGAATTAGTACAGGGTTGGGGAACCTGTGGTCCACCAGATATTGTTAGATTCCCTCTTTCCTGATCATTGGTCATGCTGGCTAGGTCTGATGGGAGCTGGAGCCAAGAGTCTCATAGAGACAGTATAGAGAGTGGGGTTGAATGTTGAGGAAAAGTGGGAGGAGATCAGAGCTGAAGGAGGTCAGCCTGTAAGAAGGTTCTAGTGGGCAGGGGATAGGAACCTAGGACCCCAGGAGGAGTCTGAACTTAGGGTCCTAGGGTTTAGGACACAGAGCTCTGGATCCAAGAGAAAGAACAAGTGGATTGTCAGAACAGCCCACCTGTGTCATTGGATACCCCAAACATAGTGTGACCACCTGTTGAGGTGTCTCAGGGACCTTTCTCTGTTAGTGAAGAGCTTGTCACCAATCTGAAATAGGGCTGTTGTTTTGTGACCTATCTGAAACTGTCAATTAATATGATGATGATAAATATTTTACTAGTGGTTGGTTTTGTTTTAAACTGTATTGCTTTTGCCATTGTAACACATCCTGGGATCCTATAGTAAACGGCGGATAAGAAATCTAATACATATAATAATAATGCAGATGAAAAAAGTAAGATTTAAAACATGTACTTGGATTCAGTTTTTGAAGGATTACCAGTTCCCAAATGAACCTGCCTGATTGTTATTTTCAGAAGCCCTTTTCTGTGTACCCCCTGCCACCTGAGCTGAGGTGCAGGAGAAAGCAGCTACTCAGTGGTATTGCCTCAGTGTGGAATGCTTTATGCTGGCCCACTGCCCTGGTACCACGTTTGATAAGGCTGGATTATGAGCTGCCTAAGGCAACTTCCGAACTCCACGGCTGATGAGAGATTTCCATTTCACACTTGCTATTACACCACACCAACTCACTACAAGCAATTCTAAATCACATTCCACAATAAAAAAAAAATACTATGGAAGGTGTTAATTTATGAAAATATTTCTGCTTTTGAAGGGGTCTAGTTGTTACTGCAAGATGACATGGCCTGTTTTATGCTGGAACAAGCCCATTAAACTGATAGAAATACTCAGGAGTAAAATGGAAGTGATCAGCTGGAGCCTGGCATCCTAAACAGTACCAGTATATGATTCTTTTTCCTGACAAAGCGTCTTTAACTGTTGCATGATTTGCAGGAGCAGCTTCTCTTCCTGTCAGCATGAAGAATTTCAGCCTGTTCTGAAAGCTGTTGAAGGTACAAGAACTGTCAGGAGAAAAAAAAGGAGGAGCCGCAACCTCTTCTTGAGCCAGGAATTCGCGCAGCACAGCCCGCTTTAGGCCTCTGTGACTCTGCGGCGCCTCCCTCTCTGGCGAGGGCTTCAGACAGACGAAGGCCGGTAACGCCAGGCCGCCCCATTGCTTTCCATAGAGCCTATACTATCGAGATTGAAGAGTAAAGTCGTGATAAAGATGCCTGAAGAAGGAAGTTCCGGTTCCTGTTGGCGCTGTTTTCTCCCTGGAGAGGAAATGAGAGTTGCCAAAAGAAAATTAGTTTCTTCCGTCTCGTAAAATAGTAATAATAATAATAATAATAATAATAATAATAATAATAATAATAGCAAAAACGGGAGCTTATGTTCTTGCTATTCAAGTTTCATTTCGGGTGGGAAATGAAGTCGTAGAAGCCATAGTTTTAAGCATAAAGCAGTGTCATTATTTTCATTATTACTCAGAAGCTCCATAAAATTCAGTGGGGCTTCATCCCAATTTAGTGGATAAGGAATTGCAGCTAAATGCACAATGCAGCTCCGTGCAAGTCAAGGCTTTCTCGTGAAGCAGTGCTGGGTGTGCGCTGGGTGATAGATCGGTTTAGTTAATGTTTATAACTCACTTTCCTATTAGGATAACAGCGAAAGTCGCCTACATTACAATAACTCAGTATGACGCAACATAAAAATAAAACCGCACGTTTAATTATTTGTTTAAACGGGTGACGATTTAAATCAATTAAATTGAACACTGTAACTTGAGAGTGTTTTGCATGGGATGGATACCATTTCTGAATGGAAAACGTAAAACGACCTCGGTCCATCTTCAGCCTGCAATAAAGACCTGCGCTTACAGGGCTTTTGCTAAGCAACTTTCGGGCACGGCAGGTACCTCCCACTTGGGCTTGGTAGTCATGCTATGTTAGAAAGATGAAATGTATTTCTACGCCGCTTTTCACTGAAATGAATGCTATTACCGTTGGCTTCTTAATGGACAAGCCGCTGCTCAAACGCAGCTACATTAAAACTTGGGCTTCCGCCAGCGCTTCCTGTGAGCGGTTCTTTCTGACTTCCTCCCTGGGAGGCTAAAATCGAGCTCAGAGTGAACCCGGAAACTTGGAACCTTTTGTCAGTCTAATAATGGGTGACTAAAAAGGCTTCTTGCAAAGACGGGGGGAAGTCTATGATCCAGTGCAGGCTACCGGAAGAGGTTTCTTTCCGGTCCGTCGCTGTCCTGGGATTGCTTCCGGTGCGGTGTCCGCCCCCAGCAATGGTGGCGGCAGCCCCAGCAGCGGCGGCGCACGGCGGCCGAAGAGGCGCGTTGTGATCGCGGCTGCTTCTGGTTGCCCGCGAGGGAGAGCCGAGCCGGGCGGGGAAAGGGCGTCGAAGACCCGCTCTCATCGGCCGGCCGGCCGGCTTGTTTCGGTTCTTGCAACGATGGCGCCGGTGCAACTGGAAAGCCACCAGCTGGTCCCGGCGGGAGGAGGGCCCACCTCGGCCCCAGCTCCGCAGCCTCCGGGAACGGCGGCGGCGGCCAGCGCCGGCTTCCGACTCAGCACCCTCATCGATTTCCTGCTGCATCGCACTTACGCGGAGCTCACCGTTCTGGCCGACCTGTGAGTGCCCGGGAGCCCCTTACCCACCCACCTGCCTGCCTTGCCCCCTTGCTTCCCCCCGCGAGATGGTTCACTCTCCGACGGACCCGTGTTAGGCGACCTTGGCTTATGGAACGCCTCTTACCCATTCGCCCAAGAGGTCCTCCTCCTTTGTGGCTTGTTCTACGTGATGGAGAAGGAGGGTGGTGGTTTGGGGAAGCCTGATCTTCTGGTTCAGTTAGAATCTTCAGACTCTCTTCGCACGCTGTGACTCTTAGGTGACATGCCTCAGAGTCATATGTACACCCCCAAAATGTAAAGGGTGAATAGAGTTAAACAATCGTTCAACAACTTAAGTGCCATACATACAAGTGCATTTGTTAAAGAGCTGGAACTGATTCCTGGTTGAGTTTATGTTTGCTGGCAAACCTAATAAGAACATCAAGAAGATAAGGGCTAAGTTTTAAACTAAAACTTGTGTTTGCTTGATTGGAAATACTGAATAAAAGAATTCTTTCCAGTAGCACCTTAGAGACCAACTAAGTTTGTTACTGGTATGAACTTTCGTGTGCATGCACACTAGGTGACAAGGGTGCTGTGGTCCCAGTTGGATGCTGTATTTTAGTTTGAAGGTAGCCTCCTTTCACTGCAAGTCATCTGGACAGTACAGACCATTTTGGTCCAGTGCAAGCTGTTTATGTGTAGACTATTGAGGGACAGGTACCATTGGAAGCATCCTATGTGTCTAGATTGCAGCAAGGCCTTTGCTGTCTTTGTAATAAACAGGTTTTTAAAAAGAAATTGTATTTATACTTTTCACAAAGCTTCTAGTGAGACCTCATTACAATCTCCTGTCACATAGCTGGAACTTCTGTGGTTGCTTTATTGTGGCCTTTTAAAATCAATTCCCATTGTGGCTACGGCTTTGCAACAAGCTATTTATAGAACCATAGAATTGTAGAGTTGGAAGGGACCCTGAGGGTCTTCTAGCCCAACCCCCTGCAATGCTGGAATCTCAAATATTGTAAATGATGGGCAAAGCAGCAGACCCTCTGTGTCATCTCTGGAGTATTTCTTGTAAGTAACAGCCCAGGTAATGAATAGAAAGAAGGTTGGTTGGATGAGATTTTAAAATAATAGATAAATAGCCTTATTGAAGTTAATAGCTTTAATATATTCACATCAACTACTTATTTAGTCTCTTTCAGGAATATGCTGAATTAGGTTGTTGGCTGTGAAAGTCAGGATAAACCAATTCCTTTTTTTTACATATGCATCCACATATAAATTAGACCTATAGTCATATCTGCAAATCTTTTCAAACTTATTTGCATTTTAGTTAAGCTGCATTACTTTAAATGGGGCTAAATGGGTTCAAAATATGTTTACTCCACCTTAACTCGTTTGTGATTCATAGCACTAGCAATATAGGGCCCTCTACAAAAATATATTTCAATCTACTTTTAGTGGGATATTGTTATCTTTTTTCTGTTAATGCTTTTGTGGAAATATAACAGACCCTTTTATTTACCTTAAGTTGGTGTGGATAAATGCTCCCAGAATTAAAAAATAGTCAGTGTTGTAACTCAGCTTGTTTAAGCATCACAATAATACAGTGCTGTTAGTAATAGTAAAGACACAGGACATGGAGATCTGAAATTGAATGACTGCAAGTTCACTCTTTATGATGTCAGTCACTTGTATTTGCACTGGTGTTGGAAAAACTTTTGGGGAAATCATCATCTGTTTTCAGTTATTTGGACACATGGTAGACATTTGTTTATTATCTGTGTGAAGAAGTTTGCAGTCACATACTGTAGGTATCTGCCTAAGATTTAAATGTACACCCCAAAATGTAAAATGTGAATGAGTTACAAGATTGTTTAAAAACTTGAGAATTGTACAAGAACTATTGTCAGAGAGCTGAAATTAACTCACGCTTCCTGTTTAATGTTTTTGTAGTATTTGTCAAAACATAATAATTTGATCTTTTTTTCACCACTCCAACTCCCCTTCCCAACAGATTACCAAGAAAAACAGATATGGAAAGGTGAGTAATGACAATTGAGGAGGATTTGTACTGAATTTTAATGAAAATTAGGTATTGAATCACTGGGTCAAATATTTCCTTTCTTTAACTTTATCTGAGTTAAAAAAGAATAATACAGTGTTTCAATTTTATTAAGTGCCTAGTTTGAAATTCAAAACATTTTGGGATGGTTTACATGTAATGGCAACCATGATTTGATGCTATAAGAATGAGTCTTGTGGTTTTATTTTCCACCCCTGCCCAGCACTCCAGCTGGATGAATTTCCTCTGTAGTACAGATCCAAATTTGCCACTGCATTCAAATCAGAAAACTATGGTTTGTGCTTTCCTCTAGATCAGGATTACTGGATTATGAAATGTCGTATGAGACTTCATACTACTGCAGAGGAAAAGTCTATGCCAATAAAGGATTAACATTTGTGTAATGTGGGTTTAAAAAAAAAAATCCCATGTAACATTAGGGTAATTTGCACTGTAAAGTTTTCTGATGCCATAGAAAGTTATCTAATTTAGCAGCATCATTATTTTTTGTTACTTTTATTTAGTAAACAAAGGTAAAAACTTTGAAACTGCCAAGCTTGCCCAATAATGTATTTGCAATTGGCATCCATTAATTTTTATTGGAATTGTAGAGTTGGAAGGGACCACGAGGGTAATCTTGTCCAACCCCCTGTCCAACTTTTGCCCACTGTGGGGCTCAAACCCATGACCCTGAAATTAAGAATCTCATGCTCTACCGACTGAGCTATCCCAGCTTGTGGCGTGGACATTTTTCCTTATCATTGAATATCTGGAAGATCCATACAATAATAGAACCATTTGCTTGGTAGCAAATTGGGAGTCAGGTTTTCAAATAGAGAACCCATAGGTTTTATCCACTTCAGATAGAGTTAGCAATTGATAGGAGACAGACTTGTTTGAATATGGGTGGAATTATGGCCTCATGAAGATCCTGCTTCAGAATAATGCTGTGAAACCGTGGGGGTTGCAAACCATGGTTGGTATTAACTGTATGTCAAGGATATATCTGTACAGAGTATGGTTAGGAAAATTAATCCACCTCTCCAGCCTCTCCTTATAAAATAAGTAATAGGTATTACTGGTGTCCCACTATACACATCAGCTGAGGGCAGAACTAACTTTGCCAGACTAAACCATAATCTCTTGTATGTCTGACATGTTAACCATAGTTAAGTTTAGGTCAGCATTGGGTCATGCAGCTCTCTGTGCCCATGTTCACTTGTTTTCTTTGAAGATTTCTTCTAAAACTGTGAGCTTTGTAATGCATAGATATTTATCACACAGTTAAACCCTGTAGCAGTGTTTTGGCATTTGCCTGAAGGCGTAAAGGGTTAAATTGGGGCAGGACACAAAGTTGTCCCTTCAGAATCTCCAGGCTGTCACTGCTGATACTTGTCAATGACTGTAACTCAGCTCTGAATAGTTTTTCCTGCTTTTTTTAGTGCGGCTGCTTTAGGGAATGTTTTAATTAACTAGCATGCTGTCCTTCATTGAAAATGAATGCTTGCAGCAGTGCTCTGGTAAAACTGACTAGCAAGTGAGTCCATAAATCTCCTGCATGTACTATTTTATTTGAGAAAATTAGTTAATTGGCCTCCAGTTGTTGTTGTGGTTGTTGTTGTTTTTAAAGCTTGGCAATCTATAATCAATAAAATGAGATAGATCAAACATTACAAAAGCAGTGTCAACAAAATGGAAGGCAACTGCACACAATTAAACTACTTAAAAGACAACAGAGAAGAGGGTAAAAATAATTTATTTTCTACTAAGATATAAGACGCGGGTGGCGTTGGGACGCGGGTGGCGCTGTGGGTAAAAGCCTCAGCGCCTAGGGCTTGCCGATCGAAAGGTCGGCGGTTCGAATCCCCGCGGCGGGGTGCGCTCCCGTTGTTCGGTCCCAGCGCCTGCCAACCTAGCAGTTCGAAAGCACTCCCGGGTGCAAGTAGATAAATAGGGACCGCTTACTAGCGGGAAGGTAAACGGCGTTTCCGTGTGCAGCTCTGGCTCGCCAGAGCAGCGATGTCACGCTGGCCACGTGACCCGGAAGTGTCTCCGGACAGCGCTGGCCCCCGGCCTCTTGAGTGAGATGGGCGCACAACCCCAGAGTCTGGCAAGACTGGCCCGTACGGGCAGGGGTACCTTTACCTTTACCTTTTACCTAAGATACCAGTATTGAAGTGGTCTGTGAGACCTCCTGAGAAGCTGGTTCAAGAGCCTTGCTGTAAGCCCCATGCATGAGAAGGAGCAAGAATAGTGGTTGCTGCATAGGAAACTGTCCAGAGGGGCAGACAAAGCAAGCGTTTCTCTTGGAGGATCAGGCCACCAATAACTGTTAGTCATTATGGCTATATAGTAATCCTGATTGTGGGCTTCCCATAGGCCTCTGGTTTGTCGCTGTGAATGGCAGACTGAATCTGATAGGCCGTTGGTCTCAACAGGGCTCTTAGGTTCACAAGTTCAATCATGAGTTTGACATGCTTCTTGCAGCCAAAACCTACTTCTTCTTCTTTTTGCATACTAAATAATGACCTTTCCTGAAACTCTACAAATCAAAGGCAGCAGTTTAGATGTCATGTTTTCCATGTACAAGACATAAAACTTAGAAAGCAGGCTATTAATATTTAAAACTTACAGTGTCATGTTGTGCATTTATATTGAACAATAAGTGGGCTAAAACTAAAAAATATATACTAGTAATATGTAGCATCTGTATGCAACTAACTATGGGGCTAGTGCCAATAACTAGCCCCATATGATGGCTTTATTACTGGGCGTGTAACACCCAGTTGGATCGCATGCAAAACAGATAATTGCTTTGGAATTAGTTGGATAATCTATGAGAGTTCCTTCAACGAAGTTGAGCATGTATACATGAGACGGTCAAGTTAAAAACATTTTGGAGCTTCCTGCATTTTTATGCCTACATATAGGAACAGATCACCTAACTGCTCCTGTTTATCAGTAAAGAGAGCATTAGCATTTTGTTACTATGGGGCATAGAAATCTTTCTATCGCGGCCTCACACTAACTGTAGCTGTACATGTACCGTATTTTTCGCCCCATAGGGCGCACTGGCCCATAGGACGCACCTATTTTTGGGGGGGGAAATAAAGAAAAAAAATTATTTCCCTCCCAGGTGCGGGGCTGGGGCCGGGGGAAGCCCGAGCTTCCCCCGACCCCAGTCCCCAGAACAGGCTGCTATCCGCAAGCCGTGGGAGAGCTGCGTGAAGCCTGAAGCCTGGGGGGTGCTGAGCTCAGTGCGTCCCAGGCTTCTGGGTGCAGGCAGCTCTCCGCAAGCCGTGGGAGAGCTGCGCGAAGTCGCGCAGCTCTCCCACGGCTTGCGGACAGCTTCCTGAAGCCTGGAGAGCGAGAGGCCCTCTCGCTCTCCAGGCTTCAGCGAAAGCCTGCATTCGCCACATAGGACGCACACACATTTCCCCTTCATTTTTGGAGGGGAAAAAGTGCGTCCTATAGGGCGAAAAATACAGTATTTAAGACAGTTTAGGGTGCAATTCTAAAGCAGGCTAAAATTTGGTTGAGGGACATTTGGAAGCGTCGTACGTGCTTCTCTGTCAGAGAAGGAGGCCTATCAGCAGAATAGCACTTAACACTGCTGGAGGCCCCCAGTACAGCTGCAGGGAGCTCCATGAGTCTATCTGTACTACCAGCAGTGAACAAGGGAAACAGGGCATGTTGGGGGTGGTAGAATCATAAATGCCCTTGTTCCCCTGAACCCCCCTCCCCCCATAAATAAAATGGAGCCCTAGCTATACCAGCATTGGCATAATGAGGTGCAGTGTGCTGCATTGTGAGGTGGGAGCAGGGGGAAGTAAAGCCCCTCACCCCCACAAAAGGAAAGGAAAGGAAAGGAAAGGAAGAAAATCGTAGAGCACCAGCATAGAAGTACAATAAATCATATTAATCAATTAAAAAATTGGAAATGGTAATAACTCAACCATATATTTTCCTGTCCCCACGACTGTTCCAGCTGTCCTACTACAACTATATTTATTTGCCTTAGATATTGAATATTTGCATTGTGGTATCTCAGGGATAGCTAATCTCCTGTTTGGATGCTTGACATACTTCCTGAAGCAGTTTTTCTGTCCTCCAAGACCTCACCAATTTTGGCAACCAAACAAAACAAGAAAGGGGATACTAGAATAAAGTAAGAGGGGGTTCTGTGCATGCGAGAGTATGTATAAGAGTGTGCAGGCAGCCCCTGGAGGGTTCACCAAGAGTGAATGCAGACTTTTGGCCAAAAAGAGCTATCTAATGTATCCGATTGCAATGCTAGTCTAGTATCTCATTCTGCATCTGGAATAATTATTGGCATATCTGATTCCCCCTTTCATGTGCTGCTTTTTTCAAAATAATTGAACTACAGATTTTCTAATGCAATTTGCTTCTTTACAGAAAAATAGAAATAGTGCAGTTTGCAAGTCGCACACGGCAGCTGTTTGTCCGATTGTTAGCCTTGGTAAAGTGGGCAAATAACGCTGGAAAGGTGGAAAAATGTGCGGTAAGTTTGATACTATTCATTAGCTCTCAGCTGAAATTTACAGAGGCAAGGGATGGCTTCTGTATTTCACCTAGCTGAGAAAATAGGTCATTCATTCATTCAGCCTTTATTGGCATAAGTTAGACAATAAAATCATAAAAGCAGAGGAGGAACCATAAATAAAGCATTGAGAGGATAGTTACTGACATTCCGCATGTTCAAATATAGTGGTCATAAATTTCAAAAATATTTTTAGTAAAAAAGTTATGATTTCATTTTTTTTAAGATGCAGTGAATGATTGTCTCTTGGAAAACTTGCCTACAGCTGGGTGGACTAGAAACATCTGAAAAATAGCCTGTTCATGGTTTTATTCCTGATCTTTGGTATAGCAAAATCTTCTGTTTTCAGAATGTAGTTCTGCAGTTAGTTACAAACTAATGTAGAATAACAAATGACAGCTAAACAAAATTCTGTATCATGATGTAGATTTATATTAAATGTTGACATGCCCCCATTATTGGGAAATGTTTCAGTATGGTGCATGTAATACTAGTGGCATCATATTTGCAGAAATTGTTCCTGTCCGAGATCCTTGCTTAATTTTATGTACCTTTAATGTGTTACTGTAACAATGAAGAGAAATAAGTCATTTAAAGTGAATACATGCTCCTAAGTGACATTCGGAGCTCTGCCATGATTTCTTAGGCTTTTCTAGTTTTAGGTTAGCAGTTTATATATTGTGGAAAGATTTTGGCCTGGTCAGACTTTTCTTCCTGACCTCAGCTTCTCTCTAGGCTTCTGCCTGGTTTCATACTCTGCCCCCACTTCTTCTCCCAACACCTTGCCCAGCTGAGCTGTCACTGGCTCTTAGTAATCAGAAAGCACTTCATGTAGGTAAACTGAATTTTGCCAGTAGTTAGTCTGTTTCCTTTGGACACAGGTCAGGGTGTTCTCAGTGTTACATTTCCTGTCATTCTGACTGTCTTGAACAGTGGGCTTGTTATCTTTCCCACTGTATGACACTGCTGTATGTATTTCTTGGATAAATCAGTCTACAGTGGCACCTCCGGTTGCGCACAGGATGCGTTCCAGAGCTCCGGTCGGATCCCGAGGAATTTGCAACTGGAGGTGCCGCTTCTGCGCATACGTGCAGTGCGGTAGAGCACTTCTGCGCATGGCGCGTAGAGCGCTTTTGCGTGTGCGCGTGGCGAAACCCTAAAAAATACTTCCGGGTTTGGCACGTTCGCATCCTGAAGGATACTCACCAGAGGTGTGTGTATCCACAGGTACCACTGTATATGTATAAGGGTGTTCTTTAGGCCATATAACAAGAGCACCACACACATGCTGATCTATTGGGTATGTGTTCTTTTTTGCTTTTTGGTCTTCTCTTACCTTGGTTTTCTTTTAGGGTACTTCCAGAGCTATAATTTCCAAATTGCCTCTTAAAGGCATGCTCTTGTCCTCCTTGCAGCTTTAGGTCTTTGAAAGGGTCTATAGTATGATAATATATTTTTGAAAAGTTTACTTTACCTTTTATTATTTATTTATTATATTTGTTTACTGCCCTTCATCTGAAGATCACAGGGCAGTTCACATCACAATTTATTTCACAGATCAGCTGCAGTGTTTATTCCACCAAAGACTTTGACATTTTGAACAGGAGGTATATAGTTGGCTTTTATGGAGGAGTTTAGATGTGGGTAAATAATTTTAAATGAATTTATATTAATATATATATTTATTACAGATGATATCAAGCTTTCTTGATCAACAAGCTATTCTGTTCGTGGACACTGCTGATCGTTTAGCATCACTAGCCAGAGATGCTTTGGTCCATGCTCGTCTGCCCAGCTTTGCTATTCCATATGCTATTGATGTACTGACAACTGGGTCATATCCACGGCTGCCAACATGTATACGGGTAAATTGCTGTATAATGTAAAAACAACAAAAGACTTAGACCTCTGTCTCAGTTTGCTTTCAGGGGGATCTTTTTCCTCACAGCCTTGTTGCATTGGATAAAAGGCTTATGTTTGAGATAACTGATGCCAAATACTTCTGATTGGCCTCAGACACCTTAGTTGGCTGAATCATCACCAAATAAGATTCTTTTAATCGCTGGTGTATTTAAAAAAAACACTGTTTATTTTGAACTTTTTAGAGTCATGATTAAAAAATATGGCTCTTGCCCCACTGCTCACTGTTTGAAGGCTAAAATTACCAGGTTTCTTTGGTACAGATAATAGATATATTTAAGACATTATTTATTTGTTTGGCTTATCCCTGTAAACAGGGCTTGGTTCCAAGTAAGTAAGCAAGGGCCACCAGTTTTCCATGATGAGGTTTATTTCATGTTTCCTTTTCTGGGTTTTGATTTGCTGTGTTAACTTACCCATTATGAGAACCCTACACCCATTATGAGAGCCTTCTTTCCCCCTCTATCTAGTCCTTTTGTCAGTGGCTCAACACATTTCCACTATTGTTTATTTTAACAACAACAAAGGCCAAACTATCTTGTGTGTTGCACTATGAAGGCCACAATATTTGTACCTTCAATTATAAAAGCAGATGATATTTTGTGAGACTCAACTTTTAAAAGAAAAGAAAAAAAATCCATGAAACCGTGGTAAGTCCTTTGCATGAGCCTAGGCCGTTGTGGATCTATAACATGGATGGTGAGGTTTGTCCTTGCAGTTTTTTCATGTTTACAAAATGGTTGCATGCATGAATTCGGGATAACTTAAATTAGTATGTAAAAATGCACATTTGTAACTTTACAGGACAAAATAATTCCTCCTGATCCAATAACAAAAGTTGAGAAACAAACAACGCTCCATCAGTTAAACCAGATTCTTCGCCACCGACTGGTGACAACAGATCTTCCTCCACAGCTGGCAAATCTTACAGTTGGTAAGCCATTGCACTGATCCCCTCACTCCTTTAGTTCATAGAATCATAGAATTTTAGAGTTGGAAGGGACCCAAGGGTCATCTAGTCCAACCCCCTGCAATGCAGGAATCTCGGCTAAAGCATCCATGACAGATGGATTACTCTCAGCTAATTAAAAGGTGTAATAAAGATTTATTGAGAGTAACTTAAAAGGAATGTCTGAAACTCAAAACTACCAGAAAGAGGAGTCATTATTGCTAGAGGAAAGGGAATCTTTTCCATATCCCCCCCCCCCGTCATATTTTTTTAAAAACGAAAAAACTGGAGTTTTATTTTGCTTATGCTTTGTTTTGTACTATGTATGGTTTCTGTTTCTAGCTAATGGCCGTGTGAAGTTTCGTGTTGAGGGTGAATTTGAGGCTACTTTGACAGTGATGGGAGATGATCCTGATGTCCCGTGGCGTCTTCTCAAACTGGAAATTCTGGTTGAAGACAAAGAGACTGGAGGTAATGCCCATAGACATTATGATAGATCTAATGCTTATGACTTGGGGCACTCACCTAAACTGGTGCACTCCATTAACCTCTTCTATGAAAGTAAATTGAGCTGTTTTCGACCATGCCATTTTAAATGCTGATGGTGTCCGCTCTTCAGCATGTTACTCTGTATCCCCAGCTGTGTGTTCTCAAAGGGAACACTGCATCAGAAGCCACTCTCCAAGCACTAATACTTTATACTTTCCACTATTGTTTGAGGCTTTTAATAAACCTTTTAAGTAGTGTTACATCATCTTAAAGATTCATAAAAAACACAAAAGATTCATTTTCTTTTCTTTTAATGGAAGATGGTCGAGCTTTAGTTCACAGTATGCAGATCAGCTTCATCCATCAGTTGGTCCAGTCCCGGCTCTTTGCGGATGAGAAACCTCTGCAGGACATGTACAACTGCCTACGTATCCTTTTCAATGACTTTTTGTGAACCCATAGAACTAGCTCCCAATCTGAGATGTGAAATGCAGGGGAGGTATATAGGGAGGTTGATGGCAAGGATTGTTTGAGTAGTTGACTCAGTAGATTGTAGATATACTTATGTGTTGGAAAAACACCCTGGGGGTGCCTGCAAGCCCCCGGAACTCTGAACATCCTCCGTTATGCGCAGCTCTCGAAAAGGCATCTCCCTTCTCTTCCAGTGCGCTTCTAGCAACATACACCATAATGATATATGCACACTAAGCTTCTGGCACAACACAGCAAGAAGCGTGAGACATAGTAGAGCTAATCTGACAAACTGGAACGTGTCCAGAGGAGGGCAACCAAAATGGTCAAAGGCCTGGAAACGATGCCTTATGAGGAACGGCTAAGGGAGCTGGGCATGTTTAGCCTGGAGAAGAGGAGGTTAAGGGGTGATATGATAGCCATGTTCAAATATATAAAAGGATGTCATATAGAGGAGGGAGAAAGGTTGTTTTCTGCTGCTCCAGAGAAGCGGACACGGAGCAATGGATCCAAACTACATGAAAGAAGAATCCACCTAAACATTAGGAAGAACTTCCTGACAGTAAGAGCTGTTCGACAGTGGAATTTGCTGCCAAGGAGTGTGGTGGAGTCTCCTTCTTTGGAGGTCTTTAAGCAGAGACTTGACAACCATATGTCAGGAGTGCTCTGATGGTGTTTCCTGCTTGGCAGGGGGTTGGACTCGATGGCCCTTGTGGTCAATTCCAACTCTATGATTCTATGATTCTAATCTACTATTTATTTACACACTATGTACAGACAAAAGCATAATGGCGTCTGTTCTCTCCAGCTCCGAGAGAACGAAACAGAAAAAAAATGAAAGCGAAAGTGCAGTGTAATAGTACCTGCAGCGGAAGAGATAAGACTTTTCTTCCTTTCTCAGACTCGTCCCAGACAGGCATGTAATTTACAACAATCTCATCTGCAGCATCAGAGGAGTGAAATTGCTAACATTATGAAGTTGCAGCTGTTCCTTAGGCCCTGATCTGCTACTTCTTGTTAGTCTCTTTCTCCGTCTTTTTCCTCGCACAGAAGAATCTGGAACACCTTCAGTTAGAGCAGGGCCACAAATGAGCTACAAAACACAATGACAGCTGCACATGTTGGTAGGATTCCTATTGCATTTCAAAGTATTCTTTAGTAAGGGATTTTTACCTCTCCTTGATAAAGATGACTTTGCATGATTTTTCCTCCCAAGCAGTTTTTATTTAGGAATATGATTTCTTCCCCTTCATTGGGATGAATTGTTTGAAGTGCCTTTGGAATCATACCAATTTGTGTTGCCTGGTTTTGCTGCTTGGTGTCCTTTTCTACATAGCAGATTCTGTGTTTTTTGGATCTAAACCCAGTCAAAACGCTTTTTCTTCACCTGGGTGCTAGAATCCTCCTATCTGCCAAGGTTGAGAACATTGGTGGTGCCTTTTGACTTGATAGTGGGAAAGGGAAGCAAAATTAGTCCGTTTCTTTCCTTAGTCCTGGGGAACAGGGAAAGTAGGGTGGGAGGGAAGAGTGAGCACTATCCTTTCTCCTTTGAACTCTGAGATTTTGGTTGTATTCTGTACTAAATACAAGAGATTATTACTTGGTGTTCCTGGTAACCTGAGTAGCCATTGAGCTGGGATAGGGAGGTTGGCATTGGGTGTCCTCAGTATGGTGTAATGATCGCTGTATGCTTAAAGATAAAGGTACCCCTGACCGTTAGGTCCAGTTGCAGACGATTCTGGGGTTGCACGCTCATCTCGCTCTATAGGCCGAGGGAGCCAGCATTTGTCCGCAGACAGCTTCTGGATCATGTGGGCAGCATGACTAAGCTGCTTCTGGCGAAACCAGAGCAGTGCACGGGGACGCCATTTACCTTCCCGCTGGAGCAGTACCTATTTCTCTACTGGCACTTTGACGTTCCTTCTAACTGCTAGGTTGGCAGGAGCAGGGACTGAGCAACGGGATCTCACCCCATTGCGGGGATTCAAACCACGGACCTTCTGATCGGCAAGCCTTAGGCTCTGTGGTTTAACCCACAGCGCCACCCGCGCTTATTAGCAACATAAAAGGCTAGGCTAGGGAGAAAACGTCAACTTATGGAAACCACATGTGCCAAACACAGTTGGAAAAGCATACATATAACTGTTACATGAAAAATGTGTTAATACTTTTTAGATATGTTTGGGAGGTAAAATAAGTAAGTAATTTGGAAAAGAAAGCCTAGATTGAACACATTTATTCTAAGAATAGCATCTCATCTTAATATGCAAGTTGCTTGGTGTGGATGGAACATACATATTACAGAATGACAGCATTTTGTCATTGAACCCAAGACACCATACATATAGTTCCCAAGTAATCACTATCCAGGCAGTAACCAGACCTGCTTAGCTTTAGCTTGCTGGTGGCCTACAGACCTGTTAGATCCTGTTAGATTATATAGAGGGGGGTGTGTGGCTTGGAGGGAGAGAAATTCCATACAAGAAACCATTCCCTGGTGTGACTGTCAAGAATTGATTTAAAATCTGCTTATCAAGACCAGTGTTGACTTACCATGTATATGTGTGTGTACAAAGTCCAGCAAGTCTTTGGTTTAGTGTAAGTTGAGAACTATCAAAAGTTGCTCCAATATTTTACTGCATTTTCTTAACCTGAATTCTTTAGACTCCTTCTGCTTGTCACTGCAGTTGGAAGTTTTGCATTCACAGACTTTAATGCTGGTTCGAGAGCGCTGGGGTGATCTTGTGCAAGTGGAGAGATACCATGCAGGCAAATGCCTCTCTCTTTCTGTCTGGAAGTAAGTGAAAAAATTCATGAGATCTGTAAATGTTCGATTGAAATATTAAATCTCAAGTAAAGCTTGGAAACTTCTATACAGTACTAGCATATTTAGATGCCATATTATACTAATTGCCTTTCACTGAAGCATAGGAATTGCTGATCTTTTGGGTTTAGAGGGGTTATATTAGTGTCAGACAAATAATGCATAATTGGTTTTTGGAATATAGACATTTATGATGATAATTTCTGGCCTTTGGTAAGGCTATTGGTCCAATAATGTTATTACTTATCATAACATATGTTACAGCCAAAATATTTGCAGTTAAAATTAACGTCTTGTTTATATTTAGTGGTACCTTAAAACAAGGCGTTTAGGCTGTTTTTTGCATGCTCACTTAGTCAAGTTTTGCTTTATAGAGAAAGCCATCGTGGTATTTCAAGCACTATCCATCTGAAACACATAGTCAAACCAGTAAATATTCCCAGGATGTATTCAAAATTAAATTTAAAAAAATTGCACAAGGATGAAACACAGATAAAACATAGCATTAATGTAGTCTCAACAAAAGTTAAGAGGCATGAGAAAATAATAAGGTGCCGGGCTTGTGCTAGAAGTCAAAGTTGGCATCAGCCTAGCCTCCCCAAAGAACATTTTCAGGTGCACCAGAAGAAAGAAGTAGACAATGATGTTTGTCCAGATTGAGATGGCATCTTAAGTTAGGCTTTATATTGGATCCCACATGAAAAACAAAGTTCTCAAGAATTTGAAACGGCAAATTGTATGGTTGTGTATCTGTGAGAGGAGTTTGATAATGGTTCTTTAGAGACTTGATACAGGAATAGGGCGCTAAACTTCTTGGCACAACACAATTCTATGGTATTGTTTCATAGTATGAAACTGTAAATATTATTCATGTGTTTCAGTATTCTACAGAGGGAGTCTTTTGGCTTCTTTATCAGCTAACACAACATTTCTATATTAAGCCAACAGGTGGTTGGGAGAAAAACAGGGACTGCATCTCTTCATAAGGTCACCATTAAGATAGATGAGAATGATGTATCGAAACCTTTGCAAATTTCCCATGAACCTCCCCTTCCAGCCTGTGATTCCAAACTAATTGAAAGGGCTATGAAGGTAAATATTGCCAGGTGAAGTTGGCATATAATTTTAATCGATCATTGTTTTTAAAGTTAATCTCTCTTAAGCAATGTATTGTGTTTGGGTTATAGTCCAGTCATTTGATGTCATAATGATACGTGATTGACAGGTGGGTGGGCCATCCACCTGTCAAAAATTGGCCCCCAGCACTATTTCTGACTTGGGTCCATCCTGTAGAGTCCAAACAGTGCTAAAACCTTCCTTTTACAATCTTGCCACCACCTCCTAAGTGACTGAAACCCAAAAGGTATGTTGGGTGGGAGGCATATGTTACAAATCAATTGTCTGAATCCAGGAAGGCTAACTTGAGACAAAGGCCAGAGTACCTTTCTTCATAAAAAAATAAACCCACCAACCGCAAGTTAGATGAGCTTTGGGCCATTGCTGTGAGCAGCGAAGACTGTGGGTTCTCTGAGGGGATCACAGAGAGGAGCAGGAGGAGGGGTTTGCATGCAAATTGCCACTTGGCTGGACTGCACATGAATCAACTTTGCACTTTCCCCATCTCAGCCCATTTTTTCCAAAACCTGATTGCAGTAAAGATTACAGTAGTTTGGTAAGCCTGTGGGTAGTTAAGTAAATTATAAATAGCTGATCAGTTTTGAAGAGCCTTATTACTTTGATCTTCATCGTGTTGGAAACTGGGGGGTGGCAGGCTAGGGCTCCAAATCGCAAAGTTCATTTCCTGTTTGGAGATTCAGAAAAGGACTCTAGTTGTCTGTGATGGAAAGGCATTGTCGCTTCACTAACCAGGCTGCGGAGATACTTCCTTCCTGTGGGCTTGTTGTATAGAAATCAACATGCTGGATTTAAGAAGAACTTTCTAAAGTCTAACCCTTTTTAAAGTTCTTCTTAAATCCAACATGCTGATTTTTGTGAAACAAGGCCAGTATGGGAAGTTTGCCTGAGCAGCTCAAAACACATAGTTTTTAACTGTGAACCTTTTTAGAGTACATATAAAATACAGAATAACTGCTTTTTCTTTCTTTTTTTATATAGATAGACCACCTATCAGTAGAGAAGCTTCTGATAGACAGTGTCCATGCAAGAGCTCATCAAAAACTCCAGGAACTGAAAGCCATTCTTAAGAATTATAATGTCAATGACAATTGTATGTGATGGTATCTGAACTACATTGAATTGGGGGAGGGGGAGGGGATGTTGTTCTACATTTTTATGTGCCCTTTCTTTAACTTTCTTCAAAACCAGAAATTCCTCTGCCTAACCTAACCAAAGTCATTTAATGCACTTTGAACTCAATGCTTCCTTTGGTCCTTCATTTCCTTGAGCATCCCCTAGGAGAGTGACAAAACTTGAGGAAGAAATGAGTGGCAAACGTTTTCTTATTTCTGTGAGGCAAATGTAATGATATGTATAACTAGTGCTTTCCTTTGGAATTGATTTTGGCGCTTTTTAAGCTCTACTTAAATGATCAGTGAAGATGGGGTTTGGAAATTGTCGTATTTCATTTGACTTGCATTTTAGCTTCTTAAACACAACTTGCCTGTGCCTGTCTCATTGTCTGTTCAGAAGGGTTCCTGGCCTTCCTGAAAGGCTTTTCAGGGGGCTTGGGTGGGTATAAAGAGGGAGTGAGAAAGTCTTTTTCAACCAACTGTCTTCCATGAATGCTTTTTTAGATTTCAGTTCATAGGAGACACACAGAGTGAGGGCAGAGAGAGAAATTCCACTTCATACTTTGATATAGCAAACTCTCTCCTCCCCATCCCTCACCCAGGTCCTGAAATCTCAAAATCAAAGCTGCAGAATTATGATTTTGGGGTTGGTGGGAGTGGGTGTATGGTGCCTTATATGGAAAAATGCAGCTGGCTTTAGTATACAGATCAATATCTTTGAAATTTATTAATTAGTGTACCGTCAAGTTAGTGAACAAATATATTATATATCCAAACAAGCTGCCAAGGAAAAGGGCAAAGTTAGCAAGAATAGCATTCCTTTAAACAAATGGTCATTTTTTTGTGCACAACATAATCTTAATTGAATAAAATAGCTTTGATTCAAAAGTACTTACTTAATTTATGATGGGGCTGTGAAGGCTTTTTAAGTTCCGTTTTATTACTGTGAAGTCTCCGTATTGCTTAATCAAGTAAAACTTTGTACCTTGATTTATGAATTCTTGATTCTTTAATTTTAGCTTTTATAGAAACGGCTCTCCCCACACTTGTCATCCCTATTCTGGAGCCATGTGGTCGATCCGAATGTCTACACATTTTTGTAGACCTTCATTCTGGAATGTTTCAACTAATGCTTTATGGGATTGGTATGTAAATAAAACTTTCAGGCGCTTCCTTCTAATACCTTCCTTAGTAGAATTCAACTCTCTATTTTTGGCCTGGATGCAAAAAATGAAAATTGAATCTTCTGGTTGGCTGGCTGGTTGGTAAGGATGCAGGAGTAGAGGTGAATATAGATTAGCATTGTATTCAGTGAATTAACATGCAGCTTACTTAAAGCACAGTGCAGTGTGATGTGTAAAGCTGCCCAACAAAGGAAGTAGTTATGGCTAGCAGCTTAACTGAAGCTGAAAAGAGTATGGTGAATTTGTAGAATGTATTTTACAAGTGACCTGAATTCAATGAGCTGAGAAATGCATAAGCCTTTCGCTCCTTCCTTCATCGCACAGTTTGATAAGCCACAAAGTCCCTAATTAACTGTAGTTTACTGCTTCAGGTGCAAAACAAAACTTGGTTACAAGCTTTGGGACAAGATCCTGGCTTGCTCTGAAGCTTTTAATCATGGTTTCCTGGTTAGGACAAAACGGGAAACTGTGGTTCACTAGGAATGTCCTGGCTTATAGAGGTCTGCAAAGGGATTATGTGCATTAACGAAAAGGTTATTTGTATCTTGGCTTAGTAAGGTGAAACACAACTGCCTGAATGGGGCCTGTGTGTGTGTGTGTGTGTGTGTGTGTGCTGAAATTGCATGTTGAACTGTCTTTTATGGCACTTCTTGCAGAGGGTGGCTTGATTTTTAAAGCACCATAAACCTATGAGTGTGCTTTTACTTACAACTCTGGATTTCATTTTTCTGGATAAATGCACAAAATGCCACATTTGAATAGTAACTAATCCTGTTTCCCTGCAGACCAGCAAACGCTGGATGACATAGAAAAATCGGTCAATGATGACATGAAACGCATCATTACGTGGCTCCAGCAGCTCAAGTGAGTAATATGTAACTATTCCTGTTGGTGCTATGCCTATTCTTTGCCTCCAGAACTGTGAAAATAACACTCACTTCCAGAAACTATTTTTGAAAGCTAAACTCCTTCTCCTTCCCTTACTCAGGGTAAGATATTTATGTAGAAGGTTGTTGTCCTTCGAACTCTATGCCAGTTTCCCCTCTTTTTATTGTTAATTGCAAAGGACATTGTTGCAAACTTGCTGATATTACAAGAAACTGGTAAACCATTCAGTGTGATTATACTCTAATTATAGTCCCCTCGACTCCACTGACTTCACTTGCCTTTACTATGATTTTATCTTCCTTCCCATCTCCCTTCCCTTCAAATCAGTCTGCCTTCTTGCTCTGAGTAGCAAGACGGCAGACTGATTAGTAGCTAGTTTGTAGCTAATAATAATAATAATAATAATAATAATAATAATAATAATAACAATAACAATAAATTATTATTTATTTATACCCCACCCATCTGGTTGGGTTTCCCCAGCCACTCTGGGCAGCTTCCAACAAAAGATTAAAAATACATTAAAACATCAGTCATTAAAAACTTCCCATTAAAAAGTTTGGTCAAGGGGGCAAATAAAATCACATTGTAAGCTGTGTATCACTAAGCTCTTCAGAATTTTTCAAGAGTGCCAACAAATGTGTGGTGAAGGGGTGATCTAGTAGAAATTGTCAAAAGCTTTTTGAAAATCTAAATAAACAGTCCCTCACAAGAGGCTCCTGAGAGAATTTAGTCATGAGATAAGAGGACTGGTCCTCTTAACAGGAAGCAGCGAGTAAGAATAAATGGACAGTTCTTGTGGTATGGTAGAGGGGTGTAAGATATGGGGCATTCCAAGATTCTGTATTGGGACTGTGGCTTTTTAACTTGTTTGTAAGTGTTGGGTGAGATGGTCAAGATAACATTAACATCACCAAAGGGGGGGTGGGCAAAAAAGGTCAAATATGATTTACTGTGAAGTGATGCACACACTAAAGCAAAAGACTAATTTGTATTTGCTACCACAGAATGTGGCGATGAGCCACCAACTTGGGCTTTGAAAGAGAAATAGGCAAATTCGTAGAGGTTAAGGCTGTCAATGGTTATTAGTCATGATGGGTATATACTTCCTCCAGGGATGCCTCTGAATATCGGTCACTGGGGAACAGCAGCAGGAGAGAACAGCAGTTCTCAAGTTCTGCTTGTGGCCTTCACAGAGGCATCTGGTTAGCCATTGGTTGGGAAACAGGAAGCTGTGTTAGATAAAACTTTAGATCTGGTCCAGTAAGGTTCTTACAGACTTATGAACCTAGTTATTGCAGCAATGTGGCTTGGAAAGTGGAAGGCTCTCTAAAAATGTCCTTATTTACTTCCAGTAACTTTATTTACAGATGCAACAGAGCAAAAGAAGTGTTCATGCTAGAATCCCGTGTTTAAAATCTTTAGGTTTGTTTGTGAACATATTAGTTAATAATTTTATTACCGACTGGTGCCCACAGTTGATAAATAACTCAATTACTATGTGATATTTTATACCAAGGAGAGAAGCAAGTGGACATTTAAAAGCAAAAACAAAAGCAGATTGCAAGCTACTTTTGGTAGGCACTAACTTATCCCTACTATATATTAGGTACCATATAAATTATCCCAAATAAGAATTGTATTTGTGTAACTTGCAAGTCCCCAAATGTGACAGTCCTATATACAAGCAAAATCTCATAAGACTTGCTAATGTTGGGTTTGTGTTGTGAATACACATGTAAAAGCCTCCATTCCTATAGTTATGAGTCAGTAAACATGGGTTTACTACCATATGTACAGTTGCCAGGCAGCTGCAACTGATCTTATTCAAATGTCAAGTGTGTGTGTATAAGGTATATAAACATGTCTGCCATCTTCACATCTTCCTTTTGAAGTACACATGTAAAGTATTTTAGATGTGCACCCAAAAACCACAGAATTTGTATAGTAGCTCTGTGAGAACAACTTTTTTTTAATGCAAGTCCTGCTCTGTTCTGTTCTGCATGATTGCAAAGAGGTCAAAAGCAGTCTAGAAGGCAAATTAGCAATGCTACACTCTATCTAATGCAAAAGTGCCAATGTTTTTGTATGTTCTTTTTTTTCAATTAAGGTTTTGGCTTGGACAGCAGCGTTGCAAACAATCAATAAAACATTTGCCTACAGTCAGCAGCGAAACACTACAGCTAGCTAATTACGCTATGCACCCTGTGGGAAATCTCTCCAATCACAAACTCTTCATCAAGCTCACCCGACTTCCACAGTACTACATTGTAAGTGAATGTGGAATCTTCTTATGAACGGGACCCTTAGAACGAAGGAAGCAAAATGTAATAGGCTAAGCTGTGACTACTGCTTTGATTTTTGCCACTTTGAATTGCCAGAACATTGCAAACTACCAGTTGGGAGTGTTTCATCACCACTCCTCCCACTTTGCCCCAGTGGCTGCAATTTTTTCTTTTTATTTCCTAGAAGCATTCTGTACCCAGTGGCTGTGTGAGTGGAAAGCAACTTGTGTAACTGCTCTTTCTCTTCCCCTCCTCCCCTTGTACCCTCTGGAGAAAACCCTCCAGGGAGCCTGAATAGTGGAGGTTGTCATGTGGCGTTGAAGTGGGAGATAGATGGAAATCGGGCAAAAGGATCTTGCCCAGTGGACTTCCTGCTGGAGCAAGCTTCCTGCACTCCGTTTAAGGCGATTCTCTGCTCACTGCAGCCGCCCATAACACAGCCCTTGGGTTTGGGGAAGAGAAATAAAGGCTACGCAGACTGCTTTCCAGTTGCACAGTCATTGGGTGCAGTTTATTTCTGACTAGGGGAAAAAGTTGGGGGGGGGGGAATCATGTTGAGAGGCCACTCGATCCTCCAGAGAGTATAATTGGAGGCTGCAGAGAGGATGAGAAGAGAGATTGGTGGCTAACCACTTGCACAATTATTGGATACAATCCAATTCAATTTAACACTGGCAATGGCAAACTTCTATATTCTAATTGGAGGACACTGGTTTTGACAAAATTACGTATTGCACATATTATTGAGTCCAGCAATGTAGTAAGGAGGTACACAAATTTTAAAATGAAACTATCTTTTATAAAAATGCTTCATGCGAAATAAAAAAGGTGAAAGTGTGGAATCTATTTCTTACATCTAACAAAAATGTTGAGTAAAACTACAGGCATGTATTGATTAAAATTTGGTAGAGTGACTAGTGAGTAGGCTGCTTTGGGGCTGGATCAGGCGTGGATCAAAGAGGTGGGAAGCTAGGCAAATTTAAAAAGTTGTAATTGGTGGCAATACATAGAGGGCTTTTTTTGGTCATACGAGTGCTTCTGTATTCCAAGTAGCTTTTTTCTGTTTGTATTTATTTATGAGTAGCAAATCTCTCAGCTCCCCTCATATCACAATTAGCTTTTGAAATGTACCTCCATTTCAAAAGCACTTCATTATGAAGTATTTGTGGTGGGTAGTTCAGGAAATGCAATTCTTAACTCCTGTTTGATATGCAGACCTAGTTGCGTATAATTTACCCAAGTTATTCATTTACAATAAGGTCTGTTTCAATTCCCCACCCCACCTCCATTTGATTGGATTTTTTTCTAAAAGTCATTGTTGAGTCGCTTACAAACCTTTCTATAAACTGTAGTTTGATCTTGGCCGTGTTCATGCATATACCCAAATTGTGTTAGCTAGAATGTTTAAACATGTGAACTGTGTGCTCATTATGAGAGTTCAGGATTTCTTGTTGCAAACTTGTTTTTTGCTTTCTGCAATGACAGAGTTCTTAAATCTATGAAAATTCTCAAGCTCCCAATGTAATTTTTTTTAACGATTTAGGTAGTAGAGATGTTTGACGTTCCCAACAACCCCACGCAACTGGAATACAAATACTACTTCCTTTCTGTGAACTATGCTGAAGGAGATGACAGCCCTGCCACTGCAGTTCTGCTGCAGCAATTTAAACCAAATATTGAAGAGCTGGTTTTGGACACAAAAAGTGGGAAGCAAGCAAAAGGTGGCACAAAGCGCAAGGTATGGCTTTGAGAGCAGGTAGTTTTTTAAAATTGGCATTTCCAGAGAAGTACTAGTCTGTTAACAGCAAAAAAACAGCAGAGTGTCTAGTGACACGTTAAAGGCTAACAATTTTATTAAGGCAAAATAAATAGCCAGCTTTATTATGGCATAAGCTTCATGCCATTATAAAATTGTTAATCTTTAACGTGCTACATGACCAGTTCTTGTTTATTTAGTTTGTTTCCTACGTAAAAAATCTTGGAAGTGGAATGCCAAAATACAATGTATTGCAATTTTCAGCAAACCTCTCAATTGAAAAACATCACCACCACACCAGATATGTTAATCTACAAAAATCATTTGCCACATATGCAATCTACCCCCTGCACAACACCAGCATGAACACTCAAATTATCCTAGTTTAAGGTAAGCAGATAATTATTGAGGTACATCTTGGCTTCTGGCTGAGTGAATCATGGTCAAGAATAAGCCAGTGCAACTAGATTTCTTTGGTTACAAGGCAGAAATGGAAGAAATTGGGTTTCAGGAGCATTCCAGTATTCTGCCATTCTACCCATCATTCTCCATTTTTAAATAATGGTACTCAAATTACCGTAAGTATTTAATGACCTAGTCCTCTATGGTTCAGTAACTTGCATATAGTTTTAAAGAAATTTTCACAGTGTTTATGTAAGTAATGTTTGCTTACATCTTTAGAGGCAATTTCTAAAATACAGTGGTACCTCAGGTTACATACGCTTCAGGTTACATACTCCGCTAACCCAGAAATAGTGCTTCAGGTTAAGAACTTTGCTTCAGGTTGAGAACAGAAATCGTGCTCCGGTGGCACGGCAGCAGCAGGAGGCCCCATTAGCTAAAGTGGTGCTTCAGGTTAAGAACAGTTTCAGGTTAAGTATGGACCTCTGGAACGAATTAAGTACTTAACCCGAGGTACCACTGTATATTATAGGAGCATGCTGTTGTATGGCACAGCCACCTAGAAACCTGAGTATTTAGTTTCCTTACCTAACATTGAAACATTAAATCATGAGGATAGATGCACCGTCATTTACTAGTATGTGTGTTTTCTTGAGTAGTAACTTTTAGTGCTGTAGAACTGATTCAGAAAATATGAATCAATTAATCCTTTAGCTTTTAAACTGTGCAAGATTTCATGGGAATAAAACTATAGTTTTGAAGCAAAAATGTTTATAGAAGCATGTATATGTCTCAGCAAGCCCTGTCTGCAGAAAAGTAGTTGTGGGCCCCTATGATAGAGGGCAGGGCTAACCAGCTGACATGGCCATGGTGTTGTGTGAAGTATTTTCACACCATCTTAAATTCAAGCTGGTCTGCAAAGTACAAACGTTCCTTTGCCTGCAGAGTTTCAAACTGTGCAGGCAAAGGAAGCATTTCTCTTTCTGCTTTATTTGCCCACATGATTTGAAGTCTGACTGCTTGACAAAGAAAGCAGAGTTTTCAGCCATTGGCAATCTGCGTTTGGCAGGGATGGGTTCCCATTGGGAATTCCTGAGTGGAACCCATCCTATTGAGGCTTGCATTTGGAGCCAGAAATTTAAAAGACACCGAACACAAGCCCCTCTTGCCAAGCGCAATGGAAGGCTCCAGATAGTTCCTCTGCAGCTGCCCCACATTGTCAGAGGCATGCCTGCTGTTGCTTTACATGAAAAAGACAAATTCAGTGCTGTGACCCGTATGCCTATAATTAGAACTTTGAACCCAGCTTTTAACTGCACCTGGCTAAAAGAGGTTTCCTGCTATTCTCTAGTTGTCTGGTGATCCGTGTCCTACTGAACCCAAGAAACCAAAGCGGTCTGGAGAAATGTGTGCCTTCAATAAAGTTCTAGCTCACATTGTAGCAATGTGCGATACAAATATGCCATTTATAGGACTTCGTATGGAGGTAAGTAACATAATTTCCGTTGTGCAAGAGACGGTCGTGTTGACAAGTCTTTTTAAACAGGGACTTTTCTTTGTATGGGAAAGAGCCTAGACCTCAGCTTCAATAGCAGGGAGGAACAATTAGACTGTAAAGCCATTGGAGATGAAAGAGACTCTTGCTTTGACATTCCTGTTCAGCTATGCTAACTGCTGACTTGGGCACAAAACTCAGGGTTTGCCAGAATGTGAATAATTTAGTCATAGACCAGAAAGCATTGTGCTCAGCTTGGTAAAACATTTTGCTAACTACCATAAAGATCCATTGGTGTGTTGGGTTTAATCGGTTTTAGGGATGACTTGCGTGGCGAACCTTGGGACTTGCAAATAAATTATTTGTGTGATAATTTGGGGAAACTGTTATGTAGAAGAAGTTGGATGTTTTATGTCAATGGTGAGGAACCTGTGGCGGTTCAGATGGTGCTGGCTTACAACGTCCATTGTTACTATTGACCATGCTGGCTAAGACTGGAGGGCCATGGGTTCCCCAACACTGCATTAAACTGGAAAGGAGGAGGTGTAGCCATTGTTGGGAGTGCAGTTTCTAATAATCTAAAGGGTGAAGGGTTTGGAAAGTAGATTGAAGCAGAGTTCTCAGCAATAATCTGCAATGAGGTGGGAGATACTGATACCTTGCCAGGTACAAGGAAGTTCAACTTTCTCCATTCTCTTAAACCCTTGTAAAGGGCTTCTCAGCCTGCCATTGCCTCTGGTGCCATCTGAATCACTACCTGTGTGATATATAGCTCATACTGTAGATGCTAAGGATCAGGTAGGCCATTTAATACCCTGTATTAGGACTGAAAATGTTGTAAGTTTCACTTGGCTGAATGGGCCAGTTGTGGTGGCAGGGGGGATGCTCTTTAGCCTGGACTTTTCTCTTGCTATGAAAATATAAAAAATGTGATTTGTTTTGTTTCAGCTATCCAATATGGAGATCCCACATCAAGGAGTCCAGGTTGAAGGAGATGGCTTCAGTCATGCTATTCGTTTATTAAAGTAAAGAGATTATGCCACACTTTCATTAATGTGTACAATATTCCATGAGTGATGGAAGGGGAGGAAAGTATTTAATATACAACATGTTGTAGAATTAAAACTCATCTTGTATTATATTATACATTTATTCATTTATAAAACGGAAAGTTTTACAACAATAGCTGTAGAGTAAAAAAAACCACCCACCCATCTTCAGACACTTTTTTAATGCATACATAGTGCAGAAAAGTGAACAGCAGCTTGACACTAATTTTGGCACAATAATTTTACTTCCTGCCGCCCCTTACTTATCCTTAATTTTTCTTAGCTTTATTTTATGTAGCAGCATCCTGGAGAAGTATCAAAACCAAACAACAAAATTTCACTACTTCCTCATTGCTATGAATTATGTGAATTTTCTTTTTTCTCCTTTTTTTTATTGATTAAAAATTGCATAAATTGCTGAAAGATGATACCTCAGTATGCTGTTACTATTTTACACTTTTCTAGTAACTTCAGAGTTTCCTTGCAGGGACACATTTTATTGTACAAATTATATCCTCCAGAAAACATTGAGCAGCTTACGTTGAATTGTTTAGCTGTGAGACTAAAATAAGTACATGGTCTTACCTTTATCCTTTTCAACAGAATTCCTCCATGTAAGGGTACAAGTGAAGAAACCCAGAAGGCTCTAGACCGTTCTCTTCTCGATTGCACTTTTCGACTGCAAGGTAGAAATAACCGCACATGGGTTGCTGAACTGGTGTTTGCAAATTGCCCACTTAGTAATAGCACTTCCTCCAGGGAGCAAGGTTAGTGTTCCAACTTACACTTGTTCTGTCTTGCACCTCCCTACTTTCTGCTTATGTTTTCTGTGTGCCAATGTGATCTGACTATATTGGGCCATTTCTTTCACTTTGTAGGACCTACCCGTCATGTTTACCTGACATATGAAAGCCAATTATCTGAACCAGTTGGTGGACGAAAAGTAGTTGAGATGTTCCTCAATGACTGGAATAGCATTGCTCGCTTATATGAATGTGTGTTGGAATATTTCAGATCCTTACCAGGTACATAAATACATTCTTCTTTGTTCTTATGTTGCTCTATGAGGTCTACCGAAACAATTCATATATCTATTTTTGTATCTTTCCCCTTCCACTTTCTTTCACCTTATGAAGAAATACCCAGCCATCTAAAAGTTTTCTCGGAGGTCCGAATCTACAATTATCGGAAGCTAATTCTTTGTTATGGAACTACTAAAGGAAGTTCAGTAAGTAATTTTTTTGGAGAAGGGATAAACCAGGATTTAGTTTCACTTTGCCTGATTTCTAGCTTGTCTTTATGTACCAACCAGGAATTGTTGTTTAAAATAAATGCTAGTCATTTTCTACATAAGCCAACTTCTGACCATGGATAATGAAGCTGGCTTGTTTTAACAAACTAGTTTACTCTTAAAGTACGATTTCTGGTTCACAGGGAAGAAGAAGATAGGAATAAGTGAAAATGAAAGTGAATTTGTGTCTGTTACTCTTCCTAGCTGTGCTAAACCATAGTTTAGTGATTACATGCACACCCTCCTGCTGAGTTATGAAACAGTTGCTTGCTTAGATGTTGCTGGATTATTTTCCATTAAAGCTCTTACTTGTTTTTTATAGATCAGCATTCAGTGGAACTCTGCACACCAGAAATTCCACATATCATTAGGAACAGTTGGACCAAACTCAGGTTGCAGTAACTGTCATAATACAATCCTGCATCAGCTCCAAGAGATGTTCAATAAATCACCAAATGTAGTCCAACTTTTACAGGTAACTAACCCTTCTCCTCAACCTGCCCTTGGAAGAGAAACGTTTGATTCAAAATGCAAAAAGCACCAAAGGACAAATTCTGTTCCCAGTTCTCAGGAGTATCATTTAGCACAATAGGCCAATAATAACTTGTGTGTAGGGCTGCAGAGGAGAATAAGCTCATTCATTACATATTTAACCTGCTGTTAAGAGTTTGCTTTTGATTAAGAGAGAGAGAGAGAGAGAGAGAGAGAGAGAGAGAGAGTGGAAAGGTTGATATGAACATTTAATACACAATAAATAAGCCAGCAGGTTCTTACCCCTGGTAAAAACAACTTTAAAGCTGCATTTATGTTGATTGTTTCTAAAGGCTAAGTATATTTAGTTGGCTATTGTGAAACTAAACAAGTTTTGTTTTTACTTGCAGGTTTTGTATGATACTCAGGCTCCATTAAATGCTATCAATAAGCTCCCAACTGTGCCAATGCTGGGACTGACGCAACGCACCAACACTGCCTACCAATGTTTTTCAATTCTGCCTCAGTCACCCACACACATCAGGCTGGCCTTTCGGAACATGTACTGCATTGACATTTACTGTCAAAGCCGTGGGGTGGTGGCAATTCGCGATGGAGCATACAGCCTTTTTGACAACAGTAAAATTGTGGAAGGCTTTTACCCTGCACCAGGACTAAAGGTCTTTTTATCTTTATTTTACAGTGTAATTAAATAAGGCTGGGTTCCCATTAATATTTCAGAAAGTTTTGCTTAAGAGGAAATGCCCTTTGTAAGGGGCTGGCAACTGCAGCTCCTCCAAATAAATTTTATTTTTAGGACTCTAGGTTGTCCATTGCTAAGGGGATTAAATAGCTTGCTCTGCACTTTTTAAGGATATAATGACAGTGTTGGGTATGGGATTTGGACAGTAACATCCTTCAGATCACTTTTGGGTGTTTTCACAACTGCTACTCAATACTTTTTGGCTACTGAAAGCCAAATTCAGGTAGCAAGATGGAATAGACTCCTGCCTGACATCTTGGAGAGCTGCTGCCATTCAGAGTGCTCACTGCTGGGCTGAATGGACCATTCTGTGACTTAATATGTCATATCCATCATTTTATGGCATTTTAAAAAACTTGAGTCTTCTATGAGTTGTGTTTTTTCAAGTGTAGTACAGCTGATCTTATCGAAGTAACTTTCAGCTTCTGTCCTGGATGCCATTTTTTAATGGTACAGAAAAATCTTTAAAAGGAGTACTTTTAGAAGACATCTGAAGGCAGCCCTGAATCGGGAAGTTTTTAATGTTTGATGTTTTACTATGTTTTATATATGCTGTAAGCTGCCCAGAATGGCTGGGGAAACCCAGCCAGATGGACAGGGTATAAATAATACAATTATTTGTGATTTATGATCCCTTTCATGGAACAGAATTCAGCTACAGACACTGACTAGCTGAAATAGTTATAAAATCCTTGAATATTGCTGTTAAGATTGATCTAGATGTCTGGTAGATACAATAGGAAGACATGTTGACTCATAAATCTGAATACTCTATATCCACAGACATTCCTGAACATGTTTGTTGACAGCAATCAGGATGCACGAAGACGATCTGTCAATGAAGATGATAATCCACCATCTCCTATTGGAGGGGACATGATGGATTCATTGATATCACAGCTTCAGCCGCAGCCGCAGGTTGTATGTATGCCGTATAAGGCTCCCAGTATAAGGCTAAGCCCCTATGATTATGGTGATCATTTTTGACAAATGTGTATGTCCAAAGAGATAACAACAGCAAGTGAGGTCATATCCTCCTTATTGTACTTGCCTAGCAATATTTATAGCTCTTCCTGGCCAACAGTAAGTGAAAACTAATACATAATAACATATTTTAAAATGTAGTGGTGATTTATGAAGGCCGGGGGGGCGGGGCGGAATGAGGATGGCAACTGACCTCTCCCCAGGCCTTAGAGGTTGCTAGAGCATATTCATGGAATGCCAGAGGTTCTACGTATTCTGTCAGAAACCCCAGTGAACCACTGTCAGTCAGTGTAGACAGGTACTGAACTGGATGGAGTAACGTTCTGAATTTGTGTAAGATACGTGCCTAACACATCAACATGTGTAAGTTAGAGTGGATGTTGATGTCCATTGCGTAAGCTGCTGGCTAGAAGCAGTAAAGTACAGACCACATAATAGACTTGGAGATATAATACAAAGGAAAAACGGCTCTTGGAATCAATGGCTTATGTTGGTAGTTTGTGGAAAGGTAGTGTAAAGAAGTGAAATGCTACTCTAGAAATTCAGCTTTAATGAAGTCCAATGCCTGAGGACAAAACTTCTAAGCATTAGATATTTAAGCATGTAGAATTGTTGGGATCTATATTTTACTATATCTAATCAAGGCCTTATTTCAACAGTCTTCAAAACAGACAGGAGCACCAGGGGCTTACCCATTGACATCACCCCCTACATCTTATCACAGTACAGTTACCCCATCACCTTCCATGATGCACACGCAGTCCCCAGGTAAGACGGCTGCCTTTTATGCACCGCCAGTAGCAGTTCATGGCATTTAGTGTTCCTAAGGTGTTTCATAAATGAATTGTGATGCGACCTGTGTTTTTATAAATGACTGTACCTTCAAATAACCTTGACAACTTGCTAAAAAGAGAGTTCTCTTTAAACTTGGAGAGGAATAGTTGGGCAGTACGTAACGTGGTTCTGAATGTCCCATTTAGGAACGCTGCATCCTGCAAACTCTCCAAGCGGCGCATTAAGAGCACCGTCACCAGCATCATTTGGTCCAACTCCTTCTCCTTCATCTCTTGGAATCACAATGGGACAAAATACGAACTATGCTAGCCCACATGGTAAGCCCATGACTTGAGAGCCAGTGTGGTCTAGTGGTTAAGAGTGGTAGTCTCGTAATCTGGGGAACCGGGTTCGCATCTCTGCTCCTCCACATGCAGCTGCTGGGTGACCTTGGGCCAGTCACACTTCTTTGAAGTCTCTCAGCCCCACTCACCTCACAGAGTGTTTGTTGTGGGGGAGGAAGAGAAAGGAGAATGTTAGCCGCTTTGAGACTCCTGAAGGGGAGTGAAAGGCGGGGTATCAAATCCAAACTCCTCCTCCTCTTCTTCTTCTTCTTCTTCTTCTTCTTCTTCTTCTTCTTCTTCTTCTTCTTCTTCTTGTACAGCTAGATACTGATAGAAAACTGACACTTCAGATACCGTAAAACAAACAACCCCTTTTCCTGACTCTGGGAAAGCGCACTGCTCCATTCCCTGTTGGGATGCAGGCTCTGAAATGACAGCAACTGTTTCTTCACACACCTGAACTGTTGCTCCTACTTAAATCAGGAGCCGCTGCTGCTGACAAATCACCAACTTTATCAGCCCCAACATAGCAGGGAGGAAAAATTGGAGCAAATGGTTTCTAAAATCTCTTGAGTCAACAGACATTGTCCTGCAGCCTTCTGTGGTAAGCAGAGCAAGCAAGCCCCCAATCAATGAATAGACTGAGCAATAAAGCATTCATTTTTTAAGATCCACCACTTAAACAATGTATGTAATCAAGGCATGTTTGATGTGTTAGGCTTCAGATAGGCAGGGTCTAGGAAGGCTAAGGATCCCGGTGTACAGATAGTACACCCAGAGAAAGCTGCCTACAATTTTCTTGCATTTTCCGTAGGTCCTATAGATCCTACTTCACCGTACACAATGATGTCTCCAAGCCAGCGTCCAGGGAATTGGCCAGGCTCGCCCCAGGTCTCTGGTCCCTCTCCAGGAGCACGCATGCCTGGAATGTCACCAGCGAACCCTTCTTTACATTCTCCAGTACCAGATGCTTCCCATTCCCCAAGAGCGGGAACAAGTAAGTAATATCAACAAGAGGTTGCAAAGCCAATAGAGGGGATGTTCAAACTTAGTATTTCACTACAAAATGCTGTTGACGTGGTTATGGCAACCCAGTTAGACAAAGGCAGGCAGGCAGGCAGGGATAGCTTAATTGGTAGAGCATGAGACACTTAATCTCAGGGTTGTAGGTTTGAGCAAAAAAATTCTGCATTGCAGGGGGTTGGACTAGATTACCCTCATGGTTCCTTCCAACTGTACAGTTCTGTGATTCTATGACTGAGTTATTTGTTAATACAAAATAAAGTACATTAATCAAACATTATTGTGATTTGAAGCTAAGGTGGCTGTGCAATCATCTTAACTCTGGAATAGTGGTCTGAGTAGTTAACCCTCTCTGTTTGCATGAGGGAAATAGAGGGAATTGGACACAGCCATTAACTGTTTCTTAGTCTTTGGAATTGTTGGGGCGCTGAGTTTGGGAAGGTGTCATTATGCCAAGACTTACTGGGAACTGCCTAGCATTTTAAATGTATGTAAATAGCCATGCATCCCTAGACAGGAAGAGTGAGGTGTGCTTTTTCTTATTTCTACTAGGTTCCCAAGTAATGCCAACAAATATGCCGCCACCTCGTAAACTACCTCATCGCTCTTGGGCTGCATCCATACCCACAATTCTCACTCACAGTGCCTTGAACATTCTTCTTCTGCCCTCTCCCACCCCTGGGCTTATGCCGGGGCTGGCCGGAAGCTATCTCTGCTCTCCACTTGAACGTTTCCTTGGATCAGTTATCATGAGAAGACATCTCCAAAGGATTATCCAGCAGGAGCCGGTATGTAAGGAATCAAAATGCTTAGTTCCTTACACAATCACTTTAAATTTAGACTTCTCCTAGCTTCTGTGCCATAAGAGAAGGAAGTAAATTTCTGTTGTGCAGCCACAAGGCCTTGTGCTAATGGAACTGCTATGTTGGGTTCTGCCCATTGAAATTAATGAACTTGCACGAGTCACGGCCATTACTTTTAGGAGCTCTACTATGACTTCGTTGGATACAGCCTAATAAGTGTTAACCATTCTGCATTTTAAGAGGCGTGAAATGGGACGTGATTTGTGATGTTTTAACCACATTGAGTTGGTATACTGTATCGCTGAAGTCGAGGACAGTGGTTTTTGTTTTTTCTGCCCATAGGGAATATTTTCTACAAGTCTGCCAAAGAACTCTTACATGTTGACTGTGGAGTCCTGAGCAGAAAATTCTAGGGTTCACACTCAGTTTGTGTAAGTGGTGGTGGGGCTAGTTCCGCCCCCCCCCCCCGCAAACTAAGACTGCATCCTTGAATCATTTGGAATGGTGCTCAAGTGGGCTTTCAGACAGCTTTTCCGCCATTACCAGTTTCCTCAGAAGTTAGCTCCTGGATTCCTAGCAATGCAAGTGGAAAACTGCTTATTTAGCACTTCTATTTGGAAAAACATGGTCCAAACTTTGGCTAAGCTGTAAACTCTATTATTTGCGTAGGACCATCCAGTATTTGCTAGGATTAGTGAAACAGGAATTTGTATTGACAAATCTCAGGGCTTGTAGGGGAAAGTCAGAGGGAAGAGTTGAATAATAACAATATAAGGACTGGTTGTTGTTGTTTTTTAAAAAGCAAAAGCAGCACTTTCCTCTTAGCAGATAAGGTGGGGGGGGGGTTCATAAGACAATGTACCCTGCTGAGTCAATAGAGAGCATCTTGTTTATAGATGCTCTCATTTTGCCAAGCCTGCATGGTAATGGTCAGGAATAATGGGAGTTGTAGTACAGCAACAACTGGGAACCCAAGATTGGGGAAGGCAGGTGGAGATGTACCTGACAAGCTACATGCAGCCAACCTTAAAATGCTTAGAACTTGGGTTTGGGAAAGTTTTGCTCCTGCTGCTTAGAGTATAATGAGGTGTGGGCAGCAGCTTATTTCTTGCATTCTAATCAACTGTCTTGGCTTTTAAACAGCTACAGCTTATGAACTCCAATGAACCAGGTGTAATAATGTTCAAGACAGATGCCCTGAAATGTAGAGTTGCCCTCAACCCTAAAACTAACCAGACTTTGCAGCTAAAAGTAGCACCTGAAACTGCAGGGCAGTGGAAACAAGAAGAACTGCAGGTTTTGGAGAAATTCTTTGAAACCAGAGTATGTACCCCATCTTACTTTATTTGTAATTTGATGTTTGATAAGATGTTTGAAAACCACATTCATAAAATAAGTTCATAATACATCACACATATGTGATTCATGTCCAGTGAGCTTATCATGCAGAACATACTCATGCCTGTTCAGCACCTCCCTAAAAGCTGCCTGGCTGACATTGATGTTCCATGTGATTTTTCTCCTTTGTATGTTCCTGGTCTGATGCTTGTGTTGATCATGAACTGGGCCACTTCATATTCTTACGGTTTTCACCTAACTTTCCAGTATTTATTGTAGAGCATTCCAATATGTGAGATTGCCATAATGGGAATTTCACATCCTTGTGCTGTTATTTATTTGTGATATGGATTAAGAGCAGGATTGAAGAATCATTGAGCTGCCTAAAGAAATTCTAATAACACATTGCATTCACTGTAGGTTGCAGGACCACCCTTCAAATCCAATACTCTAATAGCCTTTACAAAGCTGTTAGGGGCACCTCCACACATTCTCCGGGACTGTGTACACATTATGAAACTAGAGCTGGTAAGTTGGTTTTAACGTCTTCGCAACATTCTGTATTATTTCTCATAACCCAGACTGGATTGTTCATCTGTCTTTTTCTGTGGCATGTTTTATTGAAACAGTTTCCCGATCAGGCCAGCCAGCTGAAATGGAATGTACAGTTTTGTTTGACAATTCCTCCAAGTGCTCCACCAATTGCTCCTCCAGGAACACCGGCCGTTGTGCTGAAATCCAAAATGTTGTTCTTTGTAAGTAGAGCAACTAAGTCAGTTCCATATTTGGTGCAGCCTTTGACAGTGTCCAGTTGTAAGGAGTAGTTTAAATATGACTTCCGTCAGCCATTGTGTAAGTAGCAAATGAGATACCTAATTACAGAATATATTATCCTATTTTCATCCCCTTGAAGTCTAGGAACTGAATTGTTCTGATAATACATGAAAGTGAGGAGCAGATGGGGCTCATCAACCTAGGAATGTAGCCCATGAAGGGGAAGGAAAACTCTATTCCTAAACCTCTGCTGCCTTGTGGGATATCCTCAGAAGGACAGGCTAAGGAGTAACCCTACACAAATCCGGAGTGGAGTCCATAGGACGGTTGGATGACATCTTGTATGCCTTCCTTCTGGCAACTCCTGCAGCCAAGCTGGTTCCAAACATACTGCTCTGCTTCCCTTTGGACCACATCAGTATGCCAAGAGGAGGGATCTTGTCGTCTGGGCGGCCCAGGACCTACACACACACACACACACTGTCCAGGCTTGTGCTCCAGGGTACTACTAACACAGTGGTTTGACTTCACCCCTGGAGGCGCACTCCATTATCTCTCGAGACAGATGGATGTCAACAACAATATATGAACAATATATGAAACCAAAATATAACATTTCAACATGTTCCATTGCTTCAGTTGGGGTCAAGGATGACTAACTTAAATGCTGAAGTTGCTGCTTCTGCTATAAGAGGCCATGACTAACACATGACTCTTTGCAATTAGTCCCATAGTCAATTTCTTTACAAATAGGGCACTATATTTGATTTGTGCTAGTATTTTTTTTCACATATGCCATGTAAAAGGCACCTACTTTTTTCATAATACGTAGCTTTGAAAGTTTGCATGTGTGGAAATGGTTATGTAGACCCATTTTGATAAGCAGTTTATGTAATTGCCAGTGTGTTTAAAGTGAACACTTAGGATTTTAAAAACCCAGTTGACATTGAAATAGGATGAATGGTGAAGATAATCTTACTTTTTGGAATATCACCATTCCAAAATTCTTTAAAGAAAAATTGGACAGTACATAGTGCTCATTTCTAAATCTCCCAGTTTCCCTTTTGTACTACAAAGCAATTTGGATTGTAAAAAATTGTGTTCATATATTACTCCTGAATGCCCAGTAGGGAAATTAGGGCATTTCAAGCTGCACTAGGACTTTTGGTGCACTTTGGTTTAGTTGTCAGTTTGAAACGGTTCTGATTTAAGTTTGGATAACTAATTTGCGTCGGTCGTATATTGGCTTTCATTTTTCCTCTTGAGCTAAGGAATGCATTCAAACTGGCACAGTAATAAAGACCATGCCTTAACTCATGTGATGTTGCCATATCTGCATCAAAGGTATATTGCAAGATTGCTGTGATTACTTTTTGCATATTCTATTCTGTTCACAGCTTCAGCTAACACAGAAGACTACAGTTTCACAGGAAGCCATGAGCATAATAGTCCCCATCATTTATGATATGGCTTCAGGTACGACACAACAGGCAGACATCCCCAGACAGCAGAACTCTTCAGTTGCTGCTCCCTTGATGGTTAGCAATATTCTAAAGAGGTTTGCAGAACTGAATTCGCCACGACCAGGTACTGTACATGTCCAGTAGGTCAAAACTTCTGCATGCTTGAATGGACAGAGTCCAACCTTTTAAAGTTTTTAAATTTCACTTTACCACCAGTGTTGCTTTGCCTTTTTTTTTTTTGGTTTCCTGAAAACTGACCTCATAAGACCTGGCTTCGGATTACTGCATGTTAGTGATAAATTGTTGAATATATACCTCTCTGTGGTGCCAGAAGGGTTGTATTATTGACACAACATGGACTTTATGACACTGACCAAGAAAGTGTAATGCACTTAATGACTTGGCTCATACTACTGTAGTCACAGCGACACGATTTTAACTTTTGTCATGTGAGCACTGTGTATATATTTCTGTGAAAACTAGTGCTTGTTAAGTCATCTTGCACTGTAGGAATGTCTTCCCATTTCTTGTAATTTTACTGTTACAAGGTTTTACTACCTGTCTTGTTCTCAATTGTACTCCTCTGAGGAAAGCCTGGGGTCCAGGAAGATGGAACTACTTATAAATTATTCCATAAAGTATCACCTTACAGCTCTGGCTTATACTTTCTGTATCTCATGACTAACATCTTGCCTTGACTGTATCTTCTCTCTTATTTATGCTGCCTGCTTTGTTTCTGTGAGAAACTTTTGTATTCAGTTTCACTTTTCCTTTAATAAAAGTGTTAGAAACTTTTGAAAAGTGATTTTTTTAACAGTTTTATTCTTGGGTATGATATTTTTACCCAAGACACTAACTTCTTCAATGGAAGATTTTATCCCCTCAAAGGATATCTTTGTTGCTTACTGGTTCTTGGTTTAACAATAAAAAATCATTATATTAGTTTAGGGTTGTTTTTTAAAAAAAGTGCCAGCATATTCTTAGTGTAGTGTTATAGCATAGACATGAACACTGATTCTGAGACTGCACTGTGTGGATACGCATACCATTTGACTACATTGAAGCAGCTTATAGGATTGATGTGGTATGTGTGTCTGCCTCTTCAAATGCTTGCCTTTACTTTTGGCAACACTCCATCCTGAACCCCTGATCGTCACTGAGGTAACTGCGATGTTGGGAGGGGTTAGCCCTGTGTTTCTACCTGGGCAGTAAGGTTCAAGGTGAGTTATTCAACATCCATGCTGCGTGTCACTAGCAGTTGGAATATCGTGCATGCCACCCATAATTCATGCATGCTCCAAAGAGCAACTTTCAGCTACCTTGGCACCGACTATTTTGGGAGGGAAATGCAGGTATAGCTTCTATACATAACTAAACAAGCGTCATCTTTGCCAATGAGGCATTTTGTCATCAGGCTTTACTACACAGGGCCATGGGGCTTTATTGAAAGGGAGGGGGGAGTTGTTGGAATTGACATTTGCAGTTTTGTTCCATTACTCTAAAATATAATGGCATACAAATAATAAAATGTATGCCATCTAAACTGAAGTTTAGAGAAGACTTCATGGCTACTTTTCACTGCTTTGTCATTCTGAAATTGTAAGTGGAAGCACAATGCACATGTAAGTAACCTATTGTCTATTAGAGCATTCCTGTAAAATCAAATCCTCATCAAGATTCCTAATCCTTAGAAGTGTCCACAGCAGCACCAACATACCAGCTCCAACACCAGCAGTATAGCTTAGCTTGCTGTGATTGTGTTTGCCTATCAGGAGATACTGGCTGAGCTGATACTTTTGAACTGGACAATTATCTTTGTCTCTGAGTCTTTATTGACAAGGAAGTTTGGTTATCAGTCAGCTTTGCATCCCTCCTTTCCTCCAAGGAGCTGAGGGTAGCACATGTTGGGGGGTGTTGTATGAACTCTGCTGGGCTGAGAAATAGGCACTCACCCAATGCCATATGAGGCAGGGTCTCCTTGGCCCAAGACCAACATTCTGCACCACTCTTGGGTTTTTTGCTGCATGGAGAGCGTGCCTTTGCTGCATTTGGAGACTCCTAACGGTCCAGTTGTGGTTGAGTGGGCAAACTGCACCTTATCAACATGTTGATTTGTATTTTCCACCCAAGCTGGCTACACTATTTCCAATAGGTTAGAATAAAGCAAACTTGCTTAACATTGAAGTTATTTGATTACGGTTGCACCTGGTTGTACCTATTTACAAAAGTTTGAGTTGTGGCGTGCCTTGTGACAAAAAATGAAATGCATTTGATTAAGTTTATCACTTGCCATAACCCAGCTTGTTTTTTCTCCAGCTAACTTGTGTTTCTTTCCCTTGTTCTAGGTGAATGTACAATCTTTGCAGCTGTTCGTGATTTAATGGCTAACCTTACACTGCCCCCTGGTGGGCGTCCATAGGCTATTTTTAAGCAAAGGGTAAAAATGAGATGAAGAGGCAAAAACATTTCTCTGAAATAAGCCTTCACTTATATAAAATGGAAGAGACATTTTCACGTGTCACATTTTAAAAAGAGCTAATACAATGGATTGGCCCACTTTCAGGGATGCACTTTCATCAGACTTTTTGTACAGCACTCTGTATGATGTTTTACGGAGACATTTCAAAGTCGTAATAGATTTATGTATCCGCTTGCCAGTAAATAGAGTTAATATTCTGTTTTATACTACAAAGATTATGAAAATGCCAAAATTTGTTTATTTAAATGTTTTTTCTTATGTCTTGGTGTAATAGTCTTTTTTTAAAGGCAGGTCTGTCATTTTTTGAATACTGTAAAACTGTGACAAACTTTATATTGAAACTGTATTTTAATATGACTGCTTTGAATCCTTACATTTAAATCTGGGCTTGTTGTAAACATGTCCCCCCAAAAGCAATATTTAATAAACTAGATTTAAAAAAAATGTTTGTGTGTTTGCTTTAGAAATGTTTCATTTTTATATGTGAAAAAATACTGCCAGATTGCTTGCTTATGGGGCTGTTTTTGGGTAGTTCGTCACTGCCTTAAAAGCTCAACATACTCAGTGCACCAAATTTAGAAGTAGGAAATTGACAGTTCCTTCTCAAGTACAGTAGTTTAATATCTCTTAAAGTTGGATTGAGCAAGCAGTAAGTGGTATGATTTTGCAGATCTTCATACCTGATTTAAGGCAAGTTCCTGAAGCACCCTGAAACAAGTTCAGTAGGCCTTTTGAGAGCAAGGGTGGCATTCTGTGCTGCACAGCAATTGACTTTGAAACTCAGGGATGCAGCAGAAGCAGTTTTTAATGGAGGGACTTACTTTCATGCATATGGAGAGGGAAAATGGGAAAGACCCAGTAAGTGTACCCAACTAAAGCAGTAGCTAAGGTTGTTCTCTGAATTCTCACTATTCTTCACATTGAAAGTGTTGCATGGAAGCAGCTTGAAACAGCCTCTGGGGAAAATCTCCCACTTGGCAGTTGTACCTTGTAGAGTAGCTTGCCACATGGAATAGCAACATTACATAGTCTTCCCCTGTTCACCAGCAGCAGACACAGAGACGTCTGGTGCTAGCTAGCATGGTGATTCCACATGACAATCCCAAATGGTAAGTTAATGCATGTTAAAAGATTCCCATGTGGTGCAGCTAGTAAGTGGGGGAAATTTGACAGCTTCCATATCAGTAGATATAGATGATCTAGGACACAAAACACTAGAACATTGAAGGAAACATGACAACTTTTATAAAGCGTGTATATGGAAGCTAAAGAAAATTGAACCTTGTTCAATATCAATAATAACTGTATTTGGAGGTTACATTATAGCCAGTAATAGGCAAAATACAGGTTAGCTCTGATTTCTTTAAGATTATGCCCATCCCCACATCTTGTGGCAGTGAATTCCATTAGTTAATTAGTACTTCCTTTTATGTGGTTGGCCAGTCAATTTTGAGGGTAACTCATGGGTTATAGTTCTTCCATTACATTTATCCAAACGAGGAATACTTTATAAACTTTTATCTTGCTGCCCTTTTGGGTTTGTCTTTTCTTTTCTATTGCCAATAGAAGCTTCCTCAGGAAGTTGGTGGTTTCTGGTATGTACGGTAACTGAATACTGGTGGCAAATGGTCTGACAAATAAGAACATATCCTGAGAATATATATCATATATTGAAAATATATATATAGGGTGTCATGGACTTTTCTGAGGAATCAAGTACTGTTTTAGGTCGAATTACCACTAAAAAAAGTAAGTAATACCACTGTTTACTTTTCTGCATTTCATTTCCCACTGACCTCACCTTTTACATTTCTCTCAAATTTCACGCAACTGGTGCCGTGGACTGTACTTCACAAAATATCTTATGCCATAATAAATTTGCTAGCCTTTAAGGTGACCCTATATATATATATATATATATATATATATATATATATATATATTGCAAAGGACTAAAGAGGCTACCATCTGGAAATTAACATAAGTGTACACTATTTTATTTATGAAGCTAACACTGTTGAGAAAAATATGAGTGCCCTTGGGTAGGGAGGGGTCAAGATTTTTCCTCGTTGTAAATAGTCAAAGTGTGGTTTTAAGGAAATCGATACCTACCTCTTGCACGGTTGCTTAGGAAAGGGTCTGCAAGTGTGAACCTATAGCTGACAGGATGACCTCGGGATGAGCGGCAGCGCCTGCCTGCGCTCCCCTGAGGCAACGAACGACAGAGGCCGGCCGCCTCCGCTGCCTCTAGCCACCCCCCTGGAGGCTGGCGGGCAAGGCGGCAGAGTCGGGCATGCCATGGCGCTGGCGGAACTGGCCTCTCGCCTCAACTGCGCCGAGTACAAGAACTGGGTGAAGGCCGGGCACAGCCTGCTGCTCTTGCGGGCCGCCCTGCAGCGCTTTGCCGGCGAGCAAGTGCAGGCCTTTCACCGCGAGCTCGTCGCGCGCTCCTCCGCGCGCCTCAGCCCCTCGGGCCTCCGCTGCAGCGGGCGCTGCACCCCTCGAGGCAAGCAGGTGAGGCTCCGCCCCGGGAAGCGGAGGTCGGAGGAGGCTCCTGCCTCGCTTTGCCTGGTCGCCCCTCTCCCGCCAAAAGCGCGCTCGAGAAACAAACACTCGCGCGTCGTTCACCCTTTCCGAAGTGCACGTGGCGCGCCCCAGCGGTCCCTTCAGTGCCCCCCGAGGGTTTTTGCAGCCTGAGATTTGGAGGGTGGGGGGGCCGGGGGGGGGGAAACTACTTTTGCTCAGTCAAAGAGGAGGGAACGATTTTAAACAGGAGAAGGGGTTGCGCATCCCTCTTTTCTCGCGCGGAAAGATACGCGCCGCGCTCGTGGCAAGTTTCGGCCAGAACAAAGAACTTCGGCTTGTCTCGGATCCAAAGCGCTTTCTGCAAAACTGTTTCTTTCGAACAGTGCCCCCTTCTGCAAGGCGAGAGATTGCCTGCTGTACTGTACAGCATACTGCGCGTTTTCCTATCCTTTTAATGTATTATAATTTCATTTGTTTATATGTAAGCACAGGGGCAGCGCAATACGGCCAGTTCTCTCGCTTCTTTATTTTAATGTGGTTGCAGAACTTCCGTTATTTCATTGTGATATACTGAAATATTTTCTTCTATTATAGTGAAGCAATAGCTGCAGTGATGGCACCTGGTATCCTTGAGAAATTTGAAATGTTCAAGATGGTTGCCAAATTAGTTTTGATGTGAAGGAAGAAATCCCAAGAAATGCCATTAATTCTTAGATTTTTTAAAAACATTAGGGATGCTAGTCACAAACATGAAGGATGCTGAGCAATTTTATTTTTAGAGTGCCACTATGATGCACCTACAATCGTTAATAAAAATGCACAGTTGTTTCATGTTGCCAGTTTCACTTTTGCGTTGCAGCAGAGGGGAGGTGGGCAGAGGGTTGCTTTTCTGTTCCAGATTACGTAATCCCTCATTGGATTTTCTCATTTGGGGTTTAAAATTTGTATTTGATGCCATTAGTAGCATGATGGCAGCCAAGCTTTGGAATGGTACATCAAGCTAAATTCCACATCCAACTAGACATCCAGGTTTTAGCTTTTGGCGTGCCATATATTTTGGGGCAAAATGTGCACCTTCAGTCGCAATCCTAAACATCATAGCTGATAGGGCAATATTATCTGTAGAACTGCTAATGATAGACCCCAAATGAAATCCTTACAAGGAACAATCTTAGAGGTTTTGAAGGCTTACAATGATGTTGCGTTCAGGCAAGATAAGTGAGAATGATTAGAGAAGTCAGTGTGCAGCAGCAGTGGCGTAGCGTGGGTTGTCAGCACCTGGGGCAAGGCAAGTAATTTGCGCCCCCTAACCCGTGGATTTGCGCCCCCTAACCTGTGGATTTGTCCTAACCCCAGATGTTGCGCCCGGTGCGGCCGGCCCCCCCTGCACCCCCCACGCTACGCCACTGTGCAGCAGCTGATACAACATATTGCACTGATCGCATACATAGCAGTGAACTTTGTTCTGCAATCAAGGCTTCAAAGAGAAACAGTTTCACTAATGGAAACAGGCCAGGATTTTCAAAACATCGTAATGAAGAGACCCTGCCCTCTCAGAGTACTTGCACAGAATTATTTGAATCAGAACTTCTTACTTTAACATCTATGGATAGTTAATTTCATGTTTTGAAAAACTGCTGCTGGTGTGCTTTACTTAGCACCAGATTAAGATAATGACCAGGTACCATTATGAAGGTTGCAAAGAAAATTGCATAGAAGCCAAAGGTATGGAGTCCTGCCAAGAATGAAGCCCAACTGACGCTTTATAAAGATGTAGTTGAAGACAGCGTGACTCACTGCTTTGAAATATTTCGGGAAATGATTATGCTTGTCACCAGAAAATGATTATTTCAAAGCACTGCAACAAAAGGGAGTCTCTAATCCTGCCTGTTTTATTTATTTTTTATGTTGATTCCTACATACTTTCACTGCTCTTACCCTGTAAATGACGTGTGTGGAGTGCTTGTTTTCCTATATCTTTGAGACTTGAGTGGGAAGAGAATTTTGGAGGCGGGTCTTCCACTAAGAGAGACACAAGTCACCCAGATCTCAAAATATACTTGGTGGGCGGCATTTTCCAATTCTTTTGCGAAGCTGCCAAACTAATTTGGCAGCCATCTCAATGATTTCAAATTGCTCAAGGGTGCCAGGATGTCACCACTCAAATTATTATTTCACAAAATGTTATAGCACAAAAATTATATTTAAAAAATGGGCAGGCAGCACTTCACAGTTAAAATAACTGAAGTTCCAAAACTGGACTATATAATCTTATGCTGTGCATCATGATGGCAGTTTGTTTGACAATTTGTGTAAAATTAGTCAGTGATGCCAAAATGGCACCATTCGTATTTGAATTATAAAGAAAGCATCAGAAATGCTCTGGATAGATGGAAGTTTGTGGCTTTTTGCTTTGCTGCCTGACTAACATGACTGGAAGAATTCAATCTGCACAACTTTTACCGTCACAGAATCTCCATGCTGGTGAAGGCTTCCCCTTTTTGAATTTTGGGGAATTTTCTGGCATGGGTTGAAATTGCTGGAACTACATGGGAACAGCCACTTTATGCAAACGCCTTGCCTCATGGAGCAATCTCTGCATATGTGGGCTTCATGTACCCACCCATGGAGCTGCTTGCAGGCATGACTCAGCCACAATCAGAGCTATAGCTAGGTGATTTTGCACCCCTGGCAGAACTGTCCAGATTGTGTCCCCTAAGGTAAAGGTAAAGGGACCCCTGACCATTAGGTCCAGTTGTGGCTGACTCTGGGGTTGCGACGCTCATCTCGCTTTATTGGCCGAGGGAGCCGGTGTACAGCTTCCGGATCATGTGGCCAGCATGACTAAGCCGCTTCTGGCGAACCAGAGCAGCGCACGGAAACGCCGTTTATCTTCCCACCAGAGTGGTACCTATTTATCTACTTGCACTTTGACGTGCTTTCGAACTGCTAGGTTGGCAGAAGCAGGGACCGAGCAATGAGAGCTCACCCCGTCACGGGGATTCGAACCGCCGACCTTCTGATCGGCAAGTCCTAGGCTCTGTGGTTTAACCCACAGCGCCACCCGTGTCCCCTAGCCATGGACAAATTAGCTCTTCTTTCCGCCTCTCCTCCAACCCCAACCCCTTCCACCCATTCAATTCACCCTCTATTTAAAACCATTTCTTATGAGGCAATAATCAACATTTATATTTATATGTATGGACATATTCTTAGCCGATTTTGTCATCCCCCCCAATCTCCTGCGCCCCTGGCGGGGGCCCACCTCACCACACCTTAGCTACAGCCCTGGCCACAATAGCAGCAGCAGAGAGTGCAGCCCAACTTCTGTAATGCTTCAGATATCTTCCCTCACAGGAAAAAAGTTATGGGATATAAAATGATTCATTGATCACTCTTGTGGTACTTTTTGGAACAGCTTGTGATACTTAGGCCTGACTCTGCAGTACAGGACTATACTGAACAAAACATTTATTGACAACAAGGCTGACAATCCCAGGTTCTCATCATGTCTCAATCATGAGTAAAATTCACGGAATTGCTTCCTTGTGGCTTGGGAAGAAGTGGAATTGCCCACAGGTCGATTTGGGTTTTGAAAATGAGGGATTCAGTGAGAATGTGTGATGATCTGGGAAGCTTGCCTCTGCCACCTCTCTTCCCACACAGCCTCAAGGACACATGAAATATCAAACATTCCACACATCGCTCTGATTACAAACAGTACTCTCCATGTGCAAGGAAAGAGCAGTGGGCCTAGATAGGAATAGATTGATTTTTTAAAAACAAACAAACGGACAGGGTTAATGGCTCCATTTTGTTGCTGTGCTCTGAAACAATAATTTATCTCCCTACTCTCCCCAAATTGCAATGTGTTCTCTGGATGAGCGTTCAGTGCATGGCGGTATTCTTAAGTGTTTGTGAGTAAGAGCTGCCCCTGGCTCTTATCAGCCGCAATGCTATGTAACCAGCAGAATTTCAAGGAACCTTTCACTCTGCATTCAGAGTATGTGATTTGCCAGAGAGACAGAAAAGAGAGATAATAGTTAGAAGAAAGAAGGGGTGGTGGAAAGATACATGTTTTTGGCCAGAAATTGAAAAGGAAACCTTAAGAATACTGTGGTACATGTTTTCAGTTCTGACATTCTACGGGTACTTTGGCATTATAATGCTGGGCTTCATCTCATATCTGTCAGAAATTCAGTAGGTGCAACTTTCCGTGATGCTTTACCTCTATGATCAAAGGGAAGCTGTACCTGTTAAATTTTGGCATGCCTCAGCCTTTAAAGACACAGGAGCCAGCACACACACCTCCCCCAATATTTTTAGCCCGATGTATTTTAATTTTATTTATTTAATAAATGTAAGCTTCCTTTCAGGGTATTTTCGCTTACAAGACAGTTTATAACATGGCAAATAATAGTATACAGTGGTACCTCGGGTTAAGTACTTAATTCGTTTCGGAGGTCCATTCTTAACCTGAAACTGTTCTTAACCTGAAGCACCACTTTAGCTAATGGGGCCTCCCACTGCCGCTGCGCTGCCAGAGCACGATTTCTGTTCTCATCCTGAAGCAAAGTTCTTAACCCGAAGTACTATTTCTGGGTTAGCAGAGTCTGTAACCTGAAGCGTTTGTAACCCGAGGTACCACTGTACTTAGATTCCACCTTATTAAAATAACTTGCTTTCTACTTGTTTTGATAGAGAGGACGTTATATTTGCAACAGAATGGAATCTTATGCTCTCGTTTCCTTTAAGAAGTATAGCCGGTGACGCCATTCTACCCAACCCATCTCCACATGTTAAGTTTCTGCTTGACATGTGGCATTTAAAAACACACAAGTCCTGCTTGCAAAGAGCGCTCTGAATTCTGCTGTGGTGGCGGTGGCATTTTTTGTGCAGCTTATTTTGCATTTTGAAAGGATAAAGCTCACAATCGTTTCAAAGCACCGCAACAAAAGGGAGTATTTAACTATCTATTTGCATTTCTCCCCCTCCCCTTGATTCTAGAGTATTTCCGGCTTTTCTTAGCATACACATGCAGGAATCCTCAAAGGGTCTTAGGAACCGGAAGCCCACTAGAGAGACACTACGACTATGTAAACCCGTATAACCTTAACACCTCTGCCTCTTTCCTGCTAACAGTAAGCAGTCCCATCCCTAACTCCTTTTAATCCCTTTTTATTTACCGAATTGTAATTTGTTGACTTTGGGGACTGGACATTGTTTGATTTCTCAGACAATCCAAATTGAGTCCCACCCCCTTGGTTAAAAAATTTGAAACCAATGATTTAAATGACAGTACTTGTATTGGTGTTCCTTTTGCTTTGTAGTTTCAGCCTGCGTGCTCCTTGTGTAAAGAATGGAAAAAAGAGATTTTGAATCATCACACGCACAAGAATGGGGAAGTCCACTGGGGAAACTGCAGGCCTTGGCTCTGGCCATCTAATGCATGGGAGTTGGCAAAGGTAATGCCTGGAAGTTCTGTTATGTAAACAGAGGCGTAGGAAGGTCAGGTGGTACCCGGTGCAGAAAATTTCTTGTCACCCCCCCCTTGATTTATTTTTTTTAACCTGCAAAAATGGTTTTACGTTATTTCATATTTTCTTACAAAAGAGTAATAATAAGTAATAATAATAAACATAAACTTTTATTTATATCCCGCCTTCCCCAGTCGAAGTCGGGCTCAGGGCGGCCAACATCAGATATATAACATTGGTATAAAATCAAACAATAATTAAATTACCTCATAAAAACATGTCAGAATCAAATTAAAGTCTAATTAGATGGCTTTCCGCAGGGTTAGGGTTGGGAACAGTGCTCCACTGAATTTAAATTTCAGCCTTCACCACATAGGAAAACGGCCAAGTAAACAGCTATTTTCGTGGAGGAGGGTCAAGATATTAACTGATATGCATGAAATTTCACATATAGCTATATAATCCTTAGTGTAGTAAGATAAGACCTTTGGAGCAGGCATTTTTTAAAAAAAGTTTTTTATGAAGCGCCCTAGTAGGGCAGTAATTGTTCCTTGATAATTTGTCACCCCCCTCCATGATGGAACCTGGGGCGCCCCCCCCTTCCTACGCCCCTGTATGTAAAATGGATGTTCTGCTCCAGCTTTTGCAGCATGCATCAGGGTAGGATATAAATTGGGGATAGAGAAGCTGTGGCACTTCAGGTATTGTTGGACTACAAGTTCCCATAGGTTGCAGTCAGTGTGGCGAGTGGTCAGGGGTGATGGGAGTTTTCTGGCAATATCTGCAAGGCCCTATGTATAATACGGCTAGTTTTGAAACTGCTTCAGGAGCAAGAAGAAGCTCGTGCTGCTCTGAATTCTAGGCAACCAATTGCTACCCTCTTTTGTTACTGCCACCTTTTGTCTTCCATGAGTTTATTCAGGTTTCTATTCCTTCTTTATTTCTGGATTTGAACAGTCTGAGAATTCGCCAAAGCAGCATTTGTAAGTTTGTATTCAGTTAGTAAGATCAAACAAACTCATAGTAGCATTTTACTATATAGAAGTTGCATCTCTCTTTCTCAGCAAAAGTTATGTGATTGTGACAACTGCACAGCAGGCAGATGTTCAACACATGAAGCTGTGGACTGTGGTTGGCAAAAAAATCTGTTGAATTTTATGTCTGTATTAGTGTTGCTGGGCCCTGTTAGAGAAAATAGTGCCTCCATTTCCTCCCATTCCCCCAAGGAAAGACAGAAAGCCCATGCAAACTGATGTGTGGTGATCACATATGTATCTGTTTCACTGTGGCTTCCCACAGTGTAGATGTGTGCTCTGGGAAACTGTGCCTCGTTGTGGCTTCCAAGATGTAGACATGCTGTGAAATAGACATAAGTACGATCAACATGTGATGAAAAGCATGTTGATGAGCTTTGCAAGGCAATACATCTCACCCTAAAAGTCTCATCTACAAGTTTGGTGCTTCCTTATGGAAAGTGGAACTTGTTTTGGATTCAAGAGGGAGTGGCAGCCTAAGGCTGACCAACAGTAGCTGATCAGAAAAGTTCTAAATGGTGTCCTCCTGTATGGTGTGGAACAGTACGGAATGACTATGCAGGACTCCAGCGAGAGTATCCAATGGGTTTGTAAAGAGAAAAAGGACAGCTACAAGATGCTAATTAAACCACTGTTTTAGTGCTTGACAAAGCTACAATTAAATAAACATGAGTTCTGATAAAACTATCAGTTAGAAATAGTGTGTTACTAATAGCTTCTGAATCAGACATTAACTGCATTCGTTCTCCTTCACTGTGTAGGCTTACATGCCTCGTGGGAAAGCAGACATTTGTGGTCCAGACAAATGTGATGCATCTGCACTCTTAAACCTTTTCAACTTCTGCGATCACTTCAGTAACATCGATCAGAAGAAAGTCAGAGAGGTAATCCAACTACTGATATTGACATCTTTTCTCAGCGGGGTTCCACAAACACCCTCACCAGGTTGCAATCAGTGACTGCCTCTTCCATTTGGGCAACCACCCTGTCCTGTCTACAGAGACCTCTATCCACCCCACAGAGCTACAGTTCCCAGAGTTGTATAATAATAAATCCCTGTTCCCAAGAAATCTGGAAACTGTAGCTGTGTGCGGAGAGTAGGGGCCTCCTAACAGCTCTCAGCCCCCTTAATGAACTACAGTTCCTAAGATTATTTGAGGGAAGCCATAACTGTTTAAAGTGTTATGAGACTGCTTTAAATATATAGTACAGATGGAGCTTAAATTGTGCATGCCTACAAGTATAAAATGCAGTATAATAAAGTGCTTAAGGCTGGTTATCATGTAGCAGCCTCTGAGGAGGAGACAGTCAAGGAACATAACATTGGCAAGGCGTTCGCCACACGGGGCATTTCCATTCTAGTAACAACAATATGTGGCTCTGATGTGAAAACAGATCACTCAGTCAGCAACCCCTAATGCAGGGCTGTAACTTGAGGGTTGGTTTTTGCTTACCATTGCCCTTCACTGAGTTTTCAGTCTACTGGTTTTGCTTCATGTTTTTATCTCTAGGTGATTAAGTGCCGCAATGAACTAATGCATTCTTCAGATATGAAAGTCTCTTCTTCTTGGCTGAAAGAATTTGGGAATCATGTTCAGAACTTGCTAACTGAATTTCAACACATTCCAGAGGCCCAGATGGCTCGTACAAGGATAGAAAAGGTAATAGTTGCCATTCTTTCAACTTGTAGGCTGGCTGCTATTCACCATTTTTATTTTTATTTAGCTAGGCACAGTATTGAATATAGAAAAGCAACAGTCTGTATCCAGATGGTTTGCACTCTAAATCAAAGCTTTTGTGCTTGATCAAGGATATCTGAGACTGTTTCATAATTTGTTGATTCAAGGTTTTTGGGCACATTGATACAATTTAGTTTTACTCTTGAGATTACCATATCAAAAGTTTATTTTTGGGGGGAAACAAAACAAAACAATAGTACAGCATTTTATCTGCATGTTATATAGATGGAAAGGTAAAACTTCTGCAAGGCAGATAGCCTTGCATGGAGGCAACAGGCATTATGCTATGTGGCATTTAAAAAATAATAAAAACTGGTTAAATAATGTACCTATGTGGGAGAACACAAAAGCAAGGATACAAAATCTATTTTAGGCCCACTACTGAAATAAATAAATAAAAAATGTTCAGCAGACTTTTATGCTGTATCACATAATCTGCTTCTGAAACTTTCCATAGTTTCAAAACAGTTCATTTGTTTTAGAAAAGAATTTAAGTAAAAAGAGATTATTTAAAAATAGAATTAGTAAATGGCACGGACATTGCTGCAAAGGAATAGCCAGACCACCATTTTTAAAATTCTTTTAAAGTAGTTCATTACTATGCCATACTGCCTATGGAAATAAGTCCCATTGAAGCTTACTTCTGAGTAGTCATGCATATGATTCCACTGGGAATTGTTTAAATGTGTTCTTTTGCAGTGAAGGTATAATGTTTTTAAATCCACAGAATGCCAGTAAGTTTCACAAACTAATCCATTCCGAAAGACCATTCGAGTTCTGAAATGTTAGAAAGCCTAAAACTCAACAGCCGACAGCTAGGCCTCAGGATCTTGCACTCAGCGGAAGCACATTCAAAAACCAAAGAATTTACTTCCAGGTTTATGATGTTCGAAAACCGAAATGTTCGTCAACAGAGATGTTCAAAAACCGAGGTGCCACTGTACTTGGCATACCTCAGTATTGTCGAATAGTGTTGCTCATCTCTAATATCACAAACAACATTGACTGGATCCAAAGTAATGTGTAACTAGTTCCATCTGTATTTCTCAAACTTCATCCTTTTTGGGTCATTGAAGCCCTTAAGTGTCATTATTTTGTCAATAAACCCATAGCTTTTCATGTTCATTTTGTTTTTACTAAAACCCAATAGCTTCTGTCGTCTGATTGGGCTGTGCATGTACCAGGGGGAGATCAGCTTGATGGATTGGAGGGTGAAATGAATCGAAGCCAGATCAGTGAAATAGAAGCAGAACTGATAAAAGAGAGACTTCATGAAATCAGTCTTCTCGTGGAAGAACAAGGAATGATGTCAGAAGAGGTAACCTAATTTGAAAACATAAAAGCAGGCTTGCACTCATGCTTAAGAGTTTGATGCTGATAGGTCCATCTGTGTAATAAGAGGGGTGCATTTAGAGGGTTCCTCAGAATTTATTGGAATAAACCTTTTCAGATGAATAGATTATTGCTTGCCCAAGGAAAGCTTGTTCCATGCAGTTGAGCTCCCAGCACCTCCATTGTATTTGTACCCTAATAGAAAACACTGCTTCGCTTTAAAATTCAACTGGAATACATTTGCCAGGGTGCTTAAAACCTACCCCTAGGGCATGGACTGATAACACACAAATATAGACATCTTGCCTCACACTAAGTGGCTTTGGGTCAAGTCAGTGCCTAGATGGGATGCCACGAGGGATCCCCATGTAAGCTGGCTTGAGTGCTTTGATGGAGGAAATTACTACTCAGTGTTGAAATTTAGAACAGTGATCTCTTTTTTTCTGTGAAGCTTCTTTCCTTCAGTTTTAGCAGATGTGTCTCTGCTCCGAGAAAGAAGCTGCCTGCTCAGCCACCTTAGATCTACGTTACCTCTGGGACAGAAATAGAATCATAGTACTGGAAGGGACCCTGAAGGTTCTCTAGTCCTACTCCCTGCAATACAGGGCTCCTGCTCACAGCTGTCCCTGGGTGGGCTTGAACCACCAACCTTTTGGTTGATAACCAGATGCACTGACCCATTGCGCCACCTGTAACGGAAATGGGATGAGTCCTTCCACTGAGTAGCCCAGTTGTGCACAGAGGCTCCCAAGGAAGCTGTAACTGTACCCTCTGCCCCCCAGGCAGGAGTGATTTCTGAGGGGTCCAGGGCAGGTATTTTGGAGGGTAGACAGAAAGAGCACCCAGCCTACAAGGCTCTTCCTTGACTGAGCCCCAGGTAGCCTGCCTTTTCTCTCTCAGACCCCTGATGTAGCTTGTCACAAGAATGGTCCAAACACCTGAGAGGAGAAGTCCTTTTGACTCTGGCAGAAATGTACCCAAGACGTCAACAGTCAAATTTTATGAAGTTTATTAAGAATCAAAAAGAAAGGTAGAGGAGAAATGAAAGAGGCAGATTGTTTCTTGGAGAAAATAAGCAGCAGCTTTTAGATCAAGTCTGTCCATCCTGTTATAGCTACTTACAGTGAGGTGAGCCACCCAGGTGTAGAACAGCAGCTTTTCCTCTACTCCTGGATGTAACTCCTCCATATGCAGATTATGGAAGACTGGGGAAACTTAGCAAACTCAAAGGGACAGATGGAGGAGAGCAGGCGGAGCTTCCATTTTATACTTCCTTGTGTCTGCTTAGTTGTAGGTGATCAATGATGGAGAAACGCGTATCTGTTAAAAACCATCCTCCCCTAGTATTTCAGTGAAAAAAGGAATTACTCATCTGTTTGCAATACAAACAATTCCAGCTTGTGCAAGAACGTAGGGACCTGAATGTTGACATTTGGCGTCTCTTTATTTTGTGTTCAATGAATGTAAATTATACTTATAGCACGTATGTGCCCATCAACTCGGTTTTGAGGCCTTGTGGTAAAGGTCACAAGTACTTTTGAGTCTGTGAAGGCTTTGAATCTTGCACTGATCACAGAGTTGACATTACGTAGCTCCCTCCAAATGCCAACAGAGAGTTACTTAAGGCGCATGATCTTGCCATTCACGAGAGAACAACCTGCTCCCCGTGATCTTGCTGGTTGAAGCAGCCTCATGCTCCCTCAACAACTATCAGTTGGTTACTTCAGAATTACCTTGCCCCCTCCCCCTGAGGTAAAGGCAGAGGAGCCTGTTGCCAGAAGAAAGAGCAGGCAGCAGCATATAGCTAAACCTGCAACATGCTTGGGAGGCAGCTACTGAAAAGCTTTTGAAGCCCACTTCAAAATATATGTATTTGAAGTGTTTCTGTCATGTATTGCCTTGGGAATTTTGTGTGCGTGTATCTGTGGAAACATAATTAATAAATGCAATAGAATGTTTAGGGAATTAAATGGCTGAATATAAGGAAATTCCATCCCCCTCTTAGTTTGTGAACTGCTTAAATCCATTTGCATAGTAATTAAATAAATGGAATCAAGTAAGTTATTCATGTATTCACTGGATATATATTTTTTTAACGGCGAGAACCGGAGACCACTCAGTGTCTGAACTAATGAACTCTTCTAGTATTGCGAGAGACATTGCCGTGTTCTTTTTTCCCTTCTTTGTATTGTGTTGGTTGATAGTGATGAATATAGGATGGAATGTAGTCTTATAGCTGAATGGGTTTCTTGTCCTGCCCTTTACCTGCCACTTTAGTACAGTCAGCAAAGGGCTTGCTGCCCACAGTTGTGGCACAATTAATTTTTGTCCGATGCTGCATTTTCCTGTGCTTCACTGATATGCCTAACATTGCTCACTTCATTCATTGCTCTGCTGTCAGGTAACTCGTGGCTTTTTTCCCCATATTAGCTTCCTGGTTTCAGCTTTAAAGATTATACACTTCTAGCTTCAGATGAAGTGGCAAGTTCTGCAGGTAAAATAGTAAAAAGGCTTTTTTTAGAAGGAAAAAAACCCATTTGTCTACTGCTTTATAGAAACCTTTTTAAATTAGGAATTGCAGGTCTTGCAAGAAGCATTGGAAAGAGAGAGAAGCAACAGACAAACCAGAGAACAGGGTTGGTGTAGCAATTTGTGTGCATTGGGTTGGCGGTGATAAGCTGAAATTCAGATCCATCTTCTGCTATGAAACTCTCTAGGCAGTATCAAACACTTACTTGCCTGAGATGCTTTTGGTGAGGTGGTAATAAGAACAAAATAAGATCCTGGCAAAGGCCCATCTAGTCCAGCACCCTGTTCTCATTTCACATTCTTTACTCACAAGGTATTTCTCCCCCTCTTAGGATTTAAACAGAATACAAATTGTAAAGGATTTCTTAAATGGCAACCATGATCTTCAAAGAAGTTTGCAGGCTGAAATGCAGAACCTAGAAGACCTCGTGCAAAAATTGTACGGCCAAAAACAATCCACGAAAGAAACCCAGGAAGTGAACGATGAGGAGACAGATGAAGGCAAGTGCATATGTTTAAAATGAAATTTGTGTTTTATCGCTCTAACAAGTTGCATAGCAAAACTTGCTGACACATTGTAAGGTGTGAGGAAAGAATACCACCTTAGGAAGGAATACCACCTTACAGAAATAATAATATGCAGCTTTGAGATTGCTTTTATTTGGATTGCCACAAGGCAGACCTTTGGTAAATAAGGGCAGGTGCTATTCTTAAGTATGCAATATGTGTAATGTTGTCTGTGCTTTTGTTTAATTTTTAGATTGTCATTTAGAAAAAAGGAAGCGAACAATATGAAGAATGTGACTCTACTGTGAAGATGTCATGCATTACCAAATGGGAAACTTGCATAATTCCACAGGAATGCTCATTTAAAGAACGATCCTTTTTTCAAGTTATATTGGAATTTGGAGAATAAACCTGAAGGGTCAACAGTCATTTCCTTAAAAATTCCAGTTTCCTTTGAACTGTATTATGGTTTGCTTTCAGAGGTTTAGTATTTTGCTGTCTACCCAGGACAGTTTGATTTGTTTCACCTCTGTGCAAATGTTTTGACCATACTACTTCCTCTTGACAACTATCAATTTTGTAATCTCTCTATTTTACATTGCACCAAATGCAATCTTAATTTGTGTAGCCCCATTAGGACATGACCCCTCCTAACTCTTTTGTTTAACACAGCCTTTATCTCATGGAACTAAATAGTGGCTGCATCCACATGACAGTTCTTTTCCATCTCCATGATGTTTCTCTGTTAATTTCTACATTAATGCAAGTCCAAGACTCAAAATTTAAATACTTCCAAGTTCACCATGAGCAAAATCATGTGAGGATTCTTTGTTTTCATTAAATAAGTTACTACAGTCCAGGAACAATGATCATTTACTACTGTGTCTTAATGTGCTCTTTCCTAAGTGTGAAGTAGGGCGGGGGGGAATTAATACACGGAGCTCCAACTTAGGGAGTAGTTGCAGCAAGTCTGACAATGTTTGTCAAATACTCTAAACGTGAAAGAAATTACTTGTAAGATAGGAAAAAATCCAGCAAAGAGGCCCTTTTCACAGCAACTGAACCTGGTAAACTTGAAAGAATTTACCATATTTTTTGCTCTATAAGACACACTTTTTCCCTCCTAAAAAGTAAGGGGAAATGTGTGTGCGTCTTATGGAGCGAATGCAGGCGGGAGGCTCTGCTCAGCGCTCCCTTTAAAGAATATTTTTTTCCTTGCATTCCCCCTCTAAAAACTAGGCGCGTCTTATGGTCAGGTGCGTCTTATGGAGCGAAAAATACAGTGAATTTTGAGTCTTGGACTTGTATTAACCAAATTCCTGGACAGGGGATCAGTAGCTTTGCAGGAACATGAAAACCACCGTGGGTTATTTCAGAAAAGCATTCAGATAAGCTGAATGCCTCTGGTGTAACTGCTGGCTTCTCTCAAGTGTAAAGGGGCTAGCATAGGGTCTTGAAATTTAATTACATTTGAATGGCTGATATAGGACTTGCATGAGTTAGTATGTTAAACAGGAGAGGAGGAGTGAGTACCCTCTCTGAAACTGCCTGCATATAAAGTCAGAATAACGGAAATATGAAGAAAAAGCAGGTGCTTAAGTAATAAGCCATTAGTATAACACAAATCTTGACAAGAACAGACATTTATTCCATATAAATTAGGGGGGGAAACATTGTCCTCTAATGCACACATGATCCTTTTAGGGGAGAGAATGTGCTTCAATACCTGTTTCATTATAAGTTAGAGGGATGCGGTTTAGAAGGCTGATGATAGACTCTCAAAAATCCATCCAAATCCAAGGTTTCGTCACTTCAACATACATAACAATGAACTGCCACTCTGATACAACTGTATAACATGGCATTATTTGTTAGGATCATGTCCTATTTAATATCTCAGGCAGGACTAGGTACAAAAAAATGGCCTTCTCTCAGCTGTCTCGGTAAAATCACCTGCGTTTTCAAAAGGCTTCTTGCATATATCACAGCTATAAACCACAAAATCTAGTGGTCTACTCAATGCCAGTAAAAAAAGAATGGAATAGTTTGATAGTGATGAACTTGTCCAATTTGTTCCAGTAGATAAAATACTCCGATTGTGAGTCAAAAGCCTTATGTTGTCCCACACTATGAATTGCTGGAGCCCAGTTAATAAATACAGGCTCCATAATCGGACAAAAACTTGAATCAGTTAACAGTTGATAAAGGGCACAAGCATGCTAATGGATTTAGATATGTCTAACTCTCTGCAGTTTTCATTTTACATTACTAGGCAGTTTTAATTTCAGATTTCATTTTAGGACTGATTTGTTAGTTTTAGGATTGAAAAACAGGTGCTTGATCTAGTAATAGATCTGCTGATCTGCAACAGGACTGATCAAACTTTTAACTTATATCAAGTAGCTTATGTACCTGGTAACCACTATAGCAGGTTTTTTAGACTGGAGGACACTTCAGTTAGAAAGTAAAAGTTTCATACAGAATCTTTGTATATAAAGAATAAGTACTCTAAAGCAGAAAACATTTATGTCTACTGCTAGAGATGGAAAGATTGCACTAAAACTGGAAGTAAAGTATTCTTCATATATCGTTTTTGCAATTATACATCTAATTTCACCTCTAAAAATGGAATTCAAGCAGCTAGTTAATGTAATCTGGGAGCACAAACCTATCATGTTTAACCTCAATTGGGCTGGAAGACACAGGCCACTTAACACATTACAGTGTGCAAGCTGAAGACACTGACCTGACAGAGACTGGAAGAAGCTGCCATGAAGAAACCTGTTGCAAGATGTGACCAACACAGACTTTGTGTGGCTGAAATTCTTGAAGAAGCCATCAATATTTTCAACAGCAGCTCTTATAATGAACCTAGTTGGTGCCAAGAACACAACTGCAGAAGAATCATTGGGGAAAAGGATAAAGCCGGGCAATGAAAAAGCATTTGTAAGCAAGATCGGCAGCACTCAGAAGATGACTTCTCATCGCAAAAGGAAAAGGGCTGTATCTTCTCAGTGCCCAACTGGCAAGGTGTTTGAGAAAAAACTGGTAGAGGACAAAGTTAAGAAGAAGTTGGAAGAACTTGAAGCCAGCCACCAAAAAAAGGAGGTCATTTGTAGAGCTCTGCAGCTGGAAAAGGTGAAGCAAAGGAAGGAAGGAAGAAGAGGCTGAACAACAAAGGAAACAAAACTGGAGGAGGGGGGGAAACCACAGTTGGGGGAAAAGAGTCAGAAGTGTAAAGGTCACCTTCGCAAGGCGCTGCAGGCTTGGGAGCAGATGGAAGAAGAGAACACAGCTTGAGCAAAAGCTTGCTCAGCAAGTTGGTTGAAGCATGGAGAAGAAATCTACTAATACAAACAGCTATACACCCATAATATACACTACGTGACACTAGTGTAGTATTTGAGGTTGTGAGAAGTCCTCAGTTGGAAGAAATCTTCAACAGCAAGCCATGCTACTTCAAACACAACTGTCCTATAGTGTAGAACTCTCCACCACACCCAGGTGGCAAAACATGCTCTCAAAAGAGACCACCTAGATCTCGTGTATCTGGTGTTTTTGTGCATGACAGTTTTTTGTCGCTTTAAAAAATATGTTACATTCTTCTTATTTATATTAATTATATGTTTTTCTTATTTGTGCTAATGAATGGTGTACTCTGTTGGCACCCTTTAAAAAAAAAAGCGCTGCCGCCGCCACCAGCAGCAGCAGCATAAGAGCAATGCAGCAGCTAGGACAACTTTGACCACCTTTCTGCTCGTCTTTTGCTTTGCTCTCCCCTTTCTGCTGCCACCCAGGTATTTGTTTCACAACTGATATATGGTTCCCAGGTGTGCAATTATAAAAACACTGCTCCTTTTGAAATTTTACAAACTAAATTTTATTGCTCTTTGCTGGGGATTTCATCCTGTGTGCCCAACGTAGCAGTTCACCTGGAGGTCGGGCAAATTCCAGTTAGGTCCCAGATATTCACTTTGAAGATCCATTATTGGTTAAAACTGATTTTCTTCCTGGTAGGGCTGGCACTCTTAACTTTAATAGTTACATGCCAAACAAAATGGAAATCCTCACTGCAAGAGAAACTGAGAAGCCAAGGGTTCGCACCTCAGGCTCTGATACCTTGTGGCATAGCTGTCAACTTTTCCCTTTTCTTGCGAGGAATCCTATTCGGAATATGGGAATTTCCCTTAAAAAAAGGGAAATGTTGACAGCTATGCCCTGTGGATATGAGAAAACCAAATCCACAATTAAGCAATGAATCTTGGATGCTGATTTGCAATGCCATGTGCATGAAATGGCCAGGTATCCAGAAATTAAAGGTAATGGGAGGGGGTTTACTCCAGCGAGGTATTTATCCAAGCTAGAAAAACCCAAATTTAGATGATCGTTTACCCTTGCCAGGCTCAATGTCCTACCATCTGCATTACTGCAAGCTGATTTGAAGGTAAAACATATTCAGAGAGAATATGCCCATGTGGTTTGAAGGAAGTTGAAGCTGTTACTCATGTCCTACAATACTGTCATTATTATAGGGACATATGTTGTATATTTATCACTCCAATCATGCAGCGAATCCCAAGCAGATCTGATGACCACTTCAAATATCTAATAGAGGAAAGTAGCTAAATTCTGTGCTGCTGCTATAAAATTAAGGAGACAAGCTCTGAATGAATTTAATGGCCAATGTCTTAACACACGTATTTTAAATTGGCAGTTAAGGTTTTAACCTACATATTTCAATTGTTTTATATCTATTTTTTATCGTGTTCTAGCTTATAGAGTTTAAATTTATTCATATTTACATGTTCTCTACTGCTGTATATGTCTGCATTTCTTGTCTGTGACTGTAATAAATCAATTTAAAGCTGCTCTCCTTGATAGGAGGACCAACCCAGAAGATCCTGGACCACTGATTTACAGCCAGTAGGTTGGCCCCCAGCAAGGGTGGCCACAAAAATCACACCTTTCCACTCTGTCTTGCACTGGTGATTAACTCAGGAGGTTAAGAGGGATAAAAAGCACCAGGCCAATGTGAACGCTTTTGGGGGGGGGGGTGGTTAGGAAGAAGGGTGGCAGTGTGGAGTTTTTGTATTCATCTAGTAGTTCGTGAATGGCAGCGTTGCTTTATTGTTTGCATATTGCTTACGTTTCTACTGTTATGTGTTGAGCTGCTGTATTGTTTTTGTTCCCAATATGAATAAGAATAGGCTGTATTTACAGATATGCAGTCATTGCAGTTGCACTAAACCAACCCTTGTTTTCAACCTCTGACACAATCCATGACATTTAGTTACAAGATCCTGCAAATTCTAATGTTCTCTGTTATAGTCACATGTATTTTCTTCCTTGTTCAAACCCCTGTACATCTTTAAACAAATGTTCAATCTGAACAAAATTTGTAGGGTGGCTTACAAGTTGTACACACAAAGCAGGAGCTGCAGAATAGAAGTTCCACTGTAAACAGGACTAGATGTCTAAAGACGGCAATTTAAAGTATTTACATTCACAACAAATTTAATTCATAATCTACAACAGAGTCTCAAGGTAACATCCTAAATCACCAGTGCAAAGAATTTAAACAAAGCAACTTACTAGCAAATGTTCAGTGCAGTCATTTCACACATTTAGTCACAACAGTACAGAGGAGCATATTTAGAACTCAATGCATATTGCACAGCCACAAAATGGAATCTTTTTCACATAGTGTCAATAGGCAATTGCTCATGATTTAACAGCAGTGTACAGCTTCAGCTCTTCAAGCTGACTATGCCCACTGCTAGCCTTTTAAATATATCCTAAAGGAAAACACAAGGGGATACTCCACATTGCACTGCTGAAGAAAACCAAGAGAGTCCATACTGAACCGGGCCAAAGCCCTGGAAAAACCTTATGCCTTTAAAACCTGACTCTAAACCTTAATCCATCCTAATCTTCTGGTTCGTCATCCTATAAATGATGCTGTCGTAGCCTGGATCCATATTCCAGAGGTTGTAGGAGATGACTATCACAGCTATGGTAAGGGCTATCATCATCCAGAAGACTATGTTGAAGACCACAGCATAGTTAAAGTTGTATTCATATCCTAAATTATATGGATTTTCATCTTTGGGCTATGAAAGAGACAAAAAGTTTTGTTAAAAAATGAGAGAGGAGTGGTAATCCAACACCATACTGATTACACCTGCCTGAAAGAAACACAGGGAATATTTTGGATAAATCGTTGAAAGACAAAGCAGTTTCTATTGTATGGAGTCACTTGCAAATAACCGATCGAGCACCTGTGTTTTCACCACCAGCTGCCCATAAATATCACCAGCTTCCATTTTTCTCACTACTAGGAGACAGGGACTTCACATTTGTACTGAGGTATCACAAAAGGAAGAAACAAGCCAGATAAACTGCTTTTTAACTGCTGTTTGAAGAAGTCTGTAGGAGGCTTCTGAGAGTCCTTGCCAGTGGACCAGGGGCACTTGCCTCTTCCACTTAACAATGGACAACATAACAGCTCTGGAAGTTTATACAGTACATGGTTCACTAGTATTCTCAGGCTTGTGGCTGTCTTTAAAATAGAAGGCATGTCAGTAATTTGGAAATACAATGGCAACATTTCAGAGTCAAACCTGGCCCCAAAGTACAGTGGTGCCCCGCAAGACGAACGCCTCGCAAGACGGAAAACCTGCTAGACAAAAGGGTTTTCCGTTTTGGAGGCGCTTCGCAAAACGAATTTCCCTATGGGGTTGCTTCGCAAGACGAAAAAATCTTGCGAGTCCCCGCGGTTTTCCCCCGCTTTCCCCCCCTTTTCCTAAGCCGCTAAGCCGCTTATCAGCTGTTCCGCTGATAAGCCGCTTAACAGCTGATCGCGAAAAGCCGCTAGACCGCTGTAGCGCTAATCCGCTAAGCTGTCAATGGGCTTGCTTCGCAAGACGAAAAAACCGCTAGACGAAGAGAATCGTGGAATGGATTCTTTTCGTCTTGCGAGGCACCACTGTATTTCTCCTAATTTTTCTCTTTCAAAGTTTAGATCACTGTTTCTCAAACTTGGGTCTCCAGCTGTTGTTGGACAGCAACTCCCATCATCCCCGACTACTGGTCCTGCTAGCTAGGGATGATGGGAGTTGTAGTCCAACAACAGCTGGAGACCCAAGTTTGACAAACTCAGGTATAGGTGTAGACAGCCAGCTCATGTTTTTCACATTCTGAAGGCCACTTCAGAAAAGCAAGCAAGTCATGTCCATTTACAATAGTATAAAACCTACCATGTCCACAGTTGTGCAGCGTTATGCTATAAAAGTGATACGGTAGTCTCTTGGGCAAGTTGCTCAGTCTTTATATTAGCTTAAGGCTGAGACATTCTCAAATGTCTTTAAAATGACTACAGTTTTGTTCTCAGAATTATGTACTGTGCAGTAGAGATAACAGAACAAGGCATAGTGCAGGCAGCTTATAACGGATATGCTGCATTCTAAGTGATTTGCTTAGGAGCTCCAGTGAAATTTATGAGATTCCCAAGAAACTATTCAGTATTGAGCTATTGCATTCTCTTAGTAATATATTAAGCATTTGTACAACCTGTGTAGACTGCAGAATGGATCGGGACTTCCTCACAAAGGGCGTGTCAAATGTCTTCACGGTCACTACCTCAACCACTGCATTCCCACCATAGAGGTTGTACATCTCGTCTGCAAACTGAAAACATGTTTTAAGACAGAAGTCACCATCAGAGTTAGATGCCCAGCTCATGAGACAGGAGGGGTACCATTTTAATAGCCACTGAATAGTAAGAAGCGTAGACACCTCTTAGGTTGCTTCTAGATTTAACATAGTGACTTAAAGTAGAATGGTCTACTACCAGAAATTTATCATTAATTATATTAAACTACAAGGCCAAAGTTGCTATCCTGAAACTATTTACTGGCAAGTATCCAATAATTATTACTGGAAATATTCAGCCACTGCCTATCAAGATGCTATAGCCGGGGCAATGGATTTCTTTTCAATTCACCAACTGGAGGACTGGATAGTAACTTTTGCATGTGGGTACATAAAAGCTTCTGGCATCACTTGAATATCTGATTTTGGAACATTTCAGTGGTATTTTTCTGATAGGCTGAATATGCTTCCAATAGGAGCATTCCTAAAGGGTTTCTCAGGATAACAGTCCTGGTTCCATTTTCAAAATTGATCGTTTCAAGGTAATCTCTAGTGCAATGTTTTAGCATTATTTCTTGCCAGATTTCTGGAATGGCTCTTGGTATTTCTATGTTATGGTGTGGGCCAGCTACTCAGAAGAGGAATGAAAAGCTTATACTAACCTGATGTAACACCTGATGCCTACCTTTGCTAATTTGCAAGGAATCCCTTGAACAGATTGCTCTGTCAACAGTTAACCTAATTTTCCAGTACCACTTATTTCTCCTCTAGTCACTTCCAAATGCATAAGACCGACCAGGACTACAGATTTTGATCTGGCCATCAACTGTACATTCATCCAAGACACTTTCATTAAAAAAAAATCAAATAAGGGTCAGCAGTGATGTACTGCATAACGTTTTAGCACTGTGCTAGTTTGCAGATAAAAGCAGGTGTTCTTTGGGCTTATGCTAACATATTTGGCATTAAATATATAAAATAGGGTTTCTGCTCATGTTACCTTTTGTAAGGAGTCTGCAAGAATCTGAGAGGCATCCTTGAATTGTTGTGAATCTTCCCCATAACGTTTGCCAATTTCTTCCAACCCAGAGAGCTCTAGAGAATACAGATCTGGTGAATGATCTTTGGCCAGATGTTTGTGCCTGGATAGCTTTTGAAGAAGTGGAGGGCGGGGACATAAAAAAAAAAAAATGCCAGTGAAAAGTGGGTATTTTCCATTTTAAATGGCTGCATGTTTATGCCATCCTACTTTATTTATCTTCACAATTTATACATATATCACTTAATACCATACTTTCCAAGCATGTACTGTAAATCTAAAAAGATGCAATACATAAAAAGTTAGCTAACGCTAACTATAAAATCAGAAAACATGCTTAAAATGCCTGCTGAAATATGAAGATCTTCACGAGGCACTGCATTATTTGACTGGCATGTCACTTTTGCACACACATAAGTGATGCTCAAAGCAGCTTTCAACAGAAAACAGGAATGCATTTCAAAATCAAACAGTGCTTAAACAATTTCATAGTAAGAAAATAAAAAACACAATATCATATGTAATATACAAAAAACAACATTTCAGGACTATAAATATAACTAATTACAATAGCAAACGTACACCTCATGGCAGCAGCAAAAATAACAGAGTTTAACAGCTGTAATTTGGTCCTAGAAACACTCTTCCCGTGATGTTGCTCACAGCCCATCTCCTGCATCAACTTGCAAGGCTTCTAAAGGCAAGGGGTGCATCAGCTGGCAACACCCTTCCCAGCTGAACAGGGAAGGGGCCTGCCTCAGCTAAGGCAGGAGTTCCACAGCATTGGGCCAACATTACTAATGCATTGCTCCGAGTGGATGCAAGACCTGTGTTCAAACCATGCGAGGAATACTAACAGTGACTCCTCTAAAGACCTCTGTGAATGGGCAAAAACAAAAAGTACCCTGGCCCCAAGTTGTCATACGCCTTGTAAGTTAATGCAAGAACCCTTCAACTTTACCAGTAGGAAATGGGCAGCTAGTGCAATCTTTTAAGGACCAGATCTAGGTGCTAGCAATAGTGTATCCCCACAGACAAGGAACCCTGACCAAGAAGGACTGCTTCCTCTGCAACTGCATACATTTCTTCTCGGTTTAAGAATTCTTCAGCCAGCTGAAGAGTCCACGATAGGAAAAGTTATATGGTGGCAGCTCCCACTGTGCCTAACTTCTGATAACAGATCAACAGCCGCCAACCCCATAGCAGAATTAAGTATTTGTTTAATTGCTTACCAAGCTTGTGATATCATGCAAAACTTGCAATTCTGACAGGAAGAGCAGGTCAACCTGAGGAAACAATAATCTTAAGTTTCTTGGAACAGGATCTGAATATGTTGCATCTAATTCAGAAGTTACACTATTAGCAGAGATGGCAGAAGTCAGGATCACTTGCATATTTCTGCTTACTGATTACTACTGTTTATTATATTTATTTAGGCACTAAATGTACAAGCTTGACAAATTAACCTCAGCCATGCTCAGACAAGGCTCAAAAATCAGTGCGGAGCACACAGATAGGACTGCAGACTTGTGCATTAGTACTTTGTACCCCACCCCAAATCTAATCTAAAGGGCTTGGGGGCTTCAGAACTGTGGGAGGAGATGCAGACTGATGTCAATGGAAGGGGAAGGGGATCACCTTCATCCACCTTCTGTCTTGGAAGCTTCTGCTGGATCAATGAGCCTTCTGTCACTGAAAGGATGTAATTAAATACATGCCTATGCATTGGTGGGTAAGCAGAGGAATTAGCTATCCATTGGTCATCATGCAGCTAGACAGAGTACAGTCATACCTTGGATCTCAAACGCTTTGGCTCCCAGAGAAATCGACTCCCAAACGATTGAAACCCAGAAGTGAGTGTTCCAGTTTTTGAACGATTTTTGGAAGCCGAACGTCCGGTGCTGCTTCCGATTGGCTGGAGGAGCCTTGGTTTCTGAACGTTTTGGAAGTCAAATGGACTTCCAGAATGGATTCCGTTCAACTTCCAAGGTACGACTGTACATATATGTGCTTAAAGTTGTATTAAGCAACTGAAACATATGCACCACCACCATCCCTCTGCACCCCCCTGGAAAACTAGGTTGTGTTCCTTAAATTTGAAAGAGTGGCATAATATAAAATGGAAAAAGTTGTGTCTAATGTCTAGCCATGCCTTACCTCATTGTTTCTGCTCAGTGAGTTGAGCGGAAGGGAAGCTAGGATGGAATTTTCCTGGAACAATCTGTTCCGAAGCTGCCGCAGTGTGACAGAAAGATCCTCAAATACAGAGTTGGCCTTTCCCACCATGTACACTCTCTGAAAGAACGACCATCGTGCATTATGAGGATAAAACAACATTCACCTGAGAAAAGGACGTTTCTGGAAGACAACTGTTTTCCCAAAATGAAAAGTTTTTACACAAAGTTATCCTTGGAAGCATGAGTATGGCATTATTAAATAATTTCATGGGCTTTCAGAAAGAGACAGGCACTTACCTCTTCACTAGGAGCTAGCTGTACCACGACAGGGGTTTCTTCAGAAAATAAGGTGTGAATTGCATTTGCAACACCATCCAAGCTAAAAGGAACCGCCTAGGGCAATACAGAAAGGACTAGTAAGCAACGTCTGGCTGCAGCATATGGAAAATTGCAAGAAGGGTAAATAGCCCCAGCGGAAATGTACACAGAACAAGACACTGGAAAAGCAGGGGTTTGTTAACAAGGACTCTCTCCCCTCCAAATATAGTCAGGTTTCTAGGTCTACCAGAATAAGCATTTGAATCTACACATGACAGTACTTACATTCTCAACTGGGTAAGATATGCTGTTTTTAGGCAACGTTAGTTTGTCTATCCCTGTCACTGTGACTAGAACTGTAGCTCGAGGACGCCGGAAGAGATCTCCAACTGCTAGCCCCGGCCAAGAGAGATCCTGTAATAATTTGGATATATTTTCTTAAAAAGGAATGTTTTAGCTTTTTAAAAATACAACAGCAGCAACAACAAAACAAGAAACACTGAGTTAGGGTCACATGAAAAGTTATTCCCAATCAATATGGGGTGTAGGGAAGGAGGCAGTCCTTAAGGCATGATGGGTTTATGCTACTTGGGATATTTATATATGAAAAGCCACATGTGTATTATTAAAAGAATGGGTAACTAGCCACCACTGCCTGGTTTTGCTATATACGCCCAATATAAAGCAAAGCCTACAGAAAGCTAGATTATGCTCTTGCCCATGATTCCTAGAGGGACTGCACAGGCTAGGTCTATTTCAACTATTATCAAAAGCAATGAACAATGTGACTGAACACAGACATAGTGAGTTGCATACTTCCTCAATAGAGAAGCCCATGGAAAGCGCTGCCACATCTGGAATTCGCTCGCCGGGTATTGGCCAACTTCCTTCACGGAAAACAATGGATTCAGGATATCTTAATACACTGAACTCATTGGCAGAAATACCTGAAAAAGGAAGGTAGGGCTGGTAAAAAAACCACACATCCTTAAACAGCATCTCAGCTTTTTCGGAAAGCCTTTGCCTGAGCACACAAGCAGAATGAGGCGGGAGAATGGACCACACCACTTTAGACTACAGGTGTCAGCTACTACTGTGGAATGCTCCCCCCCCCCCGTAAAATAAAACTGTTTGCAAATAGAAAGAACATTCACAGGGAAAACATGCCAGCCCATGTCCTTGCCCAGCCGTGCTTATTTTATATCGCACAGGAAATGCTTTTTGTGTTTGAGAGGAGCACTGAAAGTGGGATCCTTCACATGAACCTCATTCTACCATGTCATTCCAATTCCCACAACACAGAGCCTTTGATTACAGTAAATCCTTTTTGAATGGCAGCTAATGTTTTTCAGTTTATTTCTCTACTAAACTATTGGACACTCCTGAAGACAAGATTGTGATAGTAGGAAACAGCCAATATGGTGCACTAAGTATGGTAAAAGGTAAAGGTAAAGGACCGCTGGACAGAGAAGTCCAGTCAAAGGCATGGGGTTGCAGCGCTCATCTCACTTTTAGGCCGAAGGAGCCGGCGTTTGTCCACAGACAGCTTTCCGGGTCATGTGGCCAGCATGACTAAACCGCTTCTGGCACAACGGAACACATTGACAGAAACCAGAGCGCACGGAAACATACTAAATATGCAGGCGTGGCTATGTACCTAATAGTGGTGCCCCGCAAGACGAATGCCTCGCAAGACGGAAAACCCGCAAGACGAAAGGGTTTTCCGTTTGCGAGTTGCTTCGCAAGACGAATTTCCCAATGGGCTTGCTTCGCAAGAAGGAAGCCCATAGGGAAATCTCCGGGGACCTCTTTTAAATGCTGGCGGTGGGGAGCAAAGCCTTCCCCCCCCCCGGCCTTCAGAAGAGGTCCAGGAAGGCCGGCGGGGGCCGAAAGGCTTTGCTCCCCACCGCCAGCATTTTAAAAGCAGTCCGGGATAGCAGGGAAGCGCTTTTGAAGGCAGGCGGGGGGAGCAAAGACTTTTGCCCCCTGCCGGCCTTCAGAAGAGGTCCTGGACCTCTTCTGAAGGCCGGCGGGGGGCAAAAGTCTTTGCTCCCCCCTGATCTCAGCGCCCGCAGGCTTCGGCATGCAGGCAACTCTCAGCAAGCAGCGGGAGCGCTTCCGCTGCTTGCGGAGATGTCCGCGAAGCCTGGGCGCGCTGATCTCAGCGCGCGCAGGCTTCGGCATGCTGGCAACTCTCTGCAAGCAGTGGGAGCGCTCCCGCTGCTTGCGGAGAGGTCCGCGAAGCCTGGGCGCGCTGATCTCAGCGCGCGCAGGCTTCGGCATGCTGGCAACTCTCCGCAAGCAGCCGGAGCGCTCCCGCTGCTTACGGAGAGGTCCGCGAAGCCTGGGCGCGCTGATCTCAGCGCGCGCAGGCTTCGGCATGCTGGCAACTCTCCGCAAGCAGCCGGAGCGCTCCCGCTGCTTGCGGAGAGGTCCGCGAAGCCTGTCCCGGACGGCTTTTGAAGGCAGGCGGGGGGGGGAGCAAAGACTTTCGCCCCCCGCCTGCCTTCAGAAGAGGTCCTGGACCTCTTCTGAAGGCCGGCGGGGGGCAAAAGTCTTTGCTCCCCCCTGCCTGCCTTCCCGGGAGAGCGGAGAAACGCAGCGCGTTTCTCCGCTGTCCCGGACGGCTTTTGAAGGCAGGCGGGGGGAGCAAAGACTTTCGCCCCCTGCCCGCCTTCAGAAGGGGTCCAGGACCTCTTCTGAAGGCTGGTGAGGGGCAAAAGTCTTTGTCCCCACTGCCTGCCTTCCCAGGGGCTTTTAAATCGCCCCGGACAGCGGAGAAGTCCTCCGCTGTCCCGGGGTTTTTTAAAATGCTGGGGGTGGGAAGAAAAGCCCTTGTCCCCCCCCCCAGCCTTCAGAAGAGGTCGGGGGACAGACTGTCCCCGGACCTGGTCTGAAGGTGGTTTCCATAGGAACGCATTAATTGATTTTCAATGTATTCCTATGGGAAACCGTGCTTCACAAGACGAAAAACTCGCAAGAAGAAAAAACTTGCGGAACGAATTAATTTCGTCTTGCGAGGCACCACTGTATCATAAACAGAGGTCTTGTTCCCCAGGCTATTTCTTACAAAGGTAAGGAATAAGGGTACCCCTATATGCGGTAACCAATAGGGGCTGCAGGGAAGCCTTGGTAGAATCACTGAATGCAACTGATACGCATACTCAGTTTGAGTCAAAGGAAATGCTGTCCCCACTTTCCATCATAGGATCTCTACATCTCTACATCCCTACTCAGCTGTTTCGTTTTCTGGAGAGTTACCCTGAGAAGTGAGGGGGCAATGGGTTAGCAGCTCAATTCTTACTCAAAATCTATTGCTGCAAATGCCACTTTAGGAGAGGGTGGATAGCTCAATGGTAGAGCTCATATTTGAATGCAGATGTTTTCTTGTCCAATCCCCTGGCACCTCCAGTGAAAAAGATCTCAGGTACTGGGTCTGCGAAAGATCCAGAGTGCTTCTGCCACCTGGGGTAGACAATACTGGGCTGGATGGATCAAGTGTAAGACAGCTTTCTGTGTTTGTCTGCATTGTGTTAGCTTCTACGTTAGCCAACTACAGGGTTAAGTTGCACCTCTCAGAAAGCAAGATTTGGCTGAAAGCTTCCAGTTGCTTATCCTAATCCTACATGTCCCAGAGGCAGAATGAGGTTCCACAAAAGGAAGCAGAAAAACTGAGACCACACAAAAGCCTCCAACAACGCTTCAGCTACAATATGTTTCTTCCTTTATTCTGACCACATCAACCTTGGAGTTAGGTCTAAACCACATTCAACTTTTAACGAAAATACAAGCAGTATTGACAGTAAACATGTGTCATTTCATAACACTAGCTTCCAACAACAGCATTGTATCTGTAAACATTATCTACCCATCAGGTCATTTAAATATAGGGCAAAGGAGGAGTTCAATACTAGGTTTTTTTAAAAAAATTATTGCGTGTATAAATCAGAGAAAATATAATCATTCGCAGATAACTTGTGAGATTCAGAAATGGGCCTAGTCATTCTGTTGTTGTGCCCAAAACCTAGGTTTAAGGTGCCATTTAGCTCCTAGCTTTCATATCTCAGTTTCTAACACTGCTCATGTGCTTTTACTTGAAAATCATTACAAGCACTTTTATTTAAGAAGTACTTTTAACTCTCTTGTTCCAATCTTGCACACAGGATTAACATACACAACAGTTGATTTACAGTGAAAATTAGAACCTACACATTTGAGAGCTGCAACTATTTCATTCCAGCCATGGCCTGTCAATGGGGAATATAAATCCTGGAGTTTTCAGACATTTAGACAATATTATCACTTTGCCATGTATGTGCAATAATTATACTCCTATATATTCCAAATAAATGAAGCTAATTAGCATAAATTTTGTGAGTTGTTCCTTTAAAGCAATGGTTTTTAACCAGTGTGCTGTGGCACTCTGGGGTGCCTTGAATGATAGCCAGGGGGGGGGGGGGGCGCAGGCAACACTGGCCTCTATCTCACTTTTCTTCCCTCCCTTCCTCTGATGCCCTCTTGCGTCTCTGCCTCCCAAAGGCTTGCATGGCTGTTTGTTGCAGCAGCCCTGGCTACAAGCTCCCCAGGCGAATGGTGCCTCTGGGACTGGCCAGGGGGTGCTTCCCAGGCCCCTGTGGGGTAGTGTGAGGAGGCACCTCTCTTTGGGGTGGGGCAGCTCAGAGACCAGGGGCGGCAGATGCGGCTGCCCAGAGGACTCCCAAAGAGACGGGAGAGGAGTCTGAGGGAATGCTCCACAAGGGAGTGTTGGAAAAAGGGTGAGAGGCTGCCAGCTCTGCAGGCAAGGGGTGACATAACTGGGCTCCTGAGTCCCACAGGGGTGTCGCAGAAAGAATGTAGTTGGTCAAGGGAGCCGAGGACTCAAAAAACCTCTGCTTTAAAGCATTACACTCAACCCTATATGTAAGGTTTTGCTCAATTTGTATTTTTTTGTGAAGAAGCATTGAGGATAGAGAAGGTGGTAGCCCAGGGATGGGAAACCTGTGGTCCTTCAGATGTTGAACTCAGTTCCTATCATTTCCTTGTACCCAAAGCTGGACCCACTGCCATTACGTGACAGCACTGGGCCCAATCCAGGCCTGATGGCTGTGCCACCTCCAAAATGGCATAGTAGTCTGCTTGTCCCCTACTTTCTGCCCTGGCTGCTGTGCATGACAGGCCTGTGAATGCAGCAGTAGCCCCACTGCTCCGTAAAGCACCAGTGTGGGGCGGGGACTTAGGACTGCAGCCTAAGATATTTTCTTATGACAACAAGTGTCAAAATTTTGGATGGCTCTTAATACTTTGCCAAAATCTTATATGCGCAGAATCCAGAAACGTGGACTTGCTACAGTACACTCATATCAGCACCTCCCATTACAAGATAATTGCACCCGAATAGACAATGGAAAATAATTAATTCAGATTCCCCAGCCACTGAACTTGAGACAAACCATCTAAGCTATTTACTAGGAGAAAACAGGTAAATAGCCCTGCTTTCTACTACATCATTAGGATCAATTTTAGTTCAAGCAGCAAGTACTTAAAACAGCTAGCAACATATTATCAGCTGACCATGGAGCAGGAAGACTTCCCTCACATGCTTTTTAGTCTTGACATTCCTTCCTCAGACAAGAAGGCTAGTCTAAAGTGACATTGAATTCCGACAAAACCAACAGCAGCTGGAAGTTGTGGAAGAAATAGCCAGGCTGATGCTGAAAGTACAGGAATAAACTGACCAAAGATCCTTGGCTTGTCCCAACAAGACAAACAATTGAGTATCAGGTCACAAGATGTCAGCCATGTCTCAAACTAGACAAAGAAACTGGACTTCCTCAAGCTAGCCAAGACTGGAACTAACAGCTTAAATGCCTCTGCATATACACATACTAAAATGCCCCACATTAAACACAAGCAGAACTACAAAGACTAACTGTAGTAAAAACGAGTGTTTCTCAGTTTGACCCTTTTACATAGTTTGGTATGTTTTGTGGCATTTTATGCATTGTGATTTGCTGTTATTTTTTATTGGTTATAGATTGGTAATTATTGTGGTTGATAAGTGTAAACTGTTTAATTATTATTTGCTGATGTTTAATTTGACTGTTTACTGGATTCTGATGGACTGCTGAATGTTACTCGCTTTGTTTGAAATGAGTTGTCAATTTTAAAGTTACTGAAACTTTTTATATTGGATCAGATTACTATTAATGTTTGATGTTTTTATATGTGTTGGAAGTCACTCAGTGGCTGGGGCAACCCAGCCAAGATGAGCAGGGTATAAACAAAATATCTATTATTATTATTATTATTATTATTATTATGTATAAAGGGAGCTGCCAAGGGTTTCATTCTGTCCCCTTTCCTTTTTTATACAGAGACCAAACTATATACAAAACAGATGAGCATAATGATCTCCAGGCATTTTAAAAATGAGAATCAGCAGACAAACTGCCAGTTTGGGTGGAGGAATTGAGTGGAGAAATATATGAAGAAACAAAAACCGGGATGGCCTTTTGAAAATATGGACACTTGGAGGGTCTTGTATACTGGATAAGCTATAGGGAGCTTCTGAACAGGTAATAGGCACAAAACATAAAAAGCAAAGGTCCGTAAGAAAAATACCCCTTCTGAATGATAAGAGTGCTGGACCTGGGAGGCCAGGGTTCAAATCCCCACTCAGCCATGAAAGCTCACTAGGTGACCTTGGGCCAGTCATTGCCTCTCAGCCTAAACTACCTCACAGGGTTGTTCTGAGGACAAAACTGTGGGGAGGGAAATCATGCACACCAACTTGAGCTCCTTGGAGGAATGGTGGGATACAAATGTAATCAATAAAAAATGGTGGAGGAATGGTGGGATATAAATGTACAGTAATCAATAAAAAAAATAAAGGGAGGCCTGGTGGGCCTCCCACTAGCCAGTAAGGATGCTGCTCCAAAAAAATGCTTGCTTTCCTCTTTCCTCCTCATTTCCCACCTCCACCTTTTGTACAACGTCTACGAGACTGTGAGACACTGAGCAGGGACTGTCTTTATCTTTAACAGAACTACAGCAGGAAATGTCGAGCATTTTATAAGCGTTTGATGATGATGATAATAATAATAATAGAAATAGTAAAAACCCACGGCCACTACAGTTCCACGAACACGACCCAGCCCTCATTCTCCCTCTGACAGTCTATCCTGCCACGACGACCCCCAACACGCAGGTGCCCTTATCTCTGTCGCAGAGACCATCCTTCAGATCCGGGCTGCATGGGACCCCGCCCCAGGGACCCCCTTTCTCCCCCCCCTCCCCTCCCCCCATGCAGAGCCGCCCGGAGCCTCACCTGCCACAAGGGCTGACACCAGCCAAAGAGCCACCTGGACCCCCATCACTGCTGCTCCCTCCGCCGCGTTCCAGAGAAAAGCAGAAGAGGAAGTATGAACCAGCCGGTCTCGCGACCCGACTATGCCCCGCCTCCAACTCTAATTGACAAGGTCTCCGACCGCTCAGAAAGCGCTCGCGGGGAGGCTCATAAGGGAAGAAGGCGAAGCCGCATTCTGAGTGGCAAGGCCATGCGCCCAATAAGAACATGAGAGAAAAACTCTCCCACCCACCACCCACTGCCGTCAAATCTACTTCAGTAGATTCATTAGAAGCTTCAGCTTGAGCGACAGCCATATTAGCCATTCAGAGGATCTTCAGCCAGAGGAGGTGTAACTTAACGGGGCGGGAGGTGGGAGAAACCAACTAGTGTGTCCGAGGGTAAGAATGGGAGGCGGGGCCAACCCAATGTAGCGACAGGAAAGTTAACCACTTAGGATCCGAAGGATTCGTCCCATCCCGTGACACTGATGCCTGAGGCTTTTCTTACGGAACGGATGTCTTTCGGTCAGATTGACAAAACCACTGACCAATAGAAGGCTCTACGGAGTTCTAATCCAATTATAGATCTATAGAGCTGGAAAAGGGCGGGGTGTTTTGCTCAATTTGCCATAATTGCATAGTGGGTTGTTTGGCTCCCCTGCGCTTCAGCAGGTGGTGCCTAGACCTCGCTTCTTTTCCAAATCCCCTCTTTTACAACACGCGCCCACTCTCTTGATCTGGTTGCACGACTCTTTAAATTCTGTCCACAGGGCAGGATTCAGAAGCTTTGTTTTGTTATCCACGCTGGTGGAGGAATTGAACGTTAATAGGAATCAATTAGTTTCTTTATAGATGAGCATGGAAAACAAAAGCAAATGATTTTCGTAGTACTTCTGTGGCACATGATAATCTGCGATGTATTAGTGGGATATATGCTCCTAATGTAGCAGCCTGACAACCATCCATGCGCTGTCAAGTAACTGCGGAAGTTCCTGCGCATTTGCTTTGTTTCGCAATTAACCCTAAGAAAGGCCAGCCCTTCGTTTGGAGGCTTCTGTGCCCCAGTTACGGATACTTTTGACAGACTGCTCCAGAGCAGGAGGTTGTCAGCCTCACTAATGACCTGTTTCCCCCCCAGATACTGTATCTTCTCCTTGGTTTGTCTGCAGTTTCTGCATGAGGGGGAATACTACCATGCTGTCTGGTGTCCAAATCTGCTTTCTGACAAGTAGCATAACTTCCAAAGCAAATAGATGGATTATTAATTTTACTGTTCAGTACCCTTGAGTTTAAAACTCTGGAGACTCACATTGTTCAGAAGGATTTCCACCGGTTTTATTGTTCATTATGTTTTTATATTCCTGTACACTCGCCTGATACTTTGTGAGAGGCTGGTATATAAGTACTTTTAGAAATGAAAAAGATGTGAGTGTGGTCTATTGATATGAATATTTTATTTATTTCATTTATGTACCACTTCATCTTTCAACATAAATCTCTAATATGTGTTCAGCTTCTTCAGTGAGGCACTTTGCACAAACTCTTGCTTTCTTGCGGTTGGCGCTAAATAACACAAATTATGTGATCAGAGAAACCCCACAGTGACATCCTCTTCAAGCATACAGAGTACATTCTCTCTGCTGGACTTGCTGTTGTTGTTTTCTTCAGCGAAGACTGCAGGAACTAGCTGGCATGAGTTTCACAGACCTTGCAGCTGGCCTCCACCCTCTCATGCAGTCACACAACAGTTAACTGATATCACTTCTCCATTTTTATTTTTATTTTACAGAACAACCAGAAAACAGTGATTCATGCATTAGTCACATCAAGACTGGGCTGTTGCACTGCTGTATCTGTGAAGCTGCTTTTCCAAAACTGTTCAGAAATGTCTGTGTACAGAACACAGTTGCCAGATTATAGGCTGAAGTTGGCCAGTTGGTTTGGGCCATGTTACATCAATTTTACAGCAGCAGTGTTTGTTTCCCATTGGTTCCCAGGTCTATTGCAAACCATTTGTAGTGACTTACAATAAACAAGCCTGGTTCCCAGATCCTTGAGGACCTATTCTTCTTCCTTATTATCCTGTTGTTGTTTAGTCGTTTAGTCATGTCCGACTCTTCGTGACCCCATGGACCAGAGCACGCCAGGAACTCCTGTCTTCCATTGCCTCCCACAGTTTGGTCAAACTCATGTTGGTAGCTTCAAGAACACTGTCCAGCCATCTCGTCCTCTGTCGTCCCCTTCTCTTAGTGCCCTCAATCTTTCCCAGCATCAGGGTCTTTTCCAGGGAGTCTTCTCTTCTCATGATGTGGCCAAAGTATTGGAGCCTCAGCTTCAGGATCTGTCCTTCCAGGGCTGATTTCCTTCAGAATGGGTAGGTTTAATCTTCTTGCACTCTATGGGACTCTCAAGACTCTCCTCCAGCACCATAATTCAAAAGCATCAATTCTTTGGCGATCAGCCTTCTTTATGGTCCAGCTCTCACTTCCATTCATCACTACTGGGAAAACCATAGCTTTAACTATACGGACCTTTGTCGGCAAGGTGATGTCTCTGCTTTTTAAGATGCTGTCTAGGTTTGTCACTGTTTTTCTCTCAATAAATTTCGTGACTGTTGTCACCATCTGCAGTGATCATGGAGCCCAAGAAAGTAAAATCTCTCACTGCCTAGATTTCTTCCCCTTCTGTTTGCCAGGAGGTGATGGGACCAGTGACCATGATCTTAGTTTTTTTGATGTTGAGCTTCAGACCATATTTTGCACTCTCCTCTTTCACCTTCATTAAAAGGTTCTTTAATTCCCCCTCACTTTCTTCCATCACATTAAGATCTTCCTTGGAGGCTTTCCTCACATACTTGCTTCTTCTTCATCATGCTTGCTGTGGGAAGCCATCCATGTCCTGCTGGTCCTGATTGTGGAGATCATGCAGGGTCTTCTTAGCTGTGGCACCAATACAGCTTGGTTCCTCTTGTCTTTTAGCTGGCTTGGCAAGACACTATCGAGTCCCTGGGCTTTGGAACTATATGATAGCTGTAGTAGGGGTTGTACTTACCTGCTCCTGCTGATTTTTACTCTCTTTTGGTTATATTGGGGTTTTAAATATTTGCCACTGGGTTTTGTTGATTATTAGATGCCTTGTGGATTTCTCGTAGGAAGGTGGTATATACATGTTCTGATTAAAAAGAAAAATAATAGAGAAGAACTACAGCTCTGTTCAGGGTAAAAGTAAATTTTCAGTCAACTAAAGCAAAAGCAATATAAGACTTAGCTCTAAAGAGCTTATGTTCTGAAAAAGGGAGGATATTACAATAAGAAATGCAATAAAGCATCTTTTTATAGTTTTCTAACATTGGCACAAAGCTTTAAAATGCACAGGCCCAGAGCAATAATGTGCTGGGCAGCATCAAAACATTAAGGAATAATGTTTGCATCATTAATACCTAATGATATAGCTTAACAAACCGCTAAATGAAATGATTGCCATGGAAGGCTTAGAGGACACACCAGGCAGGAATAACTTTCATTGAGTGTTTCCAGGCAGGGACTTCATGTCGCAAATGGATCGTTCAGATCCAATTTTTCTGAGTACATTATGGACACACAAACATCCATACACTCTCTTTTTTTAGTCTTACATTTGTCATAGGTATTCTGCTGTTTCACGTCCATATCAGTAGGCAACCTTTGGTGCAACATTGCTATGCTAAGTTTCCCAACCCTTATCTTTAATTACGTCTTCCTCTCCCACCCTCAACTACCTTTACCTGTTCTGGGCTTGTACACAGTGACTTCTGTACCTGTGCATGCACATCTTTTATGCTGTTTTTGAGTGCTGTTTCTCAGCTGAGAAAAGAATCTATTATCATTCATTTTCTAATTGGTTTACAGCAGTTATCTTGCTGTTAGCTGCATTCCTTGTGCAAGTGAACTGTGATTTGGGGGAAAGTACTGACTGCTTCCTGGGATTCCATTTTATTATCCATGAGAGAACTGTCATTAAAACATGCTCAGGCACTTCTGCCTTACACATAGCAGAACTGTTATTGTAATGGCTCCTGAGTGTTATCATTCATAGTAGGACTTGCATTTGTAGCCAAATTTACAAGTCCTGCTTGCCATGGAAAAAGCAGCAGTGCACTTGAAGGTTCCTAATTGTTCCTTTGCAGCTGCATTTTTACCTGTCCCACACCTGATATCCTATGGCATCAGGTGTGTGCCAGGTGAGTGTGGGATTGGGAGAGCAGCCTAGCTGCCCAAATTAGAACCACCAATGGGTCTAATAAGGCTGCTGGCCAGAGGTTTCCCATGAATGATACACTAATTTTCTCTCTCTTCAGATATGCCACAAATTGAATCTCTTCCCATTCTGTGAGGCTCAGTAGATCAGACAGACCTTTGGAAAAAGGTTGTTTTTGTCAAGCCTTGAAAAGCCCGGCAGGCAGTCGAAATACTATTCTATCTAATAACCATTTCTGAGTCCTTCCTACAGAAGTAAGCATATCTCCATACCTATTCTGCTTCTCTTTTTTTTTTTTTTTAATAAATTTTTTATTGCGTTTCTTTCCATAATTTTGTACAATCCAAACAACCCAAGTGCAGTGAATACAAGAAACAGTTTTTCTTTTCTTTTTTACCAAAAACAAAACAAAAACCAAGAAAAAATATATATATATAAACCATTCCCTATTTGGACTTCCCCACACCCGCCGAAGCCGCGTTCTTTAAATTTAATAATGTCAGCAATTTGTTACCTTATTTCATACCTTGTTGTAACTTTCAGTTGTTATGCATCCGAATTCAATATATTGTATCTTGATTTCAATACTTTTAAAATAAACATAACATATTCAGTTCCGCTTTCTTAACAATAAAGTGTAATCTAAGCACAATGATATTTTAAACTTTAGTCGTCCCATTAATCTTACCCTAATTTACAATATTAAAAATCTTGATGCTGGAGCTTGGTTTTCCAGTTTATGCAAATTATTGACAATCAAATAACTTATAATGTTTTTGTAGATAGTCCTTAAATTTTTTCCAGTTCTCCTCCGTTGTCTCTTCTCCCAAATCTCGGATTCTGCCAGTCATTTCGTCCAGTTCCATATAGTCCATCAATTGCATATGCCATTCTTCCAGAGTGGGCAAATCTTGTGTCTTCCAATACTTTGCAATAAGTATTCTTGCTGCTGTTGTTGCATACATAAAAAAGGTTCTATCGTTCTTTAACACATTCTGGCCGACAATGCCCAGAAGGAAGGCCTCTGGTTTCTTGGGAAAGGTATACTTAAATACCTTTTTTAACTCATTGTAAATCATTTCCCAGAAAGCCTTTACCCTTGGGCATGTCCACCAGAGGTGAAAGAATGTCCCTTCCGCCTCTTTACATTTCCAACATCTGTTGTCAGACAGATGATATATTTTAGCAAGTTTTACTGGGGTCATGTACCACCTGTATATCATTTTCAAAATATTTTCTTTCAATGCACTACATGCCGTGAATTTCATACCGGTGGTCCATAACCTTTCCCAGTCATCAAACATGATGTTGTGCCCAATGTCTTGAGCCCATTTTATCATGGCGGATTTAACTGTCTCGTCCTGAGTGTTCCACTTAAGCAGCAAGTTGTACATTCTCGAAAGTACCTTTATCTTTGGTTCTAACAGTTCTGTCTCTAATTTCGATTTTTCCACCTGGAATCCTATCTTTTTGTCCAGTTTAAAGATCTCTTGAATTTGAGCATAGTGAAACCAGTTTTGCACCTTATGTTTTACTTTTTCATAGCTCTGTAACCTCCAATTGTCGCCTATTTTTTCTAGCATTTCCCAATATTTCAACCAGCCGGTCTCCATATTGGGCTTTTTTCGGGCCTTGGCCTCCACTGGTGAAAGCCACCTCGGGGTCTTACTTTCCAATAAGTCTTTGTATTTTATCCAGACCATAAATATTGCTTTTCTGACAATATGGTTTTTAAATGTTTTATGAACCTTAACCTTGTCGTACCACAAATATGCATGCCACCCAAAAGCATTGTCAAACCCTTCTAGATCCAGGACATCGGTATTTTCTAAAAGCAGCCAATCTTTCAACCAGCAGAAGGCTGCAGCTTCATAGTATAGCCTTAAGTCTGGCAGGGCAAATCCCCCTCTTTCTTTTGCATCAGTTAGTATTTTGAATTTTATTCGGGGCTTTTTGCCCTGCCAAATGAACTTTGAAATGTCCTTCTGCCACTTACCAAAACATTCAGGTCTGTCCACAATCTGAAGGGCTTGAAACAAAAACAACATCTTTGGCAATACCTTCATTTTTACTGCTGCGATTCTGCCCAACAAGGAAAGTTTCAATCTTGACCAAATTTCTAGGTCTTTTTTAACTTCTAGCCAACTTTTTTCATAGTTATCCTTAAACAAATTCAAGTTTCTGGAAGACAAATTAATTCCCAGGTATTTCACTTTTTTAACCACAGATAATTCTGTTTCCTTCCGAAATTCATCTGTTTCTAAAGGTGTCAAGTTTTTAACCAGTACCTTGGTTTTTTGCTTATTCAACTTGAATCCCGCCACCCGACCAAACTCTTGGATCAATTCTAAAACTCTTTTTGTACTAGATTCTGGCTCCTGTAGTGTTAAAACCAAGTCATCTGCAAAGGCTTTCAATTTATATTGTTTCTCTCCGACCTGTATTCCTTTTATCATCCGGTCCTCCCTTATCATTTTCAAAAACACCTCCAGGACTGAGATAAATAAAAGAGGGGATAGGGGACACCCCTGTCGTGTTCCTTTTTGGATTTTAAGCTCCTCCGTCACCACATTGTTCACTATCAATTTAGCTTTTTGTTCTGAGTAAATTGCATCTATACCATTTTCGAACCCCTGTCCCACTCCCATCCCCTCCAAATTTCTCTTCATAAACTTCCAGGAGATATTATCAAAGGCTTTCTCCGCATCAATGAAAATTAACACTGCTTTTGTATTAATATTCGTTTGCAGGAGTTCCAAGATATCAACAATGTTCCTAGTATTGTCAAACAAATGTCTGCCTGGGAGAAAGCCTGCCTGATCTTTATGAATTACTTCATTTAGCACTCTTTTAAACCTACTTGCCAAAATGTCTGCAAAGATTTTATAATCCACATTTAGAAGAGAGATGGGACGGTAGTTCTTTAGTTGAGTCTTTTCAGCTTCCAATTTAGGAATCAATGTGATGAAGGCTTCTTTCCACGTTTCCGGTGTCTTCTTCCCCTCCATAATCTGGTTACAAACCTCCATTAATGGCTGTATCAAGTGGTCTTTTAAAGTCTTATAATACTTGGAGGAAAGTCCATCTGGGCCTGGAGATTTACCAAGTTGCATATTCTGAATGGCACTCTCCATTTCCTGTTGTGTTATTTGGTGGTTTAAAATTGTCCTCTTTTCTTGAGATAGTTTTGGTAATCCCTTAGCTTTTAGAAATTGTTCTATCTCAGTCATTTCCTGTGGCCCTTGCGTGTAAAGTCTTTTGAAGTATTTCTGGAAACACTTTCTTATTTCTTCCGGTTTCTGTATGTTTTTACCCTCCACCTCCAGATTGGTTACAAAGTTCAATTTTTGTCTCCTTTTCAACTGCCACGCTAGCAGTTTTCCACATTTATTAGCCGATTCAAAAGATCTTTGTTTCATTTGTTTGATTTTCCATTCCACTTCTTGATTTATTAATTTCGCATATTGTGCTTGGTGAAATTTAATTTCTCTGAGAATCTCCTTAGATTTTGGTTTTGATCTCAATTTTTCCTCTCCATCTCTTATCTTCTCTAATATCTTGTCCTTTTTTCCATTCCAGAGTTTTTTCTTAATCGTGTTCTGTTGTATCAGAAACCCTCTCATTACAGCTTTACTTGCGTCCCAGATTATTCTCTTTTCCACCGAGGTGTTCAAATTTATTTCAAAATAGTCCTTTAAAGCTTTTTGGGCCTTTTTAACAATCTCTTGGTCTCTTAGCAGAGTGTCGTTCATTCTCCATCTGAAGGAACCGGCTGGAGTAAGTCTCAGTTCCACTTTCAAGGCGTTATGGTCGGAGCAGGTTTTTGGGCAGATTTCCACTTTCTTGGTCCTAGGAGCCAGTCCTCTAGATGTCCAAATTTGGTCTATTCTTGACCATGACAAATGAACTTCGGAAAAAAATGTTCCTTCTTTACCTAGGGGGTTCTTTGTCCTCCAAATGTCAATCAAATCCATATTGTCAGTCAGTTCAAAAAAAGTTTTAGGTAGTCTGCCATCTTTGGTTAAATTTTGATTTTGCGACTTATCCATGTGAGTAGAGACCACCCCATTCATGTCTCCCATCAAAAAAACATTAGAGTAGTCCAGGAAGTCCAGCAGTGTCTCATGCAGCTTCTTGTAGAATTCTGATTTCCCTTCATTTGGAGCATAAATTCCCACTATTAGAAACTTTTCTCCTTGTGATTGTATTTCAATTGCCAAAATTCTTCCATGCTCATCTTTAAATAACAATTTCGGTGACAGGTTCTCCTTTGCGTAGATCACAACGCCTCTTTTCTTAACTTTATCTGATGAGATAAATTCTTGACCTAATCTTTTGTTAATTAATACTTTTCTGTGGAGCCTAGTCACATGAGTTTCCTGCAGCCAGATAATGTCCAATTTTTCTTTTTTCAATATATGAAAAATCTTCCTTCTTTTTTCCGGGGAATTCCCGCCATTAATATTCCAACTTAGAAGTTGCAGAGACATCCCGGATCAAATTAGGAGTCCTCTTGGGGTGTGTCTTCTTCGTTCAATCCCGGTGGCAAATCAGGTGTTGGTTCAGGTAGAAGTGCTGGTCCGGCTCCTGCTACCCCCTTCCGAAGGTCCTCTCCGTAGTCGTTCAAGAATTTTAATTGGTCTTCTGCAGATCTGATTTTTATTTTCCCCCCTTTGATTTAAGGATGCATACAAAGAACTTACCGTAAGTGGAGATGCTGAATGTGACAAACTCTCCTCTTACTGCTGTGAGAAAGTGTTATCTGCAATCCTTCTTCAGTAGCTTGGTAATTGTAAAAATATAGTGGGGTGGCTGCTTCTTCAGGAAGGATAAAAGGCTGCAGAAGGAAAGTGTGATCAGTGGCGTAGCGTGGGGGGTGCAGGGGGGGCCGGCCGCACCGGGCGCAACATCTGGGGTTAGGGCAAATCCACAGGTTAGGGGGCGCAAATCCACGGGTTAGGGGGCGCAAATCCACGGGTTAGAGGGTGCAAATTACTTGGCTTGCCCCGGGTGCTGACAACCCACGCTACGCCACTGAGTGTGATCGACCCTTAACAAAACGTTTTAAGTTTGAGAGTCACCCCCCTAAACCCAAGAAATTAATGAATGTCAGAAATTAGTTAATATTTAGGATAGGAAGGGAAAATGCAAGCCGCAGAACTATGCCAGACAAGGAGGCTCATGCAAACCAGCCTAACCAGGCATTGGCAATGCAAAAGAACCGTTCTTCCCCACAGCTCTGAGGACTGGACAAAGACAAGAGAAGTGGCAGGTTTCTAAGGGGTTGGGAGTGTGAGGTGACAGGAAAATGTGCATTTACAAAGACTCTGGTAAGAAGAGGGAGAACAAACGCCAGAACCAACATTGGCACAGTCCTATACATGCCTGCTCTGAAGTAAGCTCCCTTACGTCCAATGGAGCTTACAGGTAGGAATGTCAGAAATGGAACTGAAAATTGCTATGTGCTGACTCAAGGTGTTTTCTGCTTTGTTTTTGACATTTCCTTTATACTGAAATTGTGTAGTTAATGGTACTAGTTTTAGCTATAACGGGAAGCAAGATGAATCATGTAGGTTTTGAAGCTGAACTGTAGCAGAATGGACATAATGTTGGTTGTGACAAACACAGGATGGGATGGAAAAAGCTGTATCCTTACATCCTTACTCCTGTGTAAGTGAGCGTAGTATAGGAACCTACATTGTTCAATTACAAGTGTTAAATGTGATGCCCATTTGGGTTCCCATTCTGGCCTCTGACACTGGGAATTACTTACCTTTGCATTTCTCCATTTGGCTTTTTCTAACCTTATGTTTTAACTCTGCCACTAATGGAGTGTTTAGACCCTGGCACTGCATACATTAAGGGTCAGATTCTGTTCTGTTTGGTGTCAAAGACTAAACTCCCATTAACTTTGAAAGTGCAGGATTTGGAGAAGTCAATGATGTTTTTGCCATAGCTATTTTGCATTCCGTTTCAGCCTTGTCATTATTGATTTCCTGCATGAGAACAGAAATGCTGAATATAGAAAAGGGGCAGCGTCATTATTTCCATCTTGGGCAAAAATAGAGCACAGGAAATGAGTTATTTTAAAGCGGGCTGTGGAGGATGCCATGTTACAGTGATATGATTTGCTTTTCTACAGCCACATTAATATGATTTTATTTTTTTACACTTCTCCCTTCCTTTCCCTCTCTTAATGCACACCACAGAATCTTGTACATTTTTTTCTAATGCAATGTTTGACGGTTTCAGAATTGGATTTCTGATAATATGGCACTGAAACAGATTTTCCCAGTTCTATACTGCACTACATGCTAAAGCCCTTGAAGCTGGCAGCCAAGTTTTGCATGGTCCTCTCTGTAATCTGTGCACCACTGAGAGGACTCATTTAAGGCTTCCCCACCCAACAACGTTTTAGCTGCACAACCTTCTCTAATGTGGTGCTCCCTAGATGCTTTGGACTACAACTCCCATCAACATTTTGCCAGACCCGTTTTCATTTAGGCAGAAAGAAAGTGTGGCAATGTTTACACAAAAGCTATATGAACTTGTTCCTCTTTAATTACCTCCAAATATATTGCATTGCTTAGCAACGAGAGTGAAGTTAATCAGCATGACATTAAATATTGATATTTTACAAAAAATAAATGTCATCATAAATTTTAAGGAGATTCTCCAATACACTTGGCCTTTACTTAGAGCTGAACTAAGTTGGTTGAGCCGATTCCTGGCCAGTGTATCTTGCAATGATAATGTGCTGGGATATAGCGCAGTTCTGCTGCTATCAATGCTGTCAAGCTCTGAGACATGGCATTCAGTGCAACCATGCCTGTCATCGTCTCTCCAAGTTGGATTTCAACCAGTGACTTTGGCCATTAGCAGTTCCCTTATCTTCCCACACCTGTCGATGACACTTTTAAGCTTTCACCTCCTTTGGCTTCCTTGGAGACTTCGGCTGGATCTAGAGACGCATCAAAGAAGTGTTTCAGTTTAAAGCGTTGTACATTTAAACAGGGAAAACAGGTAGAGAAAAATGGGACTCCACATCACCTTATGGTGGCACAATGTTATACCACATATACAACGCACATCAATCACTTTTTCTTTACCAGGCTAGCTGAGTGCTTCTTTTGCACACTTAGGCAGCTACAGAAGTAAGATGTGTGATATCAGAGTAGCTGTTCGCTTCTATATCTGGTTCCTTCATTCTTTGGAAACTTTAGCAGCAGTTTCTATGTTTTCTGCTTGTATATTATTATTTCAACATGACAACAAATACATCTGTGTCTGGTCTATATTATTATTATTGCATGTGCCTTCTTTACCTTCTAAGAAATTGGTGCACGTTGCCTGATCATCATAGCCCCGTTTAGGCATTTAAAGACACAAAATAGAGATAATGAATGTTCTCAATTGTGCAGGGAGCCTACCCAGGTATGTGAAGTTTCCTGGAGTAAAGAAGCACACCCTTTAAAATTATAGAGGGCTACATAGCTAGATATTGTGATACGGCAGAGCAATGGCTCATCCTTGTCCTCTTATATGCATATCTCCGTCACATGTCCACTTCCCTGCTGTGACTCTCCTTTGCTAACAGCCAACATGGCTTGCCATGTGGATGCTTCTGATCTCATGGAACCTTTCCATTTCCTCACACTTTTGTGGTCCTTGAGGTGGCTGTTGCTAGCATGGAAACACAATGAGGAGACTATCACAGCAAGCTTCACCAGCTGGTGCTCTGGAGGCAATGTGATATGGGGATGAAGCAATATGTAGTCTTTATCCTTGACTAAGAGTTGCTTGCTCACTGGAAGGACAGATCCTGAAGCTGAGGCTCCAATACTTTGGCCACCTCATGAGAAGAGAAGACTCCCTGGAAAAGACCCTGATGTTGGGAAAGATGGAGGGCACAAGGAGAAGGGGACGACAGAGGACGAGATGGTTGGACAGTGTTCTTGAAGCTACCAACATGGGTTTGACCAAACTTCGGGAAGCAGAGGAAGACAGGAGTGCCTGGTGTGCTCTGGTCCATGGGGTCACGAAGAGTTGGACATGACTAAACAACAACAACAACAACAACAAGAGTTGCTTCTTTCCTGAACCACCCTAACTTCATCTTGCTTCCACTTTTTACCTTTCTTCTATCATGCCACTGCTACTCATTTGCTAATTCTGGTCTCTTTCTCCTCAACCATCTCTTATATACCTAATGTAGACAGACACAAACCTTGCCAAGAGGGCTTATTTTGACTTATATGATGCTGCTGCTGCTGCTGCTGCTGCTGTTTTAAAAAAGTGATAGGGGTGGCTCCCTCAGTGGATGAAGCCAGAGTTTAGAGAAGGGAGTTGGAAGCAATGAGAGCCAGAAGCTTAGTTTGGAGTTAGAGTTGCTGTGATGTGAACCAGAGGGAAAGAGGCAGAGCATGATGCTCAATGTCTGTTTGGATCCAAGGCTGCATGATGAGAGAAGCAGGACCCTCTTGGGGTGATTATGCTGTGAACTCCTCCACCATAGGCTCAGGTTGTATATATCTATAAATAAGCCATATATCATAAAGACACCACAGTCTCCATTGTGGCTCATTTTCAAAAGGAAACATGGACCCTGGGTAAGTGCCTGGAACCCCTGCAATTGCGCACCGCTCAGAGACTGGGGTGGCGTGTAGCAGTATAATGGCAAACATAGGTAGCACATTTCCTGCAAAAGAATAGCTGCCTGGAGGAAGTGCTGACATGTCAGTCTGCCAGCCATGAGTCCAATTAAATATGTGCCTTTGACAAGCTCCTTGTTTTCTGTGCCCCAGAGATGGTGCAATCGGCCATTTTGCAGGTCCAGTTTAACTTCCGTTGCTGAGCTACTCCTGCACAGAAACAATGGACTGGCAGAAATTACCGTACCATGAACAATTATCTTCCTTATCATCACACTTGCTAAATAAAGACTAGGGTGATATATCTATATATATCTATAGCTATATATATCAGTCATGCCACTGATAACCAGGAGTTTACATTCAGCTTTTGGAACTTTGCACTGTTTCATTTTGGATGGAAATATTGTGCTTGGTATCTGTCTCTAGAGCATCTGGCCATGTAAAATGGGAGCATCTGCGTCCTGCTTAGAAGGATCCTCTGCTGGGACAGCAGCTGGCTCTATCAAAAGCGGCGCTGTAGGGAAGCCTGCAGCATTGCTTCAGCCTTGCTCTTCCTAATGAGGATTCCTTTTCCCAGTTACATGGGCAAGATCTGGTGACTGCAGAATCAACAATGTCCCCCAATAGTTAAAATATAAATATAAATGGAATGCACTCCAGCTCATATTGCAGTTAATGGGAAACATCAATAGGCTTAAATAAGAATTGTATTAAATCCACAATGTGCATAGAATCCTGGGTTTTAAATCATAGTATTTGGAATAGGGACTCAGAGAATATGAGCTCTCTTTTACTTGCTGCTTAAATAAAAATGCTTTTTTAAAAAAGGGAGAGAGTGTGTGTGAGAGATGGGAGGACAAGAAAGGGCATTTCATCGGCAAAGATTGCATCACTCTCCCTCTGAAATTATATTACTGCCCAACACATACAGCAATAATTAAAAACCTGCCAGCATTTCCATTATGTATTCTGTTTTGGTGCATTTAATATCTCAGCTGCTTGAAATTTCACTGGGCTGATTCTGGGCAAACAAATTTTCATTCTGGATGCAGATCAAACTCTGAGTCACGTTTTATTCTGAAGCACAGGTCCTGCTTTAAATGTATGGATTAACAAAAAAACAAAACCAAAAAGAACATCCCTGTGAGGTAGGCAGATGACTGGCAACCAAGCAAGACTGAAAGAGACATCCAAAGCCACTGAGAATTAGAGGACGTCAATTTTGGTTTTTTCTCAGTTTCTCACTTTCCCTCTCTGGTTTATTACATGATTTCCAGTTCTAACCAGAATAGAGATGTGGACCTTAGAATATATGCTCTAAACACACAGCTCACAGGATCACATTTCCTGGCAATTAATGGTGTTTTGTATCTTGTTCATAGAAGAAGGATGGAAACAATCTTTCTTCTTCTTCTTCTTCTTCTTCTTCTTCTTCTTCTTCTTCTTCTTCTTCTTCTTCTTCTTCTTCTTCACCTTTTGTTTCCTACAGTTTCTGCCTCCTTTTCCCTTTCCCTCCCATTTTCCCTTCTCCTGCTTCTTTCTTTCACAACAGGCCATCTGGACACAAAGCCCTGAAAAACAAATAGGGAAGGGGCTGCACTTATATAACACAAAAGATACAGTAAGATGCTAAGGTCACATCCATATCATATATAAAGCACATTTAAAGCATCTGGCTTCGCCCAAAGAATTCTAGTGGAAACTGTCATTGAACCGCCATTACCAACTCCCTCAACAAACTACAGCTCCCAGGTTTCATTGGAGGAAAGCCATGTGCTCTAAATGTACGGCAAACATGTTTGCCATGTAAAAAGACCAGCATTCACTTGGTTTCCTTTCCTCCCTCTTCAACGTCTAGTTAGGGAAACATCACAAGAGGGAAGTTCTCACAGCCCCACACACCTGTTGAAAGGCTGTGTGAGGGGTGTGGGGCCACATAGGCCAGCCCCACCATTGACCCTAGTAGCAGCAGACTCCCTCCCATCACCTACATGTTTGGTTGGCATGTGGAGGGCCTCTGCAGTCTGCACATCAAGATATCCCTTGCGTAGGGGAGCCAGATGTGCATACGTCAGTACACATGTAGAGCCCCTTCACATGACAGCCACATGCAGAGATAACAAGTGTGGATATGTGAGCATGGCTGTGGTGCAGATGGTGGAACGGCTGGTTTGAGGCCCTGCAATCTGCCTCATGTAGGATTTTTTTTTGGGGGGGGGGGTCAAAGCAACGCTCCTGTCACACATTTCCCTGCTCTGGCTACCACTAGAGCAGAGGGGAGAGCAGGAAATGCAGCATGTAGTGACCTCACATCATGCTTTCCTAATGAAGTGTTAAGGGGAAACCAGATGTGCAACTGCCATTTTCCACAGCAAATGTGTGTTCACTAACAGTTTGAGCCTGAAAATATAGATTTTTTTTGGCTAGAAACCTTCACTTCCAAAACACAAAGCAAGCAGATTCATTTAAGAATTAGGCGTACATGCTAGGCAGGTTTTGCATTTGAGTTACAGACAGAAAGCCCATCCAGATCACCTGTTTATTGAGCATTCATTCGGATTTGTTGTGGGGAAAGTATATGGCAAGGAGCTTTCATGCTGCATTCTTTCCTGATTTGCTTGTGGGGTGTTTACATACCTTGCCGTTAGTCATTCAATCGTCCCACACATTGCAATGCATTCCTCCATTGCTTTCCAAATGCCAGAAAGTCTGATTCTTGAATTACTGTATTTTTCCATGTATAGGACTATACTTTCCCCCAAATTTTTTAAGTTTAAAATTGGGGGTCATCTTATACATGGAATGTTGCAATTATTTATTTCTTAATTTGGGGCTCAAAAAATAGGGGGCGTCTTATACACAGAAACGGGACGCAGGTGGCGCTGTGGGTAAAACCTCAGCACCTAGGACTTGCCGATCGCATGGTCGGTGGTTCGAATCCCCGCGGCGGGGTGCGCTCCCGTTGCTCGGTCCCAGCGCCTGCCAACCTAGCAGTTCGAAAGCACCCCCGGGTGCAAGTAGATAAATAGGGACCGCTTACTAGCGGGAAGGTAAACGGCGTTTCCGTGTGCGGCTCTGGCTCGCCAGAGCAGCTTCGTCACGCTGGCCACGTGACCCGGAAGTGTCTGCAGACAGCACTGGCTCCCGGCCTATAGAGTGAGATGAGCGCACAACCCTAGAGTCTGTCAAGACTGGCCCGTACGGGCAGGGGTACCTTTACCTTTATACACAGAAAAATATGGTCCTTAATTATAAAAATACTTATATACTGAAATGTATATAAATGTGTGTGTGTGTGTCTGTCTGTCTGTCTATCTATCTATCTATCTATCTATCTATCTATCTATCTATCTATCATGAAATGTCAGGAAGGTGTGCAACAATATGTATACAATAAAATACCATTTAAAAAAGCAGTACAAAACAGTTATAAAAGTGGATTTATTGGCTAGCCTTATAGAGCCCTTTAATCCACTTTAAATGTGCTAACCCAAAGTTCTGGTGTGTGCTTGAATCCCTCCTGCAAATCAATGACTGGGAAGGCACCCATAGGCTCCAAAAGTTGGGATGCAACAAGGTAGCACTGCCCTAGTTGCTGGGGGCGGGGCTGTGTGACCTCACCCCATAGCTGATCTGTAAAAAAAAGAAGAAAAGACCATTGATGAAGTCAAAGCCAAGTGATGCTCTCTAAATGTTCTACAATTATCATTATGAAGAATTACTAGTTATTTCAGTGTACATAAGATTATGCTAAACTCATGTTGACAATATTGAAAGTTATAGAACTAGCCAGTATGACAAATAGATTAAGAGATAAAGATGATAAGAGACTGAAAGAGGACTGGATATTATATGGAAAAATATTATAACAAGAAAATTATCATAACAGGTTGAAGAAACACTCAGCAGTATATGTTACAACATGAGACTATGTAAGGTAATGAGAATAATGTAGAAGAATAAGAAAACACAGTTAAAAAGGATAAGAGATAGGAAATCATGAAAAGAGTAGAAGGGAAGTAAAAGTAAAGACATATAGGAATTAAACAACTTGGAGGAATGTAGATATGTTACCATTATTATTACAGTGGTACCTCGGGTTACAGACACTTCAGGTTACAGACACTTCGGGTTACAGACTCTGCTAACCCAGAAATAGTACCTCGGGTTAAGAACTTTGCTTCAGGATGAGAACAGAAATCGCATGGCGGCGGCAGCGGGAGATCCCATTAGCTAAAGTGGTACCTCAGGTTAAGAACAGTTTCAGGTTAAGAACGGACCTCCAGAACAAATTAAGTTCTTAACCCGAGGTACCACTGTGTATGCTCATGTTTTATATATAGGTTATCGCCTTTATTTTTGTTTTAAGCACGAATGTAACAGAGTACGTATTGATGGCAAGATATAACAGAAAAGGAAATAAAAATATTATTAAAAATATTGAACACAATGGCTTATAGTTTTGTTAGTCGCTTATTAAATAAAGATGTAAAAATGCACGTGATATGTAGGTCATTATGTTCCCCTTCAACTTTAAAAACATTTCCAGGGCTCTGGATTATAGATATGAAATGTAAAAACAAAGCCTCTGCATATTACAGCATGGATGCTCATATCCTAAGCACTTTTTGCGCTGGAATAGTACATCTTAGGGCTAGAGCAGAGACTGACTTGAAGCCAAGTCCTTCTGTTAAACTGGCTTCCTCTGGTGCTCCCAGCTTCTCCTGCCAACTACACTGTACTTGACAAGATTTATTTCCAGGTTCTATCTATGAATAATGGCTGGCAGCAAATAGTGGGGCATATGGCAAAACACAGCCATTAATAGCAGAAAACAACATTTTCAAGTAATAATTACAAAGCTCTGCCTGAAACAAACTATCACTTGAGTTAGAAACTGCATCTGAACTGCTGCAGTTTAGGTCAGCCACTAGCTAACACTTTATGCTAGCCAAAAGTTCCTCACAAGAACAGTTTTAGAAAAATTAAGAAAAATTAAGAAATTTCACAAGTTTGTAAACTGTTTTCAGTTAGCAACATGAGCGATCTCAAGATGATCCCACAATTTTCCTTTTTAAGTCGTTCACAGCTCATGAGGTTCAGGACAGAGCGGATTAGCAATATATCTTCAGAAGGACTGCTGCCATATCCAAAGTGCAAGAAGCTCACATGAAATCAGCTGCAAAATTGGGATAAAGCAAAAATTACCATCCTATTGTCGGCATCATTCTGTATAACGGGAGTGGCTCAGGGCCCAACTACTGTGGGGTACTGGATTTTTAGAAGTATATATTGCATCAACATTGGGTGGCTGATAATTCATGGGATCAGAGCAGGTGTGGAGGGGGGATTCAACCGGCTGGAGTCCTGAGGGAAATTAGACTTCTAAATCTGGTATTTGCTTTGGGGAAAATTCCCCACTGGCACCTGTGTATATTTGGATATGCAAGAGTTGGGTAAATCTGAACACCTGTAATAGCTTACAAAAAAAGTCAAAACACACAGGCCACACAAATCCAGCACAGAGTTACTCATATTTACAGTTTTTCACGGTGCCTCCGAAGTAAGTCCTATTGTGTTCAGTGAATTTTTCTTTCCAGTAAGGGTCCTTGGGGCTGCAACTTTAACTCCACTAATTTCAGTGAGTCTAAGTATTCTTAACCAAAAAAATGGACTGTGGCCACAGTGTATAAACAACTGTATCAGTGGCTTCTCTGAGTAGTTTTTCTTACCCTGTTGTTTAGACTAACGTTGAAAATATTGCCATTTGCACAGCAAAGATGCTCAACAAAATATTTGTTAGGACTGCCATTCCCCTATTCTCAGTTATTTTAGGAATATTAACGACATGTGGTTTGGACTTAAGTTCCTAAGACCTGCATCTAATAATGCAATTAAAATGTCATTTGTGAAGGGGAATTTTACAAATGAAGTTAAAAGCACCTTGAAGATATATTATTATTTGACCTGTTACATAAGAGGATTATATCTCTGGCTGTTGCAGATAGGGACTCTTTGCCAATACAAAAATGATTGTTTTCCAATTAGCTTGTCTTGACAGAAGGGAAAAAGGCACATACTGCAGTCCCCCTGTTACCACTGAGACTCCCTGCTTCCTGAGTTAAGCTGAAGGCCCCGTTTTTACACTCCAAGTTCATTATCTTTTTCAATAGCTAAGAAATTGCTAAGTGTTGTTAGCCCACAGTCAATATGTGTGACTAAAAAGCAGAGGAGGCAACAATTATAGGGATATCTTCTGAAGGTCATTTTACAAAACGGCTCTTATTTGTGGCTAAGAGATACAAAACTATGGGAGATTAAAAACAATTTCTTTAAAGGCTAGGGCCTAGTCTTGAAACATGTGAATCAAGGCTGGCCCTATCATGAGACAAAGTGAGGCAGTAGCCTCAGGCAACAAATGTTGAGGTTCAGGGCGGGGACAGATCTGTGAGTGCCATATGGCTTGCCCTGACACCCCTAAGTCTGCCTGCTCCCCTCAAGTGCAGTGTATATATTGTTCTTTCACCAGCATTATTACTATTATTATTATTTATTCTGAAACAATATACAAACCAAAACATAACATCTTTTGAAATTTGCGCTTATCCAAATTTTGCAATGCAGTTCGCCAGTGAAGTAATATGTACCAAAAAAAATACACTATGGTAAAGTGTGCATATATTAGTGAAGATAATATCAAAATGTAGAAAATATAGAAATATAGATACTATAGAAAATGAATTATAATAGGGAAATGTGCAAAAATGTGTATACAGTATTAGGCAAAATTGCATATAAACATGTGTACCATAGAAGAAATCCATACAAAAATGCTGATGAATTTCCACGAGCACTTTAAAAATAAATAAATATATATAGCAACTTTAAAAATAAATAAATATATATAGCAATGTTGTGGGGGAGGAAGGGAAAGGAGAATGTTAGCCGCTTTGAGACTCCTGAAGGGGAGTGAAAGGCGGGATATCAAATCCAAACTCTTCTTCTTCTTCTTCTTCTGAGAACTGATTTTATCATTGGAAAAATGAGAAGCTGGGAGAAACGGATGCATTTGCCCATTCTCCCTCCTTGTCAGTCAGTGTTGCATACTCACTAAGCATGCTCAGGCCTCATTGCCCTGCGTGGGATAGTTTTCCTCTCCATTTCAATTAGTTTGATGAAGTGTAAAGAAAACTCTCACAGAGAACACTCACATCAGCAACTTTTCCAAACAAGAATGCTTAGGGTTCTTTAGGGGAACAGTGACAAAGCAAGCTGATCAAAAATCAGTATACAAGTTTGTAAATATGGATTTTCTGTGTCACGGACACAAAGTCTGTATGGAGTGGTTGTGCATGAATGGTGGATGATCTGGTTGCTGTGTGTGTGCGCGCGTGCGCTCGCATGCGCAAGACTTTTCTATTTTTTAAGGAATGGGATAGGCATCTGGATTGATTTGGACATCATGCAGGTTTAGTGTAAAGAAGCACTGGAGGGGGACAGTGTTCTCCAGCAACCAGATATCACACTGTCAGCATATTCCAATGGGCTTATTAGCAATTTTATTGTATTTAATTTGCAGCAAGGTAATTTAGTGTCAGGCAAAAGAGCCATCAGGATGAAAAACTGCATCAGAATTAAAAACCAATAATCAAACTTCCCATCTCAGTGAGCTCTTGCAGTGTAATGATGACGCGCAATTAGCAGGAGCCAGTCCTCCTGGCCATCCTACAAGAAAGAGCGCTTTATGGAATTGCATGTGTGTGGGAGCCAGTTGGTAGGCTTCTCCTCTGCTTCAAAGCCTAGGGAAATATGTAATGCTTGCCTTGTTTGTTTTCATTGTCAATCTCTCCCCCTTCCTCCCCCATACACTTTGGTTGGAATAACACTGAAATAGTCCCTGCTCAGGGCTTTTCCATGCTATAAAACTCTCTTCTTGCTTTCTAGCCACTGCTTTAATTTTCTTCAGCAGTTTGAGAAAGTAATTGGGGTCTAAAAAAGAGAGGGAGGGAGTTTCTTCTACTTTTGTTTTTATTCCAAGCCCAGGAAAAGCATCAGAAGGCCAGTGAGCCTGACATGATTGGGAAGGGTCTGTGCTGGAATAGGACAGCCAGGCTGCCACAATGGGACTCTGAGGGGCTAGCAGGAGACTTTTAAATCCAAAGAATACCTTGTCCTACCTGCAGCCTGTGCTGTGGCTTAAATTTGCACCCTGGCATATTTTCAAGATATGAAAGCCAGGTTGTTTGTAACTTTGCATAGCACAGACTCAGGATGGGAAGAAACTCGGTTCAGTTCTCATTTAAAGGCAGATGTATCAAATTTTCGCTTTCCAAAACAAGATGCGAACGGAAACGCAACCATCATTTGAAATTCACAACTATCTGAATGTTGGGATGCGCTTGGGATGCCAACAAAACAAGGCTTGCAAAAATGCATGTATTAGGTAAACGTGTGCATCAGAATGAATGTATTCATGAAAATATACAAAAAGCACTATATTAGGGTAAATTGCTTGCAAAAAGGTGTACATTGGTCAAAATAGCATGCAAAAATGTGTCTATTATTCACACTAAAACGATAAAAGAATTTTCATGCATTTTCATGAGAGTTTAATCCCCCCCCCCCGAATAAATTGCTGCAGAAGTGTGGAGAGCTGAATTTAATATTAGAAAAATGAGAAACTGGGAGAGCAAAAATTGGCAGCTGTATCCATTCCTAAAATGGGATGGGAAATAAGAAAGATGCTGGAACTCAGGTCAGATCTAGGGAGTTTTCTTTCTGACCAAGACTTGTTGCTAATCCCAGAAATCTGGGGAGGGGCTGCAGTTTTGTAGGGTTGAGGGAAGTGCACCCCGAACAGTCACAAAGCCAGTCTTTTTATAATACCTAACTTCATATCTTCAATAATAATAATAATAATAATAATAATAATAATTTATTTCTACCCACCCATCTGGCTGGGTTTCCCTTCTTCTAGAGGGTGAACCCTCTCAAATTAAGCTTGGATGTGGCTTTCTACAATAAAAGCAAAAGGCTTTGAGCATTCACAAATGCCTCTCTACAGGGGCGGAGGAAGGGGGGCAGGCCACGGCGGGTGTCACCACTGAGGGGGTGACAAAATGCCAGGTGGCACTGACTGCAGGGCCTGCAGTGCGCCTGAGGCACGCATCTCTCCTGGGAGAGACGCAGTGGCTCAAATGCAGGCAGGCTCCCTGCTGCCCAAACGGTCAGCCTGCTCCTCCCCCTCAGCTGTAGGGCGGTTGAGTGGGAGGAGGCAGGCAGACTCCTCGGAAACCCTGCGGAGCATCCTGTCCCGGCTTGCTCCGCCCCCGCAGGGCACACGCGCCACCCCAGGCCCCCAATCGGCTTGCTCTGCCGCTGCCTCTCTCTGCCCCATTCAGGTATCCAAAAGGCATTATCAGAGTTCATGGATACATTTAGGCCAGACAAAAACACCCCAAGGAGGATGCAGAGCAAGACTGATGTGGCCTGAGGTGTGTGTGCATAGCTGGGGAGGGTCCTGAGGGCCTAACAGAAAGGCATAAAGGGCCACAATGGGTCCCCAGACCTGAAGTTTGCCAGCCCTGACCAATATGGTTGCCATTCCTTCCTTGAAGTCTGTAGTTGCTTAGTCTCTGTCTTGTACTTAAAATGCACAGGAGCTGTTCATATGGTTCATTTTACCATTGAGATCCTTTGCTGCCTTTTCACTCTTGTGAGTTTATGATCAGGGTGTAGATCCTACAGCCCTTCAGATGTTGTTGGCTTGCAACTCCCCATCATGCCTGACTGCTGGTTGGGAGTTGGAGTCCTCATCCTTGCTCTCTGACAAGCCAATGTGCCTCTTCATGAATCTATTCTAAACAGGCTATATAAAGGGCGATTCAAGACATCTTTGCTCAGCCAGGACAAATTCCAACTGCTATTGTTGTTGTTGGGGATTTAGTGATAGCTTCATTGATGCACACTCCCAACTTGTGTCACTACTTCCTTGTTGCTGCAGATTTCTCAATTTCTGCAAATTGAGAAACAATTTGGTGGTGGAAAGGGGAACAATAAAAAGGACACAAACAATATGATTAGTTGGGGAAAAGAAGAAATCACACTTCTCAAGTGTTTTTCTCTCTTGGTACTTTGTATAAATTCTGTCAGTGGTGAACCCAGTGCTTTTTTTTCCTTAAAAAAATGTTTAGGGGTACTTTCATTTTCCTATTCATATTGAAATACTGCCCCTCAATGAGGTCAAACTTAGATTCACAAAATGTTTAGGGGTATGTGTACCCCTGCGTCCCTCCAGGAAAAAAGCACTGGGTGAACCTATAAGATTTACCGCTAACTTTTTTGCTAAGCCATGGAGTCCATTAGATGTCCTCAGTCAAGTCTTCATCCTAAGCTTCCTCATGTTGGCATGGTAAGAAGAAAAGAGCTAAGAATGTTGAAGTCCTTTCAACAGTCTAAAGTGGTATAAACGCTTGATGGAAATATTTAATTCAGTGGCTTAGCCCAGAATGTGAATATATGTTTTCCATCTTTTCTAATTTGGAAGGGAGCTTTGGCTTGTAAAATTTCATATATGATATACGACTGAAATTCTAAATATGATTGAATTAATTGCAACGATATTATTTTTTATTATTAATTTCATTTGCTAACCACTTTATTCCAAAGGAATGCCAAGGCAACTTACAGCTGAAAAACCACAGTGCATTGCAATATAAAAATTATATAAAATATTAAAACAGAAGAAAACTAAAACAGAAGAAAAAAGTGATCATGCACTAATTCCTAAACAATTATTTGAAAAAACTCCTTCCCCACAACATTCGGATGATGACCATTAAAATTAGCCAACTATAAAACAACCATCAAGCAGAAGCAGGAAAAATACAAAGTTAACAGAAAGTATAAAACCGAAAGTTAATAAAAGCAATTTTCTTTGAACAATCATATTGTAAATCAATATGTATTGTACTCGCTCACTGATAACATCATTCCTTTTATAAAAAAAACCCCACTCTGAAATATTTCATGCATGGCTATTGCCATGGAATAATTTTCCTTGAAAAATGAAAATAAAAGTCCCTTCTATTTTTGCATTGCATTAACGAAATTACAGTGGAAAGCTATGTTACTCTGAAAAGCGCAAGTTAACAGACCAAGAAACAGCTTTTTAAAACTAAAAATGATCGGTGTGCACTGAAATAATGTTACCTTGTTATGGCGCAACTACATAGAAATGTCTGGATGTAATTGGCTCCTTCAGACCTGGTGTATTATACATTCATGTCATTGAGGCATGTCTTTAGGTAGTATGTTATGACTTTAAAGACTTAATCCATTTGTCAAATGCTTGTACAAACTGTGGTGGTTAAAAGCACTTACCGTACGTTCATTGGAACCTTCCTGTTTTTCTCTGTTCTTAAGGCAATAATCCCTGTGTGTTCCAAGGCATGGCCTGAGGGCAGATGATGCAGCCACCTCTCCAAATTTAAAGTCCAAAGCCAGCACTCTGAATTGGAATGGACCTCGAGAAAAACAGGAAGCCCATGTAACTATCACAGAACAGGCGCAATATGACCCGAATGCCTATATTCCACTGGCATTCTCACTACGAAATCCTGTACCAATGGCCAAATGAGCACAAGGCAAAGAATGAATATTGGGGTTGCTTTGCTATCCGACAAGCCCTACACAGATCCACCTGACCCACATTGTCCGGCATGCCAAATTTGATCATATGACTGGATCGTTGGTAGGCAGAATTTAAAAACACCAGCAGGGCATGGTCTCCAACAGAAAAGCTGTACAGTGGTACCTTGGTTTACGAACTTAATCCTTTCTGGAAGCCTGTTCTTAAACCAAAGCGTTCTTAAACCAAGGCGTGCTTTCCTATAGCAGCGGGGGGCTCAATTTACACTCAACAGGAAGTGGGACATGTTCTGCTTCCAAGGCAAAGTTCACAAACCAAAACACCTACTTCCGGGTTTGCAGCATTCTTAATCCAAGTTGTTCATAAACTAAGCTGTTCTTAAACCAAGGTACCACTGTAATGCCTCAGAGGGCAACACTCTCTGTTGCCTGTGGCAGCTGCTTCCTGGTGAAATAGATACCATAAGCAGCACCTGCTACTCTGCACACCTCTGTTCAGAGCTCTTTGAGAGGGTTGCCATATAAAATGAGCCATTCTTCACCCCAGTGCTGTGGGAACCAAAGAACAGGCCGTCAACCAACAGGCAGCTCCCTGCACCGCCCTTTAGCCTCTAAGGTGTCCTAAGTACAAGCCAACTGGCTACAGACTAAACCCACAGCAACTATCTTGAAATGTTCACCCTCTTCTCAGAAACTGTTGTAAACAAACACGCTTGTCCAACATTCCAGGCACCCCTCCTCCTCTGATCCTTAGGAAGACAGATTCATACAAGGAGCTGTCGTCGCAAGTTAACGAAACGCTGATCTAGTTTAGAGTCCACAGCGGGCTGCTAAACCCAATTACAATTCGCTTTTTGTTGGGCCAAAGTGAATCGGGGCTCTGGGGAGCATTATGGGGGAGAAACATTTCCTTTGTTAATGAATCTAGCCCTTTGTTCCACTGGAATCTAGACGCTGACAACTCGGCTGCTTCCTGAGATACATCTTTGTTCCAAGCCCAGGTGCAGAAGATAAACAGTGACAGCCAGCTCTTCAAAAGATAACCCTCCACACAAGAAGAGATGCTTTATTTCTTACTTGACCAGTTGTTTCTGACTGACCAGAATAGGATGTTTTGCTGATATCAAGCATGCTCCTTTGGTGCATGTATATAAAAATATTATGGCAATTATATTTACATTGCATGGCATAATGAGTTGCGAACAAACCAGATTGGTGTTGGGATTAAACATAAATCTGTTATAGATTATGAAGGTGAAAATAAATAAATAAATCCCAACAGGCTTCATGTTAAAATGATGGTTGATATCACCCCCCCCCACTGCATCAGACCCCTGTTACATAAATTTTGAGATTAGAGATCTGACTGACCCTTGAATTGTACACAGGGTCCTGTGTGGGCATCAGGAGTTTAGTACATGTGACTTCCAGGATGGCTGAGCTTCGACCAACCTGAGCTGCATTTAAAATTTAATTCTCAAGTGTTGTTCTTTCCGTACTTGGCAGCAGGAACAATAAATTTGGACGTGGATTTTTTCACCCTGCAGCCTGTCCTGAATAATTGCAGAGCATTCTGGTTATTCTTTTGTTTTTGTTTTTGCAGAGAAGAAATGTAGGTATAGTCAGTGTCACAGATACAGGTGCGTATTGTAGAGTTGGAGAAGGTGCAGAAAAAGGGTGACCAAAATGTTTGGGGAGCTAAAGAAAATCCCCTTTAGGGAAAGATTACAATATTTTGGGGGCATTTTAGTGTTTAAAAATATTCAAGAAAGGGGTGGACAGGGTAGCATTTATAATTACCTACAGTGTGGCTAGAGAGCGGAATTTCTCCCGCTGCATTACAAAGGTACCTGCAAAGGTGACGTGAAGGCTGGCAATATTAACCCCGCTGTGTGGAGTCAGTCAGGTCATGTATCCACAGCAGGGACCAGAGGAGGAATGACCACTGGGAGGAGCACAGAGAGAAGGAACACCATGGTACACCCGTAGCAGCAAAACCGGATACCTTCCTCTTCCACAGCTGCAATAAAAGATGTCTCTTCCCAGTCAGTCTCTGCAGCCACAGCAGTCGCTGTAAGTCTCCAATGGTTTAACTTCACCCACAAAGGCACACTTTTCCACTGCCTCCCGAAACAGACAGATGCCAACCAAGTATAATAAGAACCCAATGAACAGTGGGAGATTCAGGACAGACGGAAGGAAGTATTTCACACAGCCTACATAGTTTAAGTATGGAATTGGCTTCCACAAGATGTGCTGACAGTCTGTAACATACAGGGGTGCTGACTTGGGCCCCAGGTTATGGGTGCCCAGTAGCAGGTGTGATGCAATGTGATGTCATGATGTCATGTTGCAGCAGAGGCACTTCTGAGGCCTCGTGGGGTCTTGGAAATTATGTCCAAGGCCTCACAAAACCTCCGACGCAACTTCCAGTTTCTACCAGAAGTTGTGTTCTGAGACCTGGCAGGGCCTCGGACGTCGCTTCTGAGACCACACAGGGTCTCGGAGGTCACGTCTGAGGCCTCGCGAGACCTCCGACGTGACTTCTGGTTTCTACTGGAAGTTGTGTTTGGAGGACTGGCAGGGCCTCTGATGTTGTCTGGGAGGTTGCGTCAAGGCTCCAATGCGACTTCCGGTAAAAACCGGAAGTCGCGTCAGAGCCCCGCATTGTAGGCGCCCTGGCACCCAGGGCCCCCTAGACATGGCACCTATAGTAACATAGGTAAAGGTACACCTGACCGTTAGGTCCAGTCGCGGACGACTCTGGGGTTGCACGCTCATCTCGCTCTATAGGTCTAAACCACAGAGCCTAGGGCTTGCTGATCAGAACGTCGGCGGTTCGAATCCCCGTGACAGGGTGAGCTCCCGTTGCTCGGTCTCTGCTCCTGCCCACCTAGCTGTTCCAAAGCACATCAAAGTGCAAGTAGATAAGTAGGTACCGCTCCGGCGGGAAGGTAAACAGCGTTTCCGTGCACTGTTCTTGCTTCACCAGAATAAGTTTAGTCACGCTGGCCACATGACCCGGAAGATGTTTGCGGACAAATGCTGGCTCCATAGATGACTTTAAAAGGGGATTAGACAAACTGATGGAGGATAAGACTATCCCAACATTGACTATCCCAGATGCAGGCTACCTCCAGGATCAGAGACAGCATGCCTCTGAATACCAATTGCTGAGGAAAGGGCTATTGTATTGAAATCCTGTTTGGTGTACTGGTTAGAATGTTGGACTAGAACCTAGGAGAGCAGAGTTCAAATCCCCCCTCAGCCAGAAACCTCACTAGGTGACCTTGGGCTTGTTGTCTCTCAAATTAACCTATTTCACAGGGTTCTTGTGATGATAAAACAGAGCGGGGGAGAATAATAGAATTCTAGCTTTTTCAAGATGCACATTGGTGGGTTATGAAAACCAGCCAAACTGTTTTGACTAGTGACCATCGTAGGATGCAAACTATGAATATGCCCACCTTACTGTACAACTGCCAAGACTCTGAAAAGCTGTCATCTACACCCAGCCCAAGGCAACCTCCTAGGGAAGAATCCTTCACTGGAATCTCTTTGACTCATAAGTACCAGAGCCTGAGGCACATTGGAAGGTGGCAAACTTCACAAAACTTCCATGCGACTCTAGTCCTTGGTGCTCTGCTTAGTGGTGAGGGGTTTCCCCCCACCATTCGTGTGTTTAAGAGCTCATTACTCATATGGTGTATTCTGCTTTGACTGATGCATTTCTGTCTGGCTGCAAATTGATTCATTTCCCCCTGAGTCAACTAGGCCTATGTGGTGGCTGTCTCTGGCCTCTCTAATTAAATTACCTATTAGCACGGCAGGCCCAAGACATTTCTATGCTTAAGGTGAAGGATGAGATAGCACCTCTCCCGAAAGCCTGCTAAACTGCCCATTTTACTTTGATGCTAGCAAGAGGATAGTGGCCTCCACTGCACCTGAGGGGAGCAGTCTGACTTAGGGGGTGCAAGCCAGGCCACATGGCACCCACAGGTCTCTGTCTACTCCCTCTCCCTCAGCATCTGCTGCCTGAGGCAGCTGCCTCACTCTGCTTCATGGTAGGGTCAAGAGGAAACCAATTCCTTTCTTTGCTGATACAGAAGTGGGACACAATCAATGTTTGTGTGTAAGGAGGGAGCATCTGGATTATTTCAAAATTTCCAGAATTCTTCAGTGGAGAGCAAGAGGTTGCAAGGGTGTTATCAGCCCATTAATGCCATTCTTGTGGTTGTAAAAATTATTTCTATCCCACCGTCTCACAACCTAGGGCAATTTATATTGGCTACAACTCTATGTATGTTTACATGGGAGTAACCCATAACAATGGATCTTGCTCCTAAGTATACATAGATAGAATTGGGCAGATGCATTTAAATTTTGGGGTTTCACTCTAAAATGGACCAAACTGAACCAAACTGTACTTCTATTAATGATCAGGATATGATTCTTCCCTGTTTGAAGTTCATAAAATTACCAGCCTTCCTTCTCATATGATTTTTGGCACATATATTATAAAGGGTCTTCAATTCCCTGTTTCCCATGTGCTTTGGCACTGCTTCTGGCAGGGACTTGGCAGAGGAAGAATGGTGGAGACCGCCTCCCCATCCTGACCCTTCCAGGGAGGAGGAAGAGGAAGAGGAAGAGGAAGAGAATATAGATTTACAACAGGGGTTTGAGGGAGGTAGCAGTTCAGAGGCAGATGAGGCAGAAAGCTGGGAAATCATGGGAGAGCCAGAACAACACCCAGCTGACATGTTGTTATTCCAGACCCTTCAGCTCCCAGAACCCGGCGAGCCTTAAAAGTAGAAGAGCAAAGAGCTCAAAGACGGAGGGCACATAGCAGCACCCGTAGAGGAGATGACGAGAATGAGGAAGTGGGAGAGACAGCGGGTGGACAACACCATTATACAAGAGGCTGGGTTCTATAGCCTCTCTGTGTAAAGACTGAAATAAAAAAGCATGGTAAGAAACTTTTCCTTGTCTTTATACTCTCCTGGGCAACTAGCCGGGAGCTTCTGACAGCATCCTGACAGCTTCTTATGTTGTGCGCACACCGGTCCCTGCTGCCTTCTCCTCCTACCTGGAGTTATGCTTGATGAAGGAAAGGAGATAGTAGTAAAAGTGAGAAGGAAAGCACAGTCTGCAGTTTCCTTCTCTTGGCCCCCACCCTGATCCTCAGCCCTGGGGATTGAATGTGGCCCTCTGAACCTCTCTGTTTATCCTAAAATGTCTCCACAATAGTTGCCTCCTTCTCCTACTTGGGGCAAACCCTCTGTCCCAGGCCAAAACCCTCCCAGGCCCTGGTCAGCACCCTCCTCAAGTGCTTTTGCAACTGTGACAATGCCTCTTGCTTGCCTTGTTGAAGGCTGGAGAGGTGTGTGTATGGGGGTTCTGGAATAGAATCAATGGACTTCTGCATGACTGAAATTTGTTTGTTTAGTCATTTGTTACTGCATTTCTATCCCATATAATCCAACTTTTTCCAACCCAAAACCGTGACATGTGCCTTCTGCGATGCGCTCCCGGGTTAGTCATGTGATCCATGTCTTGCTCTCACCCCCAAAAGCACTTTTCTCAGGCAAGAGCCCAGCCCAAGAGCATGAGATCGCGGCACCAAAATGGCCAGCAAGATCCCCCATTTTTCCAGGGCACTTGGAAGGTACGCTATCCTGCCTTTTTCTCCAAGGAGTTCAAAGTGGCATACATAGTTCTACCACTCCTCATTTAGTTAGGCTGAGAGGCAGTGACAGGCCAAAGGTCACCCAGTGAGCTTCATGGCCAAGAAGGGATTTGAACTCTGGTCTTCAAGGTTTTAGTGCAGCACTATAGCCACTACACCACACTGTCTCTACTACTATGCAAAGGTAAGATCCCCATCCTTTGTTTCAGCCTCCACTTATCACTGGTATGTGGCCTCTGGGAGGCTGCCCATGTACTGGAAAAGACTCCCTGCACCTGGTTTAGGGGGGTGGGCCCACCTAGAGGCAGTGCGCTTGACATGGCAGTGACACAGAGAGCACAGAGATGTCCTGATGGGAGGAGAAAAAGCAACGCTTGCTTCTTATGCGAGGCAGCTCTGCGCTCTGTTCTGCTCACACAGGGAGCAGGGCTGCAACCGCATCTCCCTGGTTTTCCTGAACAGAGATCCTATAGAGGCTTCAGTCAGTCCTCAGAATGTGTCACCCATGCTCAGTCTCTTCATATTGTGCAGCTTGAGGAGGCACTAGAATTTTGAGAACCAGCTTGAAAACTGCTATTATTCTCAGCTCATTGGGTGAGCAAATCCTCAGGGGCTCTGTCAGGACAGTAAACACAGCGGTAGCGCCGGTTTTTGTAGCAAGTTTGATCCAGCTCGCTCAATATGGCCTGTGGAGACGAAACCTCTCTCTCGCTGCATGCCACAGGCTTCAGTAGCATCATCCATTGTCTATGAGTAGAGTGGGTTGTCTTCAACTAAGTCATTGTCCATTAGCTTCAATGGCCCTACTCTGAGCCTGATTTAGTTGGCTACAGCCCAGTCTGTGCAGATGTGTTCCTTACTTGACTTCAGTAATGAAGTTTACAGAACTGTGAAAACAGAAAATGAGACATTTGTGTTTGTATATGACTATGGGTTGTATCCGGGAAGTGGGTGGTGCTGTGGGTTAAACCACAGAGCCTAGGACTTGCCGATCAGAAGGTTGGCGGTTCGAATCCCCGTGATGGGGTGAGCTCCCGTTGCTTGGTTGCTGCTCCTGCCAACCTAGCAGTTCGAAAGCACATCAAAGTGCAAGTAGATAAATAGGTACCACTCCAGTGGGAAGGTAAACGGCATTTCTGTGCACTGCTCTGGTTCGCCAGAAGCAGCTTAGTCATGCTGGCCACATGACCCGGAAGCTGTACGCCGGCTCCCTCGGCCAATAAAGCGAGATGAGCGTCGCAACCCCAGAGTCGGTCACGACTGGACCTAATGGTCAGGGGTCCCTTAAAAATAATAATGGGTTGTATCCACCTAATTTAGACTAAATTAGCCATGTCCATTTCAAGAGGACTTATCTGAATAGGACCAGCGTTGGATTCAACCCATAATTTTTCTTTGATATCCTCATCCCCCGCCCCCCGTTCTCAGGTAGCAGACATGGTTTTATTTCTATGTTGACATTTATACAGCTTGAGAGTAACTCTAATTGCTGCTTGTCAACTGTCAAGAATGCAGCGTTGACACCAATGTAACCCTTAGATTTAAAATGAGAGTACTCTGAGGGACCTTGTATGAGTACAGGAATCTCCTGCTGGCTTTCACTCTCTTCCTGAATTTCTTATATCTGCATGCATAGGGGCAAAAGAGTGAAATGTGGGGTGTGTGCCCTGAATTAGCTAATTAATATGTGGTCTGTAGCACAATTTACAAAACAGGTTGCTTTCAATGGAAAACAATGATTTCAGATGCAGCCACAGCCATAGATGATTCCTGACTCACAAGCTGGGGGGCTGGAGGTCCTGAGGGGGCGCTTTTCATAAGTGACACTAAAAACACTTCTGAATCTGGAATACATTGTTTGCAAATATTGCTACTACTAAATAATAGTAATAGTAATAATAAATATACATTTTATAGCACTTTTAGAGTGTTCAGGGAGCTACTTCACATATATTATCTTACTGTAATCTTTATAGCAACCCTATAAAAAAGAAGCCAGTGCTTTTATTCCCATATTACTGGGGGAAGGGTGAGATGCGGAGAATTGTGGCTTCCCTAAGGCCACCTAGTTTGCTCATGGCAAAGGCAAGATCTTAACTGGGGGTTCCTCATTTGTAGTTCAGTCTCTTAGCAACCACGCTATGCCGCTGCACAATATTGTTAGCGAATAATAGAAAGCAGATGAATGCCATATTTAAATGCAGTGTACATTGCAGTCAACACAGGTTTGCTTTCACTTTAGAGATGCAGGAAACGCAAACTCTGCTTTTAGTGTCTTTTGCAACAACAAAAAAGCTCTAAAAGGCGCAATATTGGAACCAATGTTTCACACAGAACACTGGTGCTTCATTGGAAACATGCAGCTTGCAATGCCCAGCTTTTCCATTAGATGTCTCTAGTCTCCTGGAGTTGGAGAAGGAAGGCAGCAACCATGACAGCTGATGGATAAGTGAATAAAAGTGGAATTGGAAAGTGTTCATTCAGCCTTCTCTCAGGACGAAGTTCCAAAACAATTGGGGTTTTTTTTCTGAATGCGACAAACTGTTCAGAAGCAAACACTTTTAACATTAGAATGTGTTGTTTTTGAAAAAAAGAAACACATCTTTTCTACATTACATTCACAATCCATTCCTCGTTTAGGACTTGGAATTTCCATGATTTGAAATGGCATGAAATCAATGGGACTTGCTAGATCATTGCCCTATATAGTGATAAATGCCATCCCAATCACTAAGCTAGGGTTGCCATATTTCAAAAAGTAAAAACCAGGGCACCCCAAAAGTTGTTGAGCTTTACTTTTAAGGAAATGACTGAAATGGTTGTTTTTACAAAAACATGTCATTTTTCAATTGACTTGCCAGGATTCAGGACAAGGTACCACCTTTTGGAAATTCCCCGGGAAAATCCAGACATATGGCAGTCCTTTCTAAGCAGTGCGAGATTCCAGGGGTTCCAGGCATTTATCCCGGGTCTCTGTCTCTTTTGGGACAATGAGGCACAGCAGAGACTGTGGTGTCTTTATAATCTATGGTTTATATGCAGGGGCTTTATTATTTGAGCCTACAGTGCAGGGGCTTACAGCATTACACTCCAAGAGATTCTTGCTTCGTCCATGGCCACAGTCTTGGACGCCAGCAAAAATCAGTCATGGCCCTCTGACAGCAGCTATTTTTCATCCAGCCCACATAACCCCCAAATTGCAATACTAAAAACAACTGTTCTTCTTCCAGCTCTAAAACTCCACTTCAAGGGCTTTTGTCTTTCTAACAAATTTCTAAACTGACTAAATTAATAAAATTATAAATTTCCAACCAATTCTAAATTGAAGGAAGGGCCCCTCTCATTTGCCCTCTGGCAAAACGCTCTTTGTCACCTAATGATTCGTCTTTAGTGGGCCATCACCAGCCGCTCCTGGCTTGTATTTTAACATGCTAAATCCAGTGTGTGGAACCCATAGATTAGAAAAGGGGGGCACAGGAATTTCGAAGGGGAGTCCAGGCACCCCACGAACTCATTACAGTATTTTGTTTTGTTTGCAGCTTGACAAAAGATTCTTTTTTAAAAAAAAGATGGCTTAAGTTGTTGAAGAAACTAGTTACCTACTTTGCTTTGAAGTGCTGAGGCACAAGAGATTCAATCACAGCCTTCTAAGTCACAATGGTGCTTACACTACTGAAGGACTTTTCAGATGTTAAGAACAGGTGGAAACAGCGTGGATATTCTGAGAAAGAACCTCCTTAGAAAACTGTCATTCTCCTAGTCCCTCAACGGATAATCAAGGGCATCTTGTGCCCAAAGTCACATGATGAATTAGCTGCAATACTGGGATGAGACAAAAATAATAATAATCCTGCAATCTTCATACAACTTCATGTCCTTATGGCCAGCTATTGGTATTGGTATTCTATGACTCTATTTTCCTGTAGAGCAGGGATAGGGAACCACCAGCCCTGGACCAGGAGAGTGTGAAGTAGCAAAGAGTAGCATCTACTATTTGCAGCTGGCTTACTAAAAGTAATTAAAAATGCACGTAAATGTTTCAGTGAATGAAGGTCTCTAAGGCAAAAAGACAAGGCCAGGAAAAACTGTAAAGCACTAATTGCATTAATTGCAATCAATTTGGGAGAGTTTTCTTCCTCCTCTTATGTCAATAAGCATCTGAAAGCCATGTGCCAAGAAACATGCCAGCTTTCAGGGCCAATGCTGTGGCTTTTACTGATTTTGTTTCATTGAAGTGAATGGACCAAGAGCAGCAGAAACATGCCACGATTGATCATTCTTCCCCCATCCTTTAGTATTGCTGTCAGCTAGATTAACTATAACTCAAGGACAGGGAAGCTGAGGCCCTCCAGATGTTGTTGGGTGACAACTCCCATCTTCCAAACCCTATTGCCATGTTGGTTGGTGGGAACTGAAGTCCAACACGCAGGTCAACTCCAAAGGTAGGGGTGTGGAACTGGATCCAGCTGTAGGCCAGACCCTTATCTCTACTATCTCTGTGAGCCAAATTTGAGAGCCGTCTGAGGCTGCCCACATTCCAATCACCTGCCATAACAATCAGCTGGTTGTCTCTGAGGGTCCCTGCAAAAAACCCTTTGAAGCCCTGGCAATCAGCTAATTCTGTGCTGATCAGTTTCAGAAGCCTGCACATAATACGTATATATGGCACCTGGTGATAGACAGGTGACTGTGGCTTGGCCAAAATGACCTGGTGGACCAAATGGGGAGACCTGGTGGACCTAATTAGGCCCATGAGTTGGTACTTCCTCTCCCCTGCTGTATAGGATTGCAGCTGCATGTACCTCCATGGCCTCTTATATCATATATTTGTAAAATGTGTAGCATCATGATGGATAATGTGTGTGGAAGGAGGGTTTCTATGTTACACTGGTGCTGGTGCATGTGTGGGTGTACACACACACACACCCCACACTGTGGAATCACTGTCAATGAGGGTCTGGCCCTTCGCTGCCAGAGCCAGAGTGTAGGTTTGGCTGCAGCTGCAGCAATGTGCTCAAAGTTGATTGCTTGACTTTCCCCCACATTGGGCTGAATGACAATCATTGCTTTATACTGAAGGAAATAAAAGGGTTTACTGAGGGACACAACTGACAAAGAAGTGAAATCTGCTTCCTGCCCTTGGTGACTTCAGCAGTGAAGAAGAAAGGCAGCTGCTCTCTGCACTGTTACATTCTGAGTTCTGTTTCTTGGTCATACTTGCTGGGAGAGTGGAATAACGTGTTTTGAACTAGCTTATAGATAGATATGATCTTTGGGGTGCTGTGTGATCATTCATTGTTAGGCTGATTGCTCGCTAATAATCGGAGACAAACTGATTATTAAAAATAATAATAATAATCAAAGGCAATCAGTTGATGGTCTCTGAAGGCAAGTTAATGAGTAGAAATCACTTTCCCTAACCCTTTGGAAAATAACATCCTTCAGCTAGTGGGAGGAGCAGAGAAATAATTGTGGTTTTGCAGATTGAATTGGAAGGCAAGAGAGAGAACTGTGAGGTTAGCTGGCCTGGGAGCAGTAGAGGGTCCTCACTACTGCACTCTGGGAATGTGAGGCTAGGTCAGCAGTTTTGGACACTCCTGTAAAAATCTACCTTCGCTCTGCTCTGCTTGTGTGTGTGTGCATGAGGGGGCGGGGAGAGAGAACATTTATTAGCAGTATTTCATTCACAGATGGATCTCTGAGCCATTTATATAATTTGCAGATATTACCCTAAGTCTGCCTAGCTCTCCCACCTTAAGAATCTAAGTTCTTTGGGTAGGATTGGTAGGTTGTTGTGGGAGATTTTCAGTCAAACCAAACAATGTCTGACATCAAGGTTGTGTCATCTGCATATCTGAGCTAGTTAGTAAATGAAGGGGTTAAGCTCTTAGGGACTACAGAGCTGAGAATTGTTAGAGAAGGCAAGGCTAGGTCACACCCCTTCACCTTCAGGGAGGGAGGGAGGGTGTCCATGTCCATATCTCCTCTTCGAACCATGTAACTGAGCAGATGTCTGAAGCTGGGGCTGCAGACTCAGACTGCGTGTTTGAAACTGCATTTTGTAACCAAGAATAGCTTGCCTGTGTTGTGTCTGCTGTAGCATTGAACGATGCATGAGTGAAACCTCTGTAAGTAAAGCATTTAAGCTTACTTAAGGTTGTCCTCTATTCATTCCAAGAGAAAGAGAGGCAGAGGAGCACATTGTAAGTGCTTAAGACCTATCTTTCCCATGCTTTGCAAACACTGCATGTATATCTGTTCGAAACTGCTGGGGCTCTTTTGACTAGAGAGTGAATCAAGCCCCACGCTTTTTTGAAATCAGGCAGTCAGCCATTTTTTTCTTTCTTGGTTTCCTGCACAAGTGGGCCTTCAGGATTAATTGGTATTCAGCACTTATTTCCCAACAGTAACAACCTGGAGGTTCATGCTGTAGTTTTAAAGTGGAAGACAAGGCAGCTATAGCTTCTGCTCCTGTCCATTTCCCCCTCTCAGTCCATTTCTCTGTCTGATTCCTCCCTTGCCTGCTGTAACAAGCAGGAATCCAGGTGTGCTGCACAGCTGACAAAGAAGGGAGGCAACAGGACTAGATGAGAAATGGATAGGGGAAGACACAGCTCTCACTGCATGGGGAGATTTAAAGGCACATCATGGATCTTCAGGTTGCAACCTGCCATCCCTACCCATGAAATATTCGCTAACACTGATAAGCAACTCAGGCCAAATGCTTTTTCACACACAACCAAAAGCATTTCCCCCTCCTCCTAAGTGGTCGTGCAAAGAGGCTCTGGGTCCCATTTTAAAACAATGCTGTTTACTTCCTATCAGTATATACACCATTTTAAAGGCCTCTGCTGTAAATGCCCTGTGAACTGAGCTGAGCAATCTGGTCACTAAGAATTCCACCTTCCAGGCAGGCAGGACTTGTGTGCCTTCAACAGCTGTGTGGCAAGCAGAAAACCAATCCATGGTGCTTTCCTCAGTAGGTATACTCTCATGCCTGGAGAAACGCCTTGGGTGAACTTCTGTCTGCCCCAGCAGCCCCAGAGCCCTGCCAAGAAAGAGGTGGTGACCTTGTTCATTTGGTCTGTCCTAAACTGATCTCCCACTCTGGGTCACTGTAGAAAGGCCTGGTCAGCTGCCTAAAATCTTTCTAAAATAGATGTGTACTTGGATTAACACATGAACTATGCACAATGGAAGGGCTATGCAGAGGAAGATTCATTAATGTTTATCTGACTGCTGCCAAACCTCCCATTTAAAAAAGTTAACCGAAGGGCATGAAGGAAACCCTAAGTGTGGGAAATTTATGGCATGCACTGTGACCTTGCTCTGAACTGAAGTCACTGCCACTTCCCTCCTGGGCTGAAAAAATACTGCTGTAGCTCTCCCCAGACTATTTACTTACTATCTGGTTTATAAGATGTGTCTTATCTAAGTTGCTCAGTGTGTATGTAGATTTCCAGTGAAATACAGTACTGCCCCTTTCACAGAGGGGCAAAAGGAAGAACATTCTCCCTAAAACAAACAACCCCACACAGCCACCCTAAAGCAGGCTTTGCATTGTGACCCGAAAGATAGCACTGTAACATCCACTAAATTTAGTATAATTATAAGTAAGTTAACTGATAAAATTCACCTGACACATCTTTTTGTTTTACCAACTTTGTTCTGTGAAATAAATATTTCTTATATGTTCAGCTTCTGCCTGAGTCTCCAAGTATCAAGGTTTTACCTCACACACCCACACACCCCAAATAGTTTTAGCTCACACAAAAACCATAAGATAACCCATGGTGGTTATACAGTATACAGAAGTGGGATCAGCTTGAATTGATGGCAGTGGTGAGTTCCAGTTCAATTGGTGGGAGAGGTGGGAATCTGCTTCAGACCCCAAAGATGGAAAACAAACAAATATGTATTGATGCCTAGTAAAACTTTATGCGGAAGTAAAACTATGTCTGTTAGTGTCTGAGAGAAGGGAACTCTGTCGCTGAATCAAATGTTCAATGTTCACCTCAAAATATTGGTTTTCGCCCCCGCTTCTTATTTTCCTGCAGAGGTGAGAAACCTATTTTGGAGCTGAAAATCACATTATTTGGGTGGGAAGCTGTTGAGAGCTGCAATCCAATAGTGAGCAAGGACCCAAAGTGGGTGAGAATGGCAAGGGCATACCTGGGGGTTGGCTAGGTCAGACCCTGCCAAAGGGCACAGGCCCAGAGTGGGTGGGAGCAAAAATATAACCTCTCCATTCTTGCTCAACATGGCTAGGAGCTCACCCACCCACCTGCATGCTCCCCTGGCTCCTCTCCACTGCTCTGGGCAACTAGGCAAGATGGGGAGGTACCAGTACAGCTCTTTGCCAAGGGTGCAAGGGAGCCCAGATAAACTACTAGAGACTGGACAAGACACAATCATGTACACTTAGCACACACACACACTTGTCACACAGTGAAGACAGACAGGCTTCTCTCTCACACACATAATCTCTCTCCCCTCCCTCCCTCCCTCCCTCTCCCCTCCTCCCTCCCTTCTCATTGTGTGTTGTTGTGGCATGAGCGAGGAGAACTAGCAGACCAAGTGGGGTGTTTGAGCCCCTAATCCTCCCCACCGCCACTGCCCCCTGCTCTTTAGCTTTATAAAGTATCTGAGTGTAGTCTGAGTCATTCTTAAAAGTATCTCTCCCTCCATTGTTCTCTGTTAAGTGCTGGAAAGGCCAAGAACTAATTATCAAGATCATGCTCTTGAAAAAGTGTGTTGCAGACAGTGTTTAATAAATTCAGGTACCTGATGAAGTGGGCCCAGGTCCATGAAAGCTTCTGACTGCCATAATAAAACTTGTTCATTTTTTTAAGATGCACGTGATTCTTTGTTATGATATCACCACAAACTTTTGAAAAGCTTAAGAGAAGCATTTTAGCTCTGTCCCCTGACCTAATATCCCCCATCCCCTGGGCCAATAAAACTAGGTCAGCCACTCTTAAATTTGGATTCATTCAAATCACATTCCTCAAGGTATGTTAAAAGCAAAAAATGCTTGTCAAAAACACCTACAAAAGCAAGACACTTCATGTTATCACACTTAAGGCAAGAGAGACGGGATTAAAGCCTGTTTTCCGTCTATTCTGTATGTTAGTTTTGATAGGATCGCAAAGATCTGCTACTTTTGTCACTCAGGCTAATGCTAACTATGGAGCAAACAAGGTAAGCGTGGATTTCAGAGGCCAAAAGGGCAACTATGGGACTGAAAATCCAAAGTGCTCTGGGACGATTTAGCAGCTCAACTCTTGCTGGCTTACTGTAACTGCCTGTCACATTATTTGGAAACTCCCTGGATGGATGGATAAATAAATAAACAAATGCTCTTCTAACACTTTAGAGCAGAGGCAAGTGAACGTTTTTCCAGCCTGAGAGCTGAATTCCCTCAGGAACAGCCTTCTGAGGGTCTGCATGCCAGAGGTGGGTGGGGTCCAGCGGTGGCCCATCCCATTTCATCACCTGAGGCGGAATAAGAAAGTGTTGCCCTGTGCCTCCATAAAGCATCCACCCCTCTTTTCTCATCAGGATTACTAGATACAAAAGGAAACAGGGCTCCTGCACGTTTAGTAAATCTATACACAAAGGAACGTTAGCAGACACAAAGCTTTCTTCCTCTGCCAAAACGCCCACTTCTGCAACGCATTTGAAGATACCAAAGCCCTTTCTTCCTTTGCACCTTGCCATCCTACCTCACAAGCAAGTGAAGCTGGCAGAAACCGAAGATATGCGCTGGAGCCAGGAACTTATAGTCTTCTAAACATTCTTGTTGTTTCTGTTAAAGGAGAAGGTCCCTGTAATATCAGAGGCACTGCTGCAGGTGACAGAGATTTGCTAGTGCTTGCAATTTTTTCCTTTAAAACTTTGCTGCGAGTAAGCGCTATGAACACATTGAGACTTGCTTTTGAGTAAGAGTCAGGCAGCCCTGCAAGTGGGGTGAAGAGGAGCATCCCCCCCCCCCAGCTTGGCTGGTCTGGCAGGGAAGGTTGCCATCTTTTTAATGACCTTGCTCCCCTGCCTTTAGTAGCAGCCTGACACACTGACATTTGGGAGCCAAAGCTTCTCCTGGCAAGGAGATAAGCAACAGAAAAACTTCGGTTGCTAAAATATCTGTGTTGCCAGCTATGGTTAAGCGCACAGAAGTGGGACCGTTAACAAATACAAAAAGGTGGCTAGTCTAACGAGGTTTGGCTTTGCTCTCTTGGGCCTTATCCAGGCTCCATTGCTATACTAAATGACAAAGAAGCTGGGATGTAATGGTTGCAGGAGTTACCCACTGGTTTGGTAGTTCAGTCCCATAGTTGCCCTTTTGGCCTCTGAAATCCCCACTTACCTTGTTTGCCTCCTACTGTTTGGACTGGCAAGAATCAGCATGGGGATGTGCTGGGGGCAGAGTGCTGAATCAGTGCACCCAGCGCCCCAGAAAATCTCTGTTTGGCACTGGAAGCAGTCATGGTGTGAGTGTTCCTTGCTCAACAGTCTCTGCTCTCTTTTTTCTTTTCTTTTCTTTTTAAAGGTAACATTTGCATCCAGCGTTATTGTTGGGCTAAAGATAAATCACTTTTATGTCGGTGCTAAAATGCTCTTTGAAACATCATCCTTAAACAGGTTTCGTTCTCCTTCATTTGTAATTTATTTTTTTTGCTGTTTGTCCCCTTTGTCCCACCAGAGATGTAACAACTTAGCCCAGGCTTAAAATAGCTTTCAAGGGCACGAGCTCTGTGCTGTCCTCTTCTGAGCAGCAAATACCTTTTGCTCCACGGAATGCCTTTTATATTTCCCACCCCTGCTTCTATACGTCATAAATACCATCTTCTAAAGGCAATGAGTATTGCCGTCTATTGCCAAGGTAATTCAGACCTTAACTGGGGCTCAAGGGGGCTTGGTCTTAAAACTTGTTTCAAGATTATTTTGTTGTTTAGTCGTTTAGTCGTGTCTGGTTCTTCATGACCCCATGGACCAGAGCACACCAGGCCCTCCTGTCTTCTGCTGCCTCCCGCAGTTGGTCAGACTCACGTTGGTAGCTTTGAGAACACTGTCCAACCATCTCGTCCTCTGTCGTCCCCTTCTCCTTGTGCCCTCCATCTTTCCCAACATCAGGGTCTTTTCCAGGGAGTCTTCTCTTCTCATGAGGTGCCCAAAGTATTGGAGTCTCAGCTTCAGGATCTGTCCTTCCAGTGAGCACTCAGGGCTGATTTCCTTCAGAATGGATAGGTTTGATTTTCTTGCAGTCCATGGGACTCTCAATATGATACCTAAACGCTGTCAGGAGTGGGGAACTTCAGCCCAGGAACTGAATGCAGACCTCTAACCCTCTCCATAGGCCCACTGGGACTCTCTCTGCAGGCCACACCTCCTCCCTATCCACACTCCTCACTCCGCCTCACCCTTCACTGGTCCTACTTCAATCTCCTTGAGTGTTTATGCCAGGCTTGAATCCATCCTTGAACTCTGCTAGGGTGGAGGATAAAAGAGGGATATGTGAGGGAATGAGCCCACTGTGCAAAAGTAAATTTTACGTTTGTTGTTCTGTCCACTTTTGACTCTTTCCAAGGTGGCTTCCCAGAAGGGAATGCAGCTTTCCTCTACATCGTGTGAAGAACAGAGTTCCTGTGAGCATCTGCAGAGTGCCTGAAATGCTCCTCTGAGTAGCGTCCATAGTATCCTCGTAGAGGACTTCCATATATCAGAGGGTATAAGATTCAGGCTGCCTTGAGGTGCGGCAGCTCTCCTTTCAGAAATGAAAGACTATATTTTTTGTTAGAACATGGGAAATCTTTGATGTTTCCCACTGTGAAGATTAAAAGGAATATTACAGACTGTTTAAACATTAAATCAAAGATTGTCAAACATTGTCACCATGACCCTTCAAGATTTAAGGCTGAAATCTTATGCACACACTTACACTGGCTGGAGTAAGTGCCACGGAAATCGGCAGACTTACTTCTGCTGTTTTTGCTTTTGCCAACACAATGGCATGGATCCTAGATGAGTTAAGGAGGTTTACCATGCTGGGATGTTGTTAGATGCCTAGGTCCATAGATACACATTTGTATAAAATTGCGGTGGGTGGGTGGGTGTGTAAATCATTACTAGAATTTAAATTTCACACATGGTAAGCTGACTGATTTTCCATCTAAATCACTCAAGTAGCATTTTCAGTTTGTTTGCTATCCCCCTACCCCACACGACCCAAGTTGGTTCAGTTAATTTATCCTCACAGAAGCAAAGTTTCTTGTCCTTCCTCTTGACTGCAGCCAACTGGACCCACAGAAAAGCCTCTTTCTTCAGGGCCAGAGACCCTCATGAACAATCGGAGATTAGTGTTGGATCTAGACACATCAAAGAAGCGATAAAAGCATTGTAAACTTCACACAGGGAAGTTCGGTTGTGGGAAAATGGGACTCCACAGCGCCATCTGGCGTCATAGTAAATATAAAGCATATAAAGCGCTTTATCTTTACAAATGTAGGTGTGGAGAGGGTTGTGGGAAGGGAGAATTGCACAAAACTGGGGACTTTTCTCCCTTCCCTAAAGCACCTTGTGCCCAGTCCACATTGTTCTGGAGGACAGCTACCCAGAGAGGGAGTTGCATTTGGGGAAAGAGACAAGAAACTTCCCTTCTGTAAACTTCCCTTAATTTAAACCTATTTTAGGATCCAAGCAAATTTCTTATGTGGAAACCCAGCAACTAGCAATAGAAAGCTGCCTACCAAGTCCTTGCTCAATATTCTGGCAGTGGCTCTTTATCACTCCTACTTAGAGATGATGAGGACTGAACCTAGGACCTTCTGCATGCAGAACATCATTTCTACCCCTGATCTACAGCCCTTTAAGTCAAATTAAAAAATTTAATCTAATGCTGAAGACTGGACTGTTTTTTGGACACTTCTTTGTCATAGGGTGTGATGCTTTGTTTCTCCCAGAGAAAAACAACAGCAGGATGTCTCCTCAGAGAGACAGAACACAGCTTTGATTCCTTGTTCCTGTGAGAAAAAAACAAAATGGCACTGGCCTTTGTGCTCAGTAATCACGGCCTTGGAGTGAAAATGAAGTGCATTCAGCCTTGGAGTGAAAATGAAGAATGCTATAGCTGCCAGGGAAGAGGGCTGGCTCTCATCTACTGGTCAATCTTACCCAAAGGCTGGATTGCTGGATACGGCAGATCAGATCCAAAGCTCATTGTAGCCTCAGATTTACAGGATGCTGCTATTTAATATCTGTCTTTGTTCTCTCTTTTATGTGTGACCTAAAATGCAATTTTGCACCAATATGAAATTTGGTGATACTCCAGAATTTGAAGCTTTTCATTTTGAACATTTACTACGTTCTCAGTTCTTTTCTATCTTTCCCAAAGCTCACATCCTAAGCCATCAAATTCGAACAATATCTTTAGTTGGGAATGTTGATAAGAGGGGATTTACAAAAATATAAATTCTAGGGTAGAATGTAAGCAAACTCAATAATTTGCTTGAAGATCATTTCCCCCAAAACCTTTTAATTCTAAGCAGATGCCTTCTTGCCACAGAATAAGCAGAATGCGAGCAAAGATTAGGTGAACATTCCTCAGCTAATGTATCGCTCCTAAGTTTTCTTCAGCCAGGAGGGAGCAATTCAAAGCGTGGGCTCCACATGCACAGGATCGAAGGATTGTTATACATTCGCAGAGAACCTCTGAATGAACAACATAAGCAAAATAATAATAATAATAAAGCACATATATATTATTTATGTCAAAGACAGCAATGGTTTCAGTTATGGACACATAGGAGCGAACTCCTAGGGGTCAAGGTCACTTCGCCACTCCCCAGTAAATTATTTGAGGGGGCCAGCCCCCCAAAAGTTGTTGGGCATTGCCATTCAAATGGGTGTGTGTGTGCCATGTCATGTGATCAATTACGTGGGGTGGGGCTAAACTGCCCCCCCCCCGGTATTTTATTCAAGTTGGCACCTCTGTATGAACATCATGAAACTGCACAGAAAATTTCACATTCCAATTCCTATGCGGTGCATGAACACACATTCTAAGATTCTTAACAAAGTTTTCCCTGATCACTGCAAATGCAGGGCAAGACACAGAGTTACCAGGAAGTTACTGAGCTGTTATCCTGTTTCATATGCAACGAGACAAAGTGGCTGTATCTTGCAGATCGCAGAGGGCTGGAATTGCAGGATTTCTTCCATGATACTTGAATGAATTTCCTACTTCCTTCTCCTTCCTTCTCACTTTGGGAAAGGAGATGTCTATTTTGGATCTCTCTCCATCCAAGAGGCAAGAGCAAGGTTGTTGCATCTCCTCCTTAGTTATTTAGAGATAGGACCTTTCTTATCAAGCATGTGTTCCCTGCAATAAAAGAAGCTTTCTTGTTTTCCTAAATTTAGAGTTTCATTGTAATCCAGGGTAAAGCGTGCTCCTTCCACAGTGATTCAGGGTTAGATTCATCTTTTGCTGATGCATGTAAACTACAAATGTCATCAGCCTGGGGGAAAGGCATGTGCTGGGAAGAGTCCAGAGGACCAGAGAGAGAGGAATGGAAGGCTGCAGTTGACCCCCAAATCCCCATCCCTCAATAACAATTGAGGTTATCTGTAAGCACATTTAGGCTTATACGCTCATAAATTATAATGTCAATAAATCCCAAGACTAAACATGACTATCTGATACAGAAGCATAGATTAACCACAGCCTTGGATTCCAGAAGAAATCAAACATTGCTGTCAAACATTGCTCTGACTCTCCAGCTAGCTACTTTGTTTCTAGGTCACATCACTGCTGCTTTGCTCCAAACTCTGCCTTCATCCTCTGAACTAAACGTGAGCTGGGGAGAGTCCCCACCCATTTGCCATCTCACACAGAGCCCCTTTCCTTTGTTTCCCTTAATGGCCCATCACCCAGGCAATCGCCTCGACACAGGAAGCAAACCTAGCTTATATTTTAACACTTGCTGAATGCAGGGGTTAGAAGGGTGTTGCATGCAGCCTAATTCCTCCCCCCCCAAAAAAAAACTCATAACAGTATTATTTTGGAAGGAGAGTAGCTGTGTGAAGACAAAGGTGGTTTGTTTATGTTAACCCTTCCAGCCACTGGGTGCCACTATTAGTTTACTAGCTTTTTTGAAGTCTTGCAACTTGACCATCACAGAATATGCAAAGAAGTGATTTGTATGAGCAGACCAACACACGTTCACTCAAGTGTAAGTCTCTTTGCTTTTAGCGGGACTCCAAAATCAGAGTGTTCATAGAAATGCAGGTTTATTTATCTGACAATAACTTCCATAGGGGTAGCACTGTTAATCTGTATCGCAGCAAAAAATAATGACCAAGACTCTTGTGGCCCCATAAAAACTGAAGCATTTGTTATTCTGTAAGCTTTTGTGGATTGAAGATTGGGCAGTGATGAGGGAGAAAGGAGCACTTAGATCAGGTGGTGAAATGTTGGAGTTGGTCCTGCTTTGCCCTCCAACATCTATGTAAGATTTTGAGAGAACAAGTCGTGAAGAAGATGTGGCAGAAATATAAGATGCTGTTCACAGAGAGGCCCATTGGATGTCACTGTTATCAGCAATATGTTAGCTTGGCCAACATCCTTGGTTTCTCCACTTTGGGCTGCAAACCCAAAATCACTAAATTAGACACAGGAACAAGCCCATGCAGAGGAGAGGACCCTTGCCTCTGACCTCAGAGGGCTAAGCTGGCCAGGGGGTCCTGCCAGAGAGCAGCTGCTTTTTTGTTTGTGTTTATAACTTTATTCTAACAAGACTCCCATCCTGGGCCTCAGACAACTCTGAATAGGCTTGCACTGCAGCATTCCCTGAACTGCAGGTCCTCTGCTATCATCATCCCTAACCATTGGTCATGCTGCCTGGGACTGATGGGAATTACAGTACACAACATGTGGAGGACACCACATTGGCTGCCCCTTGTTCATACTAACTGGCAGTAATTCTCCAGGGGCTGTAGCCCATGCTGGTCCTACTCAGAGCAGACCCACTGAAGCCAATTAATATTACTGACTTGAGTTCATTAATTTCATTGGTTCTACTCTGATTTCAAGCAGGGATCCATCCCAGTCCTACCTGCATACATCAGCAACTGAACCTGGAACATTTCGCATGCAAAGCTCTAACTTCTATGGCCCTTCCCCAAGGGTTTTTAAGGATTCCTTATATATGTATCATCTTTGAATTCAAAGATGTTGGCATTGTTCTGCTGGAATATGATAATTTGGACAGTGAAATGAAAACACAGGAAAAGACACAGAGATAGCATTTAAAAATGACCTCTGGATGTTCATTTGGAAGCGCAAATCATACCATGAAAAACAGGAAAACCATGTATACAGAATTACACTGGAAATGGTCTCCATGTGCCAGAACTTGGTCATCGTGAAGGAATATATAACTCTTGAGCCTTGGAGTGCATTTCTAGGGATTAGGTTCTGCCTGCTTCCTGCTTTTTTCATAATATGCCAGAAATTGAACCTAAGATCCATTTGTTTCTTTGACAGTATGGAGTGGAACACATTTGTAGGGATGGAATCCTGATGGAACTATGTATAAGTCTGACACTGTCTACTATCATCCAGAACTGCAAATGGCGCTGTTGCTCTCTGCATGTATGCTGGTGAACACAGTATGTCTTTGGCTCACTATTATATGCCCCTTGTAGAATTCTGAAGCAAAGCGTCTGTTTACTATCAGAAGAGCCATCAGGACCCTCAGCTTCCCTTCATCTTTTCCATCTGGTTTTTAATGGTACTAAATGCTGTACGTTGTCATGAACCTGGAGATGAACACAGCCCCTCCAAGTGTCCCCATTTTCCAGGGATGTCCCTGGTTTAGATAAGCCGTCCCAGTTTCTGATTTGATCCCAGAAGGTCCCACTTTTCCTTAGGCTGTCCCTGTTTTCATTGGAGAAATGTTGGAGGGTATCCAATGTTGGAAGCAGTCTGAAGGCAATCCTGTGTAGGGAAGGTTTTTTTAATGTTTAATGTTTATTATGTTTTTATATATGTTGAGAGCTGCCCAGAGTGGCTAGGGCAACCTAGTAAGATGCGTGAGGTATAAGTACAGTGGTACCTCGGGTTACATACGCTTCAGGTTACATACACTTCAGGTTACAGACTCCTCTAACCCAGAAATAGTACCTCGGGTTAAGAACTTTGCTTCAGGATGAGAACAGAAATCGTGCTCTGGCAGTGCGGCAGCAGCAGGAGGCCCCATTAGCTAAAGTGGTGCTTCAGGTTAAGAACAGTTTCAGCTTAAGAACGGACCTCCGGAACAAATTAAGTACTTAACCTGAGGTACCACTGTAGTAAAATTATCATTATGGAATGGGACGTCCCTATTTTCATTGGAGAAATGTTTGACAGTATGTGAACACTGACACAGACCCAGACCTGGAGACTGAGGTACTGCTTTGTCCTGCTGTGCCAGAGGGCTCGTCATCAGAACCAGACCAGGGCATGTGTGGACGGATGAGGACAATTGTTCATTTTAAAAGCATGCTAACAGGATGCTGCATAATTTACTGTGGTGATGCAACACACTGTTTATTGATATAAGTGTTTTGATAGATGGTATCTACCAGCAAGGTCTAAGAAATACCTGACAGGTGCCAACCCTCATCTAAGGCGCTAGACAGGTAAGGATAATAAAGAGCTCGCACGATGGGGTTGTTGGTAGCGCATCTTCCACTAAATTTGTACAACAGCACTGAAATGCACTTGGGCAAATGTAATAAAGAAATAAGGGCAGTTTTCAATATGTGAGACTTAAAATTGGTTTGCTTAAATCAGTCTCGGATGCAAATATAAAAGCTACCAAGGGTGGAATGTACCTTTTGGTTCCTCTTCTACGTTAACAACATTTAAAGACATTTGCACAAATAGTGTCGGGGAACAGGACCAGCCTTATCATTAGGTGGAATGAGATGACTGCCTCCTGTGGCAGATTTTGAGCATCATTCCAGAGCAGGCAATTGTCACTTATTATATCCCATTAAATTGTTACATTTTTACTTGAAGGGGGAGGGGAGTCTTCGTAGTGTTTGCCTTAAATCTCAAAACTTATTGGGTCAGACTGAGAGAGGCTATTATATACTGTTACTAATTGTATTTTTTATTGCGATTTGTCTTTTTAAAAACCATTTGTTATTTGTCTTCATTTATTTCAACATCCTTTCGCCACTTTCAACAAGAAGGCTCCCCAAAGAGTGGCTGACACCTTGGGAGACCTTGTGGTTGAGAGATGGGGGAAACCAACATAGAAATAAACGTACCTTATAGTGAAAATGAGATTTAGCACCCTGTGTGTGTGTGTTTTGCCAACATTGTCTAAGCCAGTGTTTCCCAACCGGTGTTCCGCGGCACACTAGTGTGCCGCCAGACGTTGCCTGGTGTGCCGCAAGATGTTGCCTGGAGGGAGTCGGGCGAGTCGGGCGGCGAGAGGCGGGGCGGCGGGCAGCTCGTAGAGGAAGCGCGACGCCCCGGGAGCAGCCATGGCCCCCCGGCCCTGACTGCCACTCTCCGCGCCCTCCGCGCCCCGGGCCAGGCCATAGGAGAGCCGGGCGCCGACGACGGAGGAGGCCGGCCGCGGGAAAGGGGCCACTTCCCCTTTAAATGCCGCTCCGGGCGGGGGAGGGAAGCGGCCCTCCGCCGCGCCGCTCTGCGCCTGCGCCACAGGCCCCGGGGAAGAGCGCTTCGCAGGACTCGCGGGCCAGGCGGAGCCACCTCGAGCGCCACCCAAGCGGGCGTCTCTATAGCGATGGACCCGCCCTTTCCGCTGCCCTCCCGCGCTGCTCTGGCTCCGCCTAGCGGCCCGAGGAGGAGCCGCGCAGCCTGTCGCTGCCGCCCCCGCGGAGCCTGAGGCGAAACACGCAGGGGCCGCCGCCGCGCCGAAGCCTCCCTTCCGGGGTCCCCTCGGGGCCATTGGGCGGGGCTGTCGCCTCCTGGACGCCGCAGCCCCGAGCTCGTGGATGTAAACCGAGAGATGGACTTGCTTGGGAGGAAGTTCCGTTGTACCAGCGGGAGTTATTTCCTAGTAAATATGAAACACTTGGGGATATTAGGTTGAGACTGAGGGGAGGGTGGCTGGTAGCCCGAAACATCCGGAGGGCGCAGGGCTGGCGAAGGCTGGGGGAGCACGAGACTTCGACAGTCTTTTCAGTATGTTACAACATAAAACTGCTGGAGCAAGTTAACATATTTTGTTACCTTGTGCATTAAAAGGACCGTATGTAAGAATATAAGTGGGTTTGCTTCGTTCCATAGGATTCACACCTCAGAGTGCAATGGCAGGCAGATCTTAGAGCCAGCTTCTGTCTATGTATCTGAAACCTGTTCTGCCCCCTCCCCCACACTTGGTGCCATTTTCATCTACACATGCAGCAGAGTTAGTTGACCCAGAATAGTACCAATTCAGATGGCAGATGGGAGAATGACAGTGCTGAATGCTTTCCCATGTAGAACAGTCCCTGCAAATAAAAACCTAGCATATTTGGAAGAGGGATGCTAGCCTAACCATTACCTTCTATGCTGTTACTATTTTTTTATATTTTTTTACATAAGTAAAAAGTGACCTTTCCCCATCTGGCATGGTGGTGTGCCTCGAGATTTTTTTCATGAAACAAGTGTGCCTTTGCCCAAAAAAGGTTGGGAAACACTGGTCTAAGCTTCATGCTCCTAACTGCTTTGCTGGGCTTTTCATATTAGAGAGGAATCGCTTTGCAAGAAATCACCATTTCATTAAGAAAACATACCTTGGGCTGATAATCCATTCTCAGAAGCTGGACAATCGTTTGGTCTCATTAGACCTCTTATAAGCTGAAGCCGTTAGCAATGTATTTCCAGATTACAGCGTTGTAGGCAAGAAAAATTGTACCAGATATCATTTAATACCCCTGGGGAGATGACAGGAAGGAATTAATCTTCCAGTGCTAATTCACCCAGTGCTGTTGGATCAAAAATGACCATCCACGGGGGGTCTTTTATGGTGGAGCTTGCCATACTGTTCCTAATGTGCACAGCCCTTCCTTCCCATTTGGGAAATGGAGGTTTAGGACAAAATCCTAAAGCAGGCAGGGAGGAACCAAAGGCAATTCATCCACTTTACCCAACACACTGCCAGGCTCTTCAGTAGGGCAGAAGTGAGAGTGGAGCTCTTGCATTCTTCCATCCTTTTCTGGTTGGTTTGTAATGTATTTTGTTTTCCTCCCATTGGGTATAATAACAGTAAGAAATGTGAGAGGATGGCTTCCTGTGTGATCTGATCTGATCTATTCATTTATACCCCACCTTTCTTCTAAGGAGCTCAAGGTGGCATGCACAGTTTTCCTCCTCCTCATTTTATCCTCACAATAATAACCTGTGACGTAGGTTAGGCTGAGAGGGAGAGACTGCCCCAAGGTCACCCAACTGAGCTCTGTGGCTGAGCAGGGACTGGAATCCTGGTCTCCCAGATCCTAGTACACGCCACTGACTCCCCATCTCCTGAAAAGTGTGCACAGCATGCACAGTGAGATTTCCTCTTCATTCCCCTAGAACACAAAGCACTCTAAGGCAATAACAGACAATAGGTGTGGATGTGGGATGTGATACATACCGTAAGTAGCAGTCAAGTACAACATTCCTTGTTTTCCTAGAGTGGACATGTGGGGGAATGTTTGGTCCAGCCAGTCGAAAACTTTCTGTTTCCTCCTGACTGGTGCATACTTCCTTTTGCATGTGACTAGAAGCGGGCATGACCTTACCTGTCCAGGTAACAAAAAGGACAAGGCACGCAGCACACTCTCTCTCTTTGACTTCCTCGTCTCTGGAGCAGCAGCTCTAAGCTAGAACTGCTCTGTTGGCTCTCAGCCAACAGAAGACACTGGAAATATCTCCATATGGGATAGTTCCACATGTATATGCTTTGTAACTAAGTCTGCCTTCAGGGATCCAACTGTGAACTGATGATGTGAGTAAACTTATTTTATATACTTTATACAAGATTGTGACGTGTTTATTCTTTTAAGAGGGATATAAGGGAACTTACCAGGAATCTAATACAGTGGTACCTCGGGTTACAGACGCTTCAGGTTACAGACTCCGCTAACCCAGAAATAGTACCTCGGGTTAAGAACTTTGCTTCAGGATGAGAACAGAAATCGTGCAGCAGTGGCGCAGCGGCAGTGGGAGGCCCCATTAGCTAAAGTGGTGCTTCAGGTTAAGAACAGTTTCATGTTAAGAACAGACCTCCAGAACAAATTAAGTTCTTGACCCGAGGTACCACTGTATTGAGAGGCTTAAACCAGTCTGCAACCAGCTATCTACTGTCCATTTAAGAGAATGTAAACTCTACTAAGTTATAGAACTTGATAACGCAAGTTAGGAAGGATATTAATAAACAATATGTCCTCTCCTGCCTCCCTGAACATTCCCCGAGTGGGGATTTCCCTACCTCTGATAGATTTCTCCTCCTCTGAATTCTGCTAAAGCATCCCTGATGGGAACAGATATTCTCCCTGGCTTATAACAGGCACACACTTTGTCTTTGCAATGCACTCCATTGCACCAAAAGGTGAAGCTGCCTCTCCTTGCCCCAACCCCCTTAACATGTGTGAATAATCCCAGATCTACAGTCTTCACACTTCCTGCTCTCTCCCTCCTTTCAAATTATTCTGCTTTAGCACCTACTGAAGAATAGCATGTAGTTGCCAATGAAACCTTGGGAACTATGCATAAGTGAATGCTTTGTCTTTAAAGGGGAGAAGGAAAGGATGCGAAGGGACCCAAGGTTAAACCACAGAAACAAGTGTGGCATTTTATCTTCTATAGTCATTGGTTGACGACTAATGGAAAGGAAAAATAAAGCCAGGTATTATTGGCCTGGGACAGTATGGAAATACATAGCAACATTATCTCTTCTCATTACTAAACTAAACTAAATATCTAAGGAAATCCACTAGTTTTTGAAATGTTAACAATACAGTTATTCTGGCTTGTTGCCATCAAATTCTCAAAAAACAAAAACCAGCACTCTGGCCAAGATCTATGGTTCTAGCAATCCCTGAATTCTACTCCCAAAATTATGTTGGTACTGAAAAATGGCAGCACTTTTCATGAATCTGTCACATGTGTACTGTGGACCAGTTTTTATTGTCTCCCCCATTGGTACTTTCCTCAAGAAGCATGTTGCTCTCTCATAGTATCTACATTCTCACTTTCAGTTCCTCTCAATTTCTCATTCCCCAGATCTTCAGGTCTCCACATTTCCACATCAGTGTGCAATTTTAAAAATAAAAGTCATCATGAAAATACATTGGCTTTTAGTGCAAATTTATCCTACTTTGTACATTTCTGATGCAACTTTCCCTAATATAATGAATTTTTGTATGTTATTTTTACTAATATGTGCATTTTAATGCATGCTATACCCTAGTATATGCTCTCCTTTTTTTACATATTACTTGGCTTGAGATATGCATTCAAAATTCAGAAAAGTGTAATTTTTGAAGGATGGCTTTGTTTCAATTCCTATATTGTTAGGAATGTTCAGCTTTAATTGCAAACTGAATCAAATTTCTACATCAGCTCTAGTCTTAATTAAGACTACAAGCTTTAGGCTGCAAATCTATTTGATCTGAACAGGACTTATTTCTGAGTAGGACTACAATGTTTAGGACTGCATTGTAGCTGTCAGTTTATTTCATTTTATCTGGTGGTGCAAATTTTAATAAGAATGTTAAGGGCACGCTTCTTTATTTTTTGAGGCTGCATTGAAGTGCTTTGTAATAGGGATTGGGAAAGAAAATATTAACTTTCTAACAATTAGTGTTAGCTTTTGTTTATGAGGCTGTTCATTATCTACAGTACCGTCAATAATTCAAAATAGGTACTTATAATGAGGATTTAATAATATGCAAATATATTACAATTTAATTGATTGATCAGTTGCTTAAAAGGCAGATAGATGATTAATCAACTGAAATTATTGAGCCAGTTGACAGCCCTAATTTTCACCCATATGCACCATACAACCTGACTTCTCTTTCTCATGAAATCACCTTTCTTTCTGACTTTCAATATAAAATCTGAAGACGGCTTATAGCAGAAGATTGCAGATGATCAAAGCCACGTGGACAGAATGCAGGGGCAAATCAAAGCATGAGCAAAACACCACTTTCTACAGAGAACAGCTACACCAAAATAAACATATATAAACTTTCTCATGAGCAGCTGAACATGTGTAAGAAACTTGTACACAGGTATGAACACCCCCAATGTCACCTAAAACAACTGGCACTGTTTGGAATCACGAAGACTAGAGTCTTACTTCCTTTTTAGGGGAAAGGCCGTGGCCTGCTTTGCACACAGAATCTCCTAGGTTCCATCTATGGTGGCCTCCCCAGGTGGGATTGGAAGTTACTGCTTGACTGAAACCCTGGAGAGCGCTGTTCCTGGTTCCCTCTTTTTTGCATATACGGTATTTAGGTTTTGATCTAGCTGTTGATTTTTGCAGTGAAAAACAACAACACAGCAATCTCTCTGTGGGAGCAGTGGCGGAGCTTCATGCTCCGGCACTGGGGGGGTTGAGAGCAGGTGGGGGCGGGGCTGGCGCGCATCCTGGGGGTGGCAGCCATGATGGCTCCCCACCGGGATCGCACTGCCAGGGACGGTGTGCTCTCCCCACACTCCTCTTCCTCCGCCAGTGTGTGCAAGATGGTTTTGGAGGGAAAGGTTTCAGTTTCTCCAAGGTGGGAAAACAGACTGTCCCTCTTACCTACATTGTAATACTGGAATATTTATATACCACATGCCCTCTGTGTGAAATCCTGGAGAGCTGCTGAAAGCCAGTGTAAACACTACTGAGCAAGATGGAGCCAATGGCCTGACTTTGTAGAAGGCAGCTTCCTGTGCTGCTCCTGTGCACTTTCACTCCACAGATACACAGGACACACACTCTCTGCTCACAGCAAACTCCCTGTACTTGGTGCCAGCAACTTGATTCTAAAGATCTGTCACATGGAAGATGGAGCAGGCTTGGTATGAGTCCTACTCTGGCAGGTAGGACTCAAACCAATGGATTCAAGTTACAAAAGAAGAGATTTCGACTAAACATCAGGAAGAACTTTCTGACTGCAAAAGCTCTTTGAAAATGGAACAGACTCCCTTGGAAAGTGGTGGACTATTCTTCATGTGAGTTTCTAAAGCAGAGGTTGAATGGCCATCTGTCATGGATGCTTAGTTGAGATTCCTGCATTGCAACGGCATGGACTAGATGACCCTTGGTGTCCCTTCAAATTCTACAATTCTACGATTCTATGAACTAAAATACAGCCACAGTAAAATGACAGTACACAGCCACAACTAAAAGCAGGAGCAAAACCAAAGGAATTCTTATTTTCACCATTAAAAGCTGGGGGAAATAAAAATACGTTCACCTATAATCTGAAAGCCATTCAAATTCAATGCAAGGCAAGCAAGCTACAGGGGTGGGAATTCCACAACTGAGGTCTCACTGCTGAAAAAGCCCAGTCCCTCAAGGTGGTTATGCTGGTGTGGCCCAAAAGCTAAATAACATGGCAAAGTGGTCTAAAATTGTTTAGGGCTTTAAAAAACAGTCTGGTAGGCTATAAGGTTCTTTAAGAACATGATTAATGGTCTCCCCTTGGACACATGCTATTGGGGGTCAAGAAAACTGAATGTGGATTTTGCCCATGATGCATACATAATTAAAAATAAATTAATGGAGATTGACTCTATTGAAATCTCTTGAGCATCTTGGGTGTCCTTAACCACACAAAATTACTGCCACTGTTTCCCTGGGACATTTGAAAGCTTTTGTAGGCTCTTAGTTCATCCTCAGCTTTCTAAAGCTGGTCTCCTCCTGTCTCTCTGAAGAGGCCACTGACGGTCTCATTGAAGCTGGTTCTGAGGATTCTAGTTTTTTTCTCTGAACATTCTAGACTTTGATGTTGGATGAAACCATGAATAAACTCTTTTGTCTTCTGTGTTCCAACCACAGGAAGTTACAGTTAAAAGTCATTATATCAAGAAATGCTCTTTTATATCGATACTTCAGGCTTTGATACACTTTATTTTGGGGTTGCAGTCAGGGGTATTGAATTATTAAATCAAAGATTGATTATGCTTCTGTGGAGTCTGTCAGTATAATCCACTCTTAATCTGACCAGAATGTTTCCTTTTCTTCAGTATTTCAGCTTCCTGCAACCTCTCTGATCCTTTTCCCTCAGCACCTTGCCAGAGTTCTTGGTCTTTTCAGTGTTGGTCTAAAAATCCCCTTTGTTTCATTTCCTGCCATTCCTTGAGTAACGGGAAAATCAGGGTTACCTTTGCAAGATCAATATTTTGGAAGGAGAACACTGGGCGTTTATGGTGTCTTTGTTTTTGAAAACATGTTTCTTTATACATTTATAGGGACAAGGAGTAGGAGGGGTGTAGCTGGGAACCAAAGCAAAACCAGCAACCTAAAATTCCCTTGCCAGCTGACTCTGTGTACACAAAGGCCAAACTGGTCCTCAATCTCCTTTCTAGCAGATAAATAAGATCTGCCAGGTTAAGAGTTGATATGAGAGTCTAGATGCACTGGACCTTGGGCTTTCCCACCTGAGCCAGGACCTCCCTGGTATAAGTCCAGAACCTGGGCTGAGCCACCTGCTGGTATAAGTTCCTCACTGTAGCTCAGACAGCAGAATTTAAGCCAGCGGAATTTATACTGGCAGAATTCCTGCAAAAGGGGTGTTCCGGGGGCGTGGCTGGGGCAGGGCAAGAAGAGGTCTACATCTGTTTCAAACCCTTTTCAACTCAGTCACATGACCTCTCAACCTAGTTAAACGTAGCTGGCAAAAAAGGGTGGTGTAAGCCAAATTACTCCTGACTGGGATTTGGAATAGGGTTAATTTGAAATGGCATAAATTACACTGGCTTATTATACCAGTAGTTAAGATTGCTAGGACTGATGATGTTACCCACAATCCACAGGTATCATGTCATTTTTTTTACTGATGCAGTTTTCCCCAAGCCAGCTGCACTCTGACTTGAAAACCATAGGCTTACTCAATGCTTCATGGATCCCTGTTGGGCATAACTGAAACATCTGCCTGTCTTGCTGGGGGTGGTCCCACATGTCAGCACAGAGGGATCACAGAGGGACATCCCACTTCCCACCTGCTGCCTTGTCCTAATCCATGTTCTCAGAACTAAGGCTGCAATCCTAACTGTGTTTAATCAGAAGTAAGTCCCATTGATTTTGATGGGACTTATTTCCTGGTAAATGGGTTAGGAATGTAATCTTTACTCCCAAATAAATTTGCCTTAAAGCAAGAAGGGGGAGACCTCTGCCCACCCAGAGCATCTGCAAACAGGAAGGGGAAGATCTGTCTCCTCTCACTCACTTTGATTTTCAAAAGTGCCAATACTGGGAGAACTCTCTATAGTCAGGAGCCATGGAGGGGAAAGGGAGCAGAGAGTGCTGCAAAAAGGCAGAGAATCAAGCAGCACAAAGACAGTCTGAACATTTCAAGCCTAGAATGCACAAGCAGCCCCTTCCCTCCCCCTTCCTCCCCCTTGCCAACAACACCCCGTCCATCTCTGCACAAGAGAGCATCAATTGTGCCTCTCGCCATAATAAATGATTGCTGGCTTTTTTAAAAAAGATGACATGAGGGGAAGCTCTGTGTGTGAGAGAGGGAAGGAGGGGGAGGGGCTATTAATGCTAGGGATTTTAAACATTGAATCTGTGATGTGTCCATTTAGATGTTTCCTCTCTTACTTAAGAGTAAATCCCATTGTATCTGGCAATGTATAGGACCATGGCTGCAGATGATTTCCAGGGGGATGAAAGCTTCACCAATAGGAACTGGGAGTGGAAGGAGGGGTAGCGAAATCAACCAAGCAATTTGCATCTGGTGAAGACATGACGCCCCCCCCCCCATTTGGAGGGACAGCAGGGCCTGGTGTAGAAACACATCGAAGCATAGTGGTGTGTACAACACTGCACAAATTATAATTTAAATGCAGCAGGGGGGGAACCTCACTGTGTTTTAAGCCAGCAGTGTGTACCCAGCCTAAGACTAGTTGATTCCATGCAATATGCCTTCCAGGTTAGGCAACTCACAAATGTCATTCTTTCCTCAGCCACTTCAATTTCTACATGATAATAGAAGAATTCCATCCCATTGTCTTCTCCTTTCCCCATAATAAAACCCAAATGGACAAGATCCTTCAGTTTGCAGGATCAACTTCCATGATGACTACCAGACAAGACTGCTGCTTATGTACTGGCAAATGTTGTCCATCCCCTTCCTTACAGTGAAAAACAATTACCGGTATCCTAAAACACAGTGAGGGAAACAGTGGGTTTCTGGGGGTTTTCCTGTTGTTATTCTGTTTCTCACAGCTACAATAAACCTACCATTAAAATTATGGACTGGTCATTTCTTTGTCAGAGGGCAAGCGGGCAAATTTAGCAGGGGGTCAAATACTTCCCCCCCCTCACTGTACATATATTTAAACAAAAAAATACTATCAGGGATTGTGACTCTCACAAATCTCAATTTGAAGAAAGCACAAAATGGAAGGGGCTGCTTACATTTCTTTTTGCTCTCATGACCTAGACTTATATTTGCTGAAATCTATAACAGATACCCAACACACTTCCTCTATGCTGCCGCTGTTCTTTATGCTACCCCATTAACTGATCCCACAATTTCCAAGCCAAAAGGCCACTTTTTCATAACTGTACTTTTGTCCAGAAATCAAAAAATATAACCCGGGAGTGACAATGAGCATGGGTAGAGTGTATACACACCAGAGCAGAGAACTTTTTCCTTACATTATTCTGCATTTGCAAGGTGCACTGACAATACCATACATAAAGTAAAAGAAGTCATTATGTAAGAAGAAAGTTTAGTGATGTTGGTACATTAGAAGAGGGCTGGATAGCCATTTTCATTTCTTTTTAGTAGTCATAATGGTGTTATATATCCTCTGGAGGGAAATACAGTGGTACCTCGGGTTACAGACGCTTCAGGTTACAGACTCCGCTAACCCAGAAATAGTACCTCAGGTTAAGAACTTTGCTTCAGGATGAGAACAGAAATCGCGCAGCGGTGGCACAACGGCAGTGGGAGGCCCCATTAGCTAAAGTGGTACCTCAGGTTAAGAACAGTTTCAGGTTAAGAATGGACCTCCAGAACAAATTAAGTTCTTAACCCAAGGTACCACTGTACTGAATTTTAGGCTACAATCTCCAGTGTGCTTTCTTAGAAACATCATGTATTTACATTACATTTTCATCCTACCCTTCCTCCAAGGGGCACAGAGTGATGTATATGGGATTTCCTTCCACTGCATCCTTATGATTATCCTCTGAGGTAGACAGGATGCTGAAGGATAGTGACTTGTACAAGGCAACTGCAGGGATTTCATGACCAAGCAAGGACATAACCTGAGGTCTCTGGTCCAAATCCAGCACTCTGTTCAGTACATCACACTGACTCTTAATCAAGTAGGATGTGAAGAGTCATGAAGCAAACATAGAGCTGAATCCACAGCCCTGCATATGCTTAACTCTTGAAGTGAAACAACTTAACTTTGCCTGGATCATGTTCATAGTTAGGATGGGATACTAATAATATATACACAGACACCTTTTTTATATATGTAAGAATTCATACTGAGAGGAATTCATCCTTTAAAGTGAATCTTGGATAAATGTGAAGGAAAAATAATGGGGAGAAACCCATTTGAAAGCCATTGCTTGAGTATAAAGGTAAAGGTAAAGGGACCCCTGACCGACTCTGGGGTTGCGGCGCTCATCTCGCTTTACTGGCCAAGGGAGCCGGCGTACAGCTTCCAGGTCATGTGGCCAGCATGACTAAGCCGCTTCTGGCGAACCAGAGCAATGCACGGAAACGCCGTTTACCTTCCCGCCGGAGCGGTACCTATTTATCTACTTGCACTTTGATGTGCTTTCGAACTGCTAGGTTGGCAGGAGCAGGGCCGAGCAATGGGAGCTCGTCACAGGGATTCGAACCGCCGACCTTCTGATCGGCAAGCCCTAGGCTCTGTGGTTTAACCCACAGAGTTGTTCCAAATGTTTGCTTCCATGAAAGGTTTTCCCTCTTCCTAACTCAGCTGCATGAAATCATCATACGGTATTTATGCCATCACACTGTTGCCTTGGAAATGTATGTGATATAATATGCAACGTTTTGCCATTGAAGGATTGAATGGGAACAGCAGATGGCCGAGTAGATGGAGAGAAAACATTGTTTAAACAACAGAGAGATTTTATACATAGCAAAACTAGCAAAGGAAATTGCTACAACTCATCAGTGCAAGTCTTCGCTTGTAAAACTTTCCTTAGGCTCATAGGGCAAGGGTGAGCTGTGGAATAATACTTCCAAGATAGGACCTTAGCATTAAATATTAGATTTTGCCTGCAAACAATAGAAGTGTGAATTTCCCAGAGGAGAGCCTACTGTTTCTTCTCAGTATTAGTTAGACAGTCACAACTTGTCCATCTTAGCTGACTCAGCAGACACTTCTGCAAAACAAACAAGCAGAAAGGCTTGTTGTGTAAAATAACATAAATGCAATCCATCTGAAATCTTTCAGATACAAAAAACATTTTGATACTAGACTGCTACCAAATGAAGATAAATTATGAATGTCTGGAGCATCAGAGAAAACTTTGGCTTCTGTTATCATTATCTTCTGAACTCCACATTCAACATCAGAAAGTTTCCATGTCTTCTTGAACTAGACTGCACATGTACCCACACATCTCTTTAATATTTAACACTAAACATTAAAAATAGTGAAGGCCTTAAAGTCAGCGAGAAAGGGATCCAGCCAGCAGCGATAAAGGAAATGAAATATCCCTCCTGTTACCTGGTGATGAGTCTTCCATTCAGTGTTGAGTGAGCATGTGGTAGGTGTTTGGCTGAGCCCAGGACATACAATAACAGAGATTATTCTTGCACCTTGCCTGGGCAGATCTCTCTTCATGGGATCAGGACTATAGAAAGACTGGTGGAGACAATCTTAATTATTATGGTTTTTAATAGAAACAATGCTGATGGTTTGTTAATCTTGGAGCTCTTCAGTGGCATTGCCAGTTTTCCTCTAATCTTTCAGCCAGAGATCTAGTCAAGCAATCTTATTATAAAGCATATTTTAAGTCCTATCTATCAAATACAGGAGCAGCTGGCCCAGGAACAACCAATATCTACATTTTTTTTAAAGGGAGCTTAGACAACAAATGCAGCAAGGGTTCTAAAGCAGTGATTCCCAAACTTTTTCCCAATGGGCCAGTGAAAAATTGCTGACCACTTTTGCTGCAATTGTAGTTCCATACAATTCAAATTGCAATACAATAAAATACAATGTAAGAAATAAAAGAAGCAATAAAATACAATTAAAGTGCAATGCAAATATTCAATGCCATGGATGTGCTGAATCCCATCTTCAACCACAAATCCACAGATATGCTGGGGATCATGCTTAACTTTGGCGGGATCATGACCAGTGTTGTTGAGGATTGGCATTAAAGATACACTAACTGGCAGGCGGTGGCAGAGAGCAGGGCATGGCGAGGCGTGGCCGTGTGCAGTGGCAGCAGTGAGTCGCAGTGGCAGGGGTGGAGGCCAGGCGCCCATAGGGGAAAAAATGTGTGTGCCTGGGCCCCCAGGAGTTAGTGCCAGAGGCAATGCACATCAACTTTGGGGGAGCCCAGTCCCCTCACATATTTTATTGGGGGGGGGCTGAAGGGACCTCACCTCCTAGGAGTTGGCTCCTATGCTCCAAGGATACATGGCCTGCTGCTGCCTAAGTGGGGTCCTTGGAGGCTGGACTGATCTCTCAGCAAATATGAAGCACTGATTATCTCCCCCCCCCCCCCCCCGTGGTGGATGCAGCCCTTTGGGGAGTCTCCTGAGCTCTGCTTCCATCTGGAAAGATTCAGAGCAGGGGTCGTTCTCTCCACTATGGACCTTTGGTTCCCACTTCAACCATCTGGCTAGGTTGATTTGACTCCTCCCCTTGTTCCCGATGTAGATATCCACTGTCCACTCTATTCCCCCCCCCCAAATTTTTTTTATTGATTTTCACAAAATTATAAACACACTAACAAATAAACAAACAAACAGAAATCAAACCTTATTAAAACTAATCTTATTAACATTCAAAAGTGACTTCCTCGTATCCCCCTGGTTGAATTTCAATGCACATCATTTTAACGGTTTTCCAAATCAAAATTCTTATAAACTTAACTTAATCACTTAACATCATTCTTTCTTCCCAATTCAGCATTAAACATGTTAATTCATCACATTACTTATTTAAACCCTAAGCCTAACTGGCAATTGCAAGCTTTTTCCGATTCCATTGTCCACTCTAGGGGAGGGGGGGCTCCCTTTTGTGGTTCGCCTCAGGTGCCAAAATGTCTTGTGCCCGCCCTGCTCACAAGTAAGCGTGTATCATAGGAGCCAACTCCTAGGGGCCGAGGTGTTTCAAATAAAATATTTGAAGCAGCCAGCCCCCTAAAGTGGATGGGCATTGCCGTTCAAAAGGTGTGCGTGCACCGCGTCATGTGATTGATTATGTGGGGCAGAGCTTACCTGCCCTCCCCCAATATTTGACTTAAGTTGGCACCCCTGGCAGCTGTATACTAATAGGACGGTGGCCTTGAGAGACGGATGAGAAGCCTCCCGGAGACATTTAACTCCCGCTTTCATTATCGACCCTGTGCTCTGGTGGTGGTCTCTATTCTTTTCTGCTGCAATTACCCACCGCCTATTTAGAGAAGAACAGAGTGGCCCGGCGGACGTTCCGCCCTCCCCCATCTCATCCCATTATAAACCAGTATGGCTGTGTGGTAGATCTCTGCATGCTTCAGCCGAATGTCGGTTGGGAGAAGCGAGCAAGCGAAGGAGAGAATACGCAGAAAAGGAGAAGCGCGCTCCTATGCGAGGTTCTCGGGAAGCAAGGAAGGCGCGGAGCCAAAGCCTTCCTCTCCGGAGGACGAGCTTTCACTCTGCCTTCCCCTTCCTCCTTCCCCAGTAATAAGCAGACTCTGATCTGCAGGGCTGAGCGGGAGTTTGGCGGCCGCAGCAGAAGCAGAAGCAGGCAGGCGAGCAGGGAGGCAGGCCGGGGCCACCGCCCTCGGGGTGGCTTGTTTGCGCTCAGAACCCTGCAGCTGCTTTTGCTGGAGATCCGGGGGCGAGGGGTGGGGGGCGGGTCACGTGCTCAACAGCCCCGGAGAAGGAGGTTTCAGCTCTCGGCAGCGGTGGCAACTGAGAACGGAGCCGCTGAAGCCCCAGAAAAGAGGCTACGAGGGCGTCGCTCCCCCCAAGTTACATAGAGGCTGGTGGGCAACAAGACCGGTTTAACAGGATGCAGAGCCTGGGCTGGGTCACCCGCAGTAAGCCTAGGGCTACAGCCCAAGGCGTAGTCAAGAGGGGCAGGAAGGGGCAGCTGCCATCCCTAAATCAATAAAAGAAATACATAGTTAGCTGAGGTTCTGTCCCCCCAACACAAAAAACCCGCCCCACAAAAACCCTGGCTACGCCCATGGCTGCAGCTGCATGCACACTTACCTGGAAGTAAATGGCAAGGCACGTATAGGCTTGCGCTGGAACTGGAAGGCATTCCTTCCGACTGCACCGTTGGGTGCATCTATCCGGTCAGACCTGCTTGCTTCAAGCAACAGCAAGCCGCACTCATTCTGTGATCAGCTGCATCATATTCCCCCTACAGCCACCCCGAAAAACTGGAAAGAGAGGGGGACAGCTTATCCATTTTTACGACAGCACCATGTACTTCAAGTTCACTAATTCAGAACAGCCACCACGTTCTAGCTCCGTGTTCACAATTTCAGGCTTTAGGCTTGCAAGAATGTGCCCTTCGGAAGTCGCGACTGGCAATACCAGTACACTGGTCAGTAAAGGAGGACTTATTCAGTGAGGCTCTTGCATCCCAAGCTTGAATGTGCCACAGAGTTTTCTCAGCTGCCACTCGGAAACATGCAAAAAGAGGGATTCTGCTGAGCTTTGTTAGTCTGCAGCACCAGAAACCCAAAGGCTGGTGGGTTTTAAGATGCCCCTCGTAAATCCAAAGCGGCTTCTCTAATTCTCGCTAGTCTGTAAATCCGGAATCCTAAAAATTGTTTCCCAAGAGCATTTGCTGGTACTGGGGTAATCCCCTCTAAAACGCTCTAGTCCGCCAGGAAAGCGATTCAAGGCCTGTATGTCAACCACATTCTGTTCCTCCATATTGCTCGGGAGCAAACTGTAACTGAAATAAGGGAAACCTTTTAGGTTCTACTCTCGGAACTGCGCTCTTTCTTATTCAATAGAACATGCTTTTAACGATGTTGCTTAAGAACAGAGAGTTAAAGGTTATCTTCATCTTTCAGTCCCCAACTTCCGCCAGCTGTAGGGCAACTTCAAACCCCAGACGGATTTGTTCTTCCAACAGAGGTGTATCACTGAGGTGCCGTCCTACCCTAGGGCTGCGATTCCATGCACATTTACTTGAAATAAAGTCGCAAGAAAAGATGCATAAAATCGCACCGTTCCCTGACTACAAGCGAGTAATTTAGCATCCGGATCCTTAAATATGATAGGTAGATGTTATAATGAAATTGTTCCTCTGCTGCACCCAGGAATCTGTTTTTAAGATTTTCTGGAATTTATGAACCGACAGAGAATGGAATGTGTTTGAGCAGGTGCAGAGTGCTTTTTTTCTTCGCCACTGAACAATAATTACAGTGATGCGCCTGACATTCTGGCTAAGAGAGCTTTGTGGAAGCAAGTCCCCGTCAGCCCGGAAAATCTGTTTTCAATGAACGTCTGAAGAAACAATATAACCATGCAGAAATGCTTTTTTCCCCGGTAGTAACCGCAACCTGCCAAACATCTGCGATTAGAAACCAGGATAAACACAAACTTGAGCTCCAGCATCTCTATTTACATAAGAGGATGCCAGGAAATTAATGTGTTTACCACTGGAGCGTAAGGTTGCGAACCTAAGCACATTGGAAAAGAGGCTCCACTGAAACTAGCCGAGGTTTTCCTTTCAAGGCGAAGCTGTGCAAGAGGAAGTGCCAGAGTTTTTTGACCCAGTTCGCAGCTGAGAGACTCGGTTACGGTCTGAGGACGAAGCAGCGAGCCGAACCTGCACAGCAGGAGAAGAATTTACAGCTGGAGGCGGGGGGGGGGGAGAGAAGCAACGTGAGTGGCAGGAGGAGGAGGGGGGGTCACACCGCAGCATCCCTTCCCTTCCACCTCCATGGAAACCCGCCGCGCGATTTGCTTGCTAAAGGGACAGCTCCGTGGAGACGAGCGGGCTGCGCTTGCAAAGCGAGCGCGTAAGCGGGGCTGTCCTCCCTTGACAAGGACAGTTGGCATGTGTGACAGCTGCACAGTGGCGGGGGATTATCTCTCTGGCGCACACACCCGCCTCGGCGTGGCAGGCAGCGGGCGAGCCAAGCGGCGCAGTTCCGGGCGCGGCCGGCAGAGGCCGCCAGAGGGAGCCCGAGCGCCGCCTCGCACAAAGGCTCCTTTCCTCAGCTCCTCACCGACCCCGCCCCCAGTCTCGCAGCCAGGCTCCTCGGAACCACCCCGCTCTCGGGCGGCCTCCGCCAAGGCCTCAGGAGGTGAGCGCGGCGCGCTGCGGCCTCCCCTTCAACCCGCTCCAGGGCCGGCTTGCCCGGGGCCTCCGCCAGCAGCAGGCTCGGCCTGGGCAGCGCGGCAGGCAAGCTTCGGCGCCCGCCAGACTTTCCCGGCCGGCGCTCTCCCCTTTCAAGCGAGCGAGCGCCTGGGCCCTCGGGGCTTCCGAGCGAAGCCGCCATTTGCATCCCTGGCGGGTGAAGCCGAAGGGAGCCGCCACCAGGGGGCAGCAGCGGCCGCTGCCAGGCAAGCCAAGGGGCGGGGCTTGGCTGCCGGCGGGGCTCTCTAGGCCTAGGCGCAGACTCGGTTGCCTGCTCCAGGGAGCCGCTGGTAGTTCCCGTCTGGCCCCTTAAGAAGCAGCAGCCTCGTGGCGGGAAGCCTTCCTCCTCCCCCTCCCAGCTGCAAAGGGCTATCTCTCGCGCTCCCTGCGACTGAGGTCCGTTTAAAGCTGAGAGGGGGGGGGGTTTGCAGCCCCCTCCGGAAAGAGCGTGGCTTTGGCGGGAGCATAGGGGCCAACTCTTAGGGGCCGAGGTCTCTTCTCCGCCCCCAGTAACATATTTGAGGGGCCCGCCCCGAAGCTGATGAACATTGACATTCAAATGGTGCACATGCGAGCGTCTTGTGATCGATTATGCCGGACGGGGCTTACCTGTCCCCGTCCCCACCCCCCAGTATTTTATTCAAGTTGGCACCCCGGGTGAGAGGGAGGGACGTCCCCGTTGCTCGCGGGACTCGGGATGCGCCGATGTAAGAAGGCACCCGGCCGTGTCCCTGCCACAGCCTCTCGCAGCCGTTTAAGCAAAATGCAGAAATGGATCCGATCTTTCTCGGCAGCCTGTGTAACGCCTTAGTTCAAATTCCCAAGTGGCTCGGTCCTCCCTTGGCGATTTCTCCATGCGTGGCTTTTCCTCTCAAGTGAGATGGTCTGATCTCTGTCCTGCGCGTTAAACAAGAGAGCAGCTCAGTTGGTATGAATTCTCTTGATCTGGTGGAATGGGCACTTGGTGAGTCTCCTGTACGTTCATTGATCTTATGAATGAATGACTCCATTCTCGCCATTAATGCGCTTAGGCATATTTCTGGGAGGGGAACTGCCAGCACGCAAGGTGCGTTATGCAAGGAGGCTTTTCTGAAGAGGCAGCTGAGGCGGGAAAACCCTGGGAGGCGTGTGTGGCCTACGAGGCGTCCTGGCAGGATAAGTGGGGAAGGCGGATCGCTGCTTGAGGCTCTCCCCTTCCCGTGGATTGTTCTGAAGCATCTTGTCTTTCAGTCGGTGCAGATCAGGATACAAGATTGCTTTGTCAAGGAATGCCCTTCACTCGACATATCAGCGGTGAACTGGCAAAAGTTGAGAGCCTTCCCTCTGCAAACCTGATTAGGAATGCCATGTTACTACGCAATGCTGCTTTAGAAAGAGCAAAAAAGTAGTTAAAAGCTGGAACCGTCAATCCAGCATTTCCAGGCCTTTTTACGAAACAGGCTGAATTTTTCTCACACTGGTGGTTTCCATTAAAAAGAAAACTACCATCCGTGGGCCATTCTTTCCTTTGACAAGAATACGTAGGTGTGCAGGCATTGTATACCATTTGCAGACAGACACCCGAGGTGATAGCCTCCGACTAGACAGTATTTAAGTGACAGGCGAGAGTGCCTTGGGCATTCTTAAATGCAGCCGCGCATTAACATGCAAGAGCGCCAGGCGAGGTGTTTGCTTGCTCTCCAGTGCAGAAATGAATTCAGTCTGCGGATTCCACGGTAGGGCTCTTACTGGTTGTACTCGTGCACGGAATAGCATCTCCGCCGTTGTTTCGACATGCTGGCCTTTTTGGCAGTTCAGAAGATTTGGTTGATTTATTCTGTTGGGCTTTCCAGTAGTTCTCGTGGAGCTCAGTGACCCGGAAGGAGGATTGTAGAGCTTATAGTGTGCTTTCCAGGAGCTCATCGATTTGATTAAAATTCTAAGTAAGGAAACTGGAAATGCCACTGATGGTGGCCTCCATGGAAGTAGGATTGCTTCTAAACAAAATTTAAAAGGATTACTGTTAGGAATCGGAGAAAAACATCAGGAACATTTGTTTAGAAGAAAGTAGGTACCACCATTGTTTACCTCCTTCCACAAAGGCATTGTGGTTGGCTGGGGGTGGTGGTGGTATGAATTCAAAGGATAGGAATGACTTGTTCAAATGCCTTTCCCTTTCAATCACTGTCTCTCACTTTCCCCACCAGTGAAGTACAGTGGTACCTCAGTTTACTAACTTAATCCATTCTGGAAGTCCGTTCTTAAACCGAAACCATTCGTAAACGGAGGCGCACTTTCCCTTAGGAGGCCTACCGCCACCGGTACCCTTCCACCGTTCGGATTCCATTCTTAGACCGAGGTAAAGTTCGCAAACTTCTGGTTTTGTGGAGTTTGTAAACTGAATCGTTTGTAAACAGGACTGTTCTTAAACTGAGGTACCACTGTATCTTAAAGAGTAGATTTAGGGGCAGCAAACCTTACGTGCTACTTTACTTGCTCTAAGCTTAGTGGTGAAGCAGAACATTAAAAATACCTAAAATACAGTAACCATGACTCATTCAGGATTAACTAGCAGGTGTCCGCAAGAAGTAAACAACAAATACCAGTACTTGTTTTCGTGTTTGAGTAATTGTTACTTTTGGCGGAATCATAATTATCTAGAATTCTAGGTTATCCCACTTCACCGTGTACTATTTTTTTTAACCCTTTCAAATCACATTTTGAGTGTTTTTGTTTTTAAAGAAGAACCATATAAGGCTATTCTCTCACACAAACTCATTTGGGTAAAAGATATTCATAATTAAGGATTAATGCAATCATTTCCCATCTTTTGTTTTAAATTTAAAGATATAAGACTATGTAGTATTCACTTTTCTGCTGCCAAACACTAAGGGAAGTGAATGTGGAGTCCATATAAACTAGTAATGCAGAATTTCAAACTAGCCCTTAGGGATCTTTAGATTTGACGTGTAACAAAACTTGCTGTTGTTAGCCCTTACCTGTTTGGTATATCTGAACCACAGTGACATTAGAGCAAGCATCTGTTCAGCCTATGGAGCTGGTTGTGGAGATGTTTCAGGGCTTACGTAAAAATCTGACTGCTGGCCCATGGTGCTTTTCAAAAGCCTTATTTGATGGGATCCTATCAAAGACAAGGGAACTAGGTAGCTTGCATGCGGGATCTTCATGTAAACAGATATTTGCTAGCTACTATAGGGGTATGGCAAACTTTCCAGTTAAGTGCAAAAGGAAAGGCAGCCCGGATCTTAAACCGCATTAGGCAAATCTAAAACCTACTGAATTAGTTTTAGGATCTGAGCATACACACACTGATTATAAAGAGAATACAGTGGTACCTCTGCTTAAGAACTTAATTCGTTCTGGAGGTCCGTTCTTAACCTGAAACCATTCTAACCCTGAAGCACCACTTTAGCTAATAGGGTCTCCTGCTGCTGCCGCGCCGCCAGAGCACGATTTCTGTTCTCATCCTGGAGCAAAGTTCTTAACCCGAGGTACTATTTTTGGGTTAGCGGAGTCTGTAACCTGAAGCGTCTGTAACCCGAGGTACCACTATAGAGATGTAAACTGAATAGCTCAGACTTACAGCCTGCTTTTTCTAAGTAGGGGAAGTACTTTTTTCTAAGTACTGGACTAAGGCTGCAAAGCCTAACCTTGCTTACATGGGTGTGAGCCCTGCTGAATTTCATAACTTACTTCTGAGTAGACATGTTTAAAATTGCACTGCTACAGAGGCTTACTTACTAAACCTTACTTGCAAACTGAGCCATTTTTTTCTGATGAAGAACTCTGTGCAACTGGAAAACTTGCACACTCCTTTACCAACTGTAGTCTAATGAAATATTTCCCTCAGCCTGTTTTTTACATTTATTGATTCGTTAGTTACATTTGTATACCACCTTTTCTTCCCCTGAGCTCAAGGTTCTCTGCATTTTGTCCTTACAACAACCCTGTGAGGTAGGTTAGGCTAAGAAATGGTGACTGGCCCAAGGTCACCCAGTGAGCTTGGTGGCTGAGTGGGGATGCAAACCCTGCACTCCCAGGTCCTAGTTTGACAGCATTACGCACAAGAAGTCTAAGGGCTGTCTATGCTGAACGGTCGGGGTGCTGGACCTAGATTTTCCCATCTGTAAAATGAGGCTAAAAGAAAGAGCGCTGGCGTGGAGACAGAGTTGCTCTCGCATGGGATAGCAAACACAGTCGCGGAACATTAATAACGGCGGCCTGGGCTCTCTTTTAACAGCTGCTAACGTCAACGCTGAGCGCGAATCAAGGTGTTGAAAAGAGGCGAAGCGTTTGCCAACAACCCCCTCCCCCCCCAAAAAAAAAAGAAAGGGAAAAGGAGGGGATGGTTTCTCTTTTTCACGTAGGCTTCTCTCTCTCTCCACACCCCCCCCCCCCGCCTTCCACCAGGCAAGGCGGAAAGTAACAGCTGCTGTTCATTGCATAACGATCTCTCGGCTTGTAGTTTCAATGCAACCTTATTTGCATGGAGGAAGAAAGGAGGATGTTTTTTCGGCTCTCCTGCGAGCCCTCCCCCACCCGGCCTCCGGGCCCTGATATGCAGCCTCCTCCGGCGGGAGAGCTCTCCCTAATTACAAGATCTTTTCCAACAGGGGGCGTGTAAACCCAGCAGCAGTTTGACTTCAATTCTGCCTTGGCGACATTTAATAGATTCTGGCAGCGTTTTCACTTACAGCCCTTCGTTAGGAGGGGGAACCGGGAATAATTACCCGGCAATAAAATATCTCTCCAGCACAAAACCTCGCCGCGCGAGGTCTTCGCCAGGAGGCTATTACTCTTGTCAATATTTTTTAGAGAAATACATTCGTATGTGATTTCCACCCCCTCCTCCAACTCCGGCACAAACCCAACAATTATAAGATTGGCACCCTCCTCCCCGTTTTCTAAACTCCCGTTGATTTCTGCGGGATGTGCTTCCTTCCCTACGCTTGACAGCGGACGACAAACTCGACGTCGCCTCGAAAACGGATTTTAAGTGGGGTGAGGGGGAAGGGGGGGGATTGTCCTGAATGTTTTGATGCCTAGAAAACAGCTTCATACTATAGGGAATCGCAACGCTCGAACAGGGCGATTCTGACGAGCGAGAGGTCGGCTTCCGTGTGGCCTGCGGGCTGGCGTGCAAACAATGGTGTGGATGTTCGTTTGGAACAGGCCTATAAAGCGGAGGTTTTCTCAAAGCGTGGATCCAGGTCCCATCAGAATCAAGGAACTCGAGGGTTGAATTACATGAGGAAGCGTTGCATAGCCGGTGTTCAGGTTGGAGAGAAGCTGCGACCGGGTGGTGTTGGTACAGAAGGAGTTGGTCAAGCTGGCCAGGTGGAAATATATTTGTAGGACTGCAGCCAAAGTAGCTACACCCAGCGCAATTTCTAGGAGGTTAAATTAAAAACTGAAGTGGTAGAGGGGCCATTTTCCCGCTGCCAGTGGAGTCTGAGAGTTACTGTGTGCCGCCTGATCTTTTACGTGTTTACTCGGAAGTAAGAAAGTGTGCCCATGATTTTAGGACATAAGAATCTGAGGAACTGGTCTGTCTAGTTCCACATCCTGTTCCCAGATTTCTGTGGGAATCTTGGAACAAGTAGGACTTTAGCGGGCCGCGTTGTGAACTATTTGAACTGTTGTTTTAGAAATTCACACCTTAATCCTAAATATACCTAATGGAAAAGGAGATTAACTGAAGTCAACAACCCTTACTTTCAAATAAAGCTCCATACTATAAGAAGAGGGTATTAGTTGACATCAGTCGTACCCTTCGCTGTGCTAGATCTCGACAGCATTTGCTTCCCAGGAAGGTGTGTTTAGGAAAGCAGAAATGCTAAGGACCTGGTATTAACATTGAAGTGGGATAGAAGTGTCCGTAAAGCGGCGTTCAGGAAAGGAAACTTCAGCCGCTGGCTCCAGTGAAGCCTGAGTGTACCCACCGGCAGATCTCTTGTGTTTCACATTCCACACAAGACCCCAACACACACACACCCTCTTGTTTCCAGTCAAGCGGGTAAACTGAACATCACCCTCCTCTGAATTATGAATTTCAGTCAAACGCGGGTGTTGTTGTTTAGTCGTGTCCGACTCTTCGTGACCCGATGGACCAGAGCACGCCAGGCACTTCTGTCTTCCACTGCCTCCCGCAGTTTGGTTAAACTCATGCTGGTAGCTTCGAGAACACTGTACAACCATCTCGTCCTCTGTCGTCACCTTCTCCTTGTGCCCTCCATCTTTCCCAACATCAGGGTCTTTTCCAGGGAGTCTTCTCTTCTCATGAGATGGCCAGAGTATTGGAGCCTCAGCTTCACTATCTGTCCTTCCAGTGAGCACTCAGGGCTGATTTCCTTACGAATGGATAGGTTTGGTCTTCTTGCAGTCCACGGGACTCTCAAGAGTCTCCTCCAGCACCATAATTCAAAAGCATCAATTCTTCGGCGATCCGCCTTCTTTATGGTCCAGCTCTCACTTCCATACATCACTACTGGGAAAACCATGGCTTTAACTATACGGACCTTTGTTGGCAAGGTGATGTCTCTACTTTTTAAGATGCTGTCTAGGTTTGTCATTGCGGGTAGGACAGGACTAAATGTGAGGCTGGGGTCGACAGGGAGCTTCTTTTCAGTGTCACAAGCCTGTGGAATGTGGGGAGCCATATGGGCAGGTTCTTGCTTTCGGGCATGTGCAGTGCGCTCGCCGCCGCCGCCACCACCACGGCACTACATGAGGAGCCTCCCTATCCCCGCTCCTAAGGTGCCTTCAGTCAGAAAGTGTAACTTGTAGGTCGGCTCGAGGCCTGGCATTCCTGAAGCCCCGTGGGTGGGAAATGGCTTGGATGCTTCTGGGAGGAGAGATCGTTTTCCCGATCCTCGTGGGCGACGAGAAGCGCTTTCGGCTCGGTTCCCGGGACCAAGAGGTCCCGTCGCCTGCTTCCTCCTCCGCTTCTCCTCCTCCTCCCTCGCCTGGGGCGACGTCGCTGGCCTTTCGGTCGCGGAATGCAAAGCCGAGCCCAGCCCAGGCGGCCAGCACGCCCGAGTCCGCAGCTGGAGAGGGAACACTCCGTGCGCGGCTTTGCAGGCGGCGGGCTGCCTGCGTTGGGCGCGTGTGAATCGGTCAAGCTTCCCAAAGAGGGAACCCAGACTCCTTGGTCCGCTGGCCAGTTCGGGGGCCGTCCAACTTCGTTAGCCGGTCTCCTCCTCCTCCTCCTCCTTCCCTCTCGCCCGGACTGGGAATCTGATTACCTCACCGCCGCCCCATTGACATGCTGGTAGCGGCTCCACGCCACTGGCAGACCTTGTTCTGTCAGCAGCGGGATCTCGAAGGGCGATATGCAGATTTTGAAGCCTGACACTCTCCCGCTCCAGCTCCCCTCCCCTCTCCTCCCCACCCGCCCGCAAGTCGATCGATCAAACAAATTATATTCAATAAGAGCTGGCAGGAGGCGAAGAGCTGGAGCTGGCAGAGCAGCAGCAGCAGCAGAGGCAGACTGAACGTTTCGGAGAGAGCCTGCCAGACTCGTAAATAAGGGAGGGAGGGAGGGAGGGGCGCGAGAGAGAAGGGCTTCCCACAGAGGAACGGATTTGATCCGACGTGGTTTGGACTCCGAAACCTGGCGGAGGGAATGGCGGGGCACCTCTAGAGTCACAACAAGGAGAGTTGCTATACTCGCTCCTCGACCGTGCAGAGGTTCCTCCCGCTCCTCGGCTACTGGCCCCCACGTATCTGGGGTTAGGGGGTCGAGGCTTCCAGCCCGGAGCGTGCGATCTCTATGCAGGGCAAGCTTGAAAGCTCTTCTGGCACGTCTCCTTGGGGTGGGGAATTGTACTTATGCCTAATGAGGCTGTGCGCCCCCCGAACCATTTCTCTGCAAAAGTCGACTTAGCAGTCCTGTTGGAGCGAAGAGGCGGCTCGCTCGTCTTCTTGAGGGCCGTTTGCATACACGCCTGTTTGCCGCTTGCTTCCTCAGCGCCGGATGTCTGGCAGCTTACCGTGTGAACTGACTGCATTAGGAAGCATTGCGTTTGGGGTGGTGTACAAGTGTCTTCTGCGGCGGCTGATGTATCACAAACCCCCACGAGACGCCGTCGTCGTCCAGTGAGGGGCATAACTGTGCGAAGCAGCGCAGAACTGTATCAGGGTTTCCCTTAAGACATCGGTTCTTAACATACTTATTTGGGAACAAGTAACATTGCGGGGGCGGAAATGACCATCCATGTAAATGTGTTTGGAAGTGGGGCAGTTTCCCCAAGATCATAATGCTCCCACTTGAATTAATTGCGGGTTGGGCAGATGCCAAAAGATAGCAATCTGTCGAAAGTGGGGTGTGGAAGAGAGAGAGACCCTTTGATGTGCTGCTGTATCACTTAGATGCACGCACTACAATGTATACTCTGCACGCCCGGTACGATGAGAGTGACTTGTATTCACTGTAGGTTCTTCTGAGACTGGAAGAATGTGAGTCAGGATTGTAAGTTTTAATAGATAACGTAAGGCAGACAGATCTGCTCCTTGAGCTGGAATGTGCCCGGTCCCAGGGAACGGCGTTCCTTCACGATCCTTCTCCCAGAAAGACGACGGCAAAGGCAGACCCTTCTTTGGATCCCTAACTGCTTTGCATTTGCTGTCCGCTGTAGAGGGAGGCTGTAGCCTTAGCCCCTCCTCGTCGTCGTCGTCTTTCCTCCTTGGGAACGCCCTTGATTGGCCCCCAAGGGGAGAAGGTAAGAGGCAGACAGCTGCAGTTCTAGACGACCTGTAAGGGATTTAAGCGGGCTTTTGCTGTGCCCTGGGCCCCAGTGCGCAGCTGCAAAGAGGCGAGGAGGGCAAGGTCACAGTGCTTTTCTGCGCGTGACTGTGTAAGGGAGGGTTGAGTTTGGCCTCTGATTTCCCGTCAATCTCTTTGCCCAGCTCGCCTGGTACTCTACAGCTGACCAGTCATGTGCCTGCTCAATTTCTGTCCTACATAATGTAAAATCGAAGTGGTCTCACACCACAAGGATTGTTTCAAATGAATTAAATGATGATAAGTTAAAGGATCACCGGACTGGGAAGAGGTTGAGTGTTTTCCCCTCTGTAAAAGTATTGCTGGTGTCCTCTGCTGTAGGGTAACACTATTTTCCAAATATTTAAGAGTAAATATAATAGTGTAGCCCTATGCATGCCTAACTACATGCATACAGTACTGCACTGCAGATCATTTAGACAGCAGTCCTATACCAACTTACCTGGGACTATGCCCCACTGAACTCCATGAGACTTGAGTCACCGTGGAGGAAGCCTACTTCAGTAAGCAACCACTGTCAAAGCAGTGGTGTGAAGAAATGCCTTTCTGAGTTCACACTGGGTTTATGTTCTTCCTGTCTGGATCCTATGGATTTTATTTAGTATATCCTTTTTATAGACCATTTTTCAGACAGTATGTTTAAGTCAACATATAAAACATATAAAATATTTCAGATTTGTGTCAATTTAAGTGACACAATTAAAACAACCTCACACAATCAATTACATACCATACAAAGTTCAAACAAGAACATTCAGTCAAAGGCCAGCTCTTTAATTGGGGAGTTTTTAATTGGGGTCAAACACTCATGCTACATATATTATGGTGTGGAGGGGAGTTCCATAATGAGAGAGGGGGGCACTGTACCAAAAATGCCTTGTCTTGAGTCATTGCATATTGAATTCCTGGCAAATGCAGCACCAGCAAGTGTCTGTCCCCACCAGATTTGCAGTGCCTGATTTCCTGGGGGGATATTTTGGGTGGGATAGAATTCCCAGAAGAAGGGATTCTCTAGTGTAAATGTCTCCAAACTATTTACCTTTCTTTTCTGCAGTAACCTGTCTCCATTCATTAACAATAATGATGTGATTCTGAGCCCACTAAAATTAACAATGAACAATGGTATCTGAAGAAGTGTGCATGCACATGAAAGCTTATACCAATAACAAACTTAGTTGGTCTCTGCTGCAAACCTATGTAGTTTCCTAGGAGTAAGGCCCACTGAACCCAGTGAGACTTATCACTTAGTAGGCTTGGATATTACTGCACCATGTAGGGTTTTCTCTCCCTAGAGAGAGAAAAGGAAAACCATCATCTTGTAAGCTAAGCGTTAATGAACAACTGTCCATGAAATGGTTAAATATTAACCTTGTTTTATTGAGCAGAGCTTTGCTTAACATCTTACTTGCAGATTAAGCCCAACTCCTCAAGGCAGTTCTATAAAATTCATGTGCATATGCATATCTCACTCACATTAATGTGACTTAAGATGGAGGTGTACAGAGTTGGGGCCATAATCTATACACTCGCATAACAAAGTCCTCTTATTTCTGCTTCTTCCTTCTGCCCAGATTTTCACAGGAAAGAAACAAAAGACACAACTTCCAAAACAGAGCTGAATGCCAAATGGGCCCATATGTTAAGATCACTTAATGCATGATTCTTTCCCTTTTAACACACAAAGGGAGGTGTTAAATACAACCCTTTTGCTTAAGGAGTTGTTAAATGGGTGGTTCCCCCCACTCTTTCAAAACATGCTAACGGGTGATTTAGGGAGTCTTGAGATCCCTTTGTGATGCTGTGTGGTGTGATCCTGGTGTGGTGCCAGAAATGTCCTTACATCAGGAAATCTTTCTGCCAGGGGTGGGGAGCCTGTGGTCCTGCAGATGTTGTAGCACTACAACTAACCATTGGCCATACTGGTTGGGACCGGGTGGGAGACAGAGGCCAACAACCTCTAGAGGTCCACAGGTTTCCCACCTTGCTTTCCTGTTTCTCAGGCTGAGACCTCCATATGGCATGCCCCCATGTGTATTAAGGATGCATTGGAAATCAACATGCGAAGCATAGGAGTATGTATAGAAAGATCCATACGTGCCGACAGGCTGTATTTAAAGCATCTCTGCTTGCCTGGTGAGAAGGGATATGGAATGTGATCAATATGCTGCGGTCGAGTGTTTAGCATCGATGCCAAGCGCTGAAAGTCTAATTAATAGGAGGGTCCAGAGCATCATATGTTTTGCCTTGGGGACACAGCAGAATGCAGACAGGACGCAGGGTGGTGATGGAATTGGCCTATTCTTAAATAAAGAATTCCTCCTCCCTTCTCGGATTAATCACCGAGCAGCAAGAGCGCTGATTTGCAGGTAGAGGCGAAACGTGCTCGGGGGAAGCCTCGTGACATCTTCCTCCGAAGGATTTCAGATAAGGCACCAGGACCCCGCGAGGAGACGATCTCCCGGGCAGCTCCTAGGATGCGTGGCGTTGTTGTTAACACATGTTTCAATTTGGGCTGGAGACTTGTCAATTACCCGCTGAGCTGCGAGTCAGCCCTCGGGCGGACGTGAAAGAGAACGGTGTGCTTATTAACCTCCCAGGCCTGGCAGAGGCTCTTTCGCTCTCTTTTCCTCATCTTCCCAACTACTACCCATCCCCTCCGCCTCTTTCCTCGCATACACCTTCCCCCACCCCCACATCGCAGCTTCCTGCAAACCGCGCCGGCCTCGCCTCTCGCCGACCCAGATGGCTGTCCTTTGCCTCCTCCAGCCACACGTTGCCGCAAGGCTGTCCATGGTCGACCACAGCGGAGGAGCCTTCATCCGTCATGTCACCGGACCTTGATTCATTTAACAGCTGGAAGGCCATTTACCCTTAAGGAGCCAGGCTGGAGTGTGTTGGCAGAGCCGGCTGCGTTTTGGTGCCAGCCAGTCCCGAAAAGCAGAACAAGCGCACGCGTGCAACGCCGCGCTGTGTTTTATTTCATTCAGTAAAAACAAAAGCCACGCGCCCCCCTCCAGGAAGAGAACACCTTTCGCAGGAGTAAGATATGTGGGGCTAGCCTTCCAAGTGTGTCTAGAATCGGGGACGGGGAGCAGGGCTACTTTGAGAGTGCATTGCATGCACGATACGTTTATCAATTGATGTTACTATTCTTATCGTTGCCACATTTTTAAAACGGTGAAAAATCACTCGGCCCTTCCTAGTAGCGGCACTTCCCTTCGCTTGAGGGAAGTGCAGATATGTCATTTTCAAGGATTTGCAGGACTTAAAAGGTCTTCTAGTCCTTCTCTGTCTCTTCTACTTCCTCCATCCCACGGGAGTTTACTGTACATTACTTCGAAATGTGGTAGTGAGCTGAGAGCCCCTCTGCCCTTGGCTGGGTGGGTGGACTGGATCCTACTTGTACCCCACAAAGCCATGGCAAGAGATTATTCTCCACAAGGACGTGAAACCACACGGGCCTCCATCTCTAGCCGTGAGGGCGAATAATTGCTGATCTGCAAACATTCAGGGCCACAACGCAGAAAAGCGAATCTCGTGGCCAGTGTCTGGATCGCTACAAAACAACGTAGCGCCATTTTAACGTCTCACTCATTTTTAACACAAGGTGCCAAGCCAGTCTCATAATGAACTGCAGAGACGCCTTGATACCAACTGAACCCACTTCCTCGGAAATAAAAGTGTGAAAAGAATATAGATGTATAACGCCTGAGATCCTGGATGCAAATTCCACTGACTTCAGTGAGACCCCTAACATTCCGATTCAAATATGTTTTGCATTTGTCAGTAAGCGGGCTTTAAATCAGGAACACTGTCTCGGAAGTGTCACTGTGGATCCGAGTCACAGCCACCTACAACCCGGATCCTAACCGTGTTCCTTGTTTCCCCTTTTTATATTTTAATTTGCACTGTGACGGGGTTTTAAAAGCGGCCTTGGGACGGACTGGATTCTGGCTGGCAAAAGCTGGTGTCTTCTCCGACGTTTCCTTATCCCTGTTTGCATTCCGAGGAAAACATTTGCTTTTCGGCTCATAGACGAAGATCGCGATCCCTCGACCTTTATTGCCGGCCTGCGGCGTTTAGGCGCTGAACTGCGAGCTGCCCGCTCCGCAACTCGACCGAAGCTCCTGCCTCTTCCTCGCTCTCGGCGGGGCTGCCTCGGGCCTGTCTCCTCGCGAAGAAGGACGCCGCCGCCGCCGCCTCCTCTTTGCCCCCTGGGCTCTTAGACTTGGCGCGGATCCCCTGGGCGGCTCCATCCCTTCTTCACCCGCCCGCCTCGCGCGGCCCTCTCCCTCTAGCTCCTCCTCGGCCGACCACCCCGAGCCTCTCTGACGAGAAACGCGACGTAGGCGGCGGCCTATAAATAATTTCCATTATGTTCAGCTGACAGCGTGAGGCGATTAATTTTAATAGCTGTATATTTGCCTGGCTCTCCTAATGCCCTGTAATGAGATGAGAAGCCACCCAACCCCAGATGGCTCCCTCTCTCTCCACCCAGCCCTTGCGAAGGAAGGAAGGGGAGAGAGAGAAAGGAGTGTGCGCGGGAGGGGGGCGGCCTGTTCCGGCTCCCCTCCTGCTCCTGCGTTCTTGCCAGGCTCTCCTGTTGAATCCTGTGAAAGATCTTCTCCGACGCCGGCCCCGAGTAGCTGACCCCCTGGCCGCCCCTCCACAGCCACCCGCCCACTTCGCCCCCTCGGGTCGTTCCGCGCGTCCCTCCCGCCCCGCGAAGAGGGGCAGGCAGGCCGCGCTTCCTTTCCCCTCCCCTCCTCCTCGGCTCTGCAGTGAATGGGAGAGAGAGAGCCGAGGGAGCCATTATTATGACAGGGCACATTTTCTCTCTCGCGGTCTGTAGGCCTGAACGGAGCCTGGGCTCTTTCTCCTGTTCCTCCGCTTCCTCGGCTTATGTGAGGCGGGAGGTGCTGGCGGGAGCGTGGCCTGCTGCGTTTCTTCTCTGAGGCGACCCGGGCGCGCCGGTGGCTGTCGCTAGGGGCGAGAGGGGACCGCGGATCGAAGGCCGTCCTATTAACCTAAATCTCCCGAGCTCCGGGTCGAGCGATGAGCCTTCGCCTCCCGCCCTCCGCTCCCCCTGCGCTTCTCCTCAGGAGTGTGTGTGTGTGTGTGTGTGTGTGTGTGAGAGAGAGAGAGAGAGAGAGAGAGAGAGAGAGAGAGAGAGATGTAGGGGGAGGGAGAGCCGTGGGGGAAGAAGGCGAGGGGCCTCCGGAGGAGCCGAGTGTGTGTGTTTTTGGTGAGGGAGTTGGGAGTAAACACGCTGCGGCGGCGGCGCCTACTCCTCGGCTGCAGCCAGAGCTAGCGAGTTCCGCCGCGCGCTCTCGCTCTTTCTCTCGCTCCATGGACAAAAGCCGAGCGGGACTGTGCTCGCTTTCCTTCTCAGGCCCGGCGGGCGGGAAAGAGAGCAGGGGAGGGAAGCGCGCGGGAATGAGCAGCCTCCCCCCCCCCCGGGGTAGGTAGCAGGTCCCGGCGATGGCTGGCTGTAGTAGGTAAGGAAGAGAGCGGGGGGGGGGGCAGAATAGATCTCCCTCCCTGGCCTTGAGGCCCAGGCTAGGCTGCGTCTGCCATTCGCCTCTCGCTGCCAGGTGGGACTGCGCGGAGGAGCAGGCACCTGTCTTTCCCTTCCTCATCCCCCCCACCCTCCTTTGTGGGGGGGGGGGTTGCTTTTTTTTTTTAATGAAAGAACTGCACACTGCTAATTACCACAGGTAATTGCGTTTCTTTTTGAAGGTCATTTGAAGTCACAGGCTCTGTGTGCGCCAGCGTTTTTTGTTTTGTTTTGTTTTTAATTCCCTTTTATCCTCGCAGAGGACGTGTGCTGGCGCTTTCTCCCATCCATCCACCCACCCCTCCCTCTCTCTCTCTGCGCGTTTTAAATGTAAATAGGCGGGGGTGGGGGGTGATTTCCGTATAAGCCTATTATCGGCGCAGAAGGGCTACAGTCAGTCAGTCTCCTCTCTCCCTCCTTCCCTCCCTCTCACCCTCCTCCCCTCCCCTGGGTTCACAACAAGCTGTAGGGTCGGGGGGGGGGGAGGAACAAAAATAAGCAGCGCCACTCTTCATTCTCGGAAGCCGAAGCTGCTTTTACAGAAGGCGAGGAGGAGATCGGAATCGTGAAGTGGGAGGCGGAACGGGCAGCTAGAGAGAAGAGGGAGTGCTATTTATCGGGGGGGGGGGGCGGACAGTTTTTTCCCTTTTTTAAAAAAAGCCCACCCTGGAGGTTGGCTCCTCTCAGGCCAACCTCTCCGACTCCTCCCGAAGCATTCATAAAGGAGAACGGAACGCCGGGGAGGAGAAGGAAAAGGAAAGCGGCTGCATCAGACAGCGATTGAGCACACGCGCACGCCAGCACGCCAAGGTTAAAACCGAGAAGCGCCGTACTTGTACCCAGCCAACGTACTGGAAGCAGCTAAGCATTTTTCAACAAAGGGGGTGCGGGTGGGAGCAACGGAGGAAACGGGAGAGAATGGTGCTTCCTTCTCAGCTGTCGGGGTGAATGGGGTCGAGGACATTGCAGGTTCGCCCTCCGCACCCCCCCTTGTGTGATCCCCATCGAAACACTGCATCTTTCTGGGTGCCTCGGTGGTGGTACAACTGAGAAATCAGATAGATGAGTCTACATCTCACCAGGAAAGATTTGCAACTTCCTTCTTTGAAAATTAACAAGTGTGACACAAGAAGAAATGTCACGTGAGAAGAAGCTCATCCTCTTGACTTTTATGCACTATTGGCAACACCACCCCACATCCAGTCTTGTGGGTCCAGTACAGTACATGTAAAATGGCAAAATACACACATGTGATTCACACACTCCACATATCATGCCTGCTTCCATCTGCGCACACACGAAAACAAGAATGATTTCAATTTAGTGGAAGTACAGTGTGCTTAGTGGCGCATAAAGGGGGAGGGGGACACCCTCTTGAAGAAGAGTTTGGCTCCAACTATATTTAGCTTTTTTGGTGGGTGTTTTTATGATAGTGGCATGTACAATAGTGGGGGGAAATGGACAGTTGCAGGATGCTGACATCCATATGTCCCACCCCCACTTACCAGGCCTCTTACCAGATCATCAGAGTGGTGTCAGGAGGGCAAGGAGACACTGAACCAGACCATGCGTGAGATTCCAGTGAGGTTTTGCCAGCCAAGCAAAAGAATTGGCCAAACTTCCCTTTGCGAGGCAGGACCTCTTCAGTCACAGAAGACTTTATGAGCTAGCCTGCTCCGGTGCCTTTGAAACATAGCACCCTATTAAAGAGGAACTGGAAACTAGGCCACAGGCTTTTGAAGCCTCCACATGTAATAACATTTGAAACATCACTCTTTTTCTCTCTGGGCAAGTGTGGACAAGACTGATCTAGCCACCTGCCCACAGCTGGTTAGAAAAAGGAGGAGGGGGGATATTTAGTCATCTGATGCTATCATCCAAAACACCCTTATGCTTGCAGATCTCCCTCCAAGTCAAAAGACTTCTACTGTACAACATATAATCAATAGCTCCAAGTGTTCAGATGTCTCTCTCTGTTTCTCCAAACACCATCAAGCCCTTAAAGATGGCTGAAATATCAGTACCATAGGATGACATAGCCTTTCTATTGGCTGGATCTTCTAGATATTTACTCCATTGAGAGAAAGGCAGTCACTTTTCTCACAAAGACACATCATGTATATGGAAAAGTAGCAACAGAGACTATAGCCAGTGCTAGCTCCACTCTTCCTAATAATCCCTCCGCAACAAAGCGGACTTTTATTTAATTGTTTGTTTAAAGCTCTTTTTACCCAAAAAACCTCCCAGAACAGTTTACCCAAAGCAGACGTAAGACAGTCCCTGCACAATCTAAAATATACTAACACGCTAGGGGAGGAAAGCATGAAGTGTGTGCAGGGGAGCAAGCTTAGTTCTTAAAGTCAGAATTCTTATAATGACCAGCTCAAATAGAAACTGTTGCAAAACCACCTTGGAAATGAGCTAAAAAGGTCCATTCAATACCATAAATTAGAGAAATTGCAGTATTCCTTAGCTTTCCCCAAGAATATTCTGATTAGGGGTGGGGGGAAGTCTATTTATTTTAGCATAAATTACTGTTTCCTGTCTGAGTTGTTTATGTTGTATTTTGCTTGCAGCAACCTCCCCCCTCCCCTTCAAACAGGCTCCTCTAACTTGTTCAAGGTTTGAAGCCAAAAAAAGGTTTCCTTCCTCTAACTGGAAATTAGAACTAGATCTTAAGAGGAGTGGAATAAATTTTTACATTCTAGCATTTCAAAAAAGATTGATAGCATGTGTGCAATAAACTCCAAATGTTGTATTTCAACAGGAGAGCAAAGCACATGCTTAACTTCCACTGAAATCCAAGTAATTTTAAAAATTCTTCATTTTGCATGCTTTGCACCTCATTTTTGTACAGTTAGCAGTAACTAAAAATGCATATCTAGCTCAATCTGACGGTGCTTGATGCAAAAATGACATAATATGTGCCTAACTACTTATGTGGTTATTATGCAACCTTATGATACCTCAATTGCCAGTGCACTGGTTAACATGTCAGACTAGGACCTGAGAGAACTGAGTTCAGATCCCCACTTCACCATGAAGCTCACTGGGTGATATTGGACTGGTCACTGCCTCTCAGCCTAACCTACCATATGGGACAGCTGCATATTCTGGCATTGCAGGGGGTTGGACTAGATGACTCACTGGTTCCCTTCCAATTCTAAAATTATATGAATATTTGATGAGTCTAGAGTTCACATGGGGATTAAAAGAGTGAGGTGGGGAAGAGTCACGTAAGCTACCAGGAGCTTCTTGGAGGAAAAGGTGGGATATAAATGCAATAACTAAATAATCCAGGGTGGGGAGCCTCAGGCCCAGGAGCCAAATGCAGCCCCCAAGGCCTCTCTGTTCACTCTCTGTTCACTATAGGAGCCAACTCCTAGGGGGTGAGGTCTTTTCAGCCCTCCCTCAATAAAATATTTGAGGGGGCTGCCTCCCCTCCCCCAGTTAATTGGCATTGCCATTAAAATGGTGTGGGTGCACCACACCTTGTGATTGATTATGTGGGGCAGGGCTTACCTGGGCCCCCAATATTTTATTCAAGTTGGCACCCCTGCTCATAACTCTCCTTAGGCTACATCCCTCACTTTGCACCCTGCCTTTTGGCATAGCTAGAATGTGACCTTGAACTGTAATGCCTTTTGCTTGTCTGGATGGAGGTTAGAAAGGACTGGGTGGGTGTAGAAATTAGCCTACAGTACAGTTGGGTGGCTCTGTGGGCTAAACCACAGAGCCTAGGACTTGCCGATCAGAAGGTCGGCAGTTTGAATCCCCGTGATGGAGTGAGCTCCCATTGCTTGGTCCCTGCTCCTGCCAACCTAGCAGTTTGAAAGCACGCCAAAGTGCAAGTAGATAAATAGGTACCGCTCCGACGGGAAGGTGAACGGCGTTTCCGTGCGCTGCTCTGGTTCGCCAGAAGCAGCTTAGTTATGCTGGCCACATGACCCGGAAGCTGTACATCGGCTCCCTCGGCCGATAAAGTGAGATGAGCGCCGCAACCCCAGAGTCGGCCACGACTGGACCTAACGGTCAGGGGCCCCTTTACCTTTACCTTACAGTTGCTTCCAAGTAAACACTCACAGAACTTTAAAGGGTTTCTATCACACTCCTCTGTTCTCTGGGATGCAGAAGAGTGTTTGCCTCTCTTAAAGGTGCATTTAAAAACAATTTGAAAAAAGACCATTGACTCTATAGTGTCACAAGTCTCCAAAGTCAACTGCTTCACAAGTCCCGGCTAATGGCTTCAGAAGTGTTTTGTTTAGCTAGAAAGAGTAAATTGCATAAATTGAGGGCAGCACTAATAAGAACTGGATAAGAAAAGGTGGTGGTGAGGAGCTGGAGCAGCAGTTCTAAGCTGTGGTCTGAAGGCCCTTAAGGACACCACCATGCTGAAGCTAAGCAGGTCTGGGTCTGGTTGTCCCCTGGATTGGAAAGGGTTGGGGAGCTCCTTGAAACCACCTGTATCAAACCTGCGTGCTATTAAATTAAGAAGATTCATAAATGCAGTTCTAGACCGTGCTTGATAGACTAAAAATATAGTAGTTACTTTTGAGCATCTGGCAAATATGGGGGCTGAATGTGCGAGCTAGAGTGCTGTTTTCATGAAACAATGCCTGTTACAGGAAAAACAAAATAAAGGAGGTTTCTGTAGAACTTCCGCATTTCTCTTTCTCCTTCACAAGCCCTCTGCTCTGGAGTTCTCAAAGTGACTATTTCCTTTTTCTCTTGCAAATTCCTCCTGAGAAATCCCCTTGTTGGACCCCCTCCTAAGCTAGTTCATTCCAGCTCCTTTTCTGCCAAGGCCAACTAGCCATCTGGGCCCATTCAGGGTGTGGGTTTAAACAATGGCTTTTCATATGCAGGCTATCTTGCTTAACTGGACAATCAGGAGAGTTTATCAGATAAGAAAGACTTTATTATTCAAGCTGCTATAGAGCTCAGGACAATACAGCCCGCTCCAATGTTAAGCGCATTTAAGTCTCATTGATTTCAATGGGAGAGAGCTGTGCACACTTTTCCACTGAAATAATTTGAACTTTAAATGCCTAACTTTGTCTGGATTCTGCCCAGTATGTTTTGTAAGTATGTGGGGATGAATGGGAACCCCAGGGGACATCAATGGCTGTTACAGTTATGTCATTTGTAATGTTCCCTGGTCACTTATAGCCAGGGGTGCAGAGGTAAAATTTGAAGTGTGGGTACTTTCCATTATAACCCTCATAACCTTGCTCTGCAGCCACCATGTTCCATGCAACAAATATTAAGTTTTGACCAATACAGACATTACTAGTTCGACACCAAACCAATTTTTTTTCTTACTCTGCCTCCTGCATTGCTTGACATCCAGTCTGAAGAAGCTTTATTGATAGCAAAGTAGTGAAACATTTTGGTTGGTCACAATAGTAATACACACACACACACACACACACACACACACGTTTCCCCAGCCACTCTATAAAGGGACTCTGGTCCCCCCCCCTCCAACATAAAAGTGGCAGTCAACCCTTAGCAATGCATGTTAATATAACATTTCCTCTGATGGGTTACTTTCTGAAATAAAGCTTATTCATTTGGCAAGCAGAAGATTTGGCAAATAGTGCTTGGGAGATGATAGCATTGTCCTTGCTGTGAAATAAGTGGTTCCATTTCCTTCCTGCCCATCCACTATGTTGTTGTTGTTCAGTCGTGTCCGACTCTTCATGACCCCATGGACCAGAGCACGCCAGGCGCTCCTGTCTTCCACTGCCTCCCACAGTTTGGTCAGGCTCATGTTTGTAGCTTCGCAAACACTATCCAGCCATCTCATCCTCTGTCGTCCCCTTCTCCTATATATACCACCGCTTATTGTCCACTATACCACCGCTTATTGTCCTAGTTGTTTTGTGCTGCAATTATATCTTAAGGGCCAACATTACAAATAAATGCATATCAATATGTGGGTGAGGGTCTTGCTTTTCTATACATTGCTAATCTGCCCAAGATTCCACTTGACATTCAGGGCTTATTTTTCACCCTAGTAATAGCTGATAGTTCAAAGCATATCTAAGATAGCCTAGTACAGTGCTGAATAATTTCAGACCCTCCAATTGTCTTATAACTATGGAACCTTTTTGAGCCATAGCCAAAACTATTAGAAGCTCAAAGATGTCACTAGCTGAAAATGGAAGACAAATTTTGAAAATAGTGGACTCAGAAATCAATATCTTATCAAGAGCTGCACTGTGTCTTGCAAAGTGCATGAGAACCTATGAACTGCATCTCAAGTTTTTGTGGATGCTAATTATTTTCTGCATAAATTGACATGGATAGAAATTTGCCTTTCTGGAAATATCTAAAGACGAAATAAGTACTTCCCAATAAAATCATTCCCACATGGAACCATCTCAATTTACTCTCTGCCAGATGACAACTATTAAAAAAAAACTTGGACATGACATGAAACAGCTAAGTGGGAAAGAAATGACATGGAGAGCACAATAGCAAACTATACTGGGGAGGGGAGGGATTTGAAGAATCACAGACAATTGGTGTGCCCAGAAACTTCAAATGATCCAAAGTAAACTGCACAGTGAATGAAAGGAAAGACAGGTTCTAAAAGAGGAATAGATGGGTCCAGGCAGCAATGGATGTCAAAGCAGCAGCAGCAGCAGCAGAGCATGTCTTCATGGTGCCTGGGGCAGGCATGCAAGTGCACATCAGTCCAGCCCCTGCTGCTGACGTGACGTCAGCCCCGATCCGCTTTGCGAGGCTGGGATCAAAGGGCACATGGCTGTTGCGTCCTCCTCATACCACTCTGCCAATGCCCCCTAGAAAAATGTGTCTGCCCCAACAGCACCCCACATGCCATGCCCCTGTATTCAAGTAAAATCAGAAAAGCAAAGGCACAAAGTCAGTTGCAACATGAAACATGGGGTAGTTTAATAAGCATGTTATGAGTTAGGGGTAAAAAGGACATGAAATTATAATCTAGGGCAGGGTGGTCAATGGCTTTCTCGGTGGCCCTTGATAACATTTGATGCCCCCCCCCCCAGCCCTTTTGCTGCCTTCCCAAAGCCAGGTAAGTGAGGTGCTGGGCTTTGAGAAGGACGTATGAGAGCCCTGGCAGTGTCCTATACTCAGAGTCCTCCTGCCTCCTTCACAAAGCCTAGTTCCCAGCTTTGGGATGAAGGTGTGAGGGCTCTAGGACCCTGTCAGAGCTTCACACTCCTTCCTAAAGCCTGGTGCCTCACTCATCTGGCTTTGGGCAGGCAGCATGAGGGCTGAGGGGGCACCCAATTTTAGCCTTGCTTCCCACGCCCTGAACAACATGTCAGGTTGCAGCCTGCAGGTTCTGTGTTGAAGTACTCTTGGTCTGAGAGGTTGCCCTGGTCTAAGGGCAATGCAGGATGTTGTAGACTGATGTTTTAAAATGTGATAACAAATGAAATGAAGCGTAACTATCTAAAGGCCACAATTTTGGGCATGCCTACTCTGTGGTACATGTATTGCCATTAGCAGGAACACAGAGTTTACGGTTTGCTGGCAAGGTTTTTTCTTGACCAAGACACTGTAGTAGCAGAGATCCAAAGATAAGAAGTGATTCAGTTCTGTGTTGGCTCCAAACACTAGGCCACTTCCTTGCTCATGTGATCCCGTTTCAGCAGTGTCTTTTGTACGGTTGTATTGTGTGTTGCTGATGGGAAGCATACTGTATGTGAGCCCTCATGCTGCCTTAGAGACGTGATCCATGGAGGGGAAAAAGCAAAATTGGACAGCATCACAAAGCAAACAGAGGGGAACCAAGCCCAGTGCATGAGACAAAACAGATAAGGGGAGAGAGAGTGGTAGAGACAGGCCAGACATTGTGCCTTTGGTCATTTCTAAACAGGAAGTGCAGCTTCCTAACCAGTTTAGGCATCTGGAAATAGTAGGTGCAATAGAAAGATCCATCTGGTTTTGACTATATTTATTTCTGCCAACTGTTACTTTTATTTCTAATTTATAGTTTGCTTGTGGATATACCGTAGGAACAAAATACATGGTAGTCTTTGCCAACATGTCTGAGCCCCAGACACAACTAAGTTAAAGCAAAGTCGTAGGAACCATGGAACACATTGCTTGTGAGCAGGACTGCAGCTGCCAGAAGGATGCCAGGTTAAACTCAGTACTTTGGTTCTCAACCCAATGGAAGGATGTCACTGTCTGTTACATTCCAGAATTTGATCATTAATCATGCAAATTCCCTGATCTCTGTGTGTGCCAAGGGCAGAGCCAATACTTGCACTAATGCCTCTGAGTGATTTCTTGAAGAAGCTTGTGAGCACCTTGTGAACTTCCTTCTTCAGCATGTTTTCTAATATAACTTTGGTCCTCCTTAAGCCAGGAACATCATCAACCATGCTGAGATGCTGATGTGCGCACTTTCTCTCAAATCTCGGTCATAAAATGAAGAATGCCAAGGATATATATGCGCACACACACGCGCACACACACACACACACACACACACACACAACCTTTGATCCTGGAGTGGTTTTGGTTAAATGCATTCTGCACAAGCTTAGAGGTGAAGTCTCCAGAGGCTGGCTGGTGGGAGCTTGTGTGTATGTGTGTTACTGTGAACCTTGGTGCTGAAAGCATTCCCAGGTTGAGCCCTGATTCAAAATTAAGTCTAATTTTCACTTAAATTATGCAATAGCCATTATCCAAATAGGTTTGGAGGAAGAACTCGTGCTGTTAATTAGGAATATTGGCTCTCTGATTCTAATCGTGTTACATGAAAGTAAGGATAAGTTCACACAAGCCATGTTCATTGCTTGATGACAGTAAGGCAAAATAACAATTTGCCTCTGTGGAATGAACCATCACCATTCAAATACCAGAGACCACTTTCGTATCATGTGAGCCACTCAGAGGATAAAGCTACAGGGTGGCTTATATAAATATGGTAAACTGAACAAAAAACCAAATCGCAATGCCTTTCAGCATGTAGGCTAGATTAACCATGGAGTGATATACGAGCTGGTTTATTTGAACCAGACCCAGTGGACATTCCGTAGTCATCACTGGGGAGATGATCCTGGCTCTGAACGCGATGCACGTGGGATTAGCAGCCTGCCCGATCCACAGCCCAATTACTCGGACGAGCTGGGATTTAAGGCTTTCAGTTAGCTAGGTTACGTGACGCGTCGCGTGAAGAGCTCGCTTCCGGGGAGAGGGGCAGCGTGAGTTATGCTGCGATTTTATGCATTTAGTTCCTTCCACCTCTCTCTCTCTCTCTCTCTCTCTCTCTCTCTCTCTCTCTCTCTCTCCACCCATCCCAGCCCCAGTCAGATTGAAATATGCGAGGGGCTACCCACCACACTAATCTGCTCTTTAGCAAGAGGGAAAGTGGGCGTCGCCTCCTTTGCTCCGTCGCCACCTTTCCCTGCGCTCCCTAGTAAGAAGTATTATCCCTGTCGAGGTCCCTTTTATCTCGCATCATAAAATATGTACAGCGATTACCCTAGACATCCTCTGCAAACGGTCCTGGAGTGGGGTTATCTTGGGTCGTGCGGCTTTAGCAGGCAACAACAGGATCCGAAGGTAACTTAGGACTCCCTGGGAGACGGAAGAATGAGTGGGGGACGGGGACCAATTGTTAGTCTGCAGTTGACTCCCCCCTCCCTTATCAAAAGTAAATAAAATGGGGAGGGAAGGAGTCGCGGGAGCGGGGAGAGAAACGACAGACTGTTTCTTAAGTACGGGAGGCATTAACTGGATTGAGAATAAAATAGAAGGATCTGTTTTCAATGTCCCGGACTGGAACAGTCTCTAAATAAAGAATACTGAATCGGAAAACGTGCAAGATAAGGAGCAAATGAGAAAGGGCACTGAGACAAAACCCGAGCGCATTTTCGCAGACAGTTCTGTCGGAAGGGCAAGATAGGGCAGTGGCTGTGTGGGTGCGGGGAGGGAGTGGAGATTTAATGCAGCCAAGATCTCACCAGTCCCGCCTTCCTTTCTTCTTCATCCTCTTTTTCCCACCTCAAGAGGGAAATGGGAGACGTGGCTGCGTGAAACAAGACTCCTAACAAGTCAAATAAAAAAACAGATGATAAAGAGTGCCTCTGAGGGTGTGTAGAGTTGCCACCCTCCAAGTCTCTTGACGCGGATTCCAGGAAGGGGCCAAACTCAGATGCGTGCACCCGGGGATCCTTCACCTCTCCGGCCCTGATCCCGCTGCCTCGCCTGCCCAGGGAGCCCCCCGCCCGGGGGAGTCGGAAGAGCCAGCCCGCGGCCCCCAGCGCAGGGAGGGAGGGGAGAAGGCCGAGCTCTTGCAGAGGAAGGAAGCCGGAGGAGCTCGCCCTAGAGGCGGGCTGGCGGCTGAGACTGGTGGAAGGGAAAGAAGGAAGGAAGGAAGGAAGGGGTGTGAGGAGGTGTAACAACAGCAGGGGAGCCGAAGCGAGAGAGCCGTGTGGCCTTGCCTCGCTCTTATCTGGGTCAAGAGGGTGACAGCGCCAAGGAGCGCCCGATCGGGAGCGAGAGACAAGGCGAGCGAGCTCTGCGCTCCTCCTGCCACCGCAGCCAGAGGTACTACGGCGCCTCCGAGGAGGAGGAGGAGGAGGAGGAGCCGGCAGTGGTGGAGGCGGTGGCGGCGGCGGCTTCGCGATGTGCCTCCTCCTCCTCCAGAGCCGAGCCAAGTCCAGGTGCGCTGTGGTTTCGCTCCCGCTCCGGCAGCCCGCCTCCTCCCACCCCCGAGGCACACAAGCGCCAAGGTGGAGCAGCCGAGCCTGCCCTCGCCTCCCCTAAGCGGACCCCGATCTCCGCGGAGAAGGAAACGCCGGCTGCGGAGAGCTGCAGCCCGGGCAAAGCCGGGCCCGGAGACGCGCAGCGGGTGGCGCTTGGCCGGGTTCCCAGCCGCTTCCTTACTTCCCCACCCCCACCTCCTCCTTTTCTCCGCACCCCCACCTCCTCCAGCCTCGCGGCGCTGCTCTAGCAGACAACAGCCGCGACACTCCCGAGGTTTCAGAGCGCGCCGAAGGTGGCAGCCTCGATCCATCCGGCCTAGCTTCGCAGGGGGATTAGCCGGCGTTTGTAGAGCGCGTCGCGCAAAAGCACTTGAGGCGCTTGTTAGCGGGTGGAGGGAGCAGTCACCTCGGAGCAGGGAGCTCGAGGAGGCTTTTAGGGCTTGTGGATTTCACAAGTAGCGGCGGGGAAACTGTGGAGGAGCCGCTTCGCCCCTTTAGTGCAGCGCCAGCCTCGCTACCTTTTTATTTTTTAACCAGAAAGTGCCGCCGTGTCACTCCGGGCTTTAGCACCGGGGCAGCCCCAATCCTTGCAGGGATAAAGATGCTGCCGCCGTATGCGCGCTTACCTGGGAGCAATCCCCTTTCTACACAGCGGGACTGACTTCCGAATAAACCTATCTGGCGGCTGGGGGAGGGTGTCTTTCTTGAGCCAGCGCGAGCGCATCCTGGCTTCTTAGTCACTGTCCTCTTTATTCCTAACGAGGCGGGGCGGGGGAGGTTGGGGACTCTCCCTGGGGAGACCGCAGCAGAAGGCGGGACGGCCGGAGCGTTGGCTGCGGCCCCAGGAGCACATCGCACAGCTCGGTATCTCAGCCAAGGCAGGCAGCCGATGAGCCCGGCTGCAACCACCCTGCCGGTGCTCGTCGTTGCTGCTGCAGCCTTCCGCTCCTCCTTCCTTACCTCCTCCCCCCCCCCGCGCCACCCCTCCCCCCAATCTGTGCAGACGCCTCCGCTTCGAGCCCCCCTCGCATTGCAGGGGATGATGGATCGTGCCTGGCGGGGGTGATTTGGTGTTGATCGCACATTATCACTGGCAGGTTGGACTGGTTGCTGATGGACGGCTTCTACTAGCGGCGCCTGCCCGTGCACACCCAAGGAGGGAGGGAGGGAGGGAGGGAAGGAGCGGCTCGCTCGCTAATCTGCCCTTAGCTTTCTCCTTCCTGCCTGCCTGCCTGCCTTCCTTCCCTCCCCAGCCAGCCAGCCAGCGCGCGGAGGGCATAGCACTGAGCATCTGTCAGAACATCTCGACGGGTGACACTTGCCTTCCGCCCACCAGCAGCCCCCCACGTTTTCGCCCCTGGCAGCTCCCGCGAAGGCGCCGCCGGAGGCTCGCGTCGCGATGCGCCCCACAAGGGGGGAAAAGGCTTTAAAAGCGCCGTGGGGCGAAGAGAGAGGCTTTCATCGCGCTTAATCCGTCCGCTGCCCGCCGCGTGCTCCGCAGCTCCGAAAGGGAACACGCGGAATGTTGACTCAGCTCAAATCGGGGAGGAGAAAGGGCTCCACACGTACATCACACGATCTTGGCCCTGGCCTGAAGCCCGCACGCTGCCCGGCTGTCTGACTCGCCCCCTGCAGCGCTGGGTTTCGTAATGCCGAAGCACGAATGCCTTGGCTAACCTTGGCTTCCCCCAGCCGCGGCCCGGGAACAGGCGCAGTTGAGTGCCTCACCCACGGAACAGGGCCCTAGCCACTGGAAAGGGAAGCCCGTGCCGCTTTCCCAAGGCCGCCCTTCCCCAAACCGGTTCGTCCGGGTCCCGTGTCTGGAAGGAAGCCTGTCTGTCAGGCCTGCTGGCATCGCTGGAATGGGGCAACGTGCTCGTCGAGCGTCAGCCCACAAACCGCAACCACCTCACGGGCAGCCCCACTGAACAATGGGACCGGCTTGGAAATGGAATACTTCCCCCCCCCCCGCACGAAAAAAGGTCGTGGATGATTGAAGCTTGGCGCTCAAGGGCTTAGCGCGTTTAAATGACACATTTCTAATTACAAGGGCGTAGCAAAAGAGCAAAAAATAGAAATCCTCTGGCACATAAGCAAACAAACAAAGGGAGGGAATGTTTACTGTGACCTGAGCTTTTACGGGCAAGGCCCCCCCCCCCAGTGCATTCTCCATGCCCCTCACGAGGACGCCCAGTTTCCTAGCAGACGGCAGCGCCTTGTGCTTCAGCCGGACCTCAAACACCCAGCTCAGGCAGCCTACGAAAGTCGCTTAGTTAAGTGGAGGCAGAGAAAGACGGGTTCTTGTGCCAGCGGCCGGTGGCCTTAGGCAACCCCCTCCCCATCGTCCTCAGTACTTTCTGTGCAGTTTGGGGGTGATCACAACAGTGGCCTGTCTTGCAGGGTTGTTGTAAGGTCATGTGAATGGTGGGGGACCTGCGGCCCTCCAGACCTTGATGGGACTCCGGCTCACATCAGTCCCAAACAATGGTCAGGGGTCCTGGGAGCTGTAGCTCAGCAGCCCCCGAAGGGTGGCGGGTTCCTTATCCCTGAGGCATGAGAATCGCTCTGAACCCTCTAAGGCGCATGGTGTGAGCTAAATGTGAGCATTTCGGCCACCAGCGGGACTCGTTTCTCCAACTTCGCGCGGAACTCAGAAAGGCGCAATCCGGGGCACTGTTTCTGGTCCCGACCTGGTGCTATTGGAATACAGTCCTATCAAAACCAGCGGCGCTGAACTTGCAAGTACACGTTCCCTGGACTTCAACTGTGTGTGTGTGTGAGAGAGAGAGTGAGAGAGAGATCGACCCTACTGCGCAAGCGCCATTCATTTCCATGGGAGTTCGCCCTGCAAAGCCCCCTGAAATGAATGGCGGTGGCAAGAGTCGTGCCTGGTGGATCGTTCCCTGAGCCATTGAGCAAGGTTAGTGGCCGCTGGAGACGCAGGGAGGGAGGGAGGCTGTCAGAAGCAGCCGGAGCCCACCCGGGCAGATTAACCCTTGGGCTGCTGAGTACCACCAGCCCATTCACCCGCTGCCTTTCTTCGGCTGCTTTCGAGAGAAGTCAGGCTAGGCGGCGAGGCTGGAGTTGCGGGCTGATGCAAAGGAAGGAGGGGGGGAGGGGGAAGAGATCTCTTAGAGATCTCTGCTGGCTCCAGAGAGGGATGGCTGGTCGGGCAGGCGGCCTCCCCAGCTTTCTGGGGTTAACTCCTCCCCGCAGGTTCAGCTCGCCGAGGATTGTTTTCTGTTTGGAAATCGGAGAAGCGGGGAGGCTATTGACAGGGAAGCGAGCGCTCGCTTTCCCTCTGGAGAGCTCAACAGCTGCTCTCGGGCGGGCAGCGCCTTGAAATCTATTTAAAGAGAGGGAAAGGGGAGGAGAACAAAGCGGGGATGGATGGAGGGAAGGCGGGAGGGAGGGAGGGCGAGGAGGGAGGGAAGGAGGGAAGGAGGGAGGGAGGGAGGGGAGGAGGACAAGCCGAAGCCTCTGAGGGGGAGAGCGAAAGAGCGAGGAGACAACGGCGGAGCAGCCGCTTTGCAGCCGGCCTCAAGATCTCACATCTGTACACTCTCCGATCGATGGCAAGGAGGGATAATATTTGTCAGCTGCAGACCTCCCCCACCTTTTCCATCTAACCCAAGAAGGAAGGGAGCCGGAGGAGGCCGTCTGTCTAAGAGGCATTTCCTCTCGGTTCCAAAAACAAAACAAGAATTAGCCCGTGATAAAAGAGGAGAAAGGAACCCCGCAAGCGAGTAAAATCCGAGCACTGGGCTGTAAAATGGTCACCTCCTGCCTGGTCCATGGTGTAGCTAAATGCAAAACCTTGGATTTAATCAGTATTGTCTGCCGTTTTTTAGAGTGCTCCGATCGTCAACACTTGTAAATCCTATTGAGTTCAATGGAGAAGAACGTCCAAGCAGCAAGGGGGCCTAAAGATCGTAGTAAGAATTGGGCTTTTACATAGCATATCCTTCACTTGGATCTCTTTCTGTGGGACTTGCTTCCAAGTCAGAGTGCTCAGGATAGAGTCTGAACATATCCCAATCCTAAACACAGTATTTGGGAGTTAGTTCTGTGAGAAACATGGAGCTTCTCCAAATATACGTTTAAGTGTGAAAGGCAAATCAGAACATGTCTGTTATTTCGACCTAAGTGATTTGTGGATCGCAAATCATAGTATGTACAATACTACATAAATTGATTAACGGTCTAATAGACCCCCTGCAAAAAACAACAACCAAAAACCTTCAGAATCCTTTTGGCGAGGAACCTTAATCTGGGGCTGTCAAATGAGACGTGTAGTCTGATCTTGACTAGCACTGCAACCTTACCCTTGAGGCCCAGGGTTTTCCCATTTATTCATTTTTTTCAAGAGGGCACTAAATGCCGATTTAATGTTCTTACGGAGGAAATCTTTGCTAATGTGGGCTCTTTTGCAGAGGGTTTCTAACTGTGGGTTTGTCCTGAGTGTGGAAGCTTCACGGTGGTTTCAATAGGGCTAAGAAAAGCCGTGCCCTCCTAATTTAGGACACACACACACACACACACACACACACACACACACGCACACACACACACACTGCCCTACCCGCCTCGCTTGACGTCCTTGGACCGAAGCCGAACCGGCTGGAGACACAAACGAGGCGAGGAAATGCGTCTGATTCCAACGGGAATCTAAGTGTGGTTCGCTACTCTACATACGACGGGGCACCAGTAAAAGTCGCTCCAGTTTCCCAGGGACCTCGGCTTCACTGGGCTGTGTGGGTCGGAGCTGTCTTCCTCCCCACCCCCACCCCCACCCCACCCTTGGCCTCCCGGCGAACGGTTCGCGCACACATGGTCCGCATTTTCACAGAGGGAGCAGCGTGTTTCCTTTCGCTGCGCCACGATCTGCCGGAGGAAGGGAAGGAAGGAGGCTGCAGATCAGAAGAGGCCGAGGCCGAACTGCAGCCTCGGGGGCGTCGCGCACATGCAGAGCACCTCGACCGCGAGCAGAGGCCGGGGTCTCCCCTCCTCGAGCGCGGCCTTCCCCGGAGGCGCGGCGCGCCAATGGGCCTTGACGTGGCTGCCCCCAGAGCTAATCGGCGCTGGATCCTGCCTTCAAGCGGCCCTTTGTGCGTCGGCCCCTCCGAGGGAGAGGGTGGGAGGAGGCCGGAGGCTCTTAGTGCTTCCCCGCCGCCTGCGCTGGGGGAGGGGAAAGCTCGCCCAGGGTCTTGTTTGCCAAAAGAGAGATTTCCTGGCGGGATGGAAGGGGGGGGCGCGGAGATCTCCAGGGGCTGTGAATGCCTCCCCCAAATCCCGCAGGACCCGGACCCGCAGCAAAGGCTGGCATGCCATCTCCCGCAACCTCCAAATAAAAGTCTAACTTATTTGAAATTTACTTTGACATAAAAGAGCCCATACCTGAAGCACCACGATTTGGAAGTCAGTCCTACTGAAATGAACCCGACTCTTATTTTCAAGTCACCGCGCCGAGAAACTCAGTTTCAGGACAGAATATGGATTTAAGGTGTTTATGTGCTGCTGTACAAACAAGTTTCCTGACAGTGTCGATATATAGTCGTTGGCACCGCCTGTAGCTTTCCCCATTTAATCCGGATTTACCCTGTCCAAGAAAAAAACCTAGTGAGGTCACATCCAGCACATGGCTTTCCCCAAACAGCCCTGGAAACTCTGATTTATCTCTCACACCATTATACTTACCAGCACCCTTAAACTACAATTCCCAGGAGTCTTTGCAGAAAACCAGGGTGCTTTAAATATCCTTTGAATGTATGACGTGGATGAGAATGGAGTTAAAATAACAGGAGAAGTGACTGGTGTGGGTGGTGGCGGCGCCATGCTTATATACCAAGAGGGTTAGGCAAGGCTGCAGCTGTGGCTGCACAAGAGAAACTGGCACGGCCAACCTGGTGCGCTCACATAACCACAGCCTCGCTATTGCTCAGCTCTGCTCCAATCCTGTAGGCAGCAGCAACACCCATTGAGGAGGATGGCAGGGCATTGCCACACCACACTGACCATTCCTGTGGGAATATAGGAAGCTACAAGACCATTGTTCCATGAACTGTCTACACTGGCTGGCAGTGGCTCTCTAGGGCTTCAGGCAGGAAACATTCCTAGCCCTACCTGGATATGCCAAAGATTGAACCTAGGACCTTCAATTTGCAAAGCAGATGTTCCACCACTCTGCTGCCCCCCTTCCCCTCTTGTTAAGGACCTATTTGCTACATCTGAATGGCCTGTTCACAACATTAAGCCCTCATCTGAAATCACCTTTCCCTCCATAGGGCCCCTGGAGCAAGATGGCATTGCTTCACATCAGAAACACTTTTTTTTAAAAAATGAATTTCTTAGGAAATGAGTGTAGGGATCTAAGCCCACAACAGAGAGTATAAAAGAGAAAAAAACTTTGATGCAGATCCACCAACAAATTGCATAGAACACTTAGTCTGAAAACTAATGAAGGTAGCAAATCTAAGGCCTATGGAAGTTAAGGAGACTGGAGGTCTAGTTCACAAAGTAGCAGGTGAGGTTAGGTGATTACACTCTTCCTACAGTCTGTATTAATGCAGTGGGGGAATCCCCTCACTAAATGGTCATCACTATCAAAAACTCCTGGAGACAGAAAAGTAGACATTAGAGAAATGAGTTGTAGCCTAACTTCCATCATAAACTAGTTTCATTTCTACAGAATTAGGGTGGGGGAGAGTCATTCAGCCATGAGATCTTTTACATGCAGGCTGAAGTGCTACAGACCAGGAACCTCATATGCTCTTTGTAGGAATTCTTCCTTACAACAGCAATGCTGTTGCCGTATTTTGAAGAACAAAAAAGAGGGCACATTTGCCAACTTCTACCATTAATTATAGATTGCTATGATGGCTCTCATTCTGCATACCCATGAAAAAGAGGATGTGTCCTGGAAAAAGAGGACATGTGACAACCCTATAAGGTTCAGAGGGTAAGACTGTGACTGGAAGCATGTGTGATGTTCCATCCCCAAACTGCTAATTCAGTCTCCACTCAGAACTGAGTCACAATTCCTTTAGAGCAGTGGTTTTCAACCAGTGTGCCATGGCAATCTGGGGTGCCTTGAATGATGGTCAGGCATGCTGCGGGCAACACTGGCCTCTGTCTCTCTTTCCTTCCTCCCTCCTCTGATGCCCTCTTGCATAGCTGTTTGTTGCAGCAGCCCTGGCTGCAAACTGCAGGCAAATTGTGCCTCTGGGGCTGGCCAGGGGGTGCTGGTTGCCAGGAGTTGATGCAGCCTCATAGTAAGCAAGCAAGCAAGCAAGCGGGTGAGGGAGCCCAGCCAGCCAGTCCACCAGCCCTTGCTGTTGAGAATGGACAGACAAGTCCCAGGCCCCTTTGGGGCAGTGTGAGGAGACGCCTCTCTTTGGGCAGGGAGGGCAGCTCAGAGACCAGAGGACTCCCAAAGAGAGGGGAGAGGAGGCTGAGGGAACGAACACTGCACAAGAGAGGGTGTTTGAAAAAGGGTGAGAGGCTGCCAGCTCTGCAGGCAAGGGGTGACATAACTGGGCTCCTGAGCCCCACAGGGGTGCCACAGAAAGAACATACGGTAGTTGGTTAAGGGAGCCATGGACTCAAAAAGGTTGAAAACCTCTACTTTAGAGGATCTCTTAAGTGATGTCCATGAAAATAGCAGCATTTGCTTGAAACCACAGCTGGGTTGAAACATTCCAGGCCGGGTTAACTGGATAGGGCTTAAAACCAGGCATGGCCCTCCAGCTGTTTTGGGACTACAATTCCCATCATCCCTGACTATTGGTCCTGTTAGTCCCAAAACAGCTGGAGGGCCAAGTTTGGCCATGCCTGGCTTAAAACAAAGACAAAACCTCAGAAGGAAATTCCAAATAAACACAGTCAGTGTTGCAACCTGAGCAAGAGAGGAAGAGGAAGAAATTGAGTGATTTGGTGTGAAAAGGTTAAATATTGCAAGAAAGTAGAGAGTTAAAGTTCGGAATGTCAGTTGGCTCAATAATTTTATATGCCTTTTCATCAAGTAATTAATTAAAAGGTAATATATTTTCATAATATGAAAATCTCAGGATAAGTACCTCTTTTGAGATACTGAAATAGATACATAAATAAGTTATGGTGATGAAGAGGATAATAACAAAAAGCATTCAGATCCTACAAGTGCGAGTGCTTGACGTGTTTGACTTCATATGACGTTAGAAAGTCCCTGATACAGAACTGGAAGGGCAGGAAGACAGTACACAAGTGGTCTTCCTCCTTCTTTCCCTCGTGTGTAGATCATATATTCTGAGCACAGGATATCCTGGGTCCACAGCCTCCGTGTGCCTGTATCTGTTCTGCGAGCTGGTGCTGCTAGATGACAGTCCCAGCTTCATTTATGCTGCGTCTCCTTAACTAAAGCTTTCAGGGTCTCTTTGCCTGCATTCTCCCAACCCCTCCTCGCATTCCCGACTGGCCTTTTGCTGCGGGCAGGAAGCCTGCTATTTTGTGACCGCTGATTAGGCGGAGAGCAGCCCCGCCCCCACGCCATCCCTGTCCCCCCTCTCTGCTCCTAGAGCTACGCTTCGAAGAAGAAGCCCCCTTGCACCAGCAGTTTCTCCCCTCTTGGCTCTTTAAAATAGAGAGGTTGTTGTATTCTCCCACACAGAAGCGTCACGAACAATGCTTACATTCAGCCCATACAGCTCCCTTCTGTGGGACCCTGGCAAGAGAAGAGCCATTCTTTAGAGTGCGCGACAAAGAAACTGCAGCCCAACGGGGCTAAGGGAAGGCTTTGCAGAATCAGAGGCCGAGTTCTTCAAGCCACTGTCTCGGAAATAGGCCTCGCTGTGCAGACAATGGGCTCTGCCGGGGGAAAGAGGGCTCTTGAAATCACTTAAACCGGCCTGTCTGATGGGAATGTGTCTAACAGTGCGAGCGACGCTGACGACCACCGTTACAGCCCTATATGAGGCACATCCCTTTGGAGTGGCTGCGGTGATTGAGCCCTTGAAGCTCCGTGGGCCTTATTCCCAAGGAAGGTCTGGAGTGGCCAGACCTTCAAAATCTGCTTGTCGCCCATGTCATTGTGCAGTTAGTAAATAAGACTTGGGAGAAGTGGCCCCAAGTCACTTGTAGATCGTTAACATCACTTGGTTTAGTGGTTTGTTGATGGCAGCGTCAGCCACTTGGGGCTTACCACGGATCACTCAGGCAGGGAGAAGGGAAGAGCAGAAGCGGGTTGAGATGGAGGGATTTTTCACAGCTGTTAAAGGCACATACACAGCCCACTTACTTCGGACTAGTTGAATCTGTTGCTATAACACCATTCAGGTTAACAGAACTACGAATTTGGACAGATTCATGGAGGAGAAGGCTATCCATAGCTACTAGCTATCATGGCTGTGCTTCAGCCTCCCTGTCAGGCAGTAACGCTTCTGAATACCAGTTGCTGGAAACCACGCGAAGAGAGAGTGCCTTTGTGTTCTTGTCCTGTTCCCACACGCACTAGGAGAACAAGATGCTGAGCTAGATGGACCATTGGCCTGATCCTGCAGGCTCTTATTATGTTCTTAAATACTGAACACACTCTGTATATGACTGGGTCCTCAACAAACAGCCGCCTTCTTTCAGCAGACTTTATTAACTTTTTACTGAATGTTAACTCACAATTTAAATCTCAAACGGTTATAAATGCGAAAAGAAACAGTTGTGCATCAGTCACATGAGGTGGAGCGTGTGCCTGTTGGTAGTGGGACTGTACGTTCCAAAATCATCAGGGAATTTCTGTTTGGGCCAATCTTTTCTAGGTATTTCAGGAAACTTTCCACTGAGCTTTAGGTCTCCTGCACCAAATCAGTTTGCAACCAGCTTTTTTTCATTTGGCTAGCTGGTCTGCTGTCCAGTATGGGCTGGGTGGAAGAAGAGAGTCTTGCATTTCCTAAGCAGCTGGTTTAGTTAGTAGTTTAAGTATCTTCATCTCAAAAGCAAGGAGCCCATCCATGGTCTCAAGTTGGGGAGGTCACTTGGGCCATCTCACTGCCCCATGTTCTTCGACCAAGGGCTCAGGGCCAAGGAACTGAGGGTCCCAGGGCAGGTCAAAGGTCTGGGCCTTTGGCTCTCTCCATTGAGGCAAAGGTCTGAAGACTTAACTCTTGTGCCACTGAATTGCAGCAGCAGTGCATTCCCTGGGGATGGCTTAAGAAATAAATAAATGGAAATGTCTGCAGGCTAGCAATGAAGCCAAGCTGTCTCTCCTCCACTCCTTGCGGCTATACTTTCTTTTTTTAAGGCTCTTCACTGGCTTGTGGACTTCTGGCCAAATTTACAAGCCAACTGACTCTTTCAGCACTGCCTGCCCCCTCCAGCAAATGTACTTCAGATGTCACTATAAGGGCGTCGTGTTTATAGTTCCAGCTAAACAGCCTGGGACTACCAACCTTGGATTCCTGCTCCCCGTCATCAATGATGTATATAGGCAAACCACTGGAGGGGGATTACTTACTCCTTATCTCCTTTTAACAACCAGAGGGGTTAAAACAGTCATTTCCTTCCCCCACCCTCCGCCCACGGAAAGCCTACGAATAAAGTGGAGATTCTCATCTGGGTTTACTGACTACGATTGAGCAACGGGGGCGGGGGGGGGGGGGTTGAACGGGAGGGAGGAAGCGCCGTTGTAGATTAGCGCGAAGCATGTAGCTTAATTGGGTTAAAAAACCTCACTTCAGTACTAAGTATTCACCTAAGGGTGGGTGTGCATGTGCGCGCGCGTGCGCGTGCAGGGCAGTGCAGGATCCACTCTTTGGCCGTCCTGTTTCAGCAAAACAGGGTGTTTAAAAGGTAGCTAATCCGCATGAAGTGGCCTTGAGCATGCGCCCCAAATTGCCCGGGCGAGCAGAGCGCACGAAAGATTTCCAGCCAAAGAGGCAGCAGCTGTTAAATTTGTTGCGAGAAAAAAACCTTTCGCCAGGCAGAGGTTGTTCTGTTTTGCTCTCCGCCTAAACAGAACCATGCACCGTTGAAGAAGCGATGCCTTCCTCCCCAGCGAGCGCGCGAGAGAGCCAGCTTTGCATCCCTCCCGCCCCTCCCCCCTTCTTAACCGGCTGGATTTGACCTTGGCGGCCTTGGTTGAGGCTGTTGTTTAGCTGAGGCTGCCGCTCAGGGAATATTTCACAGGGTGAGTCTCTCTCCTCCGCCGCCGCTCCTTTCAGCAACTGGTTTGCTCTTTGTATTGCTTCTACCTTTCGCAAGGAAAAACACCTCCCAGGATCTCCTTTCATCCTTGTTGCTGACATACGCTTCCTCTTCTTATCTGAAAGACCACCAAACCGAATCAACCCTATTGTAGGGGAACCGAAGAGGAAGATTTTGTTTGTTTGTGGACTTGGCTCCGTTTATTTCCCTACTCATCCTCCTGATCCCAGGGCCACCTTTTCTCGCAAGGAAACCCCACCGGCCATACGAAAATCGTGGTTTGCGTTGGCTTAGACATGCAAGCGTGCTCCACCGAGCTGGGTCGTCGATCGGGCTGCAAGACGGAAGGCGACAGCGCTGTGTGGCAGGAAATCATTTCATAGGCCAGGGCAGGGGAAACAGCAACAGCTACGAGCCAGTTAAAAAACACAACCACGGGAAAAGCCCCGAACAAAACACAGCCTCGCGTTCTAAATCCAAGAGGCATCTGAAAGAGACCTTTATGAAACAATAGATGGGGGGGGGGAGGTGTGGTGTGTGTGTCCATGACGTGAGCCCTCTCTGCAATAACAGCAGATCGATGCCTGCTTTTTCACAAATGCACCCACGGACAGCATGTTCGATGGTTTTTATATACACAGGCGTCCGTAAAGCCGAGAATGTAAATAGTTGCCTACACGCTGAAATTTTAATGTAAAAGCAGAGCGCCATATGTTTGGCAGCCTTTGGCTGCCGAGCCAAGAAAACAGACCGCAAAACTCGGGAGCGCGATCGGATTTGCAGCAAAAGTTGACTCGCTACCAATCGCGATGCAAATCGGGGCTTTCGAGCAAGCAGAGGAGAGGATTTATTTATTTACATGTCCATACAGGCGCATACATCCTTGCGCGCTGGGGCGCCCGACTGAGCCGGGAAGACCACGGGGAATGGGTGGATTTACTGCAGCCCAGTGATCTAAGGTGAATGGCTGCGCGCGGGAAGGGGAAAGAGGCTCCCGGGGCTGCGGCCCCAGCCTCGCGGGTGGCAGCTGCCGAGCTGCAGCAGAATTCCCCTCTTGCTTGCCTTGCCTGCTTCCTCCGCGTCGCGCCTGCGCCCTGAGCTCCCGAGGAACGCCTGCTCAGGAAGCGTGCCCGGAGCCTTACCCGCCGCTGGAGCGGCCTCTCCGGCCTCTTGCTCCAGCAAGGCATAATGCCACATTAATATGAAACGGCTTGCTACACAGAAAGGCGTCGCTAATTAGGAAATTGATGGGAAGGGGGGCAGGGCGACAGGCTTTGTGAGCTGCCTGTCGGAAAAGCAGAACAGACCGGTCCCTTGTCCCGACGCTTCCCCAGCCCTGGAAACTTCTCCAGGCATCTTGGAGTAGCGGCCATCCGGACGTGCGGGAGAGAGACCAGTGGGCCAGTGTGGGTTGCCGCGCTCTGCAGTTTGCCAGCCACACCCTCGATGCGTGGAAGGATTTGAAGCTCTTTAGGGAATGTTGCGCTTAGGTGAAATCCAAGGCCTACTTCTCTCTCTCTAGTGGTAAACCAGGAGTGGGAAACCTGTGGTCTTCTCAGAAGTTGCTGGACTACAACTCCTATTGACTACTGACCATGCTGGCTGGGGTGGATGGGCGTTGGAGTCCTTTCCATTAACATCTGGAGGGCCACAGGCCTGGGCCCTACAGAATCCTGGTAGGGCTTAAGAGATTGAATGCTCCCGGCATTTTAAGGTAAGCGGAGAGTTCCCAGCTCCTGTATGTAAAGGAAAATGGCTAGGTGAGAACCCTGATCTCTGACTCCATTTTTCTATGTGGAGTGGACTCTGCAGGGAAGTATCAATGGTGGCTGGTGCCCATCGGTAGGGTGGAAGGCAAGGAGGCCATCAGTAGGTGGAGCCAGAGCCAATAACTCCCAAAAGCAAAGATGGATGCATGGATGGGGCCGACTGTTTCTTGGCTTGCCCCCATGCCATCCTCTTTCTGAGATCTACAAGGGTAAAACTGAGACTAAGGAGGAGGAAGCTGACAGCCAGAGTCATCCCCTGGGCTAGTTATACACCAGAAGGCTGGCAGGTAGGAACTGGCTGAGAGCAGACTGAGGTTGGTGGGCACTGCCCTCTTCATAACTGGCCAAGCCAGCCTCCACTTAGTAATCTTGTTGCATGATATCTGCTTTGAGTAGGGGTTGGGTCAGATGACCTCCTGTTATTTTATGTGAGCCCCCACCAGACCTCAAGAGATGCAGCTCCGACACAGGTTCAGCACCTCAATGAGAACTGGGCCTAAGCCATTCCTCTTTAATAGGGTTCTGAGACCCTCTGCTCACTTTGATAGAATGTAGACACCTCCTTTGCTGAGTTTGCATGTCACTTCTTAGACCTCTTCAGATTCTTTGAAGCCCTTATTTTCTTGTCTACAATTGACTCCTCTCTACAACCTCTACTTGAAAAACAAATATAGAAAAAGCATTGGCATTTGAGAGATGATTTACTATGCATTCCTCAAACTGTTGGACCAACTGTGCTCATACTTTTGCTGACTTAATTGCACTGATTTCTGCAACTGTGGACTGGCCTAAGCAAAAATATATCACATTTACAGTACATGTTTATAGATCTGTCTAAAATGAATGTCTACATTATGAATACGTTTAGTTTTCATTATCAAAACTGCATGTCAATGAGAATGCATTTAGACAGGCAGTTCACTAACTACTTAGGATGCATGTGTGTTAGAAGGAAACTTTGAAATACTTCAGAACTAAACTTAAGGCAGCAATATGACCTTTCATAGATCCTTTACTCTGTCTTCATCATTATGAAACAATGGTGTTACCAGTGAGCATCTAAGAACTCCAGGTATGTATACTGGCAGCTGCCAGAATGCCTTTGGCTAAACTCTTGAGAAGGAAAGAACAAGAACAACAAAAGCAACTGGCTTAAAAATGTTTAGAAAATGATGACCTATCAAAAAATCTTCAATACAGTATCCATCTGTATTAAATGTCCAGTTGTCAGTGGTTCACAGTGTGTCTAGTGAGATCACCTTTCCACATAGTATATTTAAATTTCTTTTCTGTAAAAGTTATATTTTTATTGATGTATGCAAAAATCAATAAATGTTACTTTAAAAAATAAATATGATCCTGCATCTGTTATAATCTGAAAAAGGTATTCTGCAGCTTTCTGCTTTATTGGCATTAGTGTTTTCCATTGGCCAAGTTGTTGTTTTATTCCTGCTGAGCGTTTGTTTGTGAAACTCAATAGATTCCTACCACATACAAGCCAAGTCCCTAAATGAGTACCAATGAACTTTTGTGGCTGGGCAGACATTTCCATAACTGTAACAACCAGAAGGGGAAATTGTAATCTAATTTGAAACTAATTTGTACTAAATCTAGCATGGGATATGGGCCTCTACTAATGCTGATCTGGTGCCACCGAACTTCAGGGATGCTGATCTGCTGATGTGTAAATAAGGACTTGCATCCCATACATCAGGGGTGGAAAGCCCTTTTCTGTTGAAGACCACATTGGCTTGGGGCAATCTGTTGAAGGCCACTTGCTTGAGGTGGGTGAGGCTGCAGCCAGTGATGGGCAGGGCCAAAGTCAGAACCAAACTGGAAGAGGCACCCCCTTCTCACCTTTTCTACCACCCACCTCTCTCTGTGCCACCCTCTCTCTGCCTTCCATTTCCCCTTCCTTGGCACCCTCATGAAATTAATTGGCACTTGGGCTATAGGCTGTCCTCTTCTGCCGTGGGTGAAAGTGCTACATGTAGGGGGTCCAACTGAAATGGGTAAAATCCATAAACCAGTGTTGTTGAAATTATCAGAGCACAAGGGTTTAACAATGCACTTAATTTGCATTGTTTCAAAGGTCTTAAAAACAAGCTGAACTTTCTCTGAACTGTGGCTCTTTCAGTGGAAGTAAGTTCCATTCATCTATTTCTAAATGAATGTGTTTATGATGGGACACCAGATTGTAAAGGAACTACTTACTTCAAAGCAGTTCTGTAGGTTTAAAAATTTAAGAGTAGTCTTGATTATGGATTGCAGACACAGCTATGCTTCCCCTGCTGCAGTGTTCTATTGCAGATGTCCAGAGAGGAGACAGATGCCCAGAAGGATATACATGGACACGACAAAGATGGGAGAGAAGACAGGTTTTGAATACATGAGTAGTGGAATATTGTCATTTGAATGGCAAAAGGAAGTACAGGAAATATGAGACTCTGGTAGCTCAAGAAGGCCTTGTGCAATTGAGTTCCAAAGGGGGATATGGCTTCAGATAGTCATGCAGGGTATCAAATGAGATGAAGAGCCAAATTCTTTACCCATAATATTGCACAAAAATGACAAGGTTACCTGAATTTTAAGCCATACCAGCCATAATTACTGCTAGATGTTCCTGTTAGCATCACTGAGAAAAAACAGTAGGCATTATATAGTGCCCCCCCGAGTGGTATTAATAGTACTTGGTGAGGATGCAGTTTAGATCAGGAAAACAGTGTAGGGGGGCAAAATAACCTTCATGCAGTCTGCTGCTCTGGTCAAAACAGAAGCCCCTGTCAGTTAGGTTGCGATTCACTATCAGTTGAAATCTAAGGCCCAAAACTGAAGGGATCTAAAACATCAAATAATCAAGCCAAATTGGTTGGCGCCAATTTTTTTTTTGGGGGGTGCACAAGAAAACATGACTGTTTATAGAATAGAGATGCATAAGTCTGGTTAAAGGAACCAACATCTGGTGTCTATGATGCCAGCACTAACGTTCATTTTTCAGCCATTTTATTCATCCTTCTATATCACCACAATGGCCATGTGAGGTAGGTTAGGCTACCCAAGGCAGGAAGTGTGCAAAAACAGTGATACTATGTTAAGTGAACATGGTTAGAGTACTTTCTTTTTGTATTTTATCCTAGTGGTGGCGGCAGCTTGGGAAAGGGCATTCTCTGTGGCAGCCCCTAAATTGTGGAACTCCCTTTCCACCTTCATCATGCAGCTTTCAGCTGATGCAGGGTTTTTTTTACCATGGCTTCTGACATTTGATATGTATGTTTTCCGGACCCACCTTCTTTTTGTAAGTTGCTTTAAAAAAACATAAGTTGTTTAAGTTGTTGTAACCTGTCCTGAGAGCTTTGGGTAAAGGACAGGTAATACATTGTAATGATATCTAATTATTATTATTGTCATCAAGGTTGGGGGGGGGGACCTGTTTTCACCTGGCTGCATTGTTAAATGGCATGTGCTGAGGTGTTGTAATTTTGTTGTTGTTGTAAAACTTACAACATTATAAGCATGTTAGTGTTTAGGATACCACAATACTTTTTGCAGTCCCTATTTTTGGGACTGTACCACCTTAATCCAGCCATGCCTACAAAGGACAGGGAATGAAACCCTGGAAAGCTGTTGCCAGTGAGTGTAGAACAATTCAGTATAAGGAAGCTTCCTACAAATACCATCTTATTTATTTATACAGTCAAGTCAGTCAGTCTGCTGTCCTTCATCCGAAGATCTCAGGTGGTTCACAGCATAAAGATATAGGATAAAAACACAAAATACATAATAAAAACAAGAACAAAGCAAACCAGTAACTCCCCCATCCCGGAAACACATTTAAAAAAATATAGGATCTTAATCAGCAAAAGGCCTGGTTGAAGAAGAATGTTTATGCCTGGTGCCTAAAGGCTGTTCAGTTGTACCTCGGGTTAAGAACTTAATTTGTTCTGGAGGTCCGTTCTTAACCTGAAACTGTTCTTAACCTGATCTGTTCTTAACCTGTTCTTAACACTTTAGCTAATGGGGCCTCCCGCTGCCACTGCACCGCCGCCCCCCGATTTCTGTTCTCATCCTGAAGCAAAGTTCCTAACCCGAGGTACTATTTCTGAGTTAGCGGAGTCTGTAACCTGAAGCGTCTGTAACCTGAGGTACCACTGTATAATGATGGAATAAAAAGGCCCATTCTAGTGCTGCCACTCTCCAAACCTCTCATGGAGGGCCTCAGATGATCATTGCAGGCCGGGTCTGGGTTGGTTCATATGGGGAGAGGTGGTCCTTGAGGTTTTGTGATCATGAACTGTTTTAAGGTTTTATGGGTCAGAACCAGCACTTTTAATTGGGCCCAGAAGCAAACTGGCAGCCAGTGCAGTCAGGTCAGAATTGGTGTAATATGTTTAAACTGTCTTGCCCTTGTGAGCAACTTGGTTAGCTGGCAAATTCTGCACCAGCTGAAGTTTCTGAACCATATTACACATTACAGTAATCTAACCTAGAGGTTACCAGAACATAGACAATTGTAGCTGGGCTGTCCCTGGCCAGATAGGGGCATAGGTGGGCCACCAGCCTAAGCTGATAGAAGGCACACTCATAATAATTATACTACTGTACACAGCTTTTGTAGAGTGTATCTTTCAGACTGTAGGAGAGAGATACAGGTTTGTGGTAGGGGTTGATCCTTTACACCTGGGTCAAAACTCTAGCCTTCAGCCTACACCCATCAAAGCTCTCCAGCCAGCTGAAACACCTCACCATGCAGCACCTCTTTCAGCACTCTTTTTCTATCTCACATGCCCTTTCTCAGTTTTCTCTCCCTGGTCTCTTCACCATCTATTCCTGCGGCTCCCAGCTCCCTATCACTAAATCCCTTCCCACGTGCCTTTTCATGCTCTGCAACATCCTCCCACCTAATCATCCCAGACAATTAGCCCTGCCATCTTTCCTTTCTGATTCCAGGCCACAACCATGTCATATCCCGGCAGTAAATGCTGGCAATTTGCAGGCTCCGCAAGGCCACTCTGCTCTTCTTCACTTGACACAGTCCTTGACACTTGGGATGCATAGAGGGAAATGAGAGAGGATGATGGAAGAAGCATTTGCCCAGGCCATGCAGAAGCAGCCTTGGTGAATCAGCTCAGTCTTTTTTATTGACTCATATCAGTTTTGAGCAAACTATGTTTTGAGGGAATTTCACAGGATACTGTAATATTGGGTGCAGAAATCTCCCACCAAATTTACTTATTTAATAAAGCATATTTATTTTCTGTCTCTCACTGAAGTCCTGATGAATATTTTTCCCCACTGATGACAATGCAGCCTCACCAGGAAGAATTAAAACTGACCCATAGGCAGCCAATCTCACGGTCGTGGGTTCAAGTCCCACACTGGGCAAAAGATTCCCGCATTGCAGGGGGTTAGACTTGCTGATCTCTGTGGTCCCTTCCTACGCCACAATGCTATGATCTCATGTGTCAAATGGGATCTAATATGATCCAATAAATGTGCTTAGGATAAGGAAGCAGTCCAACAGATGGTACATTCCAGTGCAGGCAAGTTGCTTGACAATCAAGGCTTCTAAAACCAGTGGACTCCAGTGGTATATTAGAGAAGCTAACAATCTCATCCACAACTAAGAAAGAACTCCAACAGCCACAATTCTAAACATATGGAAGGCAACAAGATTCACAAGAACAAGAGGTTCAAACCCTATCTGTGTGATTTACTTTGCAGGTACAACATATGCTAGGATTTGTTTCCTTGTTTATTTGAGCAAGTATTTTTACATTGCCCTTCCTTAAAAAATCCGAGGGAGGTTTGCAGTACATAACAATAAAATGGCACATTAAAAGCCAATACATATAGTAGAAGCAGTAACAACTACAGAAGACGGACAAATCTCAATAGTACTGGAATCAATGACCAGCAAAGGTCTGAGTGAACCAGTAGGTTTTCAGAAGCAGGACTGGGACTGGCCCTGGGATAAATAGCAGCCTGGGTGCGGAGTGCCTTCAATGTCCAACCGCCCCCCTCCCCACAGCCATGGTCAGCTTTACAAGGCCACCCAGAGGGTTTATGGGGCCCGATACTGGTGTGATATTGGGATCCCTGCTGATGCCCACTGCAAGGCCCATGCATGTGTGCACGAATGTGGGAATCTACATACAAGAATTACTGCACGCACAAGCTGCAAATTCTCACCTGCAGATCTTCCTTGCCCTGGGATCAAGCAGAATGACAAATGTGCTTCATTTTTATTTTTTCATTACATGGGATTAAGGGAATAGGGATTGGGTTATACTTCTCCTGCCTGAGTATCTTCTCCAAATTCCAACCTCCTTGTGGCAGAGATTTTGTTCTGCTTCCTGTCTTCTGGTTGTGGGCTGCTGTTTGCCTTCTCCACTACTCACTCACTCAGGAAGGATTATTCCCTTAAGGCCTGGCCTCACAACACTCCTACAGCTTTCCTGTGGCAACTGCCGCAGAAAATTACTCTCTGCTAGCACCTTGCCTTGAAATATTAGGTGCATTGACTTACCATTGACGGCCAATGTTATGCACAGGACCCGATGCAGGGGCCCCCTAGCTTTCTGCATGCATGGGGCAATTGCCCCATCCTCTGAGCAATCCTGTGGCTTTGTAGTGCTGCCAAGTTGTATGGCTTGTGCAGAATTGCAAAACATATCAGTGTAGCAGGCCTCCTTCCAGACTTTCCCCCAACAATGTTTGTGAAAGGGCCCAGACTCAACTTCCTATTTGCTGTTCTGCTTTCAATGCACTCTTGCTCCAGTTCTAGAAGCCAGGGTGACCCAAGGCATTTTGCCCATGCCCTGATGTCAATGTCACCCACCCCAGAGATCTAGGTTCTCACTCAGTCCCCTCCCTGCCCCCACACTGCTGCCACCCTGTCAACACAATTGTATCTTCACCTGCGACTGCCCCCATGACACAGCGGCAGTGGTGATGATGCAGTCGATGTCGGGTCAAGGACAATGATGCCTTGTCGGTGCAGGAAGCCCCAGCAGGGCTGGCAGCGATGCAACAGCAGGGGTTGGATCCCCTGCCTGAAATGGCTTCACCTGACCTCATGAATGAGCTGCCCCTGCTAGGATCCCAATGAAGTCTCTGCCATGTGGTATGGTGGCTCTCAAATATTGACTCTCATGGGTTTTTAGGGCAACATCCTTCATTTTGTTCAGCAGGCACACAAAGTAGGGGCTGCTATAAGTTTCCTGCCAGCTCTAAACATTCCCTCCTCAGCTACAAGAAGCAGGCCCTCTTTTGGAGTAGTATAACAAGCCTTAAAGCAACAATTTATCATATACTACAGCCTCCTATGCTGTACTTTCTTCTTCAGTCTTCTTCCCTTTTTGTTTTTCAACTTTGAACATTACCATTGCCCCAAAATATAGAACTGTAGCAACCATGTGACCAAGCCAGCCTTGTTTTACTGTTAATTTTGTTTGTTTTGTAGCCATTCCTATCTTTTGGTAAGCTTTATTTGTTTTAGAGTATCTGTTTTGACATCTGTAAAAATAATGAAGAAAAGCTATAAACAAAAAAGGTATCCAGCTGAACTCTTACAGTTTATGTCTTGATTTTATTGTCACTTATATAGTGCTTATAGCATTTATAGTATTTGAAGTGCTAAGTGCTTGGTAACCTTGCCTCAAAGTAAAGCTGTGCTCCACGTCTTTTTGCCTAGCACAAATAACATCAAAGTGGAAATTGAAAAAGAAAAACACATTAAAGCTAACTGAAGGAAGATCATTTTTGTAGTCGGTAGCCAAACAACTTTGAGAAAAAGGCCACTTGCATTTTGCCACCCTGGCTCCAAAAGCTCAAAGGAGTTGGCCCCTGCTTTATTTCAGGGGGGAGAAGGTTCCACGAGCTAGGTGCCCTAATAGAAAGGGCGTTTCGGGGACCCATTGCTCCTCTCATGAAACACCCACTTAACATGAGGCCCATTAAAAGCCTTGAGCAGCATTGAGCTGAACTGAAGCACTTAGCATGAGAGCATAAACATTTCGTTTGTTTGAAAATGCTACAGTCTTCTTGCAGAACTGCCTGCGTAGGATCAGGACATTTCCTTTTATTTCAGTGGAACTTCATTCCAATTCTGGATTAGCAGTGTCTGCTGGATTTGCCTTCTCTGGAGCAACATGCAGGGATCGGGGCCTACTTGATTCTCTCTTCCTTCGAACATGGAACATGACTTAACCAAAAGGAAACACGGGCCAATTGTTTCCCCGCTCAGGCCAAGAGCCCTTTCGACAAAAATCCAAAGCTCTAACGAGGAAACACGCAGCTAGTTCTATGCTTTATTCCGAAGAGGACCATCTCTTGGTTCCCCCGCCTTCCATATTGGCCGCCCCTGTCTCCCCCTGCAGTTCCTGTGCCCTTTCTGGTTGCCTGCCTCTCTCTCTCTGTCTCGTGAAACTGACTAAGCTTGGCGCTGCCAGGCTTTGCATGTTCGTCAGTTTCACTTGGTGGCCACCAGCACAGGCGGTGCGGCAGGGAAACACAAAGCGGGGAAGGGAGGAGGGGGAGAGCGAGCGAGCGAGCGAGCGAGAGAGGCAGGGAGCGAGCGAGCGAGCGAGAGGAAACAACAGCCGGGGGGAGGAGGAGGAGGATGAGGAAGAAGAAGAAGGGGGGGGGGAGGGAGGAAGTAGGAAGGAAGGGGGGGGGGGTCATCTGGCATCGCTGAGCAAAGGGGAAGGGCTGGTTGCGAGCCGGGTGGTTTATCACCTCGCCCTTGGTTGCGCTGGAGAGGAGGCTGAGAAAAGTTGAGCCTTCCTGCCCGCCCTTCTCCTTCCCCTAAGCCTCGAGACACGAGCGAAGGCAGCCTCCTCCAGCTAGCCGCATGTCGGCGGCAACTCTCCGCCACGAAACGACTGGCTGATCCCCCCTCTGCTGAGAATAGCGTTTAACCGTTCATGCATCATGTGTGTCAAATAAATGCCTGATTGAGGCCCTCAGCGGAGGAATTAGCCTGCCTTGCGCTGCAAATGCACAAGAGGAAGGAAAGTGCTGAGGCATCCTTGCCTCGCCGTTTAGCCACGTTCACGCCAGGCTTTCTGATTGCTCCGGTGCTGTCGCGGATTTTCTTTTTCTCACTCCCGCAGACGCATTTTTTCTCTCCCCCCACCTCCCCCGCAGAGGAGGGTGGGAGAGGAGAGAGAGAGAGAAAGGGAGGGAGGGAGGGAGGGAGGCAGCTGGGTCACAGGAGCGTCAAACGAGGCTGAGAGACAAGCTCCGACGGAGCGCTCAGTTTAATTAAACCAAACAGCATTCCCGAACGCTGCTCTCGGAGTCGGAACATTCAGCGCTCAACCAGCCCCCGGGTTTTTGTTTGCTTGTTTTACCTCCTCATCCTAACCGTTTGGATGAAAGGTCCCGTTGATCTGAATGAGAGCGGTTTCCGACTGCATCTGTTTCGGGTTTGGATGCAATCCTTGGCCAAATGCCCCTGGCTGGACCCTATAGGTTTCAGACTCATGACGCAGGCAATCCCTCGCGTTTTAGGTTACGTCTGGTTCAGGTCACGGAGAAGTCGCTGGGACGCAAAGCAGCTTTAATTCTGGACAGGGTTGTGGGTCTCTAGCCGAGGGGCAGACACCAAGAAAAAGGAAGAAAGAGGTGGACGTGGACACTTCATTCCCCCACCTCGACCTGAGCTGTTCCCGAGGGGAACCCGAGGACCAGGACTCGCTGGGGCTCCTCCTTGGCTTTCTAGGCCACCGCTATCTGATGCAACAGACTTCAGGCCTCCATCTCTGAAGCCCCAATAAAGGTCAAGGAGGGTGGAGCCACTGAGTTGAAAGAGGCGTTTGTGTAGCCCCCAGCCCCAACAACAGGGACACAGGAAACGGCCTTATACCGAGTGAGACCATTGGCCCGCCTAGATTGTGTACACACTGTGTACCTTTACAGTCGAAGCATATCGTTTCTCTCAAATGATTAGGGGCACTGAAGTGTTTTAAAGGTTGCTGGGAATCGTAAAGGTGTACATGGCAGTGCCCAGAATTCATTGAGGAAAAGGATGTATTTGGGCTGTGCTGCAAAGGAACAGAGTTTACGCATCCTCAGGATTGTCATCCACCCTCATTGACAGAGCCGCCGTGCCGCGCCACGCACCCACCCGGATTTCAGGCAGGTGATTGAACCTGAAACCTTTTGCATGCACACGAGATGCTCCACCATTGAATTAGGGGCGGCGCTTCTCCTAACATAATAACAATAGCAGTGATTATGATGATACCAGTTCACAGACCTTTGAGATGCCGAACACTGAAATGAATGCAAGCGGATGGCGCCCAAAGCCAGAGCTCCTCACCTAGCGAGGTAATTAAGCAAGAAACCTTCCGGCAATGACTGCGCTGTTGTCCTCTTTCATCTCTTACGCCAACCTACACATTTTGAGTGGGAGTAGTTTATGGCAGCGGGGCATATTTCCAAGCAATGTGCTTAGAATTGGGGTTTGGGGTCTTTATACAGATTGTTTCCCCCTACACACGCCCCCCCCCACACGCTTAGCATCCTTTCCATGTCCCTGTCCCCTGTGGTAAAGGGATGGATTTTCATTTTTGCTTCCCTTCCTATAGCGTTTAGTAGGAGTCGGGACTTGGCGAGTCTCTGAATGGATTAACAGGAGACACAAGGAAGCTCAGTCTGGTGTGGACCTCCTTCAGTCACACGTCTTTGCGATTTGATGGACAAGTGAAAGGCTCAGGAGTAGAAGGAAGCGGTGGAAATTGGAAGGAAGCAGAGTTTGGCCAAACATTAGGAGAACCTATCAACCAATGCTGTCTGTCTGCCTGCCTGCCCCAGGAGGTGGTGGTTTCTCTCCTTTGCTGGAGAGGCTGGAAAGGACAATGCAATCGCAAGATTTCTGTATTGAGCTGTGTGTGTGGAAATGACTGAGCTCCAAGGTCCCTTAGGGAAGGACTGCAGCTTAGGGGCTGAGCATCTGCTTTGCATGCAGAAGGTCTCAGGTCCAATCCCTGGCATCTCCAGGCAGAGGAAGAAAAGACTCCTTGTCTGAAACCCTGGAGAGCCACTACAGTCCCGAAGTTGACAATACTAAGCTAGATGGACCAATGGTCAGAGCAGGGCAGATTCCTATGAAAGGGCCCTTTCAGAATCTCTCCTCCTCTACTGCCTTTGGCACCCAGGGTTTAACTGGCGCTCGGGTTCCTCCGAGCCCTGAGCTTCCTTCCCCATCTTCTCTTTCTTTCAATGCCAGAGTACAGTCAGGGAATTGGAGACGAATTAGATCAACCCAACAGTGCTCCCAGGTCAGAGCGGTGGCGGTGCTAGGCTCCCACTCCTCTGCTTCAGAGACTTAAGTGCCTTCATGGGCCGAGGCCCTCTCCTCTGTTTTGGTTCGTTACCTGTAAACAGCAGGTGAGCCCCCTCCCTTACGGCTGCTCCGGCTTCGAGGAGCAGCTCCTGGCCAGCGCACCGAAGGCCCTTCCTTCCCTGGGAGAATTTCCAGTGACAAAATTCACCCGGCTGCAAAATACATCTATTTGATTGTACAAGCATTTGAAGAGGAGAGAGAAGAAAATAAGATAGCGCCAAACTATTTCAAAGTGAACTTAGAAGACAAGATGGAGACATGCGGGGTGCGTGTGCTGGACCAGAAAGAGAGAGCCAGGGGAGGAGAGGAGGAGGAGGAGGAGGAGGAGGAGGAGGAGGAGGAGGAGGAGGAGGAGGAGGAGGAGGAGGCAGGAAATTGCTTCGGGATCCTATTTGTGTGTCAAGTTTCAGTCCTCGCTGACATTTCTGGCTGAACGCCACAGTCCTGCAAATGGAAAATCAGGTGGTGCTGAGGGAGGAAAGGAAGGCGAAGTGGAGCGGGGTGTGCGTCTGTGTGTGTGTGGGGGGGGGTGCGCGTTCCGCTGGCAAATGGGGCAAACCACCGCCTCTCCCCTCCCCTCCCGCGCGCGTCCCTCGGGCAGAGCGGCCGTGGCGATCGTCACTGTGCAGCGGAGGGGATGAATCAAGCAGGCATCTGAGCGGAGCGCGGGCACCTTCCGCAATCCATTCAGGCACTGAAGCGCGTGAAAGGCTGCTGATCGCTGCCATTGTTACACGCGGCCGATGTGGGAACCGGAGCCTCAGCTCTGGCAAGAGATAAATAGCCTCTGACAGCGCCTCCTCGCCAGGGGATCGCCTCCAATTGCACGCGGCGGATGCTCCCAGGTCGGTGTTGCTCTCTTTAATGCACTCAGCAGTCGCTCGTTCCCTTGGCCCCGTCCCTCCCCGCTTACATTTCCCTCCCTCCCCCACTCCCCTCTCCTCCTCCTCCTCCTCCCGCACCTCCCCCCGCCCTTCAGTGTTTGGAGTCCGGGATCGCCCTGCTGCTGCATTCGCTTCACCACAGCGAGGTTTTCGGAGCCGCCGCGATTGATGTTGGCCACCTCCGCGTTCAAAGCCTTACTAGTCATGGAGCTCCCGAAAACCCCAAACAGCTCAAATCCACAAACCCCAATAAGCCGAAAGCCTACTTATTCCCAGGAAGGCCCCATCCGCAAATCCGTTCAGCTAATCCATCAGGTTTGGTGTATATATATATACCAAACACAAGCCCCTTATAAGTCGACGTCTTTCCTAACAATCCTGAACTACGACCCCTGAAGCCAGTCACTTCACACACCTCATTTCGTCTTAATGGTGCTGTGGATCGGAGCTGTTCATTTCCTCTCTCGGAATCCTTTTCCTGGGTAGCCTCGGGGGAGCGGGGTAAGGAAAGATCCGAACAGCGCAACCCATTGTTTACATGGAAGTAACTCCCATAGAGTTGAATGGGTCTCACTCGCTGGGCGGTGTGCATAGAATTGCAGGCTCCTGGTGCCCTTTAAAAATGACCCTGGCAGGCGAGGGTTATAACGATTAGGAGTGAGCGCAGCCCTCCGTTCGCTCCCTGCTGGAATTAGTGCTGTCCGAGATCGCAGATCCCTATGGATTGGCAACGGAAATCGATCGCCTTCCTGACGGTGCGAGGGGAGGGTAAGCAGGGCTTGTAGAAAGGATAAGAGGTTTCCCAGAGGCATCCTGGACACACAAACTTCTTCTATTTTGCCTGAGCTGACATCTCGATCCGCCTCCCAGTTGAGCTGGAGCCCAACAAGTCAGCCCACCTTTACAATGAATGGAAGGGGCCCCCGAGTTTTTAGACTGAGTCCCTTGGAAGGCAGGAAGCGAGCAGAACTCCAGGCTGAAATAGCTGGGGCTTCCTTCCAAACAAGCGCGTCGGGGTGACGTGTTGCCTTAAACCTGCTCGCTTGTGGAAAGAGACGGGCCTTCCCATCAGCGTCCTGTCCAGCCATCTTGGCTATATATAGCAGCTTCCTTCCAAAGCCAGGAGACTGAATGCAACTTTATCGGAGTATCGTGCCCGGCCTCACGTGGAGCAATGCTTTGGGAGTGCGCACAGAACACCCACCCACCCGCTCCATATTTTGCCTTCCAATGGGTGCAGCCTTGCAGCCTTTCCTGAGACTTGGGCATTGGCCCACACTGATATTTTGCTAAGTAGTTTGGCCCACAGGAAGCAACAGCTCCCTCTGCATGCAGCAGCCCTTGGACCTAAAGTGGCAAAAGACCCGCAGTCTTACTTGCGAGGTAAGCCTCTTTGAACTCTGTAAGCCTTACTCCCAAGTACTGGAATTGCAGTGCGCAATGAAACCGACTTCCCAGGGTGTTTAATGATCGGCCAGGCAGCCCCCTTGAGCCGGAAGTGAAAAGTCCCATTTAAACTGGAGCAAAACCCACTATATAGGCTCGAACTGGGAGTAAGGCACAGTAGACGCTCTACACTCTCTCTCTCTCTCTCTCTCTCTCTCTCTGGGTGGGTGTGCTCATCCATACTGTCTTTTAGTGTAGATAGCAAGATTCCTGTACCTCCATTAATTCTCCGTTGTCCATATCATGCTCTCCTCCAGACCACTGCCTCCCCACACTTTCCCCTCCCTCAATCCGGATTTTCTCATACCAAGAATGCTCCGAAAAGAAGGCTATGAGAAAATCCGGACTGAGGGACGGGAAAGTGTGGGAAGGCAGGCTGCTGGAGGGGAACATGATACAGACTACGGGAAATTAATGGAGGTACAGGAAGCTTGCTATCCACGTTAAAGGGCATTGTGGATGAGCCCTAGGCTTGCATCTGAGTAAACATCCATAGGGTTAAGGCGGTTGATAGGAAGAGTTCCAAGTAACTCATTACGTGTCAGCGGCTCTGTAAGCCTAGGAGATGGACTCGCCTTTAGGGCAAGAACTCCGGCTGAACTCGTTTGCGGATGGCACTCCGGCGCCGTCCTGGTCTCGCTTTCTTCCTGGCTGCAGCGCGCTCGCAGGCAGCCGTTTCATGTCTGGCCACAGACGAGTCAAGCGGGAGGCTCCCGGAGAAAATCCTATCCTCAGGCTTTTCCTGTTGAGGGAACTTGGAGGGGCGCAGCAGAGGCGAGTCTTGCAGCGGACCAGAAGCAGAGCGGTGGGAAGAAGGCTCGAAAGAAAACCGGTTCCCCTTCCCAGCCTGTAGTCCCCGACTCCTCGGCAGGGGAGGAGGAGGGAGGAGGGAGGAGGGATGTAATGACAGGCAGGCCGCCAGCCTCTCCTCCCCCTCCTGTGCATAATCAGGCTGCTAAATGTCACCGTCAGGACTGGCGGTGGGTGCTGGGTCTCGTGCTCGAGGGACCGCCGTCTCTGACCTGGTTCCTTTTTATTACCGCCACCCTTTCCAAACAACAACAATAATAATCCTCACAAGACACGGTAGTTCCAGAAGAAATTTATTTCAAGAGAACGAAGCCATATCTTAATACAGGGTTACTTCGAAGTACATACAATACGCGAAGCTCCTTGTCCAGAGCATTCGTTAGTTTAGAATTAACCTTGCCTACTCCGCGGTGACCCTCCAGACGCTGCCACAGCTCCCATCATCTCTGACCTTTGGTTATGCTGGCTACGGCTGGAGCCCAAAAGCAACTGGAGGGTCACCGGTCCACCATCCTTCCTCTCCTTCGGGAGTTAAAGGCTCTGGAGGACCTCAAGCAGAGAGGGATCTTTCCACGGCCCGGAACCAGAGTTCCAGTTAAATGGCAATGTCAGGGATCGAACACGCAAAGAACCTGTAAGCCGCCTTGAGTCCCATCCAGGAAAGAAGTGGGGTATCAGCAACAAGTGTTTTACCGCTTATTATGCCGTCTCCCTTTAGGAAGTCTCCCTGGGCGCAGCAAGTGTTTTACCGCTTATTATGCCGTCTCCCTTTAGGAAGTCTCCCTGGGCGCAATGGGACTTGCTATTCCTGCTAACTAAGCTTGGGAGATCCTAATACAGTATTCAGAAATGAGGGGTCTGGCTGCTCAGCGCTGAGACGAAAACACTCTGCGCTTGCTCAGAAGCATGGTTTCAAATACAGTATCCTAGGGGTGAGTCCTGGCACCGGAAGCACGTTGTGGGACTTGGACGTTGCCAGCCCAGGCTCCCTGTGTGGCCCCTGTGCAAGCCCCACCCCCACCCCTCCTTTCCTCAATATGCTTTGTTCTGTGGCGTCAGGGAGCAGGCTGAGCTACCGGTCTTTATTTTTTAAGCAGGCTAGTAAAAATGTTTATCTTGTTTCAATGTGATCCAAGGCTGTCTGGTGGTCTCTTCCCCGATTGTTTCCCGTGCAGTCCCGGTAAGAGCACAGCCTTCTCGCTCTTGACTGCAACCCAGTCCTACCGGTGTCTTGTGTCTCCCGGTCTTTGGGGGGGGGGGTTGGCTGCGGGGAGAGCTTGGCCCAGGAATGGGCGAGCTGCCCTTGGAAAGGAGACGGAGACTCGCAGCCAGAAAGAAAAAGGGAAGGGAAGGGAAGGGAGAAAGGGAGAGCGCCCGCGCCTTGCTTGTTCCCAGTGAGTCATCCTTTGCAGCGGAGCCGCGTTTGCAGGTGCAGCCAAGCTGGGCGCTACCTGCTCAGAGGAGGCAGGAGGCTTTGGCGGGGTGCGGGGAAGCTGTCTCCAGCCAGAACTCCAGCTTCTTCCGCTTGCCGCGGAGGGGTTTTTTTTAGGCCAAGTCCCCACCTCCCACCCCTGAACTCGAGAAAGCGGTTTTTGGCAAGGCGTCATCCTCGACACTACGTGCTTCGGGCGCTCTGCGCCCCAGAGAATCCAGGCAGCGTTTTGCCGAGCGCTGCTTTCCAGGCGCGGCTGCTGCGCTTTTAGGGGGATCTGTTCCCCCACCCCCAACTTCCCTTCACTGGTGTGTCTCAGCCTCGTCTCGTAAACTGCTAATGATTTATTACCTAGGCTAAGTGCTTAATTTGTGAATATGAAACAGATTAAAAGGAGATCGGCATATTTTAGCAGGCAGACCACGGCAAGGCCAGCAGCTGTTTCGAATTTGGAGGTATTTCCAGCCTCCTGGAGAACGCGAGCCAACCCCCAGCAGGAAGGGGGGGGCGGCGGCTGTCGCCCCTTCCTGGGATAGGAAAGGCCACCTTCGCCTCCCCCCACTTGGCTGGCTCCATCAGGACATCCCTAAGTTCCCTAAGCACACACCGAGTTCCTTCCGTTGATTTCTGTAGGGCTGACGACCCCATCTCATCGTGCGTGCTTACTTGGAAATAAGTCTACCGGAATTCATTGGATATATTCTACCAAAGGATAGCTGCTTACCCCTTCAGTTGATGCTCTGTCACGGGCTCCCCGCCGCCCACAACAGGCCTATTTTAAGCAGGTTTGTTCCTGCTTCTGTTTTATAGGTTTAACTGAGAGTTACTTTCAGGTAAGCATATACTTAGAACTGCAGCGTAATGGTGTTTTTTTAGGTCCAATGTCAATATCATGGCAAATTCTGAATAAGAGTCACCTACAGATCCTACTAGCCGTCGAATGATTCAAGATTGGTGAGGGTGTTTTCTGTCCATTCATGCTTCTACGCGAGGAATTATAACCCCAGATTAGAATCGTGAGCAGAAATGTGGTTAACCCGGATTAGTCAACAACCAGTACAAGGTGGTTCCATCTTTGGGGTTTGGCTCCTTGTTTTGATAACAAGAAGCAGGCGTAACAGAGTTGGAAGTCAATGAATGAGGCTTCCGTGACACTTGATGATCCGGGGTTTGTTCCAGGGAGGTAAAGAGAACCATTTCAAATGGAAAGTCAAACCCACCATTAGAGAAGTTTCAATAAGCTGTTAGAAGAAGCTGGCGGCGCAAAAAAACTAGCTGACACCTAAACAGTTAATAAAAGCAGGGTTACCCGCCGCCGCCGCCCCCACCTTCCCCTTCCAGGCTTAACTCCAAATCAAGCCAGTGCAACCGCGGGCTGGTGGTCCCAGCAAAAGGCACGTGATGCTAAGAGCAACGTAAACATCCAGTGGAGAACAAAGACGAATCATTACAGTCACTTCTGCCGGCAAAACTTAAGCAGCGAGAGAGGAGGAAAGTTCTTGCCAAAAATAGCCAGGAGATAATCAAAATAAATACCTTTGATGTAGCCGTGCTCCGGCTGGCCGCCACTTTGTGCGGAGTTCCCTGCCGCTCCCTCCCCAAACAAGGAGCCCGCACAATTAAGCGCCTTCCTTTGAAAGGAGGCCGGGCGGAGAGGAGAGCTCGGCTTTTGTCGCTTCCAGGCGGCGTCGCACATCAAAGGGGTGGCGGCTCGGTCCTTGAAGGTTCCCCCGGCTGCGCAGACTTAGTGGAGCAGAGCCAGCGTGCGAACTGCCTCTCCCGCCCCGCTTGGATACTTTTGTTAAGGGGCAATCTCGACCACATGGAAGCCTCTGGGAATCGGGGGCTGGGAAAGGAGGGAGGGAGAGGCAGGCAGAGAAAATTAAATGGTATAGGGCTAGGAAAGCATGTCGATATAGGCCTCAGAGATGGAGTATGGGCTGTGGGGGAAAGTGCCGTCTCCAGTCCTCAGCGCTTTTGGTTGTCCTACGCTATGCAAGCTGATTTCGGAGGAGGCCACTGAACTCAGAGGCACTTCCGAGTCATCACGTTGTGACAAGGACCAGTAGCAGGGCTAGCAAAGACCTCTGGCTCAGGTGTCTGCCAACCTAGCAGCGAGTATTGGTCCGGTTTCACTTGGCTTCAGGCATTGCCTTACAAGTTTTAAGGACTTCGCAGCAAGCTGTGGCTTCGATCCACAAAGAGCGTGCTAAAACCTAAAGCCAGTCAATATGTTTAGGACTGCCGCCTTCTCTTATCGGAGAACGGAACTGAGGTAAGCGGGGTTTGCCAAACAGAAGTCCAGGACTAGGACTCTTAAGACCAGCGTTCTTCGTTAATACGACCTATTGAAACGAGTTAACTTCCCTGTAAGAATGGCTGGGGTCCTGCTTTCAGGACCCTTTGCGGCAGAGGCGGGGAACCTGTGGGTCTCCAGAGATGTTGCTAAACTACAACTCCCATCAGCCCCAACAAGCATGTCCAGCGGCCAAAGAGGATGGGAGTTGTAGCCCAACAGCAGCTGGAGGGCCAAAGGTTCCCCACCATTGCTTTACAGAAGCAGACGATGCAAAGGTGGCCCAACATCTCGTTGTTTAAAACGAGCCCTCGGGAGCTAGTTTGCGAGCAGAGCGCGCGGTTGATGGGCGCCTTGACGTCTTGTCCAAGGAAAGGCAGAAACGCGGGGGTGGGGGGAGGATTCTACCTGCAGTCTGTAATCTGGGTTGTTGTTATCTGGGTGACGAAAATGACAGCCATTTGTTTGCCTCCCTCCTTTTTGCGTTGGAGAACGAGAGCAGGATTCCGCCCGGAGCCTGAATAACCTTCAGGAATTCCTCTTGGCCCGCTTCCAAGCGACGCCTCGCACTCACCTCCCTCCCTGAGCCCATCCCATCTTGATAAGGGCGTTCGTCGTCTCCCTCTCTCTTCCCTTCGGAATCTGAAGGTGAAAGCTCGCGGAAAGAGGAAGAGGAAGAAAGCGCAGCTCGGGCTAATTATATATCGCTTGCAAAAGTGGCTTCCCTTGGCTGCCTCGCGCGTTTGGCCATAGCTAGCGAGCCCGGCCGCTCCTGCCCCTCCCGCCTTCGTCGCCACCGAAAGGCAGCTCGCTGTCCTGTATTTCAAATGACTAAGCTCAGGGGGACGGGCGAATAAACGCGCAGAGGACAGAGACATAACACCAGGTTTTCCTTTCGCTTATACAAGCATAGGATCGACCCACAACCTCTAAATGCCCTAGGACGTGCTTCTCTCGGTAAACGTGCTTAGGATCGGATCACACAAACCTGAACTTAGGCGTGTTGACTCGGAAGTAAGCGCACGTCCCACTAATTTCTCTCGCTTTTATAGTAACAGTGCTTGGCATTGACTCCTCGTGTGCTCAGAGAGCTTCCTATGCAACCATAGAATCCAACTCTTAGGGACCGATGTAAAATATTTGAGCCCACTCCCCAAGTTGATGGGCATTGCCATTCAAATGGTGTGTGCGCGCGGTGTCTTGTGATGTGGGGCGGGCATTACCTCCTCGTCCTAATATTTTATTCATGTTGACACCCCTGGATGCAGACTTATGCGGTCGGTCGGTATCCTGAACCGCCCGGCCTAGTAGACAGTGGGCTTGATGCTAAAAGACAGTGGGCTTAGTAGCCAAGGTGACACTTGATCCTGAGACTCCCCGGTCGGTGCGCTGCCCTCTCAGCCTCTCCACTGCACTAGCGCTTGTTTTCCTTGGCCGTAGGGGTCAAGCAGCTTTCCGGCCCGATCCCACGGTGCTCATTGTACTTCCTCCTAGGGAGGCTCAGGCCTCAGCAGCCTTGGCTGAAAATGGAAGCAGCGAGGGCTCCGGACTTGGATCGGATTTCACAGCGGGAGAAGGCGCCGGGCGGGGCGGGAGTGCAGCTTTCGCGCATTTTCCAGCCCAAGTGCCGGCGGGGATCATTAGCTGCGAATGGACAAGCGCTGCCTGCCTCCTGGCGCCCTATCAGTCAGCCCCGCGCGCTTCGCGAGAGAGAGCTGAGGGCTGTTGCCTGCCGGCGCGAGACCTTAGGGGGAAAGAGCAGAGACAGCTCGGCTCGCTGTGCACGAGGCGAGGGCGGCGGGTGGGAAGGGGCGAGATGGGTGGGGAGAACCCTTGCGTTGTATGGAGCAAGAGGGGATGTATGGAGGTGTACTGCGGAAGAGGCAGCTGCTGCCGCCGCCGCCGCCTTTCCATACTCCTTTCTGCGCAAAGGGAGAGCGGGTCTCTTACAGCCGCCGCGTTTCTTTGGGCATTGCTTACGAGCGCCGAGAAAGAGTCCTGTGTCATCCTCAGCAGAGCAGAACAGACAGTGCTGGCTAAGAGAAAAATGACTCGCGGTGCCCTTGTTGCGCCCAAAGTTATTGCTCTTGTGAGCCACGGACGCGTCTGGTGCCGGAGCGGTATAAATAGCTGGAGTGGGAGAGGGAGAGGATGCGAAGACCAGGTGTGCAATGTCACTGAACAGATTGCAAGCAACGGTTGATCCCTTGTCAGATGTTGCTGCCAATTACCAGGAGAGAGATGACAGAGAGCCGAGCAGCCTTTGGATAAAGGAGCGAAAGGAAAGGAGGAGAAGGAGAAGGGCGGGAGGGGGACACCCACCAACTTTGGGGTGGGGAGGCTTAAGTCGAATACTAGATCATCACGGATGACGATGCGTTTGTGAGCAAAGATCTCGGAAAGCAAGGCTTGCGGGGATGGCTGGTGTTAACACCAAGTCCAAGCAGGCGCAGATGGAAATAAGATTTAATTTAAAATCAATGGGGCTTATTTCCATATATGCCAGTTTAGTGCCTGCCTCCTGCGAGATGGAAAAAAGTGGCTTCTTGGCTTCAGTGGGGCTTCACTGTGGGATATTCCGGTCCCATCCAAGTTCAAACACTAAGCCCAGGTTTTCAGCTAGACTTTATCTTTTATCCCAACTTACTTCCCAAGGCTGTTATGAGGCTAAAGTGCTGCTCAGAATTTCCTGGAGGAAGAGCCAGAAGCCTGAGGATGCAGTTGCCAGCATGCTCAGTGGGTTTTTACTTCTGAGTAAGCATGCATAAGATAAGATGGGACCAGAACATCTTATTTGGAATTTTGGGGGAGTACGCCTCATTAAACTAGGTGGGATTTTCTTCTTAGTAAATATACATAGGACCTGGCTATCAATTGAAGTTTAGCTAGTTTAAATGCTGCACACTGCTGCAAAAAGCAGTGATTTTAAAGCACAGTGCAGGAACACTGTTCCAACATGGCAGTAACATTTTGGCAATACAGTACAAACCAGGTTGTTTAGGAAAGTGACTAGGGTCTCTTCCTTTGGAATTTTTCATGGCCTCCTACCGAAGAGGAGGGGGAGTCCACTTAATCTTTCTGTTGGTAGTAGAAAGATAAATCATCTAGTAGCACCTTACAGATGAGCTGGTTTATCTGGAGGCCTGATTTTGTTAGGCTCAATTCTATCTCTTCAGGCGGCTGGTGGTAAACTGAGAAAAGAGTGTGTTCGTTACATACATAGACTGAAAAATTAAGGTGTGCATGTGTGCTGCTGCTGCTATACCTTTGATTATTCTGGCAAGATGCTGAAACTTTCCACAATACTGAAAAGGAGTCACAATTGCAGATTCTGATGTGATAAAATGCATACCCAGTAGTAGCCTGTCTCAAGGCTGAATTGCAGATGTATGAATGTAGGTCATATGACACCATATTGTTCAATAAGAATGAACAGTCTCATTGCAATTATTTGGTTTTAAATTCTGTTATGAGTAGTATGAAACCCCTTTCTTGTAGATGTTTGATAATTTGTGCCTATTTCAAATATACAAATGATCACCTGATGTTTTCAGCCATCAAAAGTGATGAGCATGTGTCTGTGAATTTCCTTTTTCTTGAAGAGGTGAGAACCCCAAGACAACTCATTGATTAGACAATTGCCAAATCTCTCATGCACACAAGACAAGCTACTTTTTGAAGTGAGAGAGCCACCTGTAATGTTTATTCAGTGCCTAAATAATTTAAGCAAAGTCATACAATTAACTCCAATCTTGAAGTTTCCCATTCACTTTGTCCTTCAGAATCCTTCGGTTTAATAGGAGAACTCAAAGATTTATTGACCATCCACAGCAGGCTCTGGTATTTTTAACTGAGAAGAGAGGGGCTGGGAAAGCCTTTGTTTGGTATTCAGCAAAAATGCACTCCACAAGGCCTAAGCACATTGTGCTTATCCTAAGCTCACAGGGATGGACCAGAAAGCCTTGATTGTTCAGGCTGAAGTGAAAGCATTCCTGCTTAGGACCCGTCTCCTTTCTCTAATATGGAATCAGAGTAAAACATATAGGAAAAGTAATATCATTCTCATGCCATGTAACGTTGAAGTATTGCATTGTAATATGTAGTGTGAAAGAGCATACAAAAGGACATACATTTTAACTACATCCATTTCTAGTGATGGCTTTTGAGTTCTTCAGGGCTCTTTGTCTGGTTTATTTGGGGATGAGAGGAGATTCTCAGTTGTATCCAGATTAAGGATGCTTACTAATAAACATACCGTATTTTTCGCTCTATAACACGCACCCGACCATAACACGCACATAGTTTTTAGAGGAGGAAAACAAGAAAAAAATATTCTAAACGAAACAGTGGATGTATGATTTTTTGGTTCATGCTGTGGCCACAGACATGTGATCTGATGGTGAATTTGGGGTGACCCAGTGCAAAAATCCTGAGGATCCATGTGGATCCGTGCTTTGTAACCACGTTTTAAGTGGGAAGGGAAGCAAAAGCACTCAAGGGACAAGGAGCACGCGTGGGGTGTGTGGAGAAGGATGCTGCTAATAATGCAGGTGAGGGGTATAAGAGGAAAAGGCTCCTCTCCTCTCCCACTTTGCTCCTTCAAAGCAAGCAGGCTCTGCTTCTCTCCCACCTCCCCGGCTTAGTGAGCTGAAAAACTTTGCTGCTATTTAGCCAGCTGAGTGGGGAGGAGAGAGGGACAGAGCCTGCTTGCTTTAAAGGAGCCAACCGGACAGGAGCCGCTTACACTCATGTAAGCGGCTCCTCTCCTCTCCCACTTTGCTCCTTTAAAGCAAGCAGGCTCTCTGTCCCTCTCTCCTCCCCAGTCAGTGGCTCTTCTCCCGCTTCGCTGTTTCAAAGCGAGCCACGGAGGAGGAAAGGAAGGGGAACCATGGATTCTCTGCTCACGACTGCAGCAGATCCCCCCGCCATCCATAGGCATTCGCTCCATAACACGTACAGACATTTCCCCTTACTTTCTAGGAAGAAAAAAGTGAGTGTTATGGAGCAAAAAATACAGTATTTAGTATACGATCCTAATTTATATGCCGATTTGGCAGAAAGTGAGCCTTACTTTCAAGGACACTTGCTTCGCATTCACAAAACATTCTCCATATGAAATACAATGTAATAGATTAGCAGAAGGTTAAAAACTATGGCAACAATTTGGGAAATCAAATTTTACTTGAGAGTACTTTTCTGCCAGTAGAAAGTAACCCACCTTGCATGATTCCCTGACCAGGGCAACTGCCTGTATTTACCAGCAATACAGCTACTAATAATATTTACATAAGAAAATGTGACATTTGTAACTATTGTTCTGCATTACTACCCTGTTCACCACACAAAGAAAACTCCTTGGTTTCCTGAGCTGTACCACAGTTGTGGCACACACTCCATCGCAAAGTACTAGAAAACCAAAGTTTCAGTTCACACGCTCCCTAACCCATGATTCTGTAGTATTGCTGACCATATTAAATCCTCA